>NW_024524377.1:3477686-4077686 GCF_017590135.1 Pyrgilauda ruficollis | reverse complement strand
AGACCTGGCATAACTGATTACAAGCACATGAACTAACTTGTCTTTCATTGCTTCATCTGGTTTCCTATTTCATTGGTCCTTGTAGCTGAGAGTGAATAAAACCCAACAGTTTGTCTCTAAATGCTGTAATTGCTCACTGTACCATTCCCTGTGTATTAGAGTTAGCTGTAACAGCCTGGTGGAGAAAGTGGTAGGAAAACCTGGGTGAGAAGGATTCGAAACCAGCAACAGAGGGGGAGGAACTGCCTCAGAAAAATAAGGTACTGTAGGAAGCTGGGTCTAAACACAAGTCGAGACTGATTTGCTGGCAGCAAAAAGACAAGGAAAAAACCAAATGTGAGGTGCAATAAAAAACCAATGATGGCGAAAGTAAAACAAAACTGTTTTCTGACTTAAGATCAGTCATTTTATTGATTTTTAAAATAAAAGCTCTATTTTCTTATGTGTGCCTGAATATACCAGGCAAAACCTAAACCCTGAAATGCTCACATAGCCTCAGGCAGCCCCCAGCCCCCTGGCCAATAACTCTTGTCTGGCTCATGCTGCAAGTACAGCAGTGTGTGTACTCTGCAAGGTCGTTTATCCACAAAATCCCAGAGAACTGCATCAAAAGGGTCAAGAACAAGCCCTTCTGGATCTACACTAGGCAAATCACTGAATTTTTGTTAAAACAATTGTAAAAAATCACGGAGAAAGTGAAAAAAGATCCAGTGCAAAGACACATGATTACTACAGTGTGTGTCTAGAATCTGCTGCTTAAATGTAGTTCTGCAGCAGTTAAACACTGAGGTAACCCTGGAGCTCAGATTTGTCTGACACAGGAAATCCAGGGATAAAATCTCTTTTCAAGCAAAGCCATACCGAAGCCCATGAAGGAAAAATAAAGACAGATGATGCTCTTTGGGGGTGTCTAGAAAAATATTAATCTGGTAATGTCTTTATATATGTGGATTGTGCAATTCCATTGCCTTCAGTGGAATTGCACCAGCTTAGCCTGCTGAGCATTTCAACCAGCACACCCAGCTCTGCACTGGATGAATCTCCTAATAACAGATTCGAGAGATGTGATTCAATAACTCCCGCTCTCTTAGGCGCCAAAATGCTTGTAGCACATCGAGAAATTCAGGGCACTTGATCCTGCCAAAGAGCCCTTGCTTCTGTTGAGGGAGTTGCCAATATAATTGCAGAAGGTGAAACGGGTTAAGTGTGCGAGAACTGATCACTTGAGCCCCCTTTAGGGAGGTGAGAAAGGCACCTGAGTGGAGTGGCACTGCTGAACTGGCTCCACTCCACCCCGGAGGTGTGATTCAGCATCCCAGGGTGGCTGTGGCTTCTCAAAACTGATGTGAACGTGATCCTGTGTGGATATTCTCAGTTCAGTCGAAGAAAGAACAGAGACAATTTCTCCCAGACTGAGCCTGGGAATCTTAGACAAAAGAATTTAAACAAATATTATCTCTCTTTGTGTAACCATTGTTTATAGTTATGGTTTTCCACAGTGTGCTATTCATAGTCACCAATAATGTAAGATGTTTCTACTTTGAGACCAATCCGGTCCCACTTAGCGAGTGAAACTATAAAAACTCACTGCTTCTTACTAATAAAAGGTTCTTCTTGAACCTTCTGATCCACCTGAAGACTAGAGTCTTTCTTTCCATCCCTGACTCAACAACATCAATCCTGATTTCTAACCAGGTATTGATTGAGAAAGCTGGAGCCATGGGACAGCCGTGCTCATTTGGAGCAAGTTCTGGCCGCTGACAGGGTGGATTGGGGTTGGGAGAGAATTTGGTGTGGAGCCACTTGTTGAGTGAGAGATGTGGACTGAACCCCACTAATCGTTCTAGTGCCCTGGGACTTTTTCTTTCCTGGGCCTCATTTTGATAGCAGGAGTCCTCTGTGTAAATATAAAAGATTTTGAGACAGAGTGACACAAACCCCCTTCTGCATTTGGAGGAGGAAGAACAATGCATCCATACAATTTCCATACAACCCAGCCCTCTGTGGTTGTTCTGCTTACTCCTGGGGCTCTGAATTGAAAACTTCTGCATTTAGGCACACACTGCAGTATTTTAGTAATCCTTTCAATTTCTTTCTGGATTTCTTTATACATGAGCCCTATTTTGGTTTTGGACATTGCACAATATTTGAAGAGAATGGCAGAAAATCCAATATTTCACTTTGGACTCTAAAATTAGCTTAATGCATTTCATAAAAACACCATTTGAAAGTGAGTCTTATGCTGAGCAAAATGTGAATTATTTTAAGTGAAAAGAATAATTTAATGGTTGTATTTATCAGAAATGTATGTATAATTAGTGCAAAAATAGATATTTATTAATGCTTTAGCTTATGTTAAAAAGGGAATTAGTAGGATTTATAAATATTTGAGACTTTTTCTTAATTTTGAGTGACACTTGTAATAAGACTTTATTAGGGTTTTTCTCAAATGTATCAAAATGATCAAAATAAAACCAAAGACTCTTTGGTTGAAGTCTCTGAGTAGACTTAAGACTACTTAAGATTAGTACTTGAAACCAGCTTTTTTCCCTGTTAAATACTGAGGCAAGTTCCTATGATTCCAGTGACAACTTGCTGTATTGTGTCTTCTTCCTGACACTGTGCATGCATCGAGTCACAGGAAGCTATTCAGATACCCTAATATGCCATGATAGAAAATCCTACATGAAATTCTTATCAGAACACAGCTTAAAAACTGAAGCCGTTACTCAGCTCAGATGGAAGCTCTGATATCAAAAGGAAATGGAGTAGAAATCCTTCCGTGGGCTCTGTTAGAACTGGCTGCAAAGTACTCTGGATGTGCCTAAAAGTTAGCAGGCATTGCTTTCTGGCCGATAGCAGAAAGAACAGATAAGTGAGAAAGAGTCATGGATGAAGGGGGGAAAAAGCTTCTTTCCATTTCACAAAATAGTGGTATTTGTAGGTGTAACTACAGCACCCTTGAGTAAGAAGAATGGCAATGTTCCTTGATAGTGCCTAAGATCTAAATTAAACTATGCTTTGCTCAGGGAATGAGCAAACTGAAACACTTCTCTATTAACCATGGGCCATTTTGCTTGGCAAACTGCCTTGATATTTAAATGGTGAAATACTTG
The DNA here is from genome assembly GCF_017590135.1 of Pyrgilauda ruficollis. Taxonomy (NCBI): domain Eukaryota; kingdom Metazoa; phylum Chordata; class Aves; order Passeriformes; family Passeridae; genus Pyrgilauda; species Pyrgilauda ruficollis. Next base: position 4,074,570 of record NW_024524377.1, on the reverse strand, counting down.
ATAAAACCGTGCTTTAGTCTGGTAGTGCTTCAATAAAATTAACCCATTAGTCAGCCCAGGACAGGCTGTCAGTCCCTCTGCAGTGATGGGACTGGTGTTGACTGCCAGCAGCCTCATCACTTCTTTTTCTTGTGCTATTCTGTATTACAAGAGAAAGTTAGCAGTTGAAAAGTTATTTTTATGCTAGTGCTGAGGCAATATCTCAAAAGGGAAGCTTCTCCTGGAATTTATTTTGCTTATCTGAAGTGAGATGTCCCAGTGCAGAGCAGAGCAGCCACTACCTGTGTTTCTGTGACATGGATGAATGTGTCAGTCAAGATAATGACTATTCCAACACAATCTGGTCTCTTCATTTCTCTGTCCCTTTATTCCTTGACTTGTTATCATACCCACGCCTAGAAAATCCAGGTCAGCCGGGCTCCTTTCAGGCAAAACAAACCCGGTAACAACCCCCACACTATTAGCAGGGGATGGGGACAACTTCTTGACGTGCGAGGAAGGTTCTCAAAATTCCCTTCCTAGTGAGTCATTGCAGAGAAGACCAGCATGAAAGGTTGCATGGCTCCCACACCCCCACCCCCCAGGCTCTCTTGTACAGACTCCTCATTAATGGAGGGATTGCGTTAAAAGGAATAAACCTTCCCTCAGAGGATCAATTAGCAACCTTAAAAATAGAATAAAGGAAGACAGAAGCCCTTGCAGAGCCTTTCTGCCAGTAGCTCTCCTTCGCAGTGAAAAATCCAGGAGTAAGCAGGAGTGTGACAGATGATGGAGAGGTCTCTGTCCTCGATCCCTTTTAACACTTCCTTCACTGTAATTACTGGAGTGTTACTGGTCACAGCAATCCAGTTAGAGCTGCAGCAGCTCTTCCATTAACAGTTTCTGTTTCCAGGGCTTTTCACTCAGCTGTAAATATGCACTAACGGGGACAGTTTGGCACACAAGGTCTTGCTGAAGGCACGAAGTTCAGAATGATTTTTCCATGCAATTGTTCTAAAATCTCAATATTTCATTACTGCAACAAAATTGCAGGTGTTGCAACAGTTTCTGTGTCTATGACTTGGAGTGAAGAGTTCAGATATAAAACCCAATCCATCCTTGGATCTGCCAGAAATACCCTATTATCTCTACCAATCAATTGGCAACATCTTGGGAAATGAAAGTGTTTTGATAATTAAATATCAACGTGCAGCTGCAAAGGAATGCTGAAATCTTTTTGATATGTACAGCAAAGGCAGAAGGCTTAAAGTATCCCTGAAAATGTCCAATGCAGACTTCCTCATTTAGGAATTCATCTAAACAGTCAAATCTAGGTCACAACCAGATAGCATTGCCCAATGTGTCTTTAAAATTTCCTGCTACTTTATTTTTACTTTACAATTCATATTGCTGCCCTCCTACAATTGGCCTTAAGTGTTACGCTTCTCAAAAATGTGAAATGTATTTTTCAACACCCTTTGCTATCAGTAATTTGTCACAAAGGACACAAAGCAAAGATTTCACGAAATACCCTTGACTTTATCGCATTTCATTATATAACATTTTGTGGAAGAGAAAAATGATTAAAATGTCTCAGTCCAAAAGTAGTTGGAATAAGTTGCAGATTGTGTATGTTCGGCTGCCCTTATACAGCTTTGATTTGTGTGGCCAGCACTTACTCAGCAGTTCAGTATAACTCTTATTGACCTTGGCAGCTGTCACATCGCTTGCTGGATTTTATGTCGCTGGAGGTGTCAGTGTTCAGGGGAAAGATGTGCAGAATATGCGTGGTTTTATTTGCAGGCGGGAATGAGGTAGAACCCAAACTGCATTTCCAACAGCATTATTTCACAGATGACAGTCACAGGAGACCTGTGACCAACTTTAACCTTTTAATAGTATGCATAAATTAAGGCTACGAGAGAATACTGAGCTGCCAATTATAGAAGCTGTAGTTCCAGGGTCTGTGATTAGCATATTCTTCCCTACTTGCCCCATGACAAAAATGAATAGCAGAAGCTTTATGAAACATTTTCTGAGAGCAGAAACTCATAGAAACTTATCTCTAAATAAATTTAATGTGCAAAGTAGGTTAGTAAAGCTTCCATTAGTTACTAAATACCCGGAATGAGAAGGTGGAGCAGAGTGTAGACTAACGTGCCAGTTTCCTTTGTTCCTTAAACAAATACCTGATGGGTTTTTATTGGCCTACAACCCCTCCTGCAGAATGCAAAGAACGAAGTCTGAGGTTGACCTTCCCCAAGGCAGTCAAGTTCATCCTGAACCCTTATCTGCATAATGGCTCTGCAATAAACAGATGTGGCTTTGCAGTATTTGTAATATGAAATGTAATGTTTTCTGAATGTCTTGGATGTCCTCTTGAGAGTGTCCCAGGGTGAGTTTGGGTTTCAAGTCTGAATGCTGTTGTACCTCAAGGCTTTCTTTGGGAACATGTTTCTAGGTGGTGTGCAAGATTCTTGGTGTCCACAGCCTGGTCTGATCCTTGGGTGCTGAAAAGGCTGAGCTTTGTGGGTTTTGGGGTTTTTTTTTTTGGTATATTTTTACTCTGTTGATCCATCAGACCTGTTGGTGCATGTAAGCCACTACTGGGCATGAAATATGCCTGAGAAATGGCTTGTGGATGTTGTCTGCAGAAGCTCCCCACAGAAATGGCCTCAGCAACAGCAGCTGCAGCATCGTGCCAGCTCCTGCAGTAACTCTTGGTGACAGATGTCACCTTTTTGGAATGTCCAGAGCCATCTGTGACACTTTTATTTTGACCTTGTATTGATTAGCCCTTTGTTTTTTTTAAAGTTCCGGCAAATAACGATGCTAATCCAGATAAACACAACTGAAGGTCAGCATTATCTAGATGTGAGCCTCCAGCCCTTTCCTAATGGGAGCTGAAATAGCACCTGAAAGATTTTATGATTTTAGTGGACTTTTAAGAAGGACTAATTTATTGATATAATTCTGTAAATGGTGATTTCAATCACTGCAGTTAATTGTGCATGATTTCCCAATAGATTTAAAAATACAGCATTTCATAACAAAGGAATAAGTTGCAAAAATTTAGAAGCCTCAGATGGATTTCAATTGGTGTTACACCAGAGCTTTTTTCTTGTATCCTGCGTTTACAAGTGTTTTTAAATCAAGTATAGAATAAAAAGCAAAACAGCATGAAGGCACTGAATATGACACTATAAGAAGTGCACCACTGATTTCTACCACATGGGTAAAGCTTAACAGTTCCATCCTGTGTTACATCTTTAGTATTTTTAATGGCAGATATTGGCTTAATTTTAGTGGCTGTACTGTGAAAAGTATCTAGACCATGTCCCTGCAACCCCAGACATTTGAGTCTGTCATAGAAGGCTGAGAGAATTGCAGACTGATACAGGGGTTTTGCACTATTTCATTGGAACTAACTTTTCATTGACCTTTGGCAGAGAAATCTCTTTAACTGCAGACTGGTTTTTTATTTCCTGGAGAGCTGGAATCAGAGTTAATGAGTGTATATTGAGGTGAGAAACCCTGGTGCCCTTTTCTTGGAAACATGCTCCTCTCTCTACTTACCATTACAGGGTGGCTATTAGGAGAAGCACACCAGCACCACAGAAATAGAGCAAAGCAGATGCTCTCTCCTTGCTTTCTTTTGGACAAGAAATTTTCAGTCTAATCCTAGTTTGGGGTTTCCTTTATTTTCCCTTTTATTACAAAGAGGAGTATATTCAAACACATTCTCTAAGACCAAAATATACAAGGTTTTAGTTACTATGTTTAAACACGGCTTGGGAGACTTTTCTGCCATTTTGTTGTACAAATGATGCCCTCTCTCCCCATTCTGAACTCCTCTATGAATGCCTTGGCTATTCAAGGCCATGAAAAAGAGAGTGGGAGGTACTTTCAACCTCACCAGAAGTGCTGTGGCAGTTTCACAAGAGCTCTGCCGTTTCCTGCTGCCCACGCTGAGTTGTAGGTGTGCCCCAGACTCTCAATCAGACACGTCCATTACAACTGCTGAGTCAACAGAGTCGGGAGGCACAGGGTGCCTGTGTCATACTAAATAGTTTTCTTTGCAGATCCTTTCCTTCCTGAGTCTCTTTGTACCCCTGATCTTATCGATTGAAATGGCTTTGCTAATTTAGCAGTCCTTTGGGCTGATGATCATAATTACAACACACAGCACAGCTTGAGTAAACAGGTCCATTGCAGCCCTAACGTTTTTGGCTGCCCAGTGGCAAATAAACACGTTTGGCAAGAAAGTGCTTCTTTAATGACTTTCACTGGTTGCTACAAAGCTGGAGAGCTGTTGCAGTGTTATGCAGAAAAGGGGAGCTATTCCTTATAAAGTTCAGCTCCATACACTTTTCCATGCAGCTTAGTAAAAATTGTAGTAAGACTGAGTTCTTTTGAAGCAGACAGACATTGACAGGATTCAAGATAATTTTTATTATGCCTACCTAACTACAATCTTTCTATTGTTAATAATGAGGTAAATATTTATGCTTGATTTTATTTCGACAGCTATCTCGGAGTAGATGTGTCATACAGTTGGCAGAGTAGATTTTAAATTAACATGTTTGCTTTAAAGTTCAGTGGTAAAATGTAACTGCAGAGCAGAAAGTTGCATATATTATAGACAGTAATTGGAAATAATTATAAAATTCTCTGCTAGAAAATTGTGATGAAAGAACACTTAGATGAATGACAAATGAGCTGTTCAAAGTTCCAGTGATGACAAAGGTAAGGCTGTGTGGGCAAGGTTAATTCTCTTCCTTTGTGCATGTGCACTGCAAGTACTAATGATCCCCCCTTGCACCTTGAAAGTTTTCTGCTGCAATCAGTGGGCAAACCCCACACTCTTTATTATTTTATTCCTACCCTTGAAGGAGTAAAACCCAATACCATTAATTGCGGTTGGGGTTACACTGTGCCCTGGTGCAGGCACTCAGATTCTCTTCATTAACCCAATACCACAGCAGAATCTGGACCATAAGCAAAAGCCCTTATTTTCATAATTATATATTGCTATCCCAGTCACCCGTCCCTTAATTTAGCTGCAAGGTAGAATAAATATTCTGCTTTGCAAAATAAAATGTTGTGAATTGGAGGGGTTTGTGTTTTCCCTTCCTGGCACGGCATTGCAGCCCCTGCCAGGGGCAGTGTGCTGGCAGTGGTCAGGGCACTCACCAGGTGAAGCTCTTGGCCCTGGGCACCCAGGTGACCCCCCAGGTGAGGCTGCTGCCCACTCTGCCAGGTGGCTGAAGTGTTGACAACAAAACCCACCTTGGATCCAGGGATTCAAGCCTTTAGCATTCCAGATGAAGTCCACAGGGACTTTACAGAATCGGACAAAAATAATCGCTTGAATTATCCTTTAAATTATTTTAAAACTAACATGCATGCAGTTCTTAAGTAGCACAGGTACTTGCAGGCAAATATTTAAAAGGAATTTAGTGATCCAAGATATGTCTTTAGGATGCAGCAAGGAGGAGTGATCAGTGGGAAACAACTGATGTGATCAGTTTTAGCAGCATATTTTTCTGTCAGTTTTATCCATGCAGCTCTTTGGATAAAATAGATTTAGTGGGAGTTCTGGGTACACTGTGATTCATCTGGCTGGAGCACTTAAACATGTCTCAGCAATTTGTTTTTAGTTTAAACAGCATTTAAACTCAATCTTTTAAGTAGGTACAGACATTATTTGTACATTATTTAATCCTATGCAAAAATTTCTTCAGTTTATTGCTAGCTGTGATACTCAAATCAGTTTGCTGCCAGAACATCAAGTACTGTTTGATCTAATACAGCTTTATTGGATGAAGATTATACTGTAAGTTAGGTTTACTTCTGAAAGCCTTTCTTTCCTGAAGACAAATATTTAATATCTGCACTCACTTGTAAAGCTCACTTTACAAGAGAGGTACTTCAGAGAAAAATGTTATCACCCCCAACGTGACTTTACCTGCGAGTAAAGTGCCGAACTAGAAACTGTAAGAAAATGAACAGAAATAAATAGTGTTTTCTCTTGGGTGTGATCCTAAGACAAGTGCCAAGCTGGGAAAGTCCATTTCTGGCCAGCTTTTGTTTTATTGGGATGTGACTGTCGAGCTTTTGCCACTGCTGAAGCCTGCAATTAGGTCAGAGGGATTTTCCATCTTCGTGGCCTTCACTTGATTTGTGGACTGTGGTGGTACAGTCTGAAATGTAACAAACTGGATAAGGAGTTTTTGGGCCACAGTAAGCTCTCTATTTTCCAGTTAACCTTCTACTAAGTGCGAATCTCCTTTTGGGATGATGGTCCTTGAGTGATGATTAGCTGTTATTGATCACTGTATTTTGAGGAAGAGCTCCTTCCTGGTTTTTTTGGGCTGAGTAGCCTGTCTTTGTGAGCTAGTGCTTTGCAGAAGAAGAATCTGTGAAATCATGACATATATAGGAGCAAAAAGAAGAAGTGTTTCAGGAATGTCCTGCTGTGGCATTATCTCCCCTGCAAAAGACAGCAACTGAATTTGCACTCTGTCAGGGAGCTGAGAAGTCAGGCTCTTTCATATGACCCACAACAATTTCCAGAACAGTCTGAAGAGCAGAAGGTGAATTTTTTTTTTTTTAAATTCCTTTTATCTGGATGACAGGATGCAGACAGCCCAGCACAGATTTAGGTTTATGTGGAGACATTCCAAGGCAGCCAGGTGCACCCTTTGTTTTTAGCCCTTCCTCCTGTTTGCACTCCTACACATTTAAATGAGCAATGCACACCTGACTTAGGAGTAGCAGAGAAGCTACCTGATATAAATGAGGTTTCCTCTCTCCTTTCTTTCCTGCCTGGAGAAATCTAAATGAAGGATCATCTTTGCTATTATGAGACAAGATGTGCCTGGTTGTTCTGCAGGATTATTTATGAAGTGAATGCCAACAGGAGAGTTAGCTCTCTGAGGATCAGTGCTCAGGTCTGAGCTACTACCTTCAGCACAGTAATAACATCACTGTCAAAAAGTGGAGGATTTTTTCCCCCTTCAACCTACAAATTTCTTATAGCATGTCTTTTCTATTATTTAAATTTTGATATGATATAACTCAACTGTGTAATCTTCCTTGTGATTATGTCCTTAAATGCTTGGCAGTTCAACTTTAAACTCTGGGAAAAACGTTAGCATCAAAACATTTTCATAGAGGGAAGGAAGGTTGGTGAATATTAAGGCTGTGTTGAATCTGTAGTCGCTGCTACGCATTGCAGGGAAGCCCTGGGATGCTGTGGAATACAGCCCAAGGAAGAGCTCTCAGAATTATTGATATTCAGACCAATAAATGTCTGACATTTACCCCTTGAGAGGACGGTGACTCTTCACCTTCCAGGTATGCTGCAGCTGGAAACCTTATGCAACCACTTCTCACAGAGAAGATAATTGAGTCACATTAGCTTCAAAGGTATCACTCGCATAAGAAAATGAGATTTAGTGCAAGGTTTATAAATATGCTATAATTAGACCATTAATTGTGTCATCTTTTTGGCACAGCAGTTGACATTGTTCCTGTAAGTATGTGTTATTTCATAGCTTGATTTTAACAATTGTTTTGCCTCACACTGAGGAAGTTTGACATATGCAATGCTGACGATGTGGAAATAAGGCAAATCTAAGAAGGCATGGGTTGTGCATGGTAGTTAATTACCAGATTTTTTTTAGTTCCTTATTGCAAAAATCCACTGCTAGCAATTATTAAAATTGTGTATTTCCACTGACTAAAAGATTTGCTGGACGTCAAATGGATATTAGATTGATTTCCTATTAAATGAAGAAGAATGAATCTGAGTATACAATGAGACTAGTGAGCAGCAGGGTTTATTTTTAGATTATACTTTTAAAGCTAAACACTATCTTTAAGTCCAAAAGGAATGTGCCATTTCTTTCATTACTTTTTTACACTTGATTTCTTTTGGCAGGTTAAGACAGCAACTTTACATGAAATGGATGATTGGTTGGGAGATTGTGAATCCTGGTTTCCAGGTTATTTCTTTTCTAATAAATCATTTATAGAAAAAGTGGTCTTCTGAAGTTGTCTCATTAGTCTTCATTTTTTCTGCTTTTTCTCGATTTTCTTTTAAAAAGACTCTGGTTAAATAACCACTGTCCTCTTTCAAATTCATGGGTGCAACTAACCCCTCAAAATGAACAAATGGCCCTTCTTTGATCATTGCTGTGGTTAAGAATTTAGATTTCATTATGAATATAATACTGAAATCCTTTTTTTCTAAACCTAGAGATGAGTCCCTGACCCTTATTAAGGTCCTTTTTTGCCTCCCTCAGTACCCAGGGTGTTCATCACTGGCTGTGCACAGGTCCTGGCCTCTGCAGTAGCTGCTGCAGCCTGTGCTGCAGTGATCCCAGGCTGGGAAATGTTCTCTGGAGCTTTCAGATCTGGAAATAATTTACTGTGCTGAGGGTCAAAATGCCTTCTCACTGCCACTATGGTTGTGAGCACAAACGAAATTTTAAAATTACCTTTGTTCTGCTTTCCTTAGTAGAGGCACTGGAATCCAGCCACCTCAGGCCCTAGCCCAGTGTGTCTGCCATTTAGAAAGCCATGTAGAGTTTTTCTTTCACTCATTTTGCTGCCAGGAATCAAATATTTAATCATGTACAAGGATCCTTTTCAGATTTCTACATGGATGAGAAGACATCAATCAAAGTATGGGCACTTGCTGGCAATTATATGGACTTGATCTGCCTGCTAAGAGGAGCGTGAATGAATTTAGAGTAATGGCCCAGAAAAAAATTTCTCTTTTGGTCTTCTCCACATGAAAATGTTAGTGTCTGGATTCAGGTAAACTGAACAGCTTGTGACTTCCTCTTCCCATTCCCTTTCTCCTCACTGTGTTTGCTTTTGAAACTGAAGGAATGAAATATGCACAAGTCTCAGATTTTCTCTAAAATTTCAGTCCATTTAAGCCAAGGTGCCCTTTGTAGAAGTTGGGGGAGCACTGAGTTTCCTCTGATTTATTTTGATTTGGGCTCATGTAGTTCTAGAAACAAAACTAAAAAGAAAAATGTTTTGAATTCCTTCGGCACTGTCGTATTACAGCCGAAAAGGGTGTGAAGTGAAAGAGAAGTTGGTGGCTTGTTGTGGATCACCCCTTTCAAACTGCAATAGTTTGTTATCACTGTCTTACTCCCTTGCCAAGGTGAAGCCAATCAGACCCCATTGCTGGCTACAGGGTTTCAGAGAGGACTAGAGGAGACACAGAATGGTGAAGGCTGCTCTAAATTTTGTCTGGCAGTTGGGAGTGTTTGAAGGTATAAAACCAATTTGGGGCTTCCTGCAGCTGCTGGCTGGCTGAAGTGTTAGATGGGAAAAGTATTTATCAAGGAACAAATATTTTTTAACTGAATCAACACCTCAGAAGAGAGAAAGTTGGTTTTGAAGGATTTCTGAAGACTAGGAATAAGTTCCAGGGACTCATGGAGGAATGAAGTCTTTACAAAAAATGTCTGACATGGTTAAGAAAACCATTACTTCTCTAGAGCAGCTGGGAACAACCCACCTTGTCTGATTTCCTTTGGGAACTTTTATAAGCAATTATTTTATTCAGTTATGAAATTCCTCATCAGTTGCTACTGAGATTTAAATATATAGTTAAGTTTCTGTCATTCATGTTTGAATGAATGATAGCATTGACCCTGTTCTTGCTTTATTAATAGATGAAACTTTTTACAGCTTTGATTTGCTCATGAAAGACAGGGTCTAGATGTTCCTCTTTTAATATGATGGAGTCAGATCCACTGCTGATAACTGTAGAATAACAGAATGGTTTGGGTTGGAAGGCACTTTAAAGACTTTCCCATTTCAACCCCCTGCCATGGAACACCTTCCACTGTCCCAGGCTGCTCCAAGCCCCATCCAACCTGGCCTTGAACGCTTCCAGGGATGGGGCAGCCACAGCTTCTCTGGACACCCTGTGCCAGGGCTTCACCACCTTCACAGGGAAGAATTTCTTCTTAATCTCTGATCTAATCCTGCCCTCTGTCAGTTTGCTTCCATTGCCCCTTGTCCCATCAATTCACCCAGGGATGTGGCATTAGAGCTGTGTGCTATGCCTTTCCATATTCTGGAAGCACATGAGGATTTACATGAATTTATCTATCTTGTATAAAGCACACTGGCACCAGTAGCACTGGTTCACCCCTTCAGGTGTTTTGCCGAAGGGATGCAGCTATACTTTGGTGGGTCTTTGTTCAGGGGCTACCTTAGTGTGTGTGTGTTAAAAATGTCATTTAACTTCAGAGCGGGAGGTCACCAGTCAGTGAGGAGTATTACCTCATCTGCTCAGTAAAGGTAAATGAACAAGTACAGCACAAAAGCTGAGCAAATGTATAATTTCCCCACTTCTTTACATCCGCTTCAAATATTTTGGTATTGCATCTTTCATTAAATGTTGTTTAAATCATCTTTTTACCGTGTAAGTTTTCGTAGTAATGAGTTTTAGAAGGCTGCAGAGAGACTGCAGAAAGGGAATGTTTTGCCCTTCAAAACTGGTGAGGAAAGGCTTGTGCTGCATAAACAGGAGTGGGAATTAAGCCATGTCCCAAAGCTGATCCTAAAGAAATGAAGTTGCTCGTGTATGGTGTGGCTTACCTGCCCTCACTGCAAAATGAAACCTTGGCTCCTACAAGGCAGTGAAATCCTTACACCTTACACAGAGCACCTCAGTTACCAGCAACAGCTCAGAGCTGCATGAAACACAAGTACTGGGGGGAAAATCTCCCTTAGTTTGGAACTGTGAGAGAAGTCTAAATCTTTTTCACTTGGGGCAGTATTGTATTTTTTGTGCTAGTATTTTTCTGGTCCTTAGCACAAGACATGTCTTACTGGATCCAACCAGAGATATTCTGTCTTTGCTGGTGGCAGGGCAGATGTTATTCAGGGAGTGCATGACTGCCCTGCCCTCCTATGTGATCATTCCTCTCCTAATTCCCCAGAACAATTGAATTATGAACATTAGAGCATGATTTTTAATTGAAAGTAGATGACTCTGCTATAAAATAAGACTTATTTTAATATTGCATTCATATTTGCAATGCCATCTATTTCCACCCCAAATAAATAAAACCTGTTCACACGGGAACTGTAAATATTGGGGGTTTGTGGTGACCCACAAAAAAGTGACAACCAACATCCACAGCTAGGGATTACTCATATTAATTTCATTTAAGTATACCTTTATAGTAACTGCTGTTAACATGTGCATTCTGGAAATTATCATGTCATGGGTGATACATTAGGTGAAAGCTATCACCTGTCATAGAGGTGGGAGGTATGGGTTCTGTTGACTCTCAGGATGCTGCTTGCTGCAGAGCTTAGAGACCTATGCCAGACTAGGAAACCCCCAAATTGTAGGTAGTTTAATATTATTTTTAGTTAGCACAGATTGCACCTGGTGAGCTACCATTAATTGTCATTGGCTCACGGATGAATTCATGTCCTTTTAAATTATTTTTCAGTGTGTGCCTACAGGCTCTAAAAGGCTCCTTCGAGCAATATAAATTAATAAATCAGCAAGAGGTACCCACCAAACTATTACACCAGGGGGTGTAAATGGTTTAGAAAGGAAGCACTTACTTAATATCAAATATTTGTCTTAAACTGCTTATAACTTCTGAACAACTGACTCTCCAGCTGCTGTTAAAATGCTTATTTTTGTGTTGTAGACAAGGCCCAGGTATCTATGTGAAAACTGAGATGGATGTGGAGAAGAGCCTGTGACCCCTGTGAGTTAAAAATGAAGTTTGGGATGGGAAACAAAGAGAGACATTTTAATCATGGTTACTGCTAGGGGATTTTTTTACCCCTTTTCTTTTTAATCTGAGTCATTGGGAGAAAAATGACATGATGACAGTTAATTATAACTAATCCTGCAGTGCTTCAACAAAGACTAATATAAAGTTCAGAGAGTTCCACCAGCAGTTAGTTTTATCCTTAGGAAGCAATGAGATTTTGCCTAAAATAGTTGTATTGTTTTTTGGCATCTGAAAAAAACCCATATTGTGCAGTAAATTTGTCTGATATGGTGCTGAAAACCAAGGATACAGTGAAAGAAGGGATATTTCAGCATATGTATGTAGGTACCAGGACTACAAAGTGTCTTTTAAAATAGTTTTTGTTAAAAAAAAAAAAAATTAGAGAAATGTCATTAAAAAATGAAACCTAGCAGTTAGTAAGACCATGGGTCAAATGAACTGTTTCAACTTCTACAGGCATCCAAAGTGGAAAAGAAATAACTGCAAAGCAGAGAAAGAAAAACTAGGTGAGGATTTCAAAGGTAGGAAAACATTAATAAAGTTAGTAACTATTGCCTTAATCAGTCAGTAATATTAAGGCATTCAACACCTCATGATCTTTGCCTTTAGAAGGGTTTGGGTCCATTATTCCCCATCCTGCTGCTCCTCTTGGATGTGCTGCATAGGATGGCTTTGTGGGAGATGACTTGTCATGGAAAAAAGAGGAACAAATACACTGAACTAAGTCCTAAATGCTGTTAGGAGGCTGCAGTGTTTTTCTGGCAGGACAGCCTGGGTGGGAAATGATGTGCACAGTAAGCAAACCTTCAGGAGAAATGAACCTAAACCCCTGGCTTCCCTGGAAGTGTCAGACAAATTCACTATCACCCTTAAATACAGAGGAAGAAAAACATAGGGGATGTTTTTTCAAACCTTCCTTAAAAACGTAGCAAAAATAGTTTCAAATGTTTTGTGGCTGTTCTTGAACTTTAGTTGAGCTCTCTTCTACCTATATCCCACTTACATAGATATGATTGAATGAAATCTTCACTATTGAATTGAATCCTTACTGCTGGAAACTGGTTAAATTTAGTATGTTACTTTCTATTAAAATTGCAGAAAAGTACAATTCTAGAAAGTTATGACAAGCTTGATAAGGTGATGGAAAATTGTGTATAATGCATTCATTGTGTTTGCATGTATAGACAGAGAGGACTTATGCTCAGGTATTCTAAGTGCTTTTCAAAGGTACACAAGGTGCATACAAATTCTGGAGAGTGCTGTGATGTTTAGTCATTAAACAGGTAGCCCTGGAGAAGGAAAGGGACCTGGTGAGAAGGGAAGGCTCTTAGCTGAGTTGAACATTCCTCTCATCTTTGCTTCTTTAGGCAAAAAGTGATGACTGCTTTCTAATACAACAGAAATCAGAGAAACCTTCTGAAAAATGTGGCTGAATATAATCTGTTGGCTGAATTTCTGTTTGTTCTTTCATCCCATTTCTGTTCTGTAATTTAATTTTTTTTTTGTCTTAAAAATTGCTGCCATTTACAGAGTGAACATTTTCCTATTTAATGGGGTTTTTTCTCACTTCACAGGGAATTTAACAGCAGTCAATTGAAATAATAAATTGCATCAAGGTAAATGTTTAAGGCCAGGCTGGATGGAGCTCTGCGCAACGTGGTTTAGTGGAAGGTGTTGCTGTCCATGGCAGGGGGTTGGAATGAGATGATCTGTAAGCTGCTTTTCAACCAGGCCAATACCATGAATTTGCAGTATTATCAAGGCAGATTTTTTTGTAGTGTTAGAAGTACTGATGTGTACTGGCTTTGTAAAACATTCACGAGATAAAAGCAGCCATATCCAGTAAAGTATGATAGGAAGTGAAAGTCATTCATTATGATTTTGCTTGAGCCAAACCAGATTTCTGCAGACATGCAAAAAGTGCTTACCACCACTGGTATGTTTGGAGGAACCATTCCTCTCTTCAGTGGATCCCCAGAAGAATGCAACAGGATCCAACCTCCTTGAGACAAAGTCCTTCTTGGGAACCTCCTGTGCTGGCGTGTATCTGCAGAGCCCAAGGCGTGACTAAGGATGATAGGCAATAACTAAGCAGCATGTTAAAAATAGCAAGTCAATTTAAAATCAGCATCAGAATGCCATTATTGATTGTGTAGAGCAAATCCCCTACCTTGTACTCCACACTTAATTAAAGCAGTGGAACAGAAGCACTAATAGAGAGGAAAAAAAAAAACCCCAAAGCAAAGCCATAATGATTAGAAAATATCTTTAATTTTAGTGTTCTGTTTCATAATCATTGATAGATTTCAAATCTAATTACTAGTCACTAGCATGAGCCTTCTTTATCTCTTGTTATCACTTTTTCTACTAAATAAGCAGTGTATTGGGACAAAAAACCCCTTAACACTTGACAGGTTCCCAGCTGCTAAATTATTGCCAGTTACTATTTGCAGAGAGACCCTTCTTTGAGTAGGTGCTTGCTGCTCTTTCTGTAAAGCAAGACTCCAATCAGGAAAGGTTAATAGCTTGTGAAGAGCCTCCATCGCAGCTTTTCTTGCCCTGCCATGGCTGGTGAATAGGTGGCAGATGCATTGCTTCATGCTGCACCCTACTCATGTTTTTCTTTAACCTGCACACCACAGTACTTAAAAAGGACTTTCTCTTTACTCACAAATGCAACTGTCTTTCCTCAGACATTAACAAGGCTATCACAGTTTTAAGCTCTGGAGGTTCTAGCCAGCCAGATAATTGGTCTTTTGTAGGAGTTGTGCTCTGTGCTTTAATTTGTAGTGATTATTTATTTGGTAAGTGTTCTTCTGTCTTCAACCCATCACTGGCACCAAAAGGTCTGATCCTGCATTCTCAAAAATAACACTCAACAGGATCTTGATATTTGAACAGGACAAATTATTCCAATTTACACCCTCTACTACCTGTGCCTTGAACTATGGTGTACAGTAAGGTAACGTAAAGAAGCTTTGTGTCCCTTGAGAAACACTTGCCACCATTTGTGGAGCAGTTGGGTGAAGAATAGGAAGGGACAGATGGGTTGTGGGGAAGAGGGGCTGTTGTGCTGATCAGCCCCTGCAGGTCTGTGCCACAGGGAGGATTGGTTTCAAACCCTGTCTCAGAAGTTATTTCAGGTTCAGGCAGGGATGCACACTGGGATTTGGGTATTGTACTCACTAATGGGTGGTGGGTTGGGATCCAGCATTAACACTGGCTGGATCTATTCACAGAGGTGTGCTCTAACTAGAATGTTGGTAAAGATAGATATCCTGCCTGAATGAATTTCTTCTGTTGCTAAAGAAGTCATCATCTAAGGATATGATCACAACAGGGCTGCCATCAATTATGCTGGTGTCTTGATAACTCCATAATTAAAAATAAATTATGCTTGGTCCTTAATAGGACTAGTATTAAACTGAATGCCTGTTTAATCTCTGTTAAATCTGCCACAAAGAAATGACACCATGAGAAGTGTGAATGAATGATATCCTTTTTTTCCCCTTCCCTGATTCTAATTACACATGATGGCACTTGCAGCGTCCCTTGTGAATGCACAAAATTGGTGCAGCAGGGGAAATGCAAGCTTCTCTGTGCTGCAGTCTGTTCATTAGCATCGATTTCTGAGGCACTGCCCCTAAGGATGAGAGGATAATTTCTTTTATTCAGTTTCTCATGATCCCAGCTTGTAATAGACTATTAAAAATAACTTCTAAACCTCAGTGTAAGTTCTGGAACAGTTAGAGATGTACAAAACTCCTCATAACCCACCTTTCGATGGAGCATTAAAGCCAACTAACCACTCGTTCTTTGTCCCTGGCCTGCATGTAACACTTACCTAAAGCTGTGCCTTTGGGCTGCAAATCCATTGTGTCAGCCTTTCATTATCTGCTTGGCTTTCTGCTGCTTTTCCACGGTGCAATATGAAAACTGATAAAACATTCCATATGGAAAAAGCTGTCCTTTATTTGGTTAAGTTATGAACATCCTAGTAAAGCTCACATAGTTCAGATTTCTTCTCTTGAGTTGTACTAGCTTTTGTGGTACAGTGTAAAAACATCACTATGACCACACTTACAAAGTCTTATTTATAAGTCTTATATAAAAAAAAATAGAAACCCAATCTATTAATCTAACTGGCTTTGCTCTGATTTGTACAGTCCCTTCTATTAACTTGGGGCACAGGAATAAATGCTGAGTATTGATGAAAAGACTCCCTATTTCCTGAGTTCCACATTAATTATTATTGCAAAAATTGCACCCAAGACACTTTCCCTAAGTTTTTTTTAATCTTCCTCTTTTGAAAAAAATGGCCATCTACAGAAAGAATAAAACTGAAGTCCAACTAGCTTTAGTAACAAATCATAGTGTGCATATTAATGATAGAGACTGAGAGAACAAATCATAGGTGAGCCCTAATTTCGACAGCTCTTCATACACATTACTCTAGTAGCTACTTTTAGATAACATAAAAAGTGAATTATGAAAGTATTGAGAAAGCCTTCCTAACAAATGCAGAATGTATTGATAGGGACATTCTGTAACAGTTTGCTCACTGTCCATTAACGCTGTAGTGGGTGGCTTGTACCGTTTTGCTCTGAATCTTTGCTCCCTGAGAAACAGACAAAAACTTGGCGCCGTGTTTTTATGCAAGATTACCTCTTTGTTTTTAAGCCTGGAATGCCATGTTTTGAAACTGCTCTCTGTTCCTGCATGAGCTGTATTCCAGATGCTGTGCAGGCAGGTTGGTTCAGGTCCCCACGGTACCGAGTACAGGAGGAGGTGGCTGCTTTGCCCATCTTGCTGAAGATGGACCTGCCTGTAGTCTGTGGCTTTCTGCCCAGCTCTGCTGGAACTGGCTGTTGCATCGCAAGCCTTGCCAAAATTTTTCACAATAACAAGCTCCAATCTACATAACACCTGGCCTGTACAAACCAGGTCATTATGAACTTGATCCAAGCTGTCATTCAAGCAGCTTTGTTATTCCCTTCTTAGGTTGGGCCAGTCATCCATAAGCAAGAGCTGGCTTAAACCTTCCAGGCCTTGCAGCACTCGGGTACCAGTTTTCTTTCTTTGAGCCCCACCAAGCAGGAGAGATCCACGTAACAAGAGGATCACAGGTAGCAGAAACACAAAGAAACAATGAATGATCTGGGCTAAAACCCAGCCTAACAGGTTACTCTGAGTTCCAAGTTCCTTCCACTCTGTTTTTGTGCTTTTATTTTCCTCTTGCTGCTTCTTGGTCTCATCCTTCAGCCTTTCTATTCAAATTGAAAAAAAGCAGGTTTACTCAATGTATTTCCTGCATATTCACTCTGTATTAATTTCCTACACATCTTTTAGTTATATACAGTCATCCATTAACATTTTGAGGAAAGAGGAAGTCCTGAGGAAGAGAATCAAAGCCAAAATGTGTGTGATGAAGGGAGCTGGCACTCAGCTGGCTGGAGAGCTTCAAGGGCTCTCTTGCCCTCTTGTGCTGCCTCTTCTTTTCATTAGTGCCACTTTTGGGGCTGCAGGGAGGAGTTCAGGCTCCCATATCCAGATGCTGGATTAGCTGCATTAATGCAAACTCTGCATTGGCAAATTAAGCTAAGAATTGCAGCACTGCAGTTCCCCATATGCTTCAACTCCAGATTAAGCATGAGGGGCAAAATGGGGCTATTTTTAGCAGATAACACCACAAGGGCTGTGAGGAGGCAAAGAGAGTGTAACTGCCTGTAGTCCAGAGCCAGTCAGGAAAAAGGAGGTGTCACTTGCAAAAAACTCCTGACATTTCAAGAGGTGTCTTCCATTCTGTATCAGGCAAAAATGAGACCTTTACAATTTTTTCAATGGAAAAAAGAGAGCAGTGAAACTGGGGCTGGTGCAGCCCTGGTGGGTGCCCTCTGCCACTCTCTCTTGGGGGTAGGGCTCTCTGACCTGGGAGAGAGCCAAGAAAAAACCTTCTTAAAACCAGTCATCTTTGGACAAGTGTTTCTACTTTGACAAATACAAATTTTCTCACAAAACTTCATTTGGAACACTCCTGACCAGCTGTGTGCAATCTCTGGTGAACTCTCCTTCCCCAGCAAATGTCCAGGATTGTATAATTCATGAGAGCAATGGGACAGGCTGAACTTAGAGCCAGAAAGTTTGTGTTTCAGTCCCTGATCAAGATATCATATCTTATGATGTGTATCATCCATCTCTCTGCCTTCACTTCTACTCTTCTGTCTCCCATCTTTGAAAGGTAGAACTCTCTGAAAGTAGAAACACTGATTTTTTTGAACAGCATCTACTATAATGAAGTTCTGGTTTCATTTTGAGTTTGTAAATGATGTGAACAATCCTTGCATGAAGATTTGATATTTCTGTAAACAGAAAATAAACTGAGTATCATAGATGATGCAGCCATGCCCATTAAAATACTACATGTTATTCTTGTTAAATGGAAAATGTCCAAGTGAACCTTGACATTTTCAAAATCTGAGTAGGTTATCCCTTGGGTTCTTTAACACACAAGGGATGTTCTGTTTAACAGAAATAAGAACTGTGTGAAAAGCAGGAATAGATACCGAAGTAATTTCGTTGTGCATACAGTCACCTCTTACTCTCTGAGTTAGATATAGGCATTAATTTTTCCTGAATAATTACTAAACTTAATGACTGACTAAAAAAAAAAAAGGGGTTCTGCAGAATAATGCCTATTTGAATTTTTAAATAGTGCAGATAAAGTAAACTGAGATCATTCACTTCATGTATTTAAAAAGTGATGGATTCAGTATCCTCTCTGCAATCAATAAATGTTCTCTCCTTAATCAAGGACTTCTGCCAGTTTGGTGATCTCTTACACTAATTACTTCCCTCAAAAATATGTCTTAGATGAATTTGAAACTAAATGGGACCAGTGTTCTTTGGGCAAAGATGGTGATTCTGTGTTCAGTTGTTGGCCCTTCATTTCAGGATAGACATTGAGAGGCTGGTGCATGTCCAGGGAAGAGAAAGGAGCTGGGAAAGGCTCTGCAGCACAGGTTTGATGAGGAGCAGCTGAGGAAGCTCAGCCTGGAGAAAAGGAGGCTGGGGGGGACTGTCTCAGTCCCTACAGCTCCCACCTGGTGTGGCCAGCTGTGGGTTGGGCTCTGCTCGTGGGTAACAAGTGGCAAGATGAGAGAACATGGTTTTAAGCTGTGTCAGAGGACCTTTAGGTTGGATATTTGGAGGAATTTCTTCACAGGAAGGGTGGTTAGACATTGGAACCGGCTGTCCGGAGAGGCGGTGGTGTCACCATCCCTGGAGGTGTTTGAGGAAAGCCTGGATGTGGCACTCAGTGCCACGGTCTGGTTAACGAGGTGGTGATCGATCGCAGGTTGGGCTCTGTGATCTCAGAGGGCTTTTCCAACCCAATCGCTTCAGCAGTTCTGTGATTACCTGGAGCTGTTACGGAAGCACTGCGAGCACCCTCAGCACTGCACGGCGAGAAGCGTGAGGAGGTTGGTGACAACGCGCTGTTGGCAATTCCGTGCGGGGTAAGCATACAACTAAAATTCAGCTTTGACTAGTTTTGTAGCGCTAGCGCGTTTTTAACAACACCCGTGGAACCCCCGGCCCTGTGTTCCAAGCCGGCACAACTTCGCGGCTCCCCTCAGCCCTGGGCCCTGTCCCGCCGCCGCCCGGCAGAGGGCGCCGCGCGCGCCGCTCCCGCGCGGGGCCGGGCGGGGGCAGGGCCGCGCCTCCTCCATCTTCGCTCCGCCCGCGGCCCCTCCGCGCCGCGGGGCCGAGCGGGGACTGCGCGCCCGTCCCGCCCCGCTCGCCCGCGGCGCCGGCTCCGCAGACCTCCCGCCGCAGCGCGCCGCGCCGGGCTCCATGCCGCGCTCCGGGATGCGAGGAGGTGCGGCCGCCCCGCTGCCGGGGGAGAGGGTGGGTCCGGGGGCTCGGCTCCGCGGGCGGGGGTGTGGGTGCGTGGATGGACGGACGGACGGACCCGCCGGGTCGCGCCGCGCGGGAGAAGTTGCGGCGGTTTTGGGACCGCTCCGGCCGGGATCTCCCGTCTCGCTGCTGGTCGCATCCCCCGCGCTGGTCCGGCTCCTCCGAGCGCCCCGGCTCGTACCGCCGCAGGAGGAGCGGGGCAGGCGCGGAGCGCCGGCAGCGCCGTGAAGGGACAGGTGAAGAGACAGGTGAAGAGACAGGTGAAGAGACAGGTGAAGAGACAGGTGAAGAGACAGGTGAAGGGACAGCCCGGCCAGCGGCGGGCTCGGTGCGGCACCGCCGCCAACTCCGCTCCGCCGCGCAGCGCTGAAAGTAGCGCAGCTGCCGCGGGCAGCGCGCTCGCGGCTGGCTCTGGGCTCTCTGTCGCGCTGGTTGGCTTCTAAACCCCGACTTTTTCACCTGCCCACCCACCCCCAGTCACAGCATCGCGATGTGTTTGGGTTGTCTTTTTTCCCTCCGTCGATTCTTCAGTGTTTTTAAACAAGGCACGCTTATACGCTCCTTCATTAACCATTCATTACTGTGAACGTTCGTTCTTAATTTGTGCTCGTCCTTGTGTTTATTTTGTGTATTATTATTCATTCAAGGTCAAACCGTATAGAGTTGGGACTTTATTTATGTGAAGATGTGATGAGGACTCTGTAATGCTGTTCCTTTCCTCGTCCTTCTCTCCCTCCCACTCCTGTGCCTGTCTGAGCGTTTCTGTAGAAGGCTTTTAAAAGAATAGATGAGGGTCATAAAAAAGTACTTGCTGACCACTGCCTCCAGTTTTTTTGTATAATTGAAATATATTGGTGAATTCCGCTAATGAAAACAGAAAAGCAACTTAAAGAATTGATTGCCTGAGGATGTAATTTTTGGAACAAGTTGTACAGGGAATGTCTGTTGTGTGTGCAGGTGAGTGGCATAATCTACCTGTTAGGACTGGGTACCGCTGAAAGTACCTGTGAGAGGATGTGATGGCAGAGAGCTGCTGTTTGTGCCTTGTATCACACAGGTGCCTTGCGTGGCTGATCAACTTGCTTGGTGAAATCTTCAAACTTTAAGGAAACTGAAAGAAGTAGTGAGCTCGTTAGCTTCTGAAAAGATTCCGGTGGAATTTAGGTAATGCCATATCAGAGGTGAGGGAGATGGTGTTAAAGTGAAGTGCTGGAGTCCAGGGATGCTTCCCAAGGAAGGCAGGTAGGGCTGTGTCAGGGTGTGTGGGCTATGCTGGTTCTTTGCTGGTCCGTGGGGCTGAGACCAGCTCAGAATGCACAACTTTGTGTCTTTGTGGGGGCAGGCTCGAGGTGTTAAGTGCTGGATTTCCCTGAGGATGAAAGCAGGGGGATTCTGTGCCTTACATCGTGCCGAGCCGGTTTTAGAGCATTGTGGAAGTTGCTGCTTTTGCTGCTGCGAACATCAGCAAGGAGAGCATGACCCTGCTGTGAGTTGTGACGGTTTTGCTGCTTGCTTTGGTGGGACTGGGTAAAGTTTTCATTGTTAATTATTACAAATATTGTCGAGAGCAGTTCTCAGCAGTCTTTTCTGCAACACGAGGGAAGAGCAGGAGATTGTACGCTCTGCTTTTTTATCTTGGCTCTCTGAGGGGAAGCTGCGTCTAGTCGTCTTCATACATGAAAACAGAGGATTTTTTTTTTTAGATCACAGCATTGAAAAGCATTTTCTGAAGAATCAGAAGTAAACATCATTCATTAGTAAACTTTCTCTTCTGCCTTGCCTCAATGGTGTTTCAAAGATCCCATTTCACTCTGGTAATGGCAGACCAAAAGAGCTGTTAAGCTCCATCTGTATGCATTAGGGTAGGTGGTTGATTTGTACCCTGGGGCCATATTATCTGCTATTTCATTACTTCTGGATCAGTAATGATATTCAGGAAAACGGTGTTTGTAGCGACTGCTTTCCAGGGATGTGTGTTCACTAGAAAGCCTCACCGATAAGATCGCACGCCGCGTGTTTGCTGACGTGCTGCGCTGGTGGAGGCACTGGGCTGCTGCCTTCAGTGGCACAGAACTTCTGGGGCTTATCAGTGAGAAATGGGGATTCCCATGGGTCTCCTTGCTCCTTAACAGAATTTTTTTTTTTTTTTTTACCTAGCCAGTATTTGGTGTCTTACATGCCCTCAGATGAGCTGAGCTCTTGTGCCTGTTTAGACACTTTCTGCTTTAGTGCTTGGGCACAGCAGCAACTACCCCAGTGGCTGGGAGCAGAGGAGAGCACATGAGGAACTTGAGCTGGGGCAGGAGAAATGCCCCAGATGCTGCAGGTACCCTGTGCCAAGCTCAGTGCTGGAAAATAGCGCAAAGGTAGCCATGTAGGAGTGGTTTTGGGCATGGAAAACCCAGGTGGTGGTTGTACTTTGGAAGCTTTTGCCTCCCTGTTGGTAGGTGAGCAGGGGGGGTGTGGTGGAAGATGTGCTGTGATGTGAATGGTTTCATCCAGGTGTCCAAGGCAACTAAGCTTGTCTGGCTTTGTAGGCTGTAAGCAAAGAGTGGGATAAGAAAATACCAAAAAATAAATTACACTGAGCCGACAGTGCTTCATTGAAACCACAAGTACCTGTGTCTTCTTTGCTTCCCTGCCCTGCTGCTGGCACCCCCATCCTTAACTGAAGTGGATTATGAAAGCTGAGCAACAGGGATGCTGTTGTAGATTAAAGAGGTGATGGAAATGCCCCCAGGCTGTTGTTCAGGGAGGTAAGTTTTTTATTCCCCATTAGAAGTGTATGCTGAGCTTTAATGGGTTGTGCTCAGTGCTGTGGATGGGGGAAAGCAGAGACCTGTCTGCTTGAGCCACCTGACACAGAGCTGGTTTGGGCAACTTCTCCAGGCATTTTGTAGGTGTGAGAAACTGACCTGATGGAATGTGTTCAAAAACTGTGTCTGGCTTGTCAGTTTTCAGGAACTTTATTGAATTTCGGGGGGCTTGTTCCAGTATGGTGAGACGAAAGCATTGTTTTCACAAGACAGAGCTGCTCTGTGGTTTGTTAAGGTAATAGAGAATGAAAATTTGTCTGGTTCTGGCAGCAGTTCACAGGCTCCGGTGCTGCCGGGTGCAGCTGAGGATGGGGAGTCCTGCTGGGGCTGCCTAGGGGTGAGAGCTTGTGTGTTTTTTCTCTAAACCAGAGAAGCTGAGAAGCTGTGGATGGGCTGTCATGCCTTGTTATAACTGAGTTTTATGATACAATGGCATCAGACTTCATGGCCAAACTCTGTGAAGTTGTGTGTTTGTCTGTGTGCTCTGAGTCCTCCCAGAGTGTTGAGTTTTTGCCCACACATCACTTCATTTCTTAACCTGAACTTTGAAAATATTGATTTTTTTTTTTTTTTTTTTTTTTTTTTTTTTTTTTTAACTGAGATTGCACTCCAGCTTTTCTGTTATTTGCCCCAGTATCATGTAATGTAAAGTAAGTGTGAAGGTGGGGTGTGAAATGGGGGTGTGATTGCCAGGTGACGCCAGGATGGAGCTGAGGGATGCTAAACTCTCCTGGAAGCTGGGCATCCCATCTCATCCAAAGCTGCTTCTAGGGTGGTGAAGTGGGTGCTGTGGGAGGAGAAACAGATAAAGCACTATGGGCAAAATAAGTACTGTTTATTTGAAAAAAAAAAAAAATCCAGGAGTTTGTGCCAGAGGATGAGAGCTGTGTGGGTCATTTAGAACCAGAAACTCTGCAGGGAAGGCAGGTTTCTCTGCTTGCTCTGTGAGGCTGCAGAGACCCAGCCTCTGAGTCACTGGTGACCTGTCCTACCTTACTTGTGTGTCTAAGCACAAGTGCCCACTGTCTGCAGTCTGGTTTGGAACAAGAGAGCAAAAAAAACCTGTGCTTTGGCCTGGCAAGCTTAGCAAGAACATGTTGGTAATGCTCTTTCTGCTTTGAATGCTTTCTTATTGAGTCATCTTAAGGCATTCTTTTGTGCTTCTGCTGTATTTAGTTAAAACACTTGAGTATTAAGGACATGCTGCATCATTTTTGTTGGGAATGCTTTTAGTTGTGCTTCTTTTCTATTGTGATTTTTATTTGTTAAGCTTTTGTTCTGATTGAAACAAAATCTTCTGGGAATTTTTTTTGGAAAAGCATTTTAGTTTTTCTTTTCAGTCCCATCTAGCTAATTCTCATATTTGTGTCTGAAAATAAGGCAACTACTTTAAAAGGGGATTGGGTTTTTTTCTATACTACTTGCACTCACAGAACAGGCAGCTGTTTTGAGAAAGTGCATGGAATGGGTAAGGAAAGAGGTTCAAGGGCCACCAAAAAGCAAACAAAAAGCTGTGTTAGTGATGCAGGGCCAGAATGTGTGTGTGATGTGTGGTGTCCATGCATGTCCCAGGCAGCTGGGGAAGGAATCCCACACAAGATGAGCTGCTGTCTGATCCCTGTGGTGGCTCCTGTGTCCCTTGGTTGTGCAGGCACTCTGTTGATAAAGGCAGAATGTGCAGACCCATTTACAGTGCAATGAGGTATCTCATTGTGATCTGAAAGGGTGGAATGAAGCAGGAGAGAGGGAAAAGGGTTTTACAGGTGGAATGAAGATTTAAAGGTAGTTAAAAGCTATGAGAAAGCAGAGAAATAGTCACTCTCCTGACTCAGTTGCTTAAACAGAAAATGTTTGTGCAGGAAAGGGACATTCTGGTAGGGAATAGTGGGTTTTTTTGAAAGGTAGGATAACTTAATGTGGCAAACTTTTGATCCCAGCCTTGTTAGGAGCCGAGAGGGGATTCCTTATGTGTCTTGAGGTTGCCAGGAATGGACAGAAAGACACGATGTGCCATTTGGCTCTGTCAGACTGGCATAGCCTTCCAAAACAAAGATAAATGAAACAATCTCTTCACTTGTTAGGTATAATTGTGGCTGTTTCTGATCCATCTCCCACAATAACCTGTAATTCCCATCTGCATTTTTTCAGCACATGGTGACAGCAATGTGGAACTCTGTCTGCTGTGTGTTCAAGAGGGATTTGTGGAGAGCATAAGTTGCCACAGCACATTGTGAGGTATATAAGTGTGTGTGTGTGTATATATATATATCTAAAAATATAATTTTTTGTCAATGTATAGCAGGACAGTGGTACTAAATCTTTAGATAGATGTTTTTATCTTTGCTTAAGTACCTGTTTTAACTGTATTGCTGGGTTTTCCTTGCAAATTTGATGTCAGCAGATAGCAGAGAACAGAGCAGAGAGCCTGAGGGCATTGCAGTGTGGGGGGAATGACTCCTGGGCATTAACATATGCCTTCTGAAGCACTTCTGAGAGCTGTAGGCTGCAAATATTTATGATTCTGTAATTGATTTCAGGTATCTGTAGTAAACACGATATACACCTTTGGTAAAGGAGGAAGCAGCAGTCTCTGTGATTGCCATTTTCTCCAGCAATGGTGCAGTTTATGGAGCATCAATTTTTAGTGTGTGGTATTTATTCAGGAAAGAGAACTTAGGTGGTGGGAGGCTTGCCAGTCACGGCAAACTTTATTTTACAAAGTCATCCTAACAGAAACACACAATAGGGTTTCTTCTTGTGCTTCTTTTTTTTTTAAATCTGTGTGTGCGTGTCTTGTTTTGATATTAAAAAAATTATCTGTGTTCCGTCTTGTGAAATGTTTTGAAATAGTCAGAAAGATCACCTGTCCTGTGTAGGAATATATATTGAATTAAATTACTGTTAATAAAACAGAGAATGCATCGACTGTAATGGATGGAAGAGCAGCCTGAGGATGTGGCACAGTGACGGTGAGCGCAATCCCGCCGTTAATGAATGGGATTAAAAGTGGAGTTTGTGAGCGAGGGAGGCTCTCCACTGCCGTGGAGTCTGTTTTGTGGCTGCCTTTTTGTCTCTAGGGGGTTGAAACAGAGCTCTCTTCCAGAGCCTTTCTAAAGCTCTGCACACATGATTTGTATTCTCCCAGAGAGTAATTTGTCAGGAGATGAACAGCAATATGCTCAGTGTTTGCTGCAATAGGAAAGACAAGTCCAGTTAAAGACTTATTTCTTGGGGTAAAGTAATTTTTAAACTTTCCATCATTAAAAAAGTCATAAATACCCCTGCCTGGCCTAGATTTTTTTTCTATCTCAGGTACTTTGGTGGCAAATTCAGGTGTGCAGGAAATGAAGAAGCCGAGAGGTTCCAGCTGGGGAGGACACAAGGTTGATCCCTGGAGAGCCCGTTGCTCATGAGAGGTCACCGTCTCAGAAGTCAGATGATTTGGGAACTTAGAAAATTTGTCTAGACATTGCGGTGTATTTTTAAGTAAAACTTTGATGCAAAATGGAAATTGAAGCAAAATAAGCAAAAGGTTAATTTTCCCTGAAATGAAGCCATAATTTTTCCGTAATAAAACTTGGCTGACTAAATGAAAGCTTTACTGTTGATTTCTAGCAGAGGCAAAAACAAAATAAGCATTCAGTTCTAGTTCAGTTCTTTTTTTTCTTTTGGGAAGGGAGGTGTGGGCTGTGTTGCACTTCTTTTTTCCCTTTTTCTAAATTTTTTTTTTCATTAACTGAGAAACCAAATCATGCCCAGCTTTCTGAGCACAGAGGATTTCTGTCTTCCTGTTGCTTCTTTGGGGCAGAGCTGGGAATGATTCTTCTTCAGTGTCTGGTGTAATTAGGTTTTATGCCCAGGCTGGATGGGGCTCTGAGTAACCTGATCAAGTGGAAGGGCTCCCTGCCCATGTCAGGGAGTTGGAGTGGGATGATCTTAAGGTCCCTTCCAACCCAAACCATTCCACGTTTCTATGATTCTATTGAAATTTGGTATTGGAACCAGGGAAAAGGGATGTGTGAGTGACATCCAAGAGAAGATGGCAGCTTGGAATGGAGCTGTTACGTGATGGGAAGGAGTTTTGGTGAGTGCCAGTGGAAACAAGAGAGGCAAGCAAGGGAGGTGGTGTTCAGGAATGGATTTGGCCTGTAAATGTGTTGAGAAAGCAAGTGGCTTGAAGCCTCTGATTGGCAGGGAGGGAAGAAAAGACATGAAAAGGAGACATGATGCAACTTCGATTTTAGTTATCTGCCGCAAAAAAAGGATGTTTTGTGCCACTTTGACTGTGAAGGAAATAGGAGCCAGAAAGGAGAGGTTTAATGAGCAACAGGATGGAGACAGACATGATGGAGGCTTGTCAGGATTTGTTTTTTCCCTTAAAATCTGTAAAAACTTACTCCCATCCTTCAAAAAAGCCTCTATATATTTAGGAACATCAATGGTAATATATCATGTCAAATTCGTTTGTTATATCTGCTTCTATCATGTCTAATTTTGGCAGGAATTATAACACTAATTACATTTACTGTCAAGTTGATTGTCCCTTCCTTGTGCAGCTCTAGCTGAGCCTGTCTTCCTCTCTGTTTAAATGGGTATAACTTTTTTTCCCTGGCTATTTGGAAGAGTCTTGACTGTGGAATACCCTTCCTCTGGGTCTAGAGAAATACCAGCTTGTCAGTCTTCCAGATGAGCTGTAATGACTTTCTTATCAGGGAAGGTTTAAAGTAGAAAGGTATTGATGGACTAGAATGATCAGATTTCTTTTTTTTTTTTTTTATTTGAGACAGGGAGTGGGATGGACAGGAGATTATATAT
Source organism: Pyrgilauda ruficollis (assembly GCF_017590135.1). Lineage (NCBI taxonomy): Eukaryota > Metazoa > Chordata > Aves > Passeriformes > Passeridae > Pyrgilauda > Pyrgilauda ruficollis. The sequence continues at coordinate 4,047,248 of NW_024524377.1, read as the reverse complement.
ATATATTTTGGGATATGTGTATGAGGTGTTTGCCACCTTGTAAAAGACTACCATATGTTAATTACTTTTTGAAAAGAAAATGCAAAATGCTTTGTGGGGCAATTTTGAACATGACATGTTCTTGGTTTTTCAGGGCATCAAATCAGCCTCTGTGTTTGACAGCTTAAAATACAGATTAGATGAAGACAGTGAATAGTAGATACATTATTTTGGTTCTGGGATGCTCTTTATGAATATTTCTGAAAGAAGCAACAGGACAGCTGAGTAAAAAGCTGGAGAAAAAATGTGAGGCAGGAAGGTTGAGTGGGGAGTGATGTTAGCAGGAATAAAGAAAATGGAACTTGGCACTGCGGCTTCACTGAAAATAATCATAGCAATAGGCATCGTCCTGCAGAGGATGCTGAGGGGGAATGCAGTATGGGATGCAGAACTTCTGTGGAAGCATTTTCAAAGTGTTTTGCCAAAATACCTCTGGAAGGCAGGACCTAAACTGCAATAGTCTGGAAGGGCAGAGTTTGGGAAGCATCTGATCCTGCAGAGGAGCACATTTAGAAGTGAAAAATTTAGAAATTACTTTTCCAAGATGGACTCCAATTTGAGGTTAGGATTAATGCCTGTCTGCCTTTAGGAAGATACAAATAGTAACTATTTTCTGCTAAACTTGAGAAGAAAAATCTGAATAACACTACTGGGACTGAGAGTTAAAGGTCAGAAACTCTGAATAGCAGCATTAATTGCTCCCTTTAAAGGATATAAAGGATCAGAGTCTTTCAGGGCTTGCCTAAGGAGGAGAGCAATGTTAATGTCAGTAAAGGATGATACAGCAAGACTCAAAAAGGGGAGGAGGGGAGATTTTTTCGTTTGTTACTCCAAAATAAGATGAACATGCAATTTACTTGGATGTAAGTTCTGAAGCATTGCAATGTTGCTTCAGTTGTGTGTTGTGTGTAATACTTTTTATTCCATTGAGCAGGGTCAAAGTGCAAGAACTATCACCAGCAGGATTAGATGTTGCAGTGCACACAGGATTGCCTTGGCCCATCCAGTGCAGTGAACTTATTTCCTTATTTTTCAAAGCTTTTAACTCTTTGTTGAGATTGTTATCACAGCCTTTCAGCAAATGATGCTGAATTTCCCACATTTGTAATCTTCAGGTTTGAACCATTGTCTTCGCAAGTTGTGCTCCATTCTCTTAGGTGGTGTTTTAGTTACTGACTCTAATTAAGAAGTATGGGGTGCTTCAGAAAAAATGAATTATCTTAAGCATACTCCTACTGTTGCTGACCTCTTATCAATAGTTCAGGCTATGTTGGAAAAATGTAAATATTGAGGGAATCAGTGATATATGATAGAACTTGTTGTTGAAATGGATTATGCATTTTTAACATGGCGATAATTTTTAAGGAGCCTGGGTTTCCAAAGCTGCCTGTAAGATTCTGTATAATGATAGTGAGGTTATTCCTGCTTTCCTTCTCTCACTCATATATTCAGAAGATTACTTACATGCTTTTTCATGCAAGGAAGGGTTTGGAAATCAGAACTTCTCAGTGCTGAAGAAACAAATAAAAAGCTTTGTTTTATCTACAGTTGGATTTGCAAAGGAGTCCTTGTTGTAAAAGCACTTGATGCTAAAAATGTTGTTGGGTTTTTCTTACTCCTTTTCTTTGCATCCCTTGCTGCATCCTTTAGGAAAAATCCTCTTTTCTCTAGGGAATGAGGAGAGTTGAGGGGAAATTATCTTAATTTTCAAACAAGAATGCTTTTAAAGTATTTACATTTGTTTAACTTCATAGCCACGGGTGGCAGATTTCTTCTTTTGATTGTTGAAAAAGATTTAGATTTGGCTTTTTCAGTTAAAATATGAGAAAGTACTTGCCTGCTGACTATTTTTTGTTTAACTTCTAGGAACTTGCCTTCACTGGGGTAGATTTTAGATTTTGTAAGCAAATCCTGTTGGACTATGCATTGATGTGTTTGGATTAAGTTTCCTTCCTATCGCACATTCTACAGGAAAATGTATTTTCTGTTAGTCTGGTTGTATAGGATAGATTTTGATTGCTTCTGAAACAGCAGGAGTCTCCTAGGCAATTGTATTAAATCCCAGGTAGTTCAAGGGAGGGGAGGGAAAGGAATTCACCTCCTCCTCTTTCTTCTGAGGCTGGGCTTGGGTGAAATGTGTGTGAAGATAAGAAACTTCTGATGCTGAGAATCTGGGATGGAGTGTGGTAAGGAAAATATAAGATTGCATACAAAAGATGGTTAAAAAGTTGTAGCAAATACTTCCAGCTCTTTCAAGACACTTTTAGAGTACTTCAGTGTTCTTGATTTTTGCATTTTTCTCTCTGTATTTTGGTGATTTCTCTAAGGATGGTGTGAGCTTGCCTTAACTATGGATCAAATAACAATGAAGAAGGCAAACAAGCTTAAACTCAACTTTAAATAGTTGAAGTATTTAATTATAGTAAGTGTATTAAAAAAAGTTCAGTTGATATTTGGCAGAGCCAAGACTTACGTGCTTAGGATGGGCAGTGCAGACCTCATCAGGCAGGTGTTCGAGATCTGGTGTTCTCCCTGTAGACTGGATTTTTGTGCTAACAATGTTTGCAGTTATGCATTGTTGGAAATACTTGCATTTTCTGTGAATTCAGATCCCTGAAAACAAATGGTTGCAGGTTGAAATATTGGCAGCCTGGCAGAGTATTTAAGCTTGCACTGTAGATTACTGTTATATTTGTTTACTATCTGGGGATGCTGCTTACAGAGCTGAAAACCCTCTGAGCTGATCATTATCAAGCTTTTAGAAGGAGTAGCAGAGGAGGAGTTTCAAATTCCGTCTGACATATGAATAAAGGTTTTTTTGAAGTGAACTTATCTAAAACTTCAAAAAATAATACAGTAACTAATGCCTGACCTTTAATTAAAAGTTCACTAGTTTTTTTAGGAGTTGGTTCTGTCAAGATATTTTGCAGTGTAATGCTCTTGGTGGCAGAGCTTTTTGTATTCTCCTCGATGGATGAATGATTAATGATCTCAACACTGCCTTCTGGATCACCTTGTAAGAGGTCTCCTTCATCAATCTGGCAAGGGGATTGTATGGCAGTTTGCACCCTAATTACAGTCCCCAGCTGGGGATGTGCTGCTTAACAGATTACTTGTAGCAGAAGTGGAGTCAGTGCGGATATGGATGGCCACGGACTTGTTTGATGCCGGGGTTCTAAAATTAGATTTCTTTCTAGAAAAAACCATCCACTTCATATAAGCAGTGCAGCAGATAAAAGTGTTTAGCTGGAATTAACTCTGTAACTTAAAGGTTTAATAATAACAGCGCTTCTGTGTTTCCCTGTTTTCATTGTTTCCCTTCCCTTCTCTTGCGGTCTGATAGACCAGGGCGGTATTGCAAGCCAGAAATTTTATTACTAGTGGAAACATTAAGGTATTCCACAGGGCAAAACAAAAGTGATTCAAAAGGTGCTTTTACAGATAATAAGTTTTAGCATTGAGCAGTTTACCCAGAAGGCAACAGATTATTTCTAGTGGTCTGTCGTTATTGTTGGCCTTTTTTTCTGCCTCATTTGTGGTGTAATGCTGCTGCTCAATTAAGATGTATTTCGGTGAGAACCATGAATGACAATGTCCACCAAGCATATTGCTAAACATATACATCTGTGCCTATTGCTCAGGCTGACAGCTCTGAGTGTGTTGCTCATTTAAGGACTAAGGTATGGAGGAAAACTTGCACAGGATCCAGCCAAACACTAAAGCAAAGTGCCTGTTTGGTATTTGAAAACTGCAAGATTTTAGGCTTGGGAAAGTTGTAATTGCCAAATGATTTTCCAGGTATGTATCGGTGTTTAAGGAGTCAATAATGCCAAAACAGGTAACGTTGTGAATATCATGACAATTTGGGAAAAAAAAAAATCTAAGTTTTCTTCTTAATAAGAATTTATTTTCATGGTCTCAGGGTCTGGGCACTGGCAACTTCCCACTGGGTGACATGTGTTGGAAGGATAAAGGCAGTGGAGAGGGGTACTGGTAGACTAAGGATGGAGGTGGAATATTAACTATTTGTGCTTATATCCTGAAGAATACTAGAATTAAAGGGATTGATATTTGTGTTTAGGACAGTAGAAACCTTCAGCAGTGCAGTGGCTACTGTGAAGGTGTGAGTGTAAATGTTTGACTTTATCTAACTTGAAGGAGGAAAAAATGTCTTTACTACTCGGTGAAAAATTGGGTGACTATAGCTGACCTGTGTTTTAATGTTGTGGAATGGCAGGGAGTCTGGACAGTCTTCTCCCTGTCTGGGAGCTTGGAAGGAGCTGATAAGTGTGTGTCAAGCAGGAGTTCATTACCCTGTTATCCTAGGTTTGGAAGAAAATCTCTGAAGTTTTTACTCCTAGAGATGGTCAGATTGGTTGTGCTGTATTTACTTTTTCTAGGTTTCCCTCCCCATGAGATGTGGAGGAGTTGACGGTAGAGTTGCTGTATTGTCTGGAAATCACATACACTTTATGCTGAAAACACTTCCAAGAGATTGTTTGGAAGGCTCTGGTTTCTGTGAACCAGGTTTGCCCTAAGCTGAGACTCAGGGCTTTCCCTGTTCTGCTTCCCTCTTGCTCCTTTGACTCCCACCAAAAGTGAGCAGTCCTTCAGTGCTTTATCCTCTCAGCTAAAAACTAAAGGCTGGCTCTTCAGCTTCTTTTATTGTCTTGTTAAAAAGCAGATGCAGTGTTTCCTCCCTATCAGTCTTTTAGATGGGGGAGCGGCGCAGTTTGGTGTTCTTGTGAGCTTCATCACTCTTCTGTTTGCAGAAGCAATTGGAAGGAAATGATCCAGGTCGTCGTTATTACTCATATTTTGTTTTTTTCCAGTTCTGCAGCTTCAGCTCCTTATTTGAGCTGCGTTGGCACGTCATGAAGCACCACATTTCAGTCTGCAGTCGTGCATATTAATAGCCAAGAGCTGCACAGCCTCTCCCTGATCTTGGTTTTCCATGGTGGCTCTCTGAGGTTCTGTTCCAGGACAAATACATTGTAGGTACTCAAGAGGAAAACATTTTCTCCTAAATTATTTTAGCAAATGGAAACCCTTTTTTACTCTGGCTGAAGACTTTGTCTTGGCTGTAAGCCTGAGAGATTTAAACATTTGCAGTTCCTTTATTGTTCAAACCTGTGCAGCATATTTTAAGTGAGCGAGCAGTCTGTCAAGTTACTAGAAATCATTACTTTGCCAGAGAGTTATCGAATGGATGTGAAAACAGGTGTTTGTCAGATTTTTACCTTCTGGACTGAATATTTTTGATGTTTGGGAACTTTTATCTGCAGTCAACCATTGTGCTTTGGAGAGGAGAAGGCTTAATTCAGATTATCTGAGCAATCAGGGAGCAGAGATGCGGGTCTGTGATTCATAATTGAAATTTAGCCTTTAGATTAACTTCATTAGTATGCTGTTGAACAAGGACAGGGTGTTAATAAATGAAAAAATCCTTCTGGGTTTAAGCACCAAGAGCCGCAATAGGTCTTTGCAGTTCATGAAGAATTTTTATTTTTGCTGTGACAGCATTATTTTTGATTTGACCATGCTCTTTTTAACTTTATTCCTCAAAATTTTACAGAGATAAATAGAGAAAAGTTTTATCTGATGTGAGATTAAACCCAAAATTCTTCTAGTAAAGCCACGTTTAAGCCCCTCTGAGATCAAGAAAAGGAACATTAAAAAATAGACTTCGTTTTCCTTTCTGACTCATGACTTAGAGTAATGAGTGAAACCTGACTTATGTTCTTCAAAGACATGAAACTGTCTGAATAACTAGAAACTACAGAATCTCCAGTCATTATCTTATAAATGTTTATTCAACTGAGACAACAAATACTAATTTCTGACTACTTTGTAAATTCTTGATCTTGAATTTAATTCAAGTACTTTTCCAACCTAAATGGTTCTGTGTATATCTCACAGTAGTCCATGGGCCATCAGTATAGGAGGAAGTATTCAGACTTCTCCAAGTGGAATTTTCTTTCATTAAATGAAAGTTAATGTAGTTGAGTTTGGAATGACTATGCTGTAATGGAGTAAGTTATAATTGGTTTTATTTGTAAGAGGTTTTTTGCATTTTATGCAATGTTTTTTATGCTTCGCGTGGTTTTTTGAAAGATTTTGATAGATTCTCATTCAGTAGTTGCAGAGCAGTACTAAGAAAGTAGGTTCACAAAAAAAACCCAAAAAAAAAACAACCCAAAAACCAGTTACAAGAATGAAAAAGAAGATATTAGGGATTTTTGGTTCCTTCCCATCTTCACAGTTGCTCTTGATCTCCCTAAAACCTGTAGCAGAGTATTTTGAGTTGTCTGTACATTGGCTCTTCAGCGGAGAGTCGTGCACTTGATGTAATCCTCTGTGCTTTGAGGTGCTGAGGCATCTGCTTCTGCAGGCAAGGATTATGGATGTGGCTTTGCTTCCTGCATTCAGCCTTGAGGGAAACACAGATTGCTGAACAACAGAGCAGATTGGAGTCTGGTGCTTGAAAGGCTGGGAGCTGAGTTTGAGCTCCTGCATGGAATCTGTGTGGGCCTGCAGGGGTTTGGGAAGCTTCGGGAATTGCTGCAGCTGAGAGTCTGGGATAAGGGCAGCTTGGAAAAGAGAAGTGAAGAGCAGAAAGTCTGTGCTATAATGAGTAGTGTGTAGAGTCCTTCAGTATTTCCTTCAGTACGAGGAAAAGCACAGATTCTGATCTGACATACAGCAATGGGCTATGTTGCATTTTTCCACAGGGTTTGGTGTGGGAGAACACATGCTTAAAAAACTCTAGAAAGTTGTGACTGAGAAAACATAGCTTGTATGAGGCAGCTTAAGATATATGGAGTCTAATAACTTCCATTGTTTATCCCTGTGGAAGATGAGTCCTAACCAGCAGACATAGCTCACATCCCAAAATATCTTAATTCTCAAAAAAAGCTGTTAGGAAATCTTGACTTTAGATACACTGCTGGACTGCATTGGGGGAAAATTGCACTCTCAGTGGTTTCTAGCTTTCTGCAATCACTCTGTAGGAGAAGTGAAATGATCCAGGCCCAAAAATTTAAATTAAAAATAATTTTAAACATGCTTCCTATTTTCTTTTTTAATATTTGCTATGTCTTTGAGCAGTGCCCAGAGTATAACATATTGTCTTCAGTTTTAAGTAGAGAAGCCTAACTGTAAGAGATTCCATTTTTCTAAGAGAAAATGATGCAGAGGGAAAGAAGAGAGAGAGAGAAAAGGGAGTAAATTAGAGAGCTATGGACTTTAGATAACATTTAGCTATAGTCCAATAGTACAAAGTTTGAATGATGAACTACCTGCTTGAAGACCAAAAGATAAACTCGATCTCCCCATAATCATTAACATTACACTTGATAGATGCCGTGAGAGCAAGCAGTTTGTGAAGACACTTGAATAAGGGACAATGATGGCTTTGATTCACTTAGTGAGGTGGGGTTTCCAGTAGGAAGAGAGTGTGAGAGAAATACATGAAATGTCTGAAGTGATTGGGGAAAAAAATGTTTGCTTTTCAGGGCACCACTGTTGATGTTTCATTTTTGACAAGCTGCTGTAAATAAATTCCCTGGAGATGCTCAAGAGTCAAATATGCTTTTCAGTGTTTTGTTTTATATAATTGAGAGCATTTCTGGTTACCAACATTTTTTTATTCGTCTTGATCCTTAAGTTGGGAGGAATCCCCTAAACTTGGCAGCACCAGCAGGGGAGTCTGTTTAGCCATTGCACACTCTTGGAAAATCTGGGTCTGAGCAAGGGCACCCACTGGCAGGTCTTGACTGCCCTCACTCCATAGATTTGCCATGCTGAAAGAGAAATACATGAACTAGAGATCGTGCTTAGTTCAATGGCAAAACGCAAACAGTCATTTATGTACAAGATCTGAAATAGTAAAATCCTGGATGGAGAAGTGAGAGAAAATCTTCACTTCCTCCTTCATTTGCAAAGGTTAAAATGGGAAGGTTTGTCACTGTGATGTGTTGGAGCCTCTCTTGATGTGATGGGGGTCAAGTGTTCCTCTTGCATTCTTGATGCTTCCCATAGTGTTAGCTGGAGAATATTCATGAGTATGCTGGTGTTTATGGCCAGTCTGATGAAAGATGCAGACAAATGTAACCTTTTAACTATAATCGAGTTTATTTTTCCTACTCAGGGGTTAGCGTGACCAGTGAACTAAAATAGATTGTGCTTTTTCTTTTCATTTATGCAGGGGAGAGGGCTCGAGGAAATGGGGAGAGATAGGGGAAATTCAGATTAGGTAGAAGAACAAAGTTTTTCATTGTTAGGATGGTCAGGCATTGGAAGAGGCTGCCCAGGGAGGTTGTGGAGTGACCATCCTTGGAGGTGGTCAAGTGGAGCTGGATGATGAGGTTCAGTGGTTTAGGGGTATGTTGGCTGTGCTGGGCTGATGGTTGGACTGGATGATCTTAAAAGGCTCTTCTAACCCTGGCAATTCTATGATCGTTTGTAGATCCAAGTGTGTATAATTTCCTATATTTAAGTGATTATTTAATTACTCCTCATCTCAAAGAAGGATAAAACCCTTCCCCTACATCTCTTTAGTGACTTGACTGTCTCTGTATAAAGGGTCTCATCTACTAAACCTTGCTGTGTAGAAACTATGATTTCAAATACAAATACTTAAAATACTCATTGCTAATTACTGGTCCTTGATTGAGACCATGTCACAATGACAGGTACCTGATGTAGTGTGACTGACCCAGTCCATAAAACCTCTAAGAAGACATAACACATGGATATCCTTATTCTAATGAAAATTTATGGTAATAAAGTTTAGTTTCTGTAAGAAAAATGTGTATGAAATATAACCACAAGTGGAGACCTTTCAGTGAACTGACAGCTTTTCTGCTCTCTCCTCATTCTCTATGCCACTTTTTCTACTCTCACTTCTTTTCATGGACACATCCGAAAGATGAAATACAAAATGGGAAAATGTTGAAACCCAATGAAGTCAGTATCAGGTTTCGTGTTGGTATAAATGGGAATGCAAAAGCTAGAGGTCCTGTCCTTAGCTTTAAATAAATTTCCCCCTGTATAGAAGCACTGTCTGGAAATAGACTATCAACATGCCTTGAAAGAATTTAAGCAAAAATGAAAAAGCCAGAGTAGAGTTTGCTTCCTGCTTTTAGTATAATTACTTTGATATTCCAGATTTTCATATCATCCTTTTCTTAAGCAATTCACAGAATCACAGCCTGAGTTTTCAAAACATCTGCTCATTTGTGGAAGATATCCTGGTAGGCTGTTTCTATTGAAACAGAGCTTAATCTCTGGCTTCACTGATCCTCTCTTTTAGTCAGAGCTGTCACTTACTTCAGGTCAGTTCAGGCACACTATAAATCAGGACCTTCTCACTAGTCAATCAGTGATTGATTTAGTTTTGCAGCACTCAAAGGCAGTCGTTTCTGGTTTAAAACTGAGTTAATGTGGCCTAACATTAAATGTGGGGTTGGGCACATCGCTGGGAGCTTGTGGGTTCTGGAGCCAGCACTGCTTTGTTGCTGATTTGCAGTGTGGGCAAAGGCAAATTATTTTATGATTTAATGTAGAAATACTTGCTGTGCTTCAGTCTTTGTCTTTTTCCTCCCTCTGTGTTAACTTGAGTTCTTTAAGGCCCTGGAGTTGAGTGTTCAGAGTTACATGGCCTCCCTAGTGCCTGGAACAACTTGGAGATGGGAAACCACTTACCCTGGTGTGTGCCTCAGATGGAGACATTTGTGCTAATGGAGCTTTAAAAAACAAAAAACTGTGTTTGCAAAGGCCTTTAATACTTCCAGAATAATTGAAAGTAAGACTAAATGGAATTTTTATTTTCTTTTGAAGGTGTGGAAAGCCTTCATCCCATTCCATGTCCTGTTTACACCAAAGCCCAAATATTGGAAACCCTCAAAACCTTTGCAGTGCTGAGTATTGGATGGCAAGTGCATCATGATGGGACTGTTCTCTGCATGATAATATTAGAAGTACTTGGGAGGGACCATATTCTCTGATGTGCAGTTTTGATTTCTGTGCCTCATGCTGGATAAAGAATTACTCTCAAATCTTTGTATTCCTGTGGAGGGAAGAGCTGTGTGTATGTACTTGTGCCTCTCTGGGTTTCAACGTTGTCTCATGTGTATGTTCTGTAACCTTTCCATAATCTCAGAAAATGGGAAAGCACTGCTGGTGTGAAGATGCTAAACATTTCAGCTTATTAGTAAAAAGAGAAAAATCCCCTGAAAAAATCCACTTTTTAAAATGCAGCAAAGTTCAGACTTCTGTAATTGTTTCAAAATTTAATATGCTTTATAAACAATAACAAATGAAACCTGCTTTTCCGAGGCAGATGAAACTACAAGGATAACCTATAGCAAATCAAAAGAAAATAGGAAAACACTTTCATCCTGCTATTTCCCCTCTTGCAGTCTGTGGGTCTTCCGCTGTGGTGTTCTCCTACTTTGAAATTGCCCCAGTTAGTTTGGTCTGAAGTTATTGTTGCTATGAGAGAAATGTTTTTTACATTACAAAGGTATTTCATTTGATAGCTTTGGAAGGTTGGTATTTTTTCAGTAGTAGTTCCACTTCCAAAAATACAGCCATCATCTCAGTGAGAGCAAGTAAGGAAGTCTAGGACATACATTTTCTGACAGTATGTGGTATTTTCTTGTTTTTCAGGATGACTCTAAAATTCTGTTCTCTTGAAATAACGATGAGGAAATACTTCTGGTTTTCTGGTTAGGGAAAAAAAAGTGTGAACTATTCTGTCTGATCTGTGGAATATACTTGGAGCAATTCCAGAGCAGTGAGGGATGCTGTGGGCAGCGAACAGGATCCTGCAAGGCAGACTGCCCTCGGTGTTCAGCAGAGCATCTCTAACTTCTTTAGCTCTTTTATGTCTCAATATTGGGTGTTTGCTGGGGAGTGATGGCTGCTGTTGTGTGCTGGCATTGCTGCTGGTGTCACAGGCAGCTGGATTGATGAATCAGGGATCCCTGGAGGTGCTGTGCTCCCTGGGCCAGGCTGACACGCAGCCACATCCTCAGCCTTCTGCAAGAGAGCAGAGACTGTGGCAAAGCTGCACATTAGTCCAGAAAGGTTCTTTCTGTGCATCTTTAGCTTCTTTAAATATATGCCTGTATTTATGCCAGAGTTTCCAAGTAATTATTCTGTTAAAACATGAATATTTGAAGTAACTAAAACAAATGAGGTGTGATAACATGAAATACAACGGAATTTGCATAATCTGTTTAATAGGTAGGAATTGTTACTGTGTTTAGTTTAATTTGTCATCATTTGCCCTGCTTTACTACTGTTTTGGATGCAAAAAATTTAATATCCGAGTACTTACTCTTCCACAGAGGCTTAATGGCATCCATAAGGGAGTTGGTTGCCTGACTCAGGAATTTGTCTGCTCATGTTTCCACCTCAGCTTCTCCTTCCTGGTTCCTTCTTGCTACTTTAGACTTTGACCATGACAATACTTGAGTGGCAGCAGCTGTAGAGATGAGAATGAACTGAAGCCAGCCCTTGTAAAGCAGGGAGTTAATAATATATTTATAAGGATACTATATATAGGTACTTTGGTATCAATATATACTATTAAATAATGTATAAGGTATTTACAGGAAAGAAACTTCAGCTCTGCAGAAGCAATTGCACGTACAATTATGTGGCAATAAGCATCACATGCTGTGTTGTAGGTATTGATAATGTTAGCTTGTTTAAAAACAAGTGGAAAATTGCTGTAAAAGTCCAGAATGGGCTAAATGCCATCGCAGATCTTGAAGCAGGTTATAAAATTGTTCAGAGAAATCTTTGGAGGTAGTAAACAGAATTTAAAAGCCCCACGTGACTTTGAACTTGAGAGTTGGAGCATCTTCTGTGAGAGATTTGTCAGTGTGGGAGAGCAGTGTTTTAGTGAGCTACTCCTAGAATAGATCCCGTGGGGAGCTCAGGATTATTGCAAACCTCTCCACCAAGTGTTGGGAATATTTGTTTGGCCTCACCTTCTTTAATAGAAGAAGTAAATGGTTGTGTGATAGGACTTTGGAGATTAAATAATGGTTTTTGATTATGTGGAAGAAAATGGGAGCTACTCAGCAGTGTGGAAGATTGGTCTTCAACTCCAGTAAGGCAGGTGGCAGAAATCCCTGTGTAAATGTTAACACTTAATAAAATCAAAGCTTTTCTTTCTGTAATTTCACCATGTTTACAGTAGAAAGGGGAAGAAGAGGTTAATAATTTGTAGTATGAACAATATGTTGACTTATAAGGCAATTTCTGTTTAAGGGCATTAAGGCATCAGTATGTTTTCTACTTTCATACATGTTACCAAAACCAGATGAGAACAAAAACACAAGCAAGCAAACAGATCTCCCCAGTTGCCCCTAACAAATCCCAAACAAAAAAATCCTCTGAAAATAAACAACCCAAAGGTCTGATAGATGTCTGCTTTGACCTGGGAAATCTTGTCTCATGTCCCACCACCTCATATTTAAGCTGTTTGTTTTTACAAACATTTTTTCAAGATTGTTCTTGTTTGGAATAATATAGTAAGTAGTAGGATGAGAAGAAAAATACAGACAGCAGAGCCAAGAGGAGCAGTTGAGTTAAAGGAAGGTGGGGCTCACTTCCAGCAGAGATGTCTTAGGTGACCACTGTGCTGGAGGCAGTGCTGGCCACGTGCAGGAGATGCATTTAAGGGCACGTCCCTCTCCTGGGGCTTTGGAGAGAAACTCCTCCTGCCCTGGTTCTTCTGCCTACAAAGTGCTACTGCCAAACCTGCTTGTTTTTTAGCTTCCCAAGGGTCTGTTCTGAGGAGAAGCCACCTCAAAGGGCTGCCAGCAAGCAGTGTTACCTTCAAGTGTTTCTTAATCAATTCCCTCGTTATTCTGTCACAGCTCCATCCTGGTAACCTCCGACAGGGATCCTTCCCTCCCTCCAAACAGCCTGACATAGAGTGGGGATAATACACTGCTCAACGGTGGTGATGATAATGGATGCACTAATGTTATTTGACATGTATTTCATGTTAAAATTAATGTTGTCTTTGATGTTGTGAAGGTTGAATTCAGAGAAGATAATTGATTCTTGAGCTGAAAAGATGTCTTCAGAGTTGTTGGCAGTTCCTGGTAGTTGAGGTTGCAGTTGTGTCCTGGCTCTCATTCCACTTGCAGACCATCCTGGCAGCCTGGTGGGTGGAAGTACCACAAGTGAACATATCACATAAGCACAGAGAAACAGCAAAAACTGAGTGGTTTGGGAGGTTTTTTTGCCTTTATACTAAAACCCTCCGGGGTTTCTTAGAGTTACAAAGCGCCTGCATCATCTTTTTTTTTCATTTAGAGCTATGTAAAATGTGTGTGGGAAAAATAGATAACTGATTTGCAACTAGTACTAGATAATTTACTAATTACGTGTTTTCCAGTGCGTAGGATTATCATTTTAGAATAAAAAAGTTGCCTCGAAAGTTCTTTTGAATTTGATTTTGTAGAAGATAGTGAAGGTTCAGGTATTCATCCTTGGAAGTTTTTTTCAGGGTGGTGAAGCAGCCCTGAGATGACTCCTTCATCCCCTGATTCTGGTTGGAAATACCTTGGATTGCTGGCTTATTGTGTTGTGTTAGCATAATCAACATTACTGGAAGTTTTTTGCCCAATAGCAAAGAATTCTGACACTAACAGGTCCAATCTATGTTGTTAAAGCTTTTTGTGGTGGAAGCTAACATTCTTAATGTGGAGTTGCCTCCTGCTGTTACAGCACTGGGCATGTAATCAAAATAAGAAAGAATCTCCAAATAATTATAGCCATGACATATAAAAAAGTTCATATGATGTTTTAGTTATTAAATAAGTATTTAAAGTCTTTTAAATGATACCTTTCACTATGAATGTGCTATGACAGATTTAGTTATTTAATAAGTATCTGAAGTATTTTCAATGATACCTTTCACTATAAACATGCTATGAAAGAATAAATTACATCTTTAACATTTTGTTTCAAAGTTCCTCTATATTTTCCTGAATAGCCAAGTGTATTTTATTGTTACTTGATTGAGACCAGCAAAAGTATTATTTTAATCCATTTTTGGTTAAAGTAGTAAGACTGTAATGTGCAGCAGTCTGACAAGATGTTAATTCATTGTAATATTGTTATCAACAGACTTCTAATAACTTTAAATACATCTTTGTCATATTAAATGTTCATGTGGAGGTAGAATGGGAAAGGTTGTTTTCAAATTCAAGGAAAGTGCAAAAGAGTGCTATTTGTCCCTAATTAAATATTGAGGACTTTTGTATTAAATATTTAATTGGCCAGCTGTACTGCAGTGGAGTGGTGGAGAAATGATAAAACCCTGCATTTGCACTTAAAGACTGTTTTTGGGCAGTCAAGTGACCTGTTGCTAAATGAATTGGAAGGAAGAGACTTAAATAAAAATACTTTTAGTGTGTTTCCCACCACTGCTGATCCAGGAAAAGGGCCCTTGATAATCATAATGTGGCTACACCAGGCTCTTCTGAGCCATTTTACTTATAAGTGCACTGAGAACCTGTTTCTGACTTCTGTTTTCTGAAGGAGTCCTGGAAGTTTGGAAAGTCTGTAAGGCAGAGGAAAGCAGGAAATGTTCCTTCTGTGTGCTAAGCCTGTATGAAAATTGGTATTAAACCCATGCAAATGGAAGTGGTTCAGGGTGATAGAATCTTTGTCAGTTTTACAGACAACTTGGAAGCAGACCGTTACCAGAAGAAGTGAAGATGTTCTTTCATGATGTGTTAAGTAGTCCTTGTCTGTTGAGGAGCAAGTGTAAAAGTAAAAGGGATGTATCAGGCAAAACACTCAGGTCTGGTTTGAACACTCCACAGATCCACTTCAGAACAGGTGACTGCACTATAAAAGATGCCAAAGCAGAGCTTTAGACATGGAAATGGCCTACCCCAGTGAAATTGTCGTGGGTCATAAGGCTTCAGGAAAATCAAAGTGTACATGTGGCTGCACCATGTTATCGGTTGGTCCAACGCCCCAGGGTTCAGGGTTGTATTTGCAAGCTTAAGTTCTGTGTCCCAGTAATCATAGAAGGTTTTGGGTTGGAAGGGACCTTAAAGACCTCCTGGGTCCAACCCCCCTGTTTTGGGCAGGGGCAAAAACTTTATTATGAACCTTAGCAGTTGTTCCTGCTTTGAGGAGTGTATGTGTTGTCATTCCAGACATCAGGAGAGGTGACGTGGTGGTTCTGCCCTATTTGCTTATCCTCCCTCTTGCATCCTGTCTCCTACTGCTCCATCAGTTACTGATAAGGTGAAGGAAAGATCAACTCCACATCTCAAGATGAATGATGTGACAACAGCTGACCTGGGCACACATTTGTCAAAATTATTTTAGCCTGGAAACTGAGGGTTTAAGCAATTACGAGAGATGTCCTAGAATGAATGGCATCTCAGTCTGAGAAATTTAGTATCTGAAATCTGTTTCTTTGCTGCTGTGCCCAAGGGAGTTTCACTCTCTGGCATATGACTTTGAGTGTATGGATTTTTGTGGGGTTTGGTTATGTTGTCTGTAGTATGTTAGATTTAGGTCGCAGCAGATGTGTGCTGGTGTCTCTGGGCTTGGGTTAATTGGATTATGAGGCTTTAGGAGTGGAAAGCATGTTCATATTGAGCAAAGAAAGATGAGATTTTTGGCTTTCTTCTGTAGTACATGGGGTCATGCAGGCTCCTGGATCATTTGGGTGTTTGACCCAATGGGTGGTGATACCCATGATCTGTTGTGTGCTTCTGTTTCACTCTGCTGCCCTGACTACTGTGTTTTACTCTGGGCTTGGTTTGTTACTGGGTGCTTGCAGTTGTTGGTCATGTTTGAGGAGACATGCAGAGATGCTTTATGATTTAACTGTGGGTTAAACTTCCCCCACACCTCTCTGTGGCTGTGGGACTGAGCAGGCAGTTCTTCCTTTGTTACGCTCCTTGAATACATTTGCTATTTTTTTTCCAAAAGTGGTGCTGTTGTTAATTACTATTGTAATAAATGTTGTGGTTGAATTAATGAAACCTAAACAGAATTCCAGATTTTGTTGGGATGTCACAAAGCTACATCTTTTAATAAGTGTGAATTATTTGTAAAAAGTAGCAAGACTTACTAAAAATGAACATAACACTGTGCAAGTGTGCTAGCATGCTATAAATTCTGCCAGTATGTCACATCCTGACATTTTAGTAGTTTCATTATTCTGTTTGTTTGGTCATTTCTGAGCAAAGAGTATTAATGAGAGCTACATAAAATGTTTTTTGTTAAAGACCAGTAACTTTGAGGCCACTTCATGTACAGGATTTGCACACTCTTGTTTTGTCCTTTTTTTTTTTTTTTTTTTTTTTTTTAAACCAGGCATCACATATTCCCTCTGAATGTTATCAGTGTGTGTATGTGATAATTGTATTTATATTTTAAATGACCTAAGTTTTGTCACATACAGTGAACAAGGCTGTCTGGGGTTCATAACACAGACTCAGGAATATTCAGTGAAGACTGTTGTGTGCCAGAGAGAAGAATTGTTTAACACAGCAAACTGAAACTTGAGCTCATTCCTTGTATGGGAAACTGAAGTCTACTGAGTGGGAAAGTCTACCCAAGATTCTTATTTATTTTCATAATACTATGTTAAGAGATCTTTCACTTTGTGAAGATTGTCTGTATTGCAAAGTGAGTTCCAGTTCTTCCTCTGACTTTACAACAGATGAATCCTTCCTCCCAGTTTCCGAATTGCATATGTGCACCCACAGGGACAGATTCCATCTTTTGAGTGTCAAAAACTTTTTCCAACATCCTTATGCAAAGTACTTTTTTTTATCTGAAAACTCTAATTGCAACTGAGACAGCTTAATGAAATATTCTGGTCTTGATTGAAGTTCTTCAATAATTTTTTCATGTTCCCAGTGGAATTTCTAGTAATTCGCCAGAGAAACTGTAGTGGTAGGATGGGGGTGGAGATTTAGATTTACTTAGGATGAGGGATGCCTGCATTCAGACCAACTCTTCTTGGCTTCGTTCAGATCTAGGACTTGGAATAATATTTGGGGATTCAGTTGAGTATTTTGAATAAGGAGCTGTGGTGAGGTGCATCTCTCTTATGTTTTTGATGTAAAATATATGTGAAAAGGATAACTTTCATAGTCTGCCAGAATATTAAAAAGTTACAGGATGAAATAAACCACTCCAGTTTTAATGACAGTCATGGATGAGACCTGCAGCTCTTGGGTGCATAAGACTTATAAGTGGGAAAGCTGCTTTAATTTGACTTGAAATGTGGTCCGTCAGGAAGCCTTATAAGCAACTTGAACTGTATTATGCAATGGAAGGAAGCTATTACTTATCTAATTGCCTGGATTTTCATTAATAATGTAAAATTCCCTGCTTTTTTATTCCTCCAGGTGATTAACTGAGGATTTTTCTCAGCAATCTCCCCTCTGTTTTGAGAGAGGAGCAATGAACAGTCCAATAGATCTTTATCTCTGCTTTAGAAAAAAGGAATTGATGTGATTAACCTTTAGCAAAGATACCATGACTGTTAACATCTGATGTGGTAGCTGTGCTGAGCCAGTGCTGAACTGTTGGGAAGAAGGTTAATGACTGATCCTCAGGCTCTAAAAGACTTTGGAGCTCTTTCCAGTACCTGAAGGGGCTCCAAGAGAGCTGGAGAGGGACATTGGTCAAGGGCATGCAGTGGTAGGACAAGGGGGAATGGCTTCACACTGACAGGGCACGGTTAGACGGGGTATTGGGAAGAAATCCTTTCCTGTGAGGGTGGTGAGGCCTGGGCACAGGGTTCCTAGAGAAGCTGTGGATGTCCTGGAAGTGTTCAAGGCCAGGCTGGATGGGGCTTGGTCTCATTGAAGGTATCCCAGCTGATGGCAGGGGATTTTGAACGAGATGGTCTCTAAGGTCCCTTTGAGCCCAAACCATTCTGTGATTCTAAGTTGATCTCCCATGATTTAAATACAGCTGGAGACTGTTGGATTTTCACTGCTTTTAACTTCTGGTCTAAAAAAACCAGCAAAACTTTGGTGTTGCACTGTACTGAAATGATTAAATTTAGAGAAACAGGCCACTCAGAGTTACAGATGTGTGATTTTAGTGAGATACTGGGGTAATATCATGAACTATAACAGCAAAGCTTGAGTATTTCATGTGTTTACTGGAAGCTGGAGGTGGTGTGGGATGGTGGAGATGGCCTCATTATTTTAAATATATTGGCTTATACTTAAATCTTACATGAAAAGGTGTCCCTGGATTATGCACTGCTGTGGTGGGTTTTTTAGGAGAGCAGCAGTTTGTTGGCTGGATTGCTAATGGCCATGGTGGGATCTTCCTTCGTTGAATTACCTTTCTCTCTCTGGGTTAATGCCATTACCTTAACAAAGCATGAAAACTGCTAATTGCTAGAACTAACAGCTTACCTTCTTTTGTAGCCACCAAAGAAATGTTGTATATAAACCACATGTGGTACATTTTGGCATTAATTGGCTTTTATTGGTTTATCTTAATGATAGTCCATGCTTAAAATAATCACAAGAATCTTTTACCTGAGTAAAGGCTGGGATCCGTGAGCAGAATATCTGGATAAAGGCACGGACTGCTGCTTCCATTCAAAACATTGCTGCGCTCCAGCTGTCACATAAAAGACAGAATTCTCAAATGTAATATTTCTTGGAATTTATTTTTGTAGAGTTGTTTCTATGGCAGTTGTTATTTTCTGTGCAAATGGTGTGGTGAAAGTCAAATGGGTGAATGTTTCCTGAGGCTGAAGAAGCTTAGCAGAGCAACTGTTGCTGACTTTAAAACAAAGCAATCAACATCCATAACTAATGGCTCAACTTTTAAATATGATTTTTAATATTTAAGTAGGAAAAAAATGCTGTGAGATTGTATAATCAATGCAACTGATAGATTTTAAGAAGTAATATTTTATTGAAAGTACTGCTTTTTTCAGGTTTCAATCCATAATCATTCAGTGCATTGTTTTTTCCATAACCACATGTTCATTATTTTGTTCAGCCAGCCTTGAACTAAAGGGTTGATGGATTAAAACTAATTCTAAGCTATTGCTTTATTTTTCTAGATACAATCTTAAATCCAGGGATACATTGTAAGTGCAGAAAGTTGTGATTACCATGGTTGTCAGAATCAAAGTAGCGTGTGCATTCCAAAGTGAGCTACAACTTTAAAACAACTTTATAATTGCTTTGATTTTGCTGTTCAGCTGTAAGAGAGAAAAGCTTGACAGTAGGTCTGTGGAAGTTAAACCGAAGCTTATACTTAAGCACTGGCAATCACAAAACAATTTATTTTTGGAGGACATCCCCTGGGATGGGTTCATGAGTGAGCTCTGGAGAGCCTCAGTGCTGTGTGCACATTTCTGTCCTAGTGCCTTGGCTCGCTGTCCTTGTACTCCCTGGAGTGTTCTGTGTCTCTCCAGTGTCCCCTGTGTGCTCAGGATTCAGAAGCTGCCCTACAAAAGGGTTGGGTGTGCTGTTCCAACAGAGGTTCATTGCCTTCCTTGCCCTGCTGCTTTTTCCTGGAGGAGTGCAAGGGTTATGGAGCGAGTCCAAGGACAAGGTGTGAGTCAAGAGGAGAACAGGAAGATGCTCTGAGTCCTTGGGCACCTCTGCTATGGACAGGCTGGAAAGAACTGGGACTGTTGAGCCTGGAGAACAGGCTCCAGGGAGACCTTAAAGCACCTTCCAGTGCCTAAAAAGGCTCCAAGAGAGTTGGAGAGGGACTCGGGACAAAGGCCTGGAGTGGCAGGACCAGGATCACTGGAAGACACTGCCCAGAGAAGCTGTGGCTGCCCCATCCCTGGAAATGTTCAAAACCTGGTTGGATGAGCTTTGGAGCAACCTGGTCTGGAGGAGGGTGACAGGAGGTTGTAACAAGATGAACTTTAAGGTCCCTTACAAACCAGACCCTGCTATGAGTCTGGGATTGGATTTCATGGAAGAAGGTCATCTGTTGTCTTGTCATCTCTCCTGAAACACTTCCAGCCTGGTTGTCAGCTGGATAACCTTCCTTTCCAAGCAGGGTGGTGGCAGTGCCAGGGTTGCTGCTGGTGTCCTGCTGCAGAGCTGTAGCTGTGTTTTTGTACAACAAAGTGTAAGTAAGATGCTGTCTGTGTTTTTTCTCAAATGACTTTAATACTCTGGGAAGCTCAGTGGAGAATTAGGTGTTTATGCATGGATGAGGAGAAGTTTAATGAAGAGGAAAACTACAGTCTTTACTCATTTTAGTCTTTCTACTGTTTTTCAAATAAATCCACAGAGAAGTCGCAATATTAACAGTGTGCACCTATTCTTATTGTACCTCTCAGCACTTTAGCATAGAAATTAAAGACAAATAAACCCCTCCAAACCAAACCCAGAGCCAAGCTTTGAAAAATGATAATGGAAAAAAACCTCAGAGCACTGTGTGTTTCAGGCTTTACAGAGCAAACTTTTTAAAAAATGAGGGACTTCAGGGCTGTAGTGTTGCGAAGTGAACCTCTGCTTTAATTTTAATTGCCCAGGTGTTGTGAAATGAGAAAAAATTTGAAAGCAGGGGTTTTGCCTGGGCACAATCTTAAAAATAAATAAAATAATACAGAAACACACACACATATATATATATATATGCATCAAGTGTTAGTTCCTGAGGGCAAGACTTAAAATGCTGTTTGGCTTTATCCTGTTCATCTCCCTGCACACATTTTGCTTCCCTGACCGCATGTGAGAAGGGGCAGCGGGAAGGAACTTATTCCATAGCATTTATATTCATAATTTATGCCTGCAGCCTTGAAATAATCTCATTTGTCTTCCACTGTTACCGGAACAGTTTTGCTAGCAATGAAGAATGCTGGGAGCAATGAGGGATTCTGTTGTTTCAGCTTTTCATTTGTCTTCTGTAAAGAGTGGTTTTGAATAAAAAGATGAATCGGGCAGTGCTGTGTAATACAATTGCCGGGACGTACCCAACCTGATTTTGAGGAGGCTCGCAGGACTCTGGCTTGTCTGTTCAATAGATAACCAGGTTTGTTGGGCAGATAATGCATTTCTCTGGGGCACAGGAAGAGAGCACGTCAGACACCTTCTCCTGCCTTTCCAGGTGATGGTGATGGGCAGCGCTGCTGGCAGCAGGACTGGAGGAGGCTGTGGCTTTGGTGGGGGAAGTGCAGCAGGGATGAAGGGAGGTTTTGGATCCTTGAGTGTTCCCTGCAGCAGTGTTTATCTGCCCCAAGCAAAATACAAACAGAGGGAAGACAGGGCTCTGATCCCACTTGCAGCTGGGAATCATTCCTAAAGTGAGCTCAGATCAGGCAGGAATTGATTTCTTTAATGAACCCTGACCAGGAGGAAGCCCTGCCCTGTGCACCTGAGAAGTGGCTGTGTCGGAGGTGACCTGGGGGACAGCGAAGCTTTGCCTGCACTCAGCCACAGAAATAGCCACACAAACTTTAACCTAAGCCAACTAAACCATTAGCAGTCTGTCAGCAGCAGTGTGGCACTCTGCGTGGATTAATTTTTCCCTCTTGTCAGTATTTCTGTGATTGTAGAGCAGCAGTGCCCTGTACCTGCAGTTTTTGTAGGTTAAACCAGCAGGTTATAGACTGCACTGCGAAGTGCTGAATTGAGTCTGTAGAGAAAAAAGGATTTAAAACTTCACTTGAGAGGAATTTATAGAAGATTTTAGCTATTACAAAGCCAGGAAACAAAAATGTTTGTGTAACTTCTTACCTTGTTTACTCTGGAGTATATCTGAGTGAGTGCTGGTGATTTAGGATCTATTTGGTGTAAATTAGATTAAAAGTCACCCTTGGGGCCTAATTAAGCCATGTTATAAACAGGGCAGTAAGTTAAACACTTGCAGTAGATTTTGCAGATAAGAGGTATGAATAGATGCAAATAAATCTTAAGTTTTCATTGATACCAGAATTTTAATTGCAGTTGTTGATTGATCTTGGGGTGACTACCAAGCGCTCAGGACTGTGAAGCTGTGCTGCTGCCCCTGCACAATCCATGCCACCCCACCTCTGCTCACTTTCATGTTGTGCTGGTTGTTCCCCCTTCTTCCTCTGCCAGTGATCCAAAAGAACATATAAATGCATTTTTTTTTGGTTAGTCCAAGCAAGAGGATAATATTTAAGAAATTTTCCTAAAGACTCTTTCTTGTCGTTGACAAAATATTTTACAGACAGGCTTTGGTTTCCCGATTGCACCAAATGCAATCACTTGCTGACTGATTAAGTATACATTCTGCAGAACTGATTATTAACTCTAATGTAGTGTCTTCTACCTTGTTCCTGATAGCTAAAGGTGGCTGTGGGAAGCTTTTATTCATCTTCCCTCCTGTTTCCCTGATGGATGTTTCTGCAGTCAGAGACCTCACAAATGTGTTATTACTGTGCTTAATAAAGGAAACCACGCCTTGCTGGAGCACTGGCAAGATGTGTGTGTTTCCAGCTTGGCTAGTTTTGTATTCTGGTAAATTTTAAATATTGGGTTTTTTTTTTTTTTTTTTTAAAACTAAAGGCTCTATCTGGAAGTAAAAGGGAGGTTGCATTTTATTTGGTTTGATTGAATTTTGAATTCAATGCTAAAAGTAAAAGATAAATTTGTATTAAAATCTCTTAACTCTTTCCCCTAAGGGAATTTGATAACTAAACTCCACATATTTTCTTCTTGTAATAGCTGACTGATTGGCTTTTAATAATCAGAGTGTTTCTGAAGACTGCTCATGTAAAAGGAAAAAGTTGTAACTTTTAAAAGTATTTTTGTTCACTTTCAGAGTATGATTACTGCAAAGTGCTTTGTGCAAGTTCAGTTAGGGACTGTCGCCTTGTGGTTACCACTCTTCAGGAAGTTTACATCTGATAGATTGATCCTGCTGTTGTTGAAGATGACAGCAAAACCTTTCCAGAATGCAGCAGTTCTATAGTTGGGACAGGTGACATTTGCTCTGATTGCTGATTTTAGGGCACTGAGGCCTCTCCTCCCAAAATCAGGGCAGAGGATTGTCAGTGCTTGTGTGGTTTGTTGAATTTGAGCTGGACTCCCTCTCCCACACAGCAGTGCCCAGAAGTCCTTAGCAGTGTGTGGCTTCTCTGAATCTTCTTCCCCAATAACAGCTCTGTCTTTTTTATCACCCTTGTGCTCCAGTGAACGTGGCAGAGGTTCCTAGGGCACTGAGCTGCTTTTCACTTGCCATAAAAATAAAAGAGGGCCTGGGGAGCCTCTGTGCAGCTGCTGGGGATGCTGTGCCAGTGTGCCTGACTCATCCTGGGAGCTGGTCCTTTGCCTCTGCTGGGAGTCTCACCACAGGTGTGCAGCAGCTCCCATGAGCGCTGTTGGTGGTGAACTGAGCAGGTGAGTGCAGGAATGGCTGGGGAGGTGGAACCACCCATTCTTCTGGAGGCACTTGCTCCCAAGGTGTGGCAGTCCTGCTCCTGGGCTGGTGATGTCCATCAGTGAAGCTCAGACAACCAGCTCCAGGCTGGGGACCAGAACTAGAGCAAGCTATGCTTCTGTGTTTTACACTTTCAGCTAAAATTGAACAAAGCAGCAAAACTAACTTCCTCAAGTCAGAGCAAAGTCTAAAGTCTAACTTCTGCAACTCTGCCTCAATTGAAAGCATTTGCTCTGATTACCTGGTTTGGAGGGCTTTATGGCTGATCCATTTTCTTTATTTGGATTACGAGAATAACTGAAGCGAATCATTGCCAAATAAGATACGGAAGTTCAAATGTAGTTCATATTTAAAAGGGCTTATAATGAACTTTGTTAAAAATGTCTACTGATTACCTCTGGTGAACTGAAGTGCATATTATAAAAGCTTCTCGTTTAGAGTCCATCTTATATAAGCTTATGCATTGAGAACTTTAAAGATTTTTTTCAATATAAATTTGGACCAGCTCTTACAGTGAGATTACACTCTGTGTTTTTAGGATGTGATGATTCCAAAGGTGTGTATGTCCACATTCTTTCAGGTGTTTTTGTAGACCAGAAGTCCTGTCCCTTAACTTCTAAGGGAGAGTGGTTTTTATCTGTTGCATAGATAGAGGTTTCACATGAAGTTTCCTAGACATGTATTACTTAGAGGAACTTGCCACTGTCCCTGCTTCAAAATGCTTAAAAACCTGTGGTTTGACCTAAAGTGAATGGCTGAATTCCTCCAGCCAGGCTCTGTCAGGAGTTCTGCACTCCCTGTTCTGCTGGTGTCCCAGCAGCACACAGCTCCTGAGCCAGTTGTTAGGCTTTGCTCAGGAGTGGTGGAGCAGAGCATCACCTGGTCCCTCACTGTGTGCTTCTGGGAACTGCACTAAAACAGCCATGTCTCTGTTCAACAGTGACAAGTACTGAGCTGTGCTGGGAGAAGTCTGTTGGAATAGAGACCTGCAAACCTCGGAAGAGCTCTTTGTGTAGAAGTCTCTGTGTGTGTGTGGGTTTCTCTTCCCTGTGGGGGTCTGTGGGGACTGTCTGTGCCTTAATGTGCCAGTGTTTGGAGCTGTAAGCCCAGATCCTTGGGGCAGGGCAGCTGAACAGCAGCAATTGATGCTGCTGTGCTCCACAATATCTTGTGGGAACATGTCAAATGAAAAGCTTTAAGGCCAATGGCTCTAACTTATCCTATTTCCTTTTCATCTCAGGGATTTTTTTGTATTTTTTTTTGAGTAAGCCTAATACTCATGAAGTCTTACTGAAAAATGGCTCACAGTTATTTTATGGGTATCAAACACTGCAGGAGGAGTGTGATGGTTAATACTGAAATAGTGAAACAATTGGGGGCCTTGTACCTTGGCTAGAAATAATTACCTCATTAACCTTAACCAGATAGAGCTCACCTCATGGGGGTCAAACATAGTTTAATCCTAATAGGTGGGAATATGTCAGATTACACTCCAGTTCTGACAGTTATTCTTCTTCCTGGAAAATTTGCTAATATTTTTATAAGGAAATTAGGAAGAAAGAGAGTAGAAGATACCAAGCAAGCTCTAATACAAATACTGAGACAAAAAAGCAATTTTTTGGCAGAATATAATATTTTTTGGCAGAATTTAATATTTTACGAATGGAATTTTGAGGAATATTAGATGAGAGCCAACAAACGAGAAAAAGAAAAGGGAAGGATGTGCCTTTTTTTGAATTTGATTTTGCCCTGTGCTGGTTGGATGCTGCTCAGTTTCTTATCTCTTTTGAAATGGTTGTTCAGCCACCTATTTGTCAGTCTCTACTCCCTGAGTGAGATGCTTAATGCTGTACCTCAGTACAAAGTAGTTTTTAAACTTGAATTTGTCTTCTCCTATCAAATCTGCATGTTACAAAATGCCACATTGCAATGTAGTGGTTGTTGACACAGTATTGTAATTTAAATAATGTTTCTAACCATTGGCAAATACAGCTCAGGGTCTGGTAAATAATGGATGGAAATTACAATCGAAATGGGAATGTTAAATAGCCATTCCTAACAGATGGTCATCAGAAATCATTCAGTTTATCTTTTATAGACAGCACAAACATGGATATCTGTGCTTCTGCTGAATCAATTTTTACGTGAGCTCCCTGAAATTGTGGAGCAGTGTCCCAGCACTAGTGGCAGCTCTGGGAAGTCCAGATGATGGGTGGGTCTGTGTGTTGGCTGGGCACTGAAACACGGATCTGAGCGTGGTGGATTATGGATTCCTTGCCTTCAGGCTGCTGCTGTCAAACCTGTGTAAAAAAAAAATAAAAAAAAAAATTGATTTTGCTGGGGAGAAAGTCTTGGGCTGTGGGCTGAGTAAGAGATGAGAATATGTCCTTCCTCCTGGCCCTCCTTCTCTCCATCCTGGAGCAGAGGTGCTGTGTGTGCTTGGGCTGAGGAACTGGGTATTAGAGCCACATCTTATCTCATAAATCAGGGTTGATTGATACCTAAAACTGCACCGTGGCCACCAGTGGTGTGTTATGCACATGTTGTACAAAAGCTGGCAGTAAGCCCATCAGGCTGAATTTCAGACTCCATGTAACAAACACTTCCCTACATTCCTGTGAAGGAAAAAGCTGCTTTAGAGCTCTAAATGAGTTAGTTACTGCAGATGGATTCTCCTTGAAAAGTGTTTCCCAAGCTCTGGTATGCAAGCTGCTCCTATCCATGACTGTGTAAGCAGCTGTTTCTTCAGTCTGTATTAGGTTTGGGGTTTTTTTAGTGGTTTTTTTTTGATTAGGAAGTTTGGAGAAAGTAAATATGAGCCATGACAGGGAAAGGAATGGTGGCTGGTAGACCTATACTTTAAAAAGAGACAGCCAAAAATAGGAGAGCACAGTTATCATGTTCTTGTTATCTGTGTATGTATAGCATGTGTCAGGATTGTCATTAAAGGGCCCAGAACAACAGGAGGAAAAGCCTTAAACATTCTGTGCTGCCTCAGATGCTCAGTGACTGCAGAGCTTGTCAGTGCTTTTGCAGATGTGAGAAAAACAGGTCCAGTGCTGCCGAGAGCTCTGGTAATGATAGTGCAGACCCTTAAGCAAATAGAAAGGCTGGGAAAGTTTTGTATACTCTGTGGTGTTGCTCTCATTTCCCCCAGACACCTTGGGTTATACTGTAGCTAAGCAGGGGGTTGTAGGGACAAAAATGTTTCTGATCCCCAGATGGGGCCAACACAGGAACATCCAGCAGTATGACATGGTTTTAGAGATGAACTTTGCAGAGAAGTGTGAGTTTGGACATGTCGTTGGTAGTCACCATTATTTTAAAGCCAATAAAGTAATGAAAAAGGTGTTGAAAAAAAAAAATCCAACTGAGACAGCTTCAGAATCAGGTTCTGTTTAGCAGTGTTGCACTGCAGATAGATGCCCACGGAGCAGGGGCTGTCAGCTGCTGGCGTTTCACTCGACAGCAAACTGAAAGATAAATGCTTGTGTTGTCTGATACTGATGTTGGAGTCATTGGGGATTACAGATGTATGAAGACAGACATGAAAAAATCAATATGATTTGGGGTTCCAGAAGTTGCCACCACTTCATTAAAATGGTGCTCTGTGTCTCTCAGGAGGAAGAGGTAACTTCAAGGTCACAGGAGGCAGCTGTTCCGTGCTGTGGTGTGATGGGTGATAACACACGTGAATTGCAGGAGCACAGGTGATGATTCTTGATGTTTCATGGGTTCTCCAGAGCTCTGATAACTTGAAATGAGAAATGTTAAGGCTTCAGGATTTAACACACCTCAGACAAATAAATATGTTCTCCAGTGAGGCTGATTTTCAGGAGTGGAATTTTATCCCAGGAGCAGCCTGAGTCTCCTGAAGGCCTAGCTGATTGTTGGCAAACTTGTGTCATACTTTGGGTGTGCCTATTTAGATGGTCTGTATTGCTTAGTTACAGAGAGGAAGATGTGGTGATAATTCTTGAGGACAGGTTCTGCCCATCAGGGCTTTCACAGACAGAACCCCTAAAAGGTGTCAGAGATTGGACACAAAATACATCAGTGCTTCTGCAAGAAGTGAAGCAGTAAATTATCACTGAAAGTGGCCAGATCTTTCTTCAAATTTGTCTTACGGTTCCTTGCTCTCAGTACAGACAATACATTATCAGAAACACTGATATCAAGTGAATCATCTGTGTTGTTATATAGCAAATAATTTTTGAGTAGCTAAAACAAGCTCTATGCTGTGAGTCTAGTCAAACATATGTATGTTGACAATGATACATGATTACTGTTAAACTTTATAAATCATTTGTAGTGAGGTAAATGAGCTAAAGCCAGGCTGGAAGAAGTATGCAAATTAAAAGTAAAATGGAAGTGAAGAAAGCTAGAAGGGAAAGGAGAGATACCTACATTTGTGAGAGTGCATGAGAAGAGGCTGTTCTTGTATAACATTTGCATTTGTGTGATGCAGCTCTGTGAAAGAACAGGGGCTGGGAGGTATTCCTAATCAGCACAGCTGTCTGGGCAGCAGGCTCAGGTGAAGAGGATGAAGAGCCTTGCTTTGATTGGAGAGAGGCAGTGGAGATAAAAGCCAGAACTGTTCTGAGCAGCTCCATCCTCAGGAAAGAAGCATCAGGTGCCCAGCCCCAGCAGTACCCCATGTCCTGGTCTCCAGCTCAGACATGGTGCAGGACAGGACAGTGGTGGGAAGGGATTGGTTTGGTAATGGAACTCTGCAGGGCAGAAGTGCTGCTGAATTCATCTTCGCTGCTGGTAGCTTGAAGGTGCTGTGAAAGGAACCTGCAGCTAAAGACAGACTAAAATTTCAGTACACTTTGATATTTTTCCTTTGTGACACGTTTCAAATGTGACCATTAAGCACGAAACCTTTACTAGTGTCAGCCTGACATTTTGTTCCCTGCCTGATGCTGCTGGTGGAGTGGTGACAGGCAGATCCTGCTGCAAGGCATGGCTCATTGCTCAGGGAGCAGGGAGACTCTTGCTTCACAGAGAATGGCATCTCACACCAAGGTTATGGACTCTCAAAAGTTGGAAGAACTTTTCTAGGAACTTGGGAGAATGGATGAGACTGAGGGATGCCTGCTCCAGCTGATGTGAGCCAGTGGTCTTCCAGCAATTGGTTGGACAGGCTGGTGGGAAGATGGCCAGTGGCTTAGCTGTTCATCTCAAGAATGACTCCAGAGAGATGCTAATTTTTCTTATGCATGTCACCCACAAGTTCAAGAAACTGATGTGTTGATAAACTTTGAGAGGAGTGAAGGAGCCCGTCAGCTACTGGAGGTGCTTGGAAGATTGAGCATAGTTCTCAGCTGGTGTAGTTGAGTTGTGAGATTTTGCATCCCCTAAGGAACATAATCTGCAGTGAGGGAAGGCAGATAAATACAGTGTGCCTGTAAGCATGTGGCTGATAGTTGGTCATAACGTGGGAACTCATCTAGGACTTCAGTATTGGCATTTAACTGGGCAGGAACCTTAACCCAACATAAATTGTTATGAGGCTTTCAATTCCCTCAAATTAAGGCTTCAGCAGTAAGTTTCTTTCAAAAGACAGGAAGATTTTCTAGCACTGCAGTGTGTGATGTATTATTTGTCTACCCTTATGATTCAATTTTCTGTGTGCTGCTTAGTTGCTGTGAGGAGCAAGGGAAAGCAGTTTGGTGCAGGAGAGCTGCTGCAGAGCAAGTTGTGCTCAGGCACCCCGGGAGCACCAGCTGGGGCTGGCAGAGACAAAGTCTGGGTTTGCTCACTCATGGCCTCCTGCCCTGGGGTGGCAGCAGGGTCCCTGCAGTCCCTTCAGCAAGGAGGCTCCAGGGCACCCAGGTGAGAGCTTGGGGAGCTCTACCATCCACCCCAAAACTGCAGGTGTGCAGGGCTCTTGCTGCTGCCTCCCTCAGCACCCAGCAGTACCAGGTTTGGTTTTTCTCTGTTGAGTTTCACCTGCACGAGCAGGTCCAGAAGTGGATGTTACTTCAAACCATCTGTGCCCCTATTCCTCTGTGGGCTCTGGACCTTGGCCTGGATGCTCATTCAGGGTTCATTGCTAATGTCCCTGCAGTTTTGTACTGGGTATTTTAATATAAAACATCAGGTGATTTCCTCCCTCTCCCCACACTGCGCTCTTCTAAAGCATTAAGATGTGTTCAGGTGCTTTTAATTTTCTGTTGGATTTCTGAGCATCCCTTAGGATGCATTCAAGGTGGTGTTCTGCAGATTTTATGTTGCCACCATGAAAGAGACAAAACTTCCTCTTCTGAGATAAAGGAGATTTTGATATAATAGCACAATTTAGAGATTGGGTCCTTATGGAAAAGAAACAAAGTAGTGGTGCACCGTAGGGGGAATATGGAGGAAATATTTTTCCTGTTGTAGTAGGAGTGATTAATTTTAATTGTAGGTCTTGTACCATGCCAGTTGCAGACAATCAATTTTGTATCAAATAATACAGAATGTGTTGCCAAATGATATATGCTAATTGATTATAAGCTTGTGTGTAATGTATTATTAAATTTTATTTTTAGCCTGGACTGTGCGTGCCTGTGTTCTGCTGCATGGTCTGAACCAAATTTCATGGTGGTAGGTGTGTCAAAGACAATTACATTTCTGTGTGTGGAGGCTGCAGCAGACACAAACTGAGCGCTCCCATGGGTGGGCAGGCTGCAGCATCCTGTGTGTGGTGAGCATCCCATCTATTGCTGCTGCCTGAGTGGAGACTGTGGGGCTGTGAGAAGGCGTTTGAGCTGCTGAAACAGCTGAGGTTGTGTTGGAAACTGGAGGGAAGTGTCTGGGGAGCATCCATACACATCCAGGCTTCAGTACATCCTTGAGACACCTTCTTAATTGGGTAAAACCATAAAGGAAATAAAGATTTACATTCTTCTCTCTGATGGGATTGTACTTGAGTTAATTGCTTCTAAAATGAGACCATAACTTTTAGCAAGAAGGATGGGTAGCTACTGTTCAGGTTGCATTTTGATAATGGTCTTAATACTTTGTTTTAATCAGAAGCCCAACTTGAGATGCAAGAGGCCACTTCTGTGTTTGAGGCCCTGGAGCACTGAGGAGTCATGCTAAACAAATGTGTGAACTTGATTTCTGATGGATTTTTTCTTCCATCTTTGCACTTTGCTGCAATACATATGTGCTTTCTTCTGTGATGTTTCTGAGAGGCTGTGGGAAATGGGGTTATTAATAAACACATTCAGTAAGTACATTAATGAGTGTATTTTATGTGTATGATTGCACATCTGCATACATTACATGCTCCAGGGCTTTCTCCAGAAAGGCAGTTTTCCTTCTGGAAATGAAGTGAAATGAGTTTTAACCAAGGAACTTGTTTTAAGTGGATTAAGTCGCTAAAAATTTTCATTTGAGTTCAGTGATGGCAGACTCAGGTCCAGTATTGTAATGCTTCATATCAAATGGCATAAATTCCTTTGATACAGGATTTATCTATTGCTTCTTGTAATCTTTTAAAGAAAGATTTAGCGACAGCTTTTAATTTATACTGATTTTCTTTCTTAAAAGAAGTTGAATTTTTTGTCATGAAAAATTCATATATATTACACTAATTAAGAAGTGTATGCACCAGATCTGTCTAGACATAATTTTGTAGGTTTTTTTTTCTCCTTCCTCTTCAGTCTCTCTTTCCTTTAGTGCAGACTTTTTGAACTGGATCCTTTCAGAAGGGAGTCACTTCTTTACAAAAGCTTAGGTGTTTGCACAAGCTGGGCTTTTAAAAAACATTTTTAATCTATCTTATTATTTTTTATATCCTATAGCAATATATAATGGCTTTTATTAGGATGGTTACAATGTCTTTTAAAATCCCCAAATAACACTTGGCATGTCAGGATTATATATAAGCATAACCTTTTTTTTGAGCATGTCTGGAAATCACAAGGAGCCTGATGGACGCTCATTTTTCACAGGCTGCTGTTTTAACCCCCCTAAGGCAATCAGAAGAGAGCTTGCAGTAGTCTGTGTAATGTGAATAATTTTGGATACATTTCTTTTTCATTTCTCTGAGATGCCTGTAAAAGAGTCTGGCTTCTGGAGCTTCTCATCACCTGCTTTCTGCAATCCCAGCCCATTTGCTGTGTCTTGTAAGGGGCACCTGAAATCACTGGTCCCATTTGAGGGTAGTCCTAAAAAGGTTAGAATCATTTTTTTTCCCCCTAGTCATTTTTTTTCCATTAGTCAGACTCATACTGCGTTATTGGAATGGAAATGTACAGAAGAGACAGGGTTCAGTGCTTACATACCTGTTTGTTTGTTAATTTGGTACTTTAAAATTCAAATTTGTAGCTATAAATGATGCTTAACTGCAAGAAGAATTTACATAAATACACAATTTCTTATTTTCCTACTCTTAACACTTTCAAAGCAAAGTGATATTTAAAGTACACATCATAGCTTCAGCAGAAGTTTTGGCATGGATGCGTGTATTGTCAGGATGGGTCTTTGGTCTGTTTAATGCAGGAAGTGAGACTGGATGTGCACAGTGATCTCCTCCAACGGTGTCAGCGTTTATTACAGAAAATAAAATTATAAATTTTGGGGGAAAACAAACTCTCTATTTGTTCAGAAGTTAATTAAACAGTAGCAAAAACCTTTGAATGGGTTTTGAATTTACAGAAACTTTATTAGAATGAAAACAAGCATGGATGTTCAGCAGATTCTGGTGGGTTTGAAGAGCTGTTAAGGTATAGACTTGCATGAGGGTACTTAGAGAAGTGTATATGTACAAAAGCAGAAAGAATTATACTGCTGTAACTTCCTTCCTAATTAACCTGTTTTCACAGAATATTATATTTATTTTTAGCTCTGAGAGCAGCTCCTGTTTCTTCTCTGATGAGAAATGCTATTTGAGACAATAGGGAAAGTCGACTTTTCACTTATTTCCCTCTACAAGTTGTTTTTCATTAATAAACAGTGATATTTAATACACCAAATGTGCGAAGGGAGGAAATGTGCAGTGTTTTCCCTGTGTTCCAGTGTCTGTATATCAGTTTGGGTGCATAAAGTGTGCACTGGAATACCACAAAAATGGAAACATTTGTTCTGTCTCGAATTATGGATTGTGTTAAGGTTCAGTGTTTGCTGGTGGAGTGTGCAGGGCATGGCAGGATTGTGTTAGGCTGCCAAGAGATATCAAAACTATGCAGGTGAATGTTTAGGAGATTCACTGGAGCTGGTACATGACTCTTTCCTGGCACTTCCATCCCTGAGAGGCCTTGAGAGGTTTCATCTCAAGTGATGCACCTTGCAGAGGGTCAGACTCTGCTGCCTCTGGTGCAAAGACCTTCCCTTGCCTGGAGCAACGCTGCTGTGCTCTTCTGGGGTCTTGGTGGCTCCCTGACCCTGGTGTACTACTTCAGCAATCTGACAAACTGGCATCAGAATGAGATGGTTTTGCTCAGTCTGATTCTGATGCTGGTATAAGTTTTGTTAGAGATGGAATCATTTCCCAGGGTCATCATTCAAATATCTGATAGCAATTGGCCTAATCCAGAAATAGAGGAGAAAAACTCCTTTCTTTCTTGTTGGTGTAGGATAGGCTGTCAGTGTCTCTGTAATGTTCCCTCGTGGATTAAGTGCTGCTCCCCTATAGATACACCAGACATCAATCTTGCCGGCAAAGAAGAGAAGCACCTCTGAGCTGGCCATCAGTTCCTGAGTATATGCTATCATCATTTCACTCTTGGGAGTTGTGACATTCCTGTGGGATTTGTGGTCTATTGAGTGTTGAGAGTGACAGCTGCTTCAGTGAGCCTGGCAGCATTGATCTGAGCCTGGAGAGTCCTCATGGCTTTGCTGAGGTGACCTTCTCAGGGTGGGCTTGGCAGAGGAGTCTGCAGCTTCCCTACGTTCTGTGTCGTTATGCGCCTGCCTTTTTTCCTCCCTCGTGCTGACAGCTCGTTCATCTGAAGGTAGGGCACACATTGATATTCCAGTGCAGCTCTTCAGCTGCTGGAGGTGTTGGCACATCACAGGGATGTGTGGGAAACCTCCCTTTTGTGTGTGTGTGTGGGTTCCAGCCTTGCCCACGGAGCCACAGGCACCAGCCAGATCCCCTGTGTGCATCCTGCGCCCTCAGCCTTGGCAGGGGCTTACAAAAACACCTAACAAACCTCCTCAAGTGATTTCCCAAAAGCAGCTTTTTAAGCTCCTCCCAAATAAATTCCTTAAGATTAAAAATATGTGGCTTGTAATAATGTCTCTATCTGTTTTGTATGAGGTGGTGCATAGCTCTATCTGCCTGCTAAATGCTGCGTATTGTTTAAAGCGTGTCTTGTGCTTTTTCTTATTGATTAATCTAAAATACAAATTTACAATTGATTCTCAAGTCTTGGATGCTGCTGAAAACCTCTGCTAGGAATAGATTTATATAGATGATATTCAGTGCTGTTTCCAGCACTTGGAAATATACTGAAGCACTATTTTTAGATGTTTTATATGCAGTCAAAAGCTTTTTGCTCGCCCTCTTGCCTGTACTTTTATTTCTTGCAGTTTGGAGAGTTTTGGATTAAAATAAAGGGAAAATTAGGAACAACAATCAATTTACCCTTAGCCTTACAGTCCCTTATTACAATTGCTAATTTATCAGTGGGTAGGTACCTCTCTTTTGTAATGGATATTGAGGATAATTTTAAATGCAACTCTTAAGCTTAACCAATTTACATAGTACTCTGGGAGATTAGTCGCTTCTGCTTAAAGAGCTGTGTGCATTTCAGGGGTCTTCTAGAGCCCTCTTATGTGGTTTTTTTGAATATTTGTTGTAATAATCATTGATTTCCTTAGCAAGGTGTTGACCTCTAAGTAAGTATTGCAGACTGAAGCCGGCAAACTTTGGAAAATTGCTTTGAAGTCTTTGGTTGGAGCAGTTTTTCTCAACTCACAATTGCATTGTGCTTGAAAGATTGGGTTGGGGTCCAGGAAAACTGTTGGATTTTATGTTCTGTGCAAGCTGTTTCTATGCTTCTGAACCTTTGGTTCTGGTTTGTTGTTGTTTTGATTTTTTCTGACATCAAATGATCTTCAGTGAAACAGAAGCTTCATTTTCCTCTCTTCTGTCCTTCCCTTCTACCTCTGTATATTTACTTTCCTTGTTTTTTAAAGCCATTAACATCACTAGCATCAGGACAGAAAATGTGAGAGGCACTAAATAGGATTATGTTAAAATGATGATTTAATTGAGCTCTTACAAAGGATAAGAAGATTGTCTTGTTTTGCTGAACTGCAGTTTATGGAGGTCCCTGGCAAGAGGAAGCCAAGTTGCTTTTGGCATTCATTAACCAAATCCAAATCACTGCTAAATTTGTTTAGCAGGAAAAGTAACAAATAGAGGAAAAGCAGAGCCTATGATTTTAAGTGTGTTTATATTTGCAAATATGTGTTTTCCTGTAATTCAGAGGAAGTTCTTCCCACAGGACAAAAACTCTGTTTTTTCCCCCTTCTCTTAGAATTGAAATGATCCTATGAAACATTTGCTGGCATGACAAAATCCCACTATTGAAAGTAGGACAAGAGACATTTTCCACTTTCTACTGATCAATCTTTTTGTTTAACTCAAAGCAATTGCAGTCCTCTAAAAAAGGACTCACGTACTGAGTAAAAATTACCTAGTAAGTGGAGTTTTAACTCTAGTTGTAACCCAGTTCCCTGCTAGTTTTACCACATAAAGAAAAAAAATATCCATAGAATTATGACCCAGCTCCTGTACCATCTCTACCAAATATTGTCTGGTAGGCCAATTTTTAAAGAAATGCCTAGGGCTTGCAATATATTTATTTCTGCCATTTAAGTTCTAATTTAATTTTAGATTTGTTTATGTAATCAGATATATTGGATTACTGCTGCTATCAAGTCCTGTATTTAGTTCAGACTCCCATCTTTCTGAAGGAAGAAAATGCTGCAGGAATGTAAAATAGTTCAAATAATTGGGAATTCAAGCCTCTGGGAGTGGATGCAGCTTTTAATACTGAGAGTATTTTTAAAAGAAGTCCTAAATACTTTCAGTTAGCCAGACTGTTTTATTCAGGTATAAGTACAGCTTTTTCACTGCAAAAGCTGTTAATTTCTCAGTGTGAACCCACAAAGAGAGCTTCTGCCAGCACTGATTTCTGCAGAAGGTTGGCTCAATTTTTATTTAAATTCTGAAACACATAGAAAAGAAGGCTGAAGTCTGGTAAACATCCATCTGGGTGTGCTTTTACAGAAGGCTTTATGCATTAATTGACCTATTAATTCAAATAATGGGGAAAAGTGTAAAAAATGAGCAGGGAAATATATTAACCTGCAAAAGTCTGATGAGTTTACCTTGGCTAGTGTGACAGATGTGTTTTTGAACATCTTTCTCCTATAACCACCCCAAACTTCAGTGGACAAAGTGCAAGTCAAGTATGGATAATTGGAACTGAGGAATTTCAGCGGGTTCCTCCTACTGCTGGATTCCTAAAATACTCCTGTAGGCCTGTCTTGGCACTGGAGTTGTTTTCCATCCTTCTCCTGAAACAGTGTTTTATATTCCTTGCTTGCAGCTTACAGGTGTGCCCTGTATGACTGACTATATATGTTATCTATGTGTTATATGTCTGTTTTACTTTACTATTAAGGCTGAGATGCAGCTTTAAATCCAAAGTAGCCAGTGAACATGAGTAACTTCTCTAGCATTTGTTGCATAGGCCATGTCTGTTCTTCCTTTAGCCAGATGGAATCTAGTCCATACTGTGGTTATCAAATTTTGAGTTATTTAACCCAATATTTTTAAATAAAAAAGCCTTTTTTTTTTTTTTTTTCTTAATGGTGCACATAGCTGTTAAGAGTGAAGTAAATAACATTTTCTGTAATTCAAGTTATTGGATTTACAGGTACTTTCTGCCTGTTTCAAAGAGAAGTATGAGTAAGGCTTTAAGAGAGGGTTGAAAGCAAGTGTGATGAATAGATAAAAGCAAAAGAAGTCAAAGATAGATTTAAATTGTATTTTAATATAGACTTTAGTAATATGGTAAAAATAGATGTAATCACGAAACCTGACTATCTTAATACATTCCTGCAAGGCAACACTAATTCCAGGATTTCTTAAATGCTGATTATTTCTAGCTGTAAAATTGTTCTAGTATCCTCTTTTGGATATAATGTAGTGTGTCTAGTGTTTCCTCCCCAAGCGTCTCCAAGCGGGGGAAAAAATGGCAAAAAACAATAGAGAAGAATATGTGAGAGTGATGAAAATGACTCCCAGGGAATTGGAAAATAGAAGGGAAATGCATGTGAATAAAGGGCTAGTTTGGAGAAGGAACAAAATGCTGTAGGGTGAGAAAAGGGATAAGAAAACAAGCTGAGAAAAGGTGGCAGATGTAATAAAATTACATATGTTGTCTTTTGGAAGAAATCAGCTAGTTTAATATGGGAGAGAATTAAGGGCAAAGGATAGAAAGGATTTGAGGATTAAGGACAAGGTGCTCCGGAGGAGTTGTGCGGCAGGTGGTGAAACTGGTGAGTGAAGAGATGGAGAAAAGAGAATGTATTGAGATGGGGAAAAGTCCTGACTGTGGGACTTGGGTGAGGGCAACCACAGCCTCAGACCTCAGTCTGCATGAGCTTGGCAGACTGAGCTCTCTGGTGGGAACAGAAACAAAACAAGGAATTTGGGGACAGTGTTAAGTATCTTGTGTGATTCACAGCTGTCTGGTCCTGCTTTGAGCAGAAAGTTTGGCTGGAGTAGGGATGTGCCAACCTGTCTTGTCCTGGGAGTGAGGAATGACCTGCCCTGATGACTGTACTCACAGGGAAGAGTGGTCAGAGCAGGCAAGCAGTCTTTGGGGCAGAGCAGATAATTGCGTGATGGGAAAGGATGTGGCTCAAATGAAGCTGATCTTGAGAGAAATGAAGCTGTGAATGTGGAGCTGTGGGAATGGGCAGCTGAGTAAATTCACTGTGGTTCACTGATCACCTTGCAGAACTCAGGGAGGAAATGTATCTTCCTTTTTTCTCTTCTCATGCCTATCATCAGTAAATCTGTGCTTTAATGATATTAAGGAGACATAAAATAGAAAATTGTATTTGAAATCAAATTAATGT
Organism: Pyrgilauda ruficollis; assembly: GCF_017590135.1. Lineage (NCBI taxonomy): Eukaryota > Metazoa > Chordata > Aves > Passeriformes > Passeridae > Pyrgilauda > Pyrgilauda ruficollis. The sequence continues at coordinate 4,009,694 of NW_024524377.1, read as the reverse complement.
CCTATTTCAGTGAATAAGATTGTTGAAATAAAGCTGCAAAACTCATAAGGACACTACAATCACTAGATAAAAGTAAATCCACACAGAGCCATATCCCTCAGACATAGTCCCTGTGACATCCAGTGGTGGAACAGGAGATGAAAGGACTGTGGGTGGCTCTGAGTTTTGCTGATGGAGTAGGTGTTCCTAAAGCAACAGGAGAGAGTTGGAGGATAGGTGGAAGTTAAGGGAAGTCTCTGTTGGAAAGGTGCAGAAGTAAATGGAGGGAGAAACAAAATGTGGGCACCAGTGAGCAGTGTGTCCTGTGGGGCAGGGAGAGAAGACCCAGGCTGACACTATCTGCAGTGTAGGAGATTTTGGTTTTGTGGAAGTGTTTCATCCAGGTTTGATGTTTGTGTGAATTTCATTCTGCCTGAATTTCTTCAGTAGTAGTTTTGGCCCATTTCCTCTGCTCAGGTGTTTAATTTTTTAGTTCAGACCAACCACTGCGAATGCATGAACAGAAACCATTCCTTTGGTGGAACTGGCAGAGAGAAAATTCAAAAAGATGAATCCTTTTGGTGTGGGAAGGTTTGTTAATCGGGGACTCACCAGGAAAAGTGGGTCTGGATCCTTATGGGCAGCACCACCAGAGAAACCAGACAACACTTTAAGTTGCATGTTGAAGCTCTCAAATATAAAATTAACTGATAATTTTCATAGGTCACACTCTTTCCCATAAACCAAACTCATTTGCTCTCCTGGAGGGAGACAGAACAACTGGTCTGACTTCTCATTATCTCTTCCTATGGTGTTCCCTTATTGAATTACTGCCGGGTAGAGGCAGCAGATGCTCATCAAGCCGCTGCAGGACTCCTGTGTTAATTGAACTGTGATGGGGATGACAGCAGGGAAGGTCAGGATGATGGGACCAGTGATGTAACGTGAACTCTGGTAAGAACAACCTGCACGGGCAATTGACCTTGCTTAAATAGTGTCACAAGGAGGTCTTTTAGCAGTTCATATCATTATGGTTATTTTTTTTGTATCAATACTGCAACAGGGTCAGGGCCCCCTGTGCGAATCATATTATATTGTGTTCAGGGCAAATATATTTTTCACCCTAGAGAGATAAGACTTTCCTATGTGATAAAATACAGTGAGGGACTATAGCCAGCAACGGGGGAAAAGAAATGGGAATGGGAAAGGTAGCAGAATCACAGAATTCCTGACTAGATCTATGGTTTTACTCAGCTGGTTGCTCCACCTGCTTTAAAGGGTAGTGTCATCCTTTCTAACTGCCTCTGTGACAATTTGGAGCTTTTGTTGCTGTCGTGCTTAGTTAATCCTGGGTTAAAAGCAAGTCCACTTTTAAATAAATGTGCAGGTATTATGAATGGGTTTTGATAGGAAAAGCCACATTTTTACGCCTGGTTCTGAAGCTCTTGCCAAGTGCCTGGGAATGCCCGAGTTTCAGGCACACATCCCAGGGCCAGGTGCTGAGCTGGAGCACGTTCCTGGTGCTCCTCCCTCTCTGGAGGAGGTGATGGGGTGTGCTGGCGTGACACTTGGCTGCTGTGTGTCTTATGGAGAGGCAGATCATTCCTGGGTACTGCCATGGCAGGGGAAAGGAGGTCTGGAGACCTTCCCTGGCGTCCCAAATGTGGCAGTGTGAGGAAGTTTGGTAAAAGGAGCAGCTTGTGCGTTTCTGAAAATGAATTCCAGCTAAAAAGCAGATGCTGCTTTTCAGTACAAGCCTTATACCACTGCACTGTGTTGCTCTTGGTGAGTTGGAGTCTGTGTGGCAGTCAGTAGAAGCTGCATTCAGAGTGCAGTGTGTGCACATTGGCATCTGGGTGTGTGTTCAGGAAGCAATTTTTAGAGGTTCTTTATACCAATGTTGGGGTATTTTTATATGTGTTTTTAGCCTTCGTTAAGGCTTTATTTTTTATCTTTATTTTTTATTTATTTTTTGTCTTTAATTTTTTTATCTTAATTTTTTTTTTTATTTAAGCAATATAGTTTTCTTTACCCTTTTGTTACAGTGCCTGACTTGTCCACTAACATCAATGTTGCAAAATAAATAGAAGGAAAATCAATGAATCACTATTAAGGAATCACAGAATGTTTTTGATTAATTAATTTTGACAAATCCAGCTGTAATTATTTAAAATACATATTCTGACATGGGACCTGACTTATACAGGATTTTATTCTGTAGCAATGATGAAGCCTTGGTTATAGGAGTCTTCATCACGAGACTTCATCACAAGATTTCATGGATGGTGTTTGATAGGAAATGAAGAGGTCCAGTGTCAGGGCTGATGAACTCTGTAGAGCCTGTGTGTTCAGTGTTTGCCATGCATTGTGCTCTTTGTCTTCTCCTTTCCTACAAGTTTATTCTTTGGTGCACTGAAATAAACAGCTGATGGCAGAGGACGCGTGGGAATAAACATTTATTTCAGCACTTTGGAAATGAGTTTTTTTTGAATGGGATCTATCTTGTGGATGTGTGTGTCTCTCTTATTAGCTCATTTGGGTAAGGGCTACAGCTAGGTAGTGCAAATGGCAAAATAGTGATGACTACCTACAAACAGAGGTACAGGTCTTGTGGGAAAGAAATGATTCTTAGTGTGTGTGTTACAGCAGAAGGAAAATCATACATGTAAGAAGTACTGAGGGTGGCCTCTGCATTTTTGGCTGACTATTTTAACCAAAGTCACCAGTGGTTAGAAGTTCAAAACTGAACCCCACACACTCTCCGTAGAGCTGATTAACAGGCTGAAATGGTAAGATTTACTGCCTATTTGCAGTTGTTTCCTTGCTGAGGGGTTTGGGTGTGTGCATGCATTGCTCTGGCTGATGTGTGGAAGTGTAGAATATAACAATTTAAATTGGAGATAAGCTTCAGCTACACCAGTCCTGTGGCAGGGAAGCAGATGGTCCTTCCCTGCTAAGCAGAGCCCAAGTCTTTGCTGAGCTCATATTCCTGGTGATACTTGATTGTATTATTCTGACCTTGTGTTTAAGATTGATAAACTCTACGTGGTGGCCATATTCCAGTGAGGAAAGGAAAAAAACCTCTGACCTACAGCCTGTGATGCTGTACTAATGTCAAATAATATAAAGTAATATCAGAATGCAGAAGAAAATCACTGCAGTAAAGCAATTTAATTTCTGAACTGAAAGCACTTTAATGGAAATGCTCAGGAAATCTGCCATTGTTCCAGCAGCAGAGGTTATGAGGTTGTTTATTCTTTTTTGAAACTCTGCTGCCTTGTAATTGGTGACTTTGAACCTTTCTGTTGTTTTCCGTGTGACTGGTCCTGCTGCTAAAGTAGGGACATGGCTCTCTACTGAGTCTGATTTCCAGGTTTGCCTTTTAAAGGAAAATAATTTAAAATACTAGTTTCCAAATGGTATTATACTGCTGAATGTGCATTATATGCAATGCTTTGCCAGTGAAGTGAGAGTAATCCTCTTTGAACAAAAACTTGCAATAGCATTTACTGAAATGGTGTTGGAAGTAGTGCCAGCTCTCTTTGCCTTTGTTTAATTGCAATTTAACAGTAATCCAAGATCTGTGCAACTGTGACAGCAATTCTTAGATACAGCTGAATTTCAAAGGACCTTCAGTTCATCCATTGCCAATGATAAAAGCTACAGCAGAGCAGTGTATTGATAATAGACTCAAACTTTTCTCTATCCATTGAAAAATAAACAAAAAGAAACTTTTTTTTTGTCCCTCAAAGCTATAAAGTTTTGTTGTTGCAGAAAGGATGTGCTATAATGTGAAGAAATCAGTGAGCTTCCAGGCTGTGTTCTGCTGTGCTGGCTGAGAAGCCTGGCATGAGGCATTCAGCTATAATGTATAAGGGTTGTATACATAACCTAGATAAAATAACCCCACAAAATTATTTATCCCCCAAAAAATGGGACTTTGTAAGTTTCTAAGGTGATTGTTGGTGTGCTGATGAGATGTTTGATTTGAGTTTCTGCAGTCTTTTTTTTTTTTTTTTTTGTATTTAATTAAATATATAAAAGTGCATGAGCTGCCTGAAAAGGTTACTTAAAAGTTGTTGGACACCTTCTATGTTCTGCTGCTCAGAAAAGAAAAAAAAAAAATCAATGCCTGAGTTCACGAAAGAAGCCTATTGACAGTCTTGAGCATTTTGATCTTAATTGCTCTGCACTTGTTCCTGCTGCAAGGGGTATGATAATGGCTTGAAGAACATTTGTGAAGGTAAATTACCCTACTTTGAGTGCTGATACAACACCAAAAGGTCTGTGGCTCTTAAATCCAGAAGTCCAGGGCTTGGATTTGACTTGGGTCACACTGGATGCAGTTTGTGGAGGGAGATGTTGTGGAGCTCTTGGTTGTTGAGCGTCATTGTTGCTGCTCTCAGTGCTGGGGGCTCTGGGTGGCTGTGTCATGGACAGGATGGTGCCTTGCACAGACTCCTGAATCCTTGCCTTGGAAGTCTCCTGCCCTTCTGAGGGAGTGTAAATCACCCATGTTTGTGTGCAAATGAAGCAAGTTGTGCTTCAGCTGTGTTTAACTGATCTCCTGAACCAGTTCCTGGGAAGAGTCTGCAAACCCCATTCACTTTATATTCTTGAAAGTCAAGTGTGTTCCCATGGAGTCCATTGGAAGTACTCGGAGTGAAGGAGAAGTAAGAGCAGCATTGTTTAACAGAACAGTTCTGCTCCAGCACTGTTGTAATTAAAGTTGTTCTACTGATGGAAAGTCTATTCTCTGGTGTTTTCTTTAATGTAGTCATAATGCATCAGTCTGAGCTCCCTTGCTGGAACATCTTTCATTATAATCCACTTAGCTAAGTTTATAATTAAGCTTCTAAATTCAAACCTGCTTTTGTTACATTTTTAGGTTGTACAGAGACTGAAGGAGGAAAACTTAGGATTCGTGGTTTTTACCCCAAACAGGTGGATGTAAGTTAAGAAGCAATTAATTGGCAGTACAGTAATTTCATGTTTGCTTTTAAATTCCGGGTCTATTATAGCTTTGGAACAAGAATTGGATGCAACTGAGTAGAAGAACAAAAGAAAATAATGGATTCTTACTGTTTTGACTGTAGACATCTCTAAAATACCCAGGTTTTCAAATATAAGTGGTGATGATTGTGATGACTTACTGAGCTTTCTAGCAATGGATTATTGAGGAGTGTTGTTGAAAGTTTATATCTGAAGGTGGACCATGAAATTTCTGTTGAGCTTTGCTGATTTGGAGGTTGTGCAGGATTCCTCCCACCCAAAGCAGGCTGCCTGAGACTGTCAGCTCATTGTTTGGAATGATCTTCTCTATGAAGATGTGTGAACACCAAATACTTTTTTAGGCATTATTTGCCCTTACAGTTATTGTAGCACATTACCTGAGAACTTTGCAGGTTAATGTTTGGATTCCCAATAAGTGACCACTTAGGGCAAAAGCAACAAAAGTGCTGTCTGACAGTTGTCAACCTGATGTACAAATTTCGCTCATTCTCTCTGTACGTTTTTAACCAGGATGTTCTCAAGTGCTCCTGGAAGAAGAGCAAATATTCTCAGTTAATGTTTGGAGGTGAGGCAGTAGAGGTATAGAAAATCAAGCTGCCATTCTCATATGTGCAAAGTCACTCTGCTGAAATCACGGGGAGTGCTTGCAGAATCGAGTTTTAGTGTTGGAGCGTGACCTTGGGTGACTTTTTACACTGGAAGTTTCTGACAGAGTTGGAAGTGAAGTGAAATTTGGGTGCCTCTGCTTTAACCAGAAGACTGTTTCTCTCCAAATCTGTAAGGGGAGAAATGTGTAGGGTTTGTTTTAGGTATGGAAGTGTAAGGGAAGTTTAGTGTAACTATGTTCACCATTAAATAAAAGACTGGGCACATAGGTACTTACATTTGAATGCCTGTTCCTAGTTTGGCATATGTGATTGTCCAAACACTTGTATTTTGTTAGACTCCATGCCTGTAACACTAGCATTTGTGTTTTTTTCTGAAGTCTTTCCCCCAGGGATGGTCAGCAGTTCTTGTCTGTGGTGATCAGCCTTTGCTGCTACAAGCCAGACATTCTGCTGCTTTAGAACAGACTAGAATTAGCTTTTTGGATAGCAGCTTTCTGAGCAGGCAAGGCAGACTTTATCTGAGGATAAAGACTACGATACAAACATCCAGATTATCTTGGGATATCACATGCAATGGGTTTGTGTGTAATAGGCAAACTGTTGCACAGTTACTGCTTACGTTTGTATTAAGAAAATTTATTCATGATTAATGATGCTTATCTTTGTGCTAGACACCTGCAAATGATTTATAGCCACACATATCATCTGTAATGGCTCTTCTTTTTTGTTGTTGCTATTCAAAGTATTTGGGATTATTCTAATTGCATCATGTGTTTTAAATGGAGAGAGCTACCCAGGTGTCCTTGTCAGCATTCCCATTTCATACCAAAAAGTAGGTCAGATTTACCTGTGATGGGAAAGGTCACAACTCCCAGTGAAGTCAGGGGGAATTGAGCTGATGTATGACAAGGCTGAAATCATGTCTCAGGTTTGGATCAGTTTAAATTGGTCTTTTTCTAAATTCAGTATTAAATACGTTGTAAATCCATGTTGGAGCAGAGCCAGGCTGAGCTTGCCTAACCATAGAAATGGAGCAGAAGGACTGGAGAATCCCCTGTCCATGGAGACCTGGAGAAAGAGCAACTGGTCCCTTCTTTAACAGTGCATTATGTGAGAGTGTAGAGTCAAATTTGGACCATCAGTCTTTTATTTTTCAGTGTTGGATGATTTTGAGGACTCTTATGTGTCTTGGACTAGCACAGTGCCTGTCAAACCTGCCTTTAACTACTCAGCAGTGGCTGTAAAATGGGAAAAGTTTCCCAGAGGCTTTTTCCCCTCTCTAGCTAGGCAGGGATTAGACTGGAATTTGGCTCTTGGATATTCCATTGAGGTTGAAAATTAAATTAAATTTTGATCACTTCAGAAATAAGATACTTGTCAGCTGTGTATATATTTACCTATTTCCAACATTTTGTCACTGGAATGCCATACTTTCAGTAGAAATGTAGGTTTCTAAAATAATTTTGCTTTTCAAAACTGGTTTTATTTAATTCTGTCATTAAGAGAATTAGCAGTGGATTAGAAAATGTAAATGCATCGTTACGATCATTGGAAGACTTGCACGTGTCTTTTTCAAGGCTGCCTGTATATTCCCAGGCATTACAGCTAATGATGATATCCTTGTTTTTCTAAACAAGATTCCATATAAACCAAACAAAGTGACAAGGATGCTTGTGACTAATCCTCCAAATATCAAAATAACACCTCATTATTTAATTTCAGGAGAATCCACTAGTGCAAACTATTAACTGGCCAGGCCTGGATTATAAAGGATATTGACTGAATCCAGATAGTTTTGGAAGAGCGAGATATTTTTTCAGATTAAATCACATACCTTGAACATATTTAGGAAATAGTATGTTAATGTGAAGGTGGTGAGGCCCTGACACAGGGTGCCCAGAGAAGCTGTGGCTGCCCCATCCCTGGAAATGTCCAAGGCCAGGTTGGACCAGGCTTGGAGCAGCCTGGGATGGTGGAAGGTGTCCCTGCCCATGTCAGGGGTTTGGAATGAGATGAGCTTCAAAGTCCCTTCCAACCCAAACCATTTTATGATTTTTATGATGTTTAAGCAATTCCATAAATTTAATGACTAGTGTCGATGAAATCTATTTTTTAAATTTAAATTTTATTTTTTTCTCCTTTTTTGTCTGTGTTTGCCAGTTTACAGCTAGCCATGCTGACACATTTGGGAGCTGAGATATCATGTAACTAAATTTGATGTGAAGTGTTGGTGGCCTTCATAATGTAATTTATTCATGTTTCTGTAGATAGCATATGTTGCCTGTGCAATAATTTTTTATCGTATCAGGACAGAACAGCTACCGTTCCAAACTGTGTTACACAAACCTAGATACACAGACAAATTTGTATTGTGCATTGCTGGGGTGTAAATCAGTGGAATCTGTTGAGCTCTGCTGGGGTGGAGGAGATTAGAGCCAATGTCATGGTGTCTAATTTATTTCTGTTTTTTCTGACTTAATGTAATCTCTGTTCTTGCTCAGTGGGGAGCAGCAGCCAGTTATCTTTGTGGTCCTGCCCAAAGAATGAAACCCCTTGTTTTGGGCAGGAGGCTGCTGCTCCCAAGGAGGGGCTGCTGTTTGCTGACCCTTTGAGTGCTGAGATGCAGGCAGTGCATTGAGAAAGCAGCTCCTGAGCACTACTTGTGCTTCATTAAAAATCTCAGCATCTTTATCAGCTGTTATCTCAGGTTTCCTTGGATTTGCCCATTTCATGCCCCTGCCTGTTTAGGTTTTGGTGGTTTTATGGCATTTTCTGGCCCTGGAGAACTGCCCTGCAAGTGCAGTGAGGGCTGTCTGCACAGGGCTGGGTGTGTGGCTGCCCTCCAGTACTGAAATCTGAGCATCTGAATAATTTCTTCCCTGGTTTTGTGGTTTTCTGTGTGAAACACAGAGCTGGTGTTGGAGCCAGTGTCACTAACTCCTTCTCCTTCCCTTGACAGAAAGCTGGTGACTCTGTTTTCCCACCGTCATAGATGGTGACGGCGATGCTGAAGGCACTGAGCGAGTTGCTCCTCCTCAGCTCTTCTGTGTGAGGTGAGCAGCCATCCTGATGGGCAAAAAAATTCTGAATTGCAGGGTTTCTGAGGGCCCTTCTTCCCCACACCCCAGGACTTTACTGCTGCATTGGACTTCTGAATGATGCTCAAGATTTCTGAGCTTGTGTGCTTCTTGTTGTGGTCTGTGTTACGCTGCCTGGGTGTTGGGACTTGGTGGGTTGCATACTGAATTAAATGTGAATTCTGAATAAAATTAACCCACAAGACATAAGCATAGATGTGGTCCTTTGCCCATGTTGCTGTATTTGGTCAGGTTGATGGGTTTTATGTTGTACATGAGCTGCTGTTCATCTGAAATGCAGGAATGAGCTAAACCAGATAACAGATATTACATTGTCTCCCACTGTAGTTAGTCAATATCTGATTAAATGTAATTGCATGAATTTATCATGATAGAAACTGTTTCAAAGTAATTTGAATACAGTCTGGAATTAAAAGCTCTACTGTATATTCAGTGTATACAATTTCCAGATTTATCTTCAGTTTCTTATCAAGAACAACGCTGTGTATTATGTGCTATGACAATGTTGCTTTTCATAAGGTTAGGAATGTAATAGAATTTTCTGGACTGAACTTCTAATAACTGATAATTTTAATGAAAATCACCAAGATTATGCCCGTGAAGACAAATCTTGAAGACAGGTATTATCTCCATCCTTATGCAAGTACAGATGTGACATTTTTACCTATAAAAGTAGGATTAATCACTAATAAGTAGAACTATGTGGAGAATTTAAGTATGGTATAAATACATGGTATAAATACAAAAGCTGTTGCATCAGAAAAATTAATATGTAAATTTATGTTGAAAATTGTTTGATGTAAATTTGAGATTTCTAAATTGTTCCCACCTGAATGTGGATGAATCCAAAATAACTTGAAACTCATGTAAAGTCTGCCTAAGTGTCTAATTGGTCATCTTGTGGAATGAGACAAAAATATTGGAATTACTGGACTGAATAGGAATTTTTAAGATTTTATTTTGTTGTATGAGTTTCTTAATCTCTGCTGTTTGGAGCTTTTTTGTAGTATATAAACAATGTGGGTGTTTGCTGAAGCTGGCATTTAGGAGTTGGTCTCCTGCTTTGTATGGGAGACCCAGAGAAATATTTCTCCTTGCTTCCAGCACCACTCAGTGATTATCTTAATGAATTGTGTGGTGTAAAACTGCTGCAGCAGCAGGACTTGATCCACTCCAGTCTCATTCACAATGTGCCTCTGGTATTTGTCTGAAGTGTTGGGGAGCTTAATTAAAATCCCTTAGTCAGAGAGACCTCTCTGGAGTAATTGGTTGCTGACCTGGAGCTCAAAGATCCAAAGGGACTTGTATGAGTGTCCCAAATTCCACAGAAATGCCTGTGTAGTGTCTGGTTTTCTCTCTCAAGCTGATCCATCATGTGCTAATAAGCACCCCCCATTTCCCTGCTTTTCCTACTGCATTTCTGGTGTTGCTCTTGTGTATCCCATGTTTACACAGGGTTTGGAGCTAAAACACTTCCAGGCCTGAATCTTAAATGTAGGGCATGGACTGGGAGCTGAATTTTGTACATGGAATCCATTCTCACTTTGGTTTAGCCTGCCTATATCAAGATAACATTCCTAAAGCTGATAGAGAAAAGAAGGCACAACCACACGCTGCCACTGGATCCCTTGCCATTTATTGGCACTGGCAGATTTCTCTTAAAAGCCCGCTAGAAGCATTTACAGTGGCTTTGTAGGATGGAATAGTAGGTCCTCTGGGACCTAGGCCTTCCCTTCCCTCTTCCCTTCTTCCTTTTCTTTTATCCTTCTCCAAGTGAAGCATCTGTAACCTGAGACTTTCCTCATCAAATCTGCAGTGGCCTGTTGCTTTGGTGGTTTAAATATTTTAACAAGTCTTCTCTCTTTTTTTTTTTTTTGTTAATTCTAGGACCAAAGAATACAAGAGACTGAATTATCTGAATTATGCTTCTACAACAGAACTGGGTTTCTCCTCATTGGGCATGGCAGAGCCTGGGGAAGCCCTTCCTTTTGTTTGTTTTCTTAATGTTGCAAACAGCTGATCTGCAAGCCAGGAGAGGTCACCAGTTTGTCTGGAAAACAGGTAGGAAAAAGATAAGTTAGCTTCTCTGCTAGGTATTTGCTGTATTGAAGGATGACGTGATTGTCCTTTCTCCACTCTGTTTTAGTTCAATAATAAAAGTCTGATAATATCTTCTATTCTAATTTTTTTTTAATTCTGAAAAACAGGAGGTTAATCTCTGTTTGACATTAGCAATCTACATGTCTTTTGCAATTATGCACCCAGTACATAATTCTGGACTCCTTAATGCTTTTCATCTAAGAACATTTTTACTGGATTATTATCCTAATGTTGCTTTCTTTGAAATATTTAATAATTTTCTTTTAATTTTTGTATGCAAGGGACACACCAGCATCTCTCAGGATGAACTGAGTCAGAAGCCCGTGCTCATGGTCGATCTATTTGTAATTCCATTGGTGCACATAGTGAATTGTTTCTGTCCCTCAGTCAGGTTGGAGACATGCAGAGGTTGATTGTGTACCAGGTGTGGAAAGCTGTGAAGATGCTTTGGGAGCACCATGACTCTTGGTGCTGGAGTGGGTGGCTGGGAGCTGGGGTGGTACGGCTGCACGCAGCCAAACATGGTGCCTCAGATGTTTGTTTTGTAGCACAACACACAGCAGGCAATGTTCAATGAAATGGAAAGATTGGTTAATTTGGGAAATGTTTACTTAAAGTGCTTAATCAAAAATTCTGAACTGAACCAGGGGTTTTATTGCTCAGGATCCCTTTGAGGTTTTTGTGACTGAGCAACACAGCGATTAAATGTGATAGAAAAATAATTTCCTTTTTTTTTTTTTTCTTTTTTTTTCTTTTTTGTTTTGGAGAGGTTCTTTGGTATTTTGGTTATTTATTTTTTAATTACATTTCTGTAGAAGGTAATAGACTGAATTAGTGGAATAATGGAGCAATTTTTCTAGGAGAACTCCTGTTCTTCTGATAGGATCAACACAAACTTCTTGCCGGGCTGCTGGTATGGGAATCTGGGGAAGGGCTGGTAAAGTACAGCATGATACTGTATTTCTAAAGACTTTTGCTTTACACTGTCTAGCATGTGAAATAAGGAGGAAATAAACAATGACTCTCTTTTCTCCAATTCACTGTTATTTACACGATTTTTGAACAAGCTTTGAAAGGTAGAGTTGTTTTCTTAAGACAAATTAGAGCCTTCAGTGCTGTCTGTCTTCAGTCGTTAGGGCTGTGCATTGTAAATCATAAAACTTTAATTTGACTTGATGATTCCAGCTGAAAATAAGGAGCTTTCAATGTTTCAAAGGCACCTGGGGCAGATGTAATTAGAGCTAAGAAAATTTGGTGCCCAGGTTTGTGTGGGCACCGTTCTCTGAAAGCCCCACAATAGGATTGTTGTTAAGGTTCCTCTTCCAGATGCACAAGAAAATTGTCAGTTCTTGTGACTCCCACAGTGGATTAAAAATATCTGATCTCTCGAGAGTCACTTTAAAAACTTTAAATCCTAAGAGTATTTTGATGTACTTTCTCTGCTTATGGAGTGGCATGAGGTAGAAAACAAGTTTGACTGATATGTTTTCCAAATGAAAATACCTTGTGAGTTCCAGCTAAATGCATTGTCCCAACTGAGGAAGAATGATTTTTCTCCAATATTTGTAAACATTACCCCCTCCTTTTTTTTTTTTTCCCCATTGAAGCATTTTGAAAGTTAGCTAAAAGTTACATCTGGGGCCCAAATGTTTAGTTCCAAGTTGAAATTAAGAGTATGTTCACCCAAAACATTTTGTTTTTATGAGAAACTAAGTATAATTTGTGAAGCCCCTGCAGTAGTAGTGAAGCATCAGCATTTCTAAATCCTGAATCTTGTGTTTTTGCAGTTTTCCTGAGAAATAACACAGTGGGCAGTAAATGGCAGTCTGTTGTCAGGGTGGCATATGTGGCTTGGTTTTGTAAGCATTTTCATACCTTAACTGAAAAGGTTTTTCAGGTGTGATTAGTCACAAAGATGTGTCTCCCAGAAGATCAAAAGGAAGTGTTTTGGGAAGAGAGGGGTGGTGGCTTAAATGGAATGAGTGGATTTGGAGAGGTAGAAGGGTTAACATAACCCCTTGTGGTAAGATATTAATAATAAAACAACTCTGGGATGGAGATCTTGACCTGTTGAGACCTGTGGCTTGTATAATAATTGTATAAAAAATCATCCTATAGTGTGATGATTTTGTATTGTGCCCAATACAAAATAATAAAAGTTAATAAAAGCACAGCACAGTGAACCTAAAATTAAGTAACTTTTTAAAAATAAAAGCTGAGCAGATCCATTCCAATAGAAAGAAAACCTGCAGCTCTTGTCCTTTTTCTTAATAAAACAATCTGATGAGAAATGAGCAGTCCATAATGGGAACGGGGATGATCTGTTCTGTTTTTAAAGCTTGAATTGTCTGTTGTAAGCATGGCAAGTTACTTACCTGCTGGGGAGAAATTCAACTTCTTATTGAAATGTCATGCTTTATAATTAAATAAGATTATGCTACTGAAAGCTCTGACTTTATGAAAATGAGTTTATATGTACTGAAATAAATTTTCCTAGCACATACAAATCCAGGGAGGCATCCTTAATATGGATGGGGCTGGGGAAAAGGAAAAAAAAATCATATAATTGCTGCAGTTTATAATACAGACTTTTTTTAGCTAAATCCTTGACACTGTCTAATGAAGACTTGTACATTTTTATTCTGGGCTTGGTGGTCTTGGTCTGGGGGAAAACAACAGTACTGAAATGACTGCATCTAAAAAAACCCCCAGGCTCTGAAATTCTAAAACATGAGCACTTGGCAGTGTTGAGGTAATTTTATACAGACTCTTCCCTCAGCTATTCAGACAGCTATCACTAGCATGTTGCTTATTTGTGACCTTTCTTAAAACCATTTATTTTCAGCTTTTGGCTTCTAGAAGTTACAAATTAATATCTGTGTCTTCTGGTTTCTAGACATTTCTTGTCAGATACTCATTTAGTGGCCACTAAACATGAAAACAATAATCATATCAGGTAAATAACTCATCAATGTGAAATAGCCGAATAATTTTCTTGCACTTGCTAAATTTAATTGGACCTAAATTCTTGTAAATTAATAGTATTTAATGCAGTTGCCAATTAGCAATTTGAATATTTCACCATGCTAATCTTCTCTGACACTTGAGTAGTCCTAAGAGTTCCTGGAATTTCTGCAATGCCTGTATGCCTATGTTTTGATGATGGCCATTGAGGCTTTTAAAACTGTGTATAAAATATTGGCAAATATGTGAGTCCACATCATAATTCTTGTTTTTTCTTTTTTTTTTTTTTAGTGACGCTCTAAAATTTAGTTTGAAAATCAGTATTAAGTGTAAGACACATGCAAATATTTTGGAGGCTTTACGGGAAGGGGCTGATAATTAGGATTACAAGGTGCTGGAGTGTCTCTTTCCAGATTCTCTTTTTGTAGCTCATGGACAGGTTTCTGGCTCCCCTTCACAGCTGGTGTCTTCAGCTCCTCCATAAACTACACCTCAGACATGTGCTGTTTCCCCCAAAATACAAACAGAATGCAAGATATAAGGGACATAGCCCATAAAAGGCTCTCAGAGCAATGACATGGTTTATTTTTTAATGAGGGAAATATTGTAAAAATGTTTTTTCTGGGATGAAAATGCCCTAATTTTTAGAAAAATGTTTCTTTAATCATGGTAAAAATGCTATCTATCATGGAAATAACCCTCTGTCTGCTATGGAAGGGAAGAAGGGGATTGTTAGAAACGCAGATGATGTGTCCCAGTGAGTTTTCCTGCTCTAGAAAAAAGGAATCAGGATGGCTATTTAGCCCAGCAGGGATGTGCTCCCTGATATGAGTGGAAGAGCACTGAAAGTGAGGTATCAGACTGGGAAATGGGTTTGTAATGATTCTGATCACAGCAGAGAGATTTTTACCTGAGGAAGAAACCATTAAACGTCTGGAGTTCGTGGGCTTTTGGGAGCCAGGTGTGTTTGCCATAAGTACTCCTGCCTGAGGTGACCATATGAAAACTTTAATTTTGGAGTTACTACCTGTATTTGAAAGTCGTCCTTAAAATAGGGTTAGCAGATGGGTTTTGATCTTTAGTCGTTCTTCTGAAACAATCCATAATGGAAAAGGGACAAAATGAACTTGTCAGAGAAGAACTTCTAATGTGGAGGAACCTTTCAACCACCTGTGAGTGTGGGTGAGCCAGCCTTGGCTATGATGAAAAAGGCCTTTTGTTCTCTGATAATACTGCCATAAAATGCCCTTTCTCAAGATGGTAATTTCATGAAGGTCAAGTGCTGGTTTGGAAGTGCCTTTGACCTTATGTCTTAAAAGGCAAGCTTTTACCTAGGTACACCAAATGTTAAAAGGAGTCCAGGTATTCAAAGGATGTTACAGCTCAAACCTGCTGAAAGGAGCCTCAAAAATAGCTCTGCAACAAGTGAAATATTCCAAAAGCTCGGCAAAATGAAGAGTGATTATCTGTCCTAAATGAAGAAGTGGTTTCTTTGTTTGATGGGACAACAGCTCACGAATGAAGCACAAATGGCTTTTTAGTGATCTTTGTGTGGTGTCTGGAAGGTTTGTGGTGTATCTGACTGATGCTTCCAAACTTCTCATTGTGTGGTAAATATTCTAATTGGGGCTTGTTGTTATTACACTGCTTTGGTGGATGGAGTTATAAATGCTGAAACTTTGAAGTGGAAATTTAGCCTCAATTTAATCAAACTTTGTATGACTCAAAAGATCTTCACTATGCTAAGAGTGAAGAGAAGTGATGCTCTTGGGTTATAGATTGAAGTCGTGTAGTATTGGCAGCAGAAGCAGTTAGTAATTAAAAAAAAACCAACCACTATTAAGTTCTGTTCTCAAAATAACCAGGACGCTGCCATAAACCTGATAATGAAAAGCTGTTCTAAAATGAGAAATCTTATTTTTACCTTTACTTTATTCATGGTCAGTTTATGCTTCTGTTCCTGAGCCAGACTAGTCTTTAAGTAATTCTTCTTTTGGTCATTGCTGCTAATGTATTTATGAATTGAGGATGCCAAGCTTCTGGACCCCTGTGAGTAAACCTATTTCTTTGAACTGGTTGGTCAAATGAAATCTTTTCTTAGCAATGCTTCTCAGAATTATATCAAATCTCAATTAAGATTTCGCCTACTGATGTTTTATTGTATTTAATTGGAATTATAAATGTCTAGCTTAAAATATCTCAGGGTAATTTTTGAAAAAAATGTTTTTTAATGAACAGTTTTGTTTGAAGCAGTGTAGTTGTTCTTATTGTGTTGGCGTAGTTTCATTATGTAGCCATTAAAAAAGTGATTTAAATAAAAAAGTTCTAAATTTGTCTAAAGTAATTACTTACAAATAATATTTTATGAGACAGTATAAATTATGCTTCTATTTCTACAAAACATTAAAAACCAATAACATTTAAAGATTCAAAGGAAGTTGTTTCGCAAAATTTCGTTACGAGCAAAATTTAAAATGCTGGTTGATATTAGTCACTGATATTTGAGGGGCTTTAAGGGTGGCCTCAAAGCTAATCTCACATTTCCTCAGACAGAAGTGCAGCTGTTTCAGATTGATAAATATTTGGTTTTCTTTCTTCTTTGTTCCTTACAATTTCCTATCCACATTTCCACCCTTCTGTTCCATGAATCTCAAAATTTTATTACATTTCATTCTGCTGCTCCACCCATCTTATTCCACTTCTGATATTGGTATCATCATCTGGTCTTATCTTCTCAACAGCTGAATCCAGCTTGTCTTGGGATTGTGGAGATGCACCTGTTGCCTCAATTTATGACCCTTTGCAGGGGTTGGTCAATTCGTGGTTAGGTGGGTGGGACATGTCAAAGTTGGTGTTCAAGTTTCAAACTTATGTCCTCAGCCAGGAAATACTGGATAGTTTCTGGTGCACAAGACAAATGTGCACCAGAAGAGTTCCATAAAAGCTGGAGAAGCTTTCTTATGTTGGAACATCATTTTCCAGCCCGGTCATGCTGCTTGAGGTCTGCTGTTGGGTTGGATAAATGCCAGGGCAGCCCATGGCACTCCCACTTGGGTCGTGTCCTAATCCCACCGGGCTGGAAGTGCCGTGTATGGGACATGGATGAGGACCTGTGGCACAGGGAGTGCCAGCCAGCATCAGAGATGTTGGAATAGCTCCTGAAGGAGTTTGGGATGATGGTTAGAGCTACGGAAATACTTAGGCTGGTGCTGTTTTTCCTCATCTGTAAAACTTGGCTTGTTTATTAGCTCTGGTTTCCTGTGAGGAGCTGTGGACAGCAGAAGGAGGTTCTTGGTGGCACTGCTTAAAAAGGGAATCCTTGGCTTATTACCTTTTCCTAGAAAAGCACTCCACTGCAGCAGTATGGGCAGCACAGAGTACCAATCCAACTAAAAAGAAGCAGAGGAGGAACTGAAAGAACCCTGAAATAAATGCTG
This sequence comes from Pyrgilauda ruficollis, assembly GCF_017590135.1. Taxonomy (NCBI): domain Eukaryota; kingdom Metazoa; phylum Chordata; class Aves; order Passeriformes; family Passeridae; genus Pyrgilauda; species Pyrgilauda ruficollis. The sequence goes on along the minus strand of NW_024524377.1, from coordinate 3,992,495 downwards.
AAATTAACACTTGATGTGCCTGGAGTAGGAGTTCCTTGGCAGAGGCAGTGCTGAGCCTGGCTGTGGGCTGGCTGCCTTCAGTGGGAGCTTTTGCAGCATGTGCCTGGTCATTTTGTTATTGTTGGGCTTGTAAAACTATTTCAGCAGGTCTTTTACAGTAAGGCTGCTTGCTTTAGCAAACATCTTTGTCACCAGCATCAGATGTTCAGTAGGTGGTGGTTTAAACTAGATTACACAGGAGATTCACACTAATCTTTTAATGTCCCTCTTCTCTTCTTGAGAATAATGGTTTTTGAGAATAAGGTGCTTTTTCTTGTTTTTTGTTGGTATTGGGAAAAGTATGTTAGGCTTCTCATCCTTTTCTTTCCTCAATAGTTACTATGGGAACAGAGCTGGGGGTCACAGGGGAAAATCTGCAAAAGTGTTTCTTTTAAACAGTTCATTTTAAAAAAATAAAAAGATAGCTTATTATTGGAATTGTGGTACTTTTCATTCAACTTCGTTGGATTGCATTGTTGTACATATTTTAGTCACAAAAGCACAGTGAGTGGCAAGAAAAACAGATTGGGATGTTTTTGTAGTTTTTCCTTGGGGTTAATTTTTTTTAATTGAATGCAGCTGTTGGAAAGATTTCTGTTGTTATGTATAGGCAGAGCATTAAAAATGGATGATCACATTTTTAGCCTGTTTTAGTGGAGTACTAGATTTAATTATTCTGTTGCCCTTGTTCAGAACCCTGCAGGTTTTTTTTAAATAAGTATATCTTAAAGGTTTTACTTTGCCACTTAGTTGAATGGCTTCAGTGTGTAAGGGTAATCACTTCTTCATGCAGCTCTTGTGTGGAGCACAATTGTGGGTAAAAGTAACACAAAATTCTATTAGAAATCCCTAAAATACATGTTGTTATCAGTATGCAAGTTATGCTGCTGACTCTTTCTAGGGACTCTTCATGAGGTTTGGGAAATCTGCCCTCTGATACCCTTATTCCCTAGATTTTTTTTTTTCCTGCTGCTGTTTTTGAGACTAGTCCTGCCATTATTATTTTATTTTTTTTTTTCTTTCCAAAAAGAAAAAAAAAAAATTCTTTGCATTCTTTCTTAGTTTCAAAAAAATGTGCATGGCAAAAGCACAAAAAGGGAACACGAAATAGAGAAGTTGGAAGGGATATTTCATGGTAATCCAGGTTATTTCCATAGTCTTGACATCATTTAATTCAGTAACCCTCAGTTAGTGGATAGATATGATGAAATAACCACTTAATGCAGGAGTTTTGGATGTCAGAGCTTCTGTTTGCCTGGACTGAGACCAGTCCAAGAGCAGGGTGTGATTCCAGAGGCACTGTCTGGTCTCTACCTCTTTGCAGAATTCTGCAGTTCCTTCTTCCAGAGACCTTTTAAAGCTCATGGTTGAATGTGTCTCCGTGCAGTACTTGCGTGTAATAGTGATTTAGGATTATAGAGCTAAGTTTGGAAAAGCATGGTAAACCCTCATTATAGTGGTTCTAAATACATTGGTTCTGTATGCTGGGGGTGAGTTGTAGACAGTTGCTGAAGCAGATCCTGCTTTTGTGTGGCATGTCCTGGAAGGCCAGCCATGAAAAATCACTTTTCAAATGAGAACTTAATAAAAACTTTCCTTCTCTGAACGCTAAGCCCTGCTCCCTGTGCGATTAGTGGTTTCATTTCTTTCCCAGCAGTTGGGTAATGATTATGGCTCCAGATGCTGCAGGAGTGATAAAGAGAGTGATTAATTTCACTTGAAAGGGCATATGTTCAAAGAGGAGCCAGCCCAGGCTGCAGAGCGTGTGCGCCGTGGTACCCAGCTGATCCCAGGGACAGGACCAGGCAACCTCCCTGAGTTACCTTAAGCAACACATTTGCTGTTTGGTTGTTGGATTATTTTTCCAGGATCTGTTTAAAAGCTCTTCACAGCTCTGTGAAGCGGTGCTGTCAGATTTTCAGCTTTGGGGAGGGGCTGATGTCACCAGCACAGCCCAAGTAAGTGCGAGCGAGCTCGGGGCTGTGTTTATACCCTGTACAGAATTAAGTGGTAATGAAGGGTTCGTGTTCCCTGGCTTAGTCAACAGCAGCTTTAAAGGTGTTCCTACGCTTCATTTGCAAGAATAGTTCATGCTGTATGCCTCTGAAAAATTCTGACATTTAAAGCATTATATTTTCAATATGCTTAAAAATTAAATGTGCAAGGTAGGTACTTGTTTAAGACTTTTTTGACCCATTGAATAAGTCAACAGAAATACGAAACATGACTGGGCGTGCCACCCATGTAGTTAAATCCAGGGGACATCTGGTGTTTATTGTGTTACCACCTGAAATTTTTCACTGTTTCGTGTCTTTTTGGGTTTATTCTGTCACCCCTGAGATCCAAAGACCTTCAAATTTCAATAGTGTAATAATATCCACCTACATGTGAGGCATGTTTTACTTCTCTGCATGGTGACATTTATAATCATAACTTTCACAGGTTTGAAGCTGCTGAAGGGAAAACTTCAGTACTTGTGACATCTTTAACATCTTTTGACCCATTAGTTACATTTATATCACTCATCTGCTTCTAAGCAAAATAAACATTTTTATCTGTTGAAGATCTTCGCAGTGGAGACACTGGATAGAGACAAAATTATTTCTATACTTTAAATTTTCTATGCGTTCAATAAATTTTGATGTGTATTAGCTGCAGAGTTTTGAAGCAGCTGTCTGGATGGGGTACAGAATTAGAGTTTTTACAGACAAGGATTAAAAGGAGACTTTATTGATTAAACACCAGAAACTTTCTGGAAGTTATGTTATTAACTATAATGCTCATAAGGTAGGACTCTTAATTTTTTTTTTTTTTTTTTTTTTTTTTTTTTTTTTTTGGTCATTCCCTTAATATTCTTGGTTGCATTAATAAAATAATGCTATATCCAAACATAAGTGAAAATGAATTTCAGTGAATTGTTTGCAGCTCCTTGTATTAAATGCGTATGGTATATCACTAGAATAACTTATCTAAACTTCAGTATTTTCAGTTAAACTAACTCAGTACATCTGTTTTTCGATTTGCATTAAATATTTCATAACCTCTCTATAGCTGTATCTTGATTTAAAACGTTCTTAGTGTGAAATTTGTGATTCTGCAGATTGGAGGTTGTGTCTGCATTTATCAGGAGGCTCACTTGGGTTCGTTTTGAAGTTGTAGGAATCTGGTAATGGGGGTTTATCCAAACTTTTAACTGTTATTGATCCCACTTTTCTCTTAAGGAAATATCAATCCTCTATCTTCTGCATTCCTCTGCAAAATGCCAAGATGATCTTGCTTTTGGGATTGTCCCCGAACAATTTTAAACATGAGAGTGTGCAAAACAACCTTCCCCAAACCCCGAGTACATCCTTGCTTGCACAGCACTGGGAAAATTATCCATGTGTCTGAGTGTTTAATAGGTTGCTTAGATGTCAGTGCCTGTGTGTGTGTGTGTGTTTATGTTTATTTTAATTTTTGCCTGTGTTTTATGTCACCCGTGTATAATTACAGTGTTGCCACCCAGCCAAGGGCACTGGCATGGCGGCAGAAATAGAAGCAGAGCTGCAATGTTTTGAGAAGACTGGGGATGCATCAAATGAGAGACAGGGAAGTCAGAGTAAATGATGACAGTAATGTTATTGTGCCCTAAGGGTCTTGCAAAGTACAGTACTTAAAACCCAATTTTTTGCTTTGTAGATAAGTGAGCGTGTCTCGGTTAAATCAATATACGTGTGCAATAGATGATAAAACTTGGTATTACATACCTCCTTTGATATTTTTCATACTTACTGCTTTAAAGGTAGCATTATATTTATGTTCAGAACACTCCAAAGTACTTTATGCCTTTTGTTATGAGATGTCTAACATGTTGTTTGGTTTAGTAATGGGAGTTCAGGCAGCCCGAAATTGTCACTCTCATGTTGGGTGTTTATTGATGGTTAATTGACTGCTGACCTTTGCCAGGACTCCCTTCAAAGAGCAGGGGGTGATACCAGGGGATAGTAAATCCAGGAAATGGAAAAGCAGGTGAGAAAAGGTAATTCTAAGCAGTTACATTTAAATTTTGAAGTTGTTTTTTTTTAGATAGAAACAAAGGTTAAAATCAAACAACTCCTCACCCCCACTGCATTTCCCATAGATATTTCAATGTGCTCCAATATAAAAAAGAAAGTTTTACTTACTCTTCTTCTTCACTGTGATTTACTCGTCCTTGATTGATTTTTTTTTTTTTAATGGATGAGCCAGCTTTCAAAGTCTTCAGAATGATTTAATTATTACAGCACACAGGGCCCCAAATCAGATTTAAGGTTTTTTTTTTTGATATATTTTATGGAATAAACCAGCAAACAGATGCAGAGGATGGAAAGCTGCTGGTACTCAAATCAACTAGATGATTCTGCAGGCAGAAGATTCCCCATAGACCTTAACTGAAAGGTCAGGAGGTAACCTCAGTATGTGCCATTTAATCCAATGTCATTGGGATAAATGCATTGTAACTGTGTGTCTGTGGTTTTTCAGGAGCTAAAGAACTGGTAAAACTCACAGCGTTCTGGCTATGTTGCCAAATAAAGCTATGCTACATTCAATACAGCAGTTACATAAAAAGCATTATAGTCAGCTTCGATTCCAATACCAGCAGCATGATCAATCATTTTCAATCCAAGGGATGGTCTAATCGCTTTTTGTTGCTGCTTTGAAAGGTTACATTACTCAGTTATCTTGCAGCTGAGCAACCTTTTCGTGTTTACTTCATGTAGGATTTTATAAATGTTCTTTCTTTTACTCGGTGTTTTGGTATGGCCTGTTTAGTGAGAGTTAAAAAATTTCCCTAATCTTTCTTCATCCCAATAACTTTTTACAGTTCTTAAACCTTTTTGGAATAGAAGACCCATGATCAGCAAACAAGTGGTTTTTTTTTTACAATCTGTTTATCTTTATGAAATCCCCTTTTTGCTCCTGGTGCTGCTGCTGCCACTTCTCTTTCAGTGGAATAAGCATCCTGCGTAAGTAATCTCATCTGGCTTCATCCTGTGCTTGTTCCTGTGCAGTTCAAGGACTTCTCTTCCCTTGGCACAATCCAGCCTGGGACTCTGCCTGGCTGTTTGTTGTTCAGGGTCATTCCTGTCATCAGCAGTGGTTTCTCTCTCTCTCTCTCCCCCTCCTCTGCTTCGCTGTGTGGGCAGCACTCTGCAGGCTCTGTTGCAGATCTCTGCCCGTGGGTATTAATGGATACTACCTGGGAAACACTATTGAATCCCTTCCTTAATCAGGTAATTTGGGAAGTAGTTAAGGACAATTGGGTTATCATCATTAGGGCAGTGCTAGTGAGTTGGTACTTCAGTGCAGAGACATGAGAGAATGGGGAAAAGGTTTCCATCTTGCATCACCTCTCAAAGATAACAGGTGTTGGACTGATAAAGTGACAGATGATTCAAGGTATTTAACTTTTATTCTTCCCCCCCCCACCCCTGAAGCCGAGATACTTTGTGAAAGATCCTTATTTTCAGGTCTTGTGGAACCAGTTCTAGCCAATACATTTCTTTTCCATTTAGACAATATTACTCACAATGCAAAAGATTAACTTTTAAGCAAAAGGATACCTCCTTTTCTTAGAGATAAGGAGTAATTACCTGAGTAATAGTTACTTGAATTACTGTACTCTGGATGCTGCTTGTTGGCCCATAAATTTTTCCCTCCCTAGATCAGTAAAATGAATGTATTTTGCATGAATGAGAGCTAAAAGGTCCATAGCATTTCAGTTGTTTCTTTTTCCAATGTAAATAGCACTTGAAGCAGCTGGAAAATTTTAGCTTAAGAATAAATTATCAGAGATTTGTTCCTTTTTATGTCTTTGGTATTGGCAAAGCTGTCTTGTCGGTTAATGTATTGCTGATGGATTTTTCATTTATTTATTCGCTAAATCCTAGCAGTTTCCTTATGCCCAACTCAAATACACATTTTAGTGCCAGAAACTGTTCTGTTATCCTATGGACACACACACATATTCTGTTCTCCTTATCTTTGGGTAGCTGTTAACATGTGGAAGATCTATACTCTGGCTGAATATTTGGTGTATTTTTATTTTTACAGAACAAATTTATTCAGCCTGACTTCTATTTCCTTTGTGCATTGACAGCTGCATGGAGGTGCCATAGGATGTCACAGGAGTCTGCTGATTGTTAATGTCAGACATTATTCTGGATTTTTTTTTTTTTTTTTTGGTTCTTGTTAAAGTAAGCTGGTAAATGCCATATGTAAAATTTCATAGCTTTTCCATAAAACCCTTTTAGTATCTTTCTGGAAACTCTGGTGATAAACTTTCCGTTAAGCTTACATACAAATTAAATGTGAGAACCTGAGGCTAAAAGAAGTTGCTCCAAGGCAATGATTCACAAGGATGAAAAATCAATAAAAGTTTCATTAAGAAAAGGGAAGAAAGTTAGATGGGCTCTTTGCTTTGCTTTCCTGTGGGAAGCAGAGGGAGAAACCATTTTATTCAGCTTTATTCGTAGAAATAGGGATCATAATGTGTATGGGGGTGCTGCAAGTGGAATTATCTTTTGGAGAAGCTTCCTTGGCTGGTGACTTGGAACCTGTTCAGGTGAGTTATTTCTGCAGGAGGCTGCAGCACAGAACTGCTGCCACAGGGAGATGTATCCTCCCCTGGGCAGAGGTTTGCACATCCCCACTCCTCGGGGGCTCAGCTCACATCACGCTGAAGCCTGATGTGAGGGAAGCTGTGTTTCCCCCCTGTATTTGGGAGGGTATTCTGTTGAATCAGCAGTCTGCAGCAGCTGTGAGGGCGAGCAGTGGGAGGGCAGGAGGAGGCTGGGGGGGCTGAGGTGTGCACGCCAGCTCCAGCACAGGCACCTGCTCGGGCTGTGCGTGGGAACTCCTCTCTGCTGGAGTGTTGTCTTGTGGAAGCTGGACTTCTATAGCAACCATATTTCCCTGTCATAACTCTCAATCTTTGTTTTTTTTTTAGTTTTGCTATTAAAACTTGGTGATGACACATGTTAACAGTCTCCCGGTGACGTTCGGCAGTTGTACATCTGTTTGTTTTCATTAAATACTGTTTTTTGAAAAGTTTAAGGGCTGATCCGATTAAAACACAGTTAGGATGGAAAAGCTGGCGAGGTTCTCGCAGCCAAGAGCAAATTTATTTCTCCAATCTTGTATAAAAAAGCAGGAGTGCTGGCAGGGTTGAGTAGTAAATATGAGCTGTACATCTTGTTCAGTGAGCTTTTTCTGGATGCCTTGGGTGAACCGAACAAGTGAGTTAAGTGAAACACACGTGACTGAGGCTCTGACAGGGATGTGGTGATGGATTAAAATCAGACGAGTGAAGCTGCTGCCACCCCAGACCATCTGCCCCACTCTTTGTTGTGCATCCCAGAACAGCAATATTTGGTCTGTTCATGAATCAGCTTTTATAAAGCAGAATTTAGCCTGGAATTTGAAAGTCATCTGAACTGGGGCTGGTTTGCTTTAATATGCTTCTCCTAAATGGTTTTGGGGAGCTTTCAGACTGCCCCAGCTGTTTGATAAGGCTTACTAGAAATGGGCTGTTGTGTGTATTTCTGACCTGGGTAACGTGCTTGTGCTGCTCCCTCCCTTCTCCCTGCTCTGCTGCTCTGTGGAAGTGCAAATGTGCACATTTATGTGTTTGCTCTGTGTTGTGCCCACAGCCCCCCGTGTGTCCCTGTGCCAGCACTGCCTGCCCTGGGGGTCAGCACAAATGCTGCTCTCAGGCTAAAGTTTCCTCAATCTACAATTGAGGTGCTGTTTACCATTTCAATCCCATGGAACCACTGTACCCATTTGTAAATATTCTACCTTAAGAGCAAGCTGCTATTTTTTGCTTAAATATTTGTCTGATAACGTGCAGTGATTGCCTGACTTGCATCTTTGCCTGCAGTGCACCTGAACCGTAATTTGAGGAGAAGTTGGTTTTGGAGCAGAATTGGATCAAAGTTGATTAGCTAGAGCAAATGTGGTGTACCACAAACTGATGCTGGGTTGTGTTGAAAGCGATAAACAGGAATAAACAAGTGTATGGGGCTGGAAATCCCATGCCTGCAAGTGCCATGGGCTCCAGGGCGACCTGTTCACCTTTCCCAGGTTTTGAACAGTGGCAAATGAACAGATTGGATCAGATCTTGTTTCAGCATCGTCTGTTTCCACAGCTGAAGCTCCCATATGATCAGATCCTATAAATTATTTAAGACACAGAAGCTGTGTAACCAGAGTCTCCCGTAAAGGTTAAGGCTCCATCTGTTCTGCCAACCTCGAGGACTGTGCATTTCATGCCATTATCTGTATATTGCTGGGTGACATTAGAAGAGTCAGACACATTCAGATGTTGCTTCCTATTTGCTGCACAGCACTGAAAGCCTCCCTGCATTAGCCCCATACACCTGAGGTGCTCTTGGCCCAACTTCATTCTCAGTCAGTGAGAAAGGAGCTGAACTGGGCTGTGCACAGCACCAAGAGATCTGAGATGTTCTTGAAAAAAAAAATTAAATAGGAAAACCCCAAAAAATCCAGTCTTTTGGGTTACTCTTGTATATAGTCTGTCTTGTTTAAAACATTTTTTCAGTTTAAAAATCTTACAGCTAGTCAGTGTTTCAGTGATTCTGTTGAGAAATGAGAGTAGCAGAATTTCCCATATAACACCACCAAATAAAATAATTCCATGTGCAAGTGGTGAGGAGGATAAGAATGGAGTTTTGGAAATTGAAACTCCTTTTCCAAGTTCTTTTCCAAGTTTCATTTCAAAGAGCAGGAATCGAGTTTCTGAAAAGCTCCCTGAATTTTGCTTTGTGATATTAAAATGAAATATTGACATTGTTTTCCTCCTCCAACCCAAGTGATATGTATATTCCTAGGTAGTTTATGCTGCATATATAAAATCCTCAGAGAAATGTATGTTCTTAAAATGAGCATAGCTTCAGGTGTAGGTAAAGGAGTTGTTGCAACTATCACAGCTATTTAGACTAAAAATATGGGAGTAAGGAAGGATGAAGTTTGGTCTTGTGGAGGAAGATTACAAACTTCTAAAGCTTCATTTTCAGAGCTTTGTTTTCTCCTGTTCAGTTTATTGTGACCCTTCCTGAAGTCTCTTTCTTAAAGCTGGATGATTTCCTTTGAGTTGAAACCAGGTGGGATTGTAGATAAAATATCTTCTGGGTAGCTCCTGTATAATTTTTCTAAGTATAATAATTATGTTTCAGTCTTGTACTCTTCTGATGCAAAACCAAAACCCAGGTACTGTTCCGGCTTTTTTCTGTGAAAATATAAAGCTTTAACAGGCATGGTGGTGACAGCTGCCTGGTACCTGTGATGTTACTGGTTGTTAAAAATTGTGTTAATGGGCTCTGTTCTGGGGAAATTTATAACTCACAGTTTTGGGAGAGGTGGAGAACAACCAAAGCTAAATAAAGTAGGTTGTTTTCTTTTTTTTTTTCTTCCAAATTTGAGAAGATTTTGTGGCAGATTATGTTTGGCAGGCTGGTCTGGCCTCATCCAAAGCTTTTTGTGTGTGTGTGTGACAGCTCAAAAGCAGAATGATTTAGACCCCCTTGCTGTCATATATTAGAGTTCAGCATTTTGCAGCTACTGAAGACAGATCAGACAGAGCTGATGTGCTTGGGCAGAGAACTCATGTGGGAATTTATGGGTGGCAGCAGCACAGGCGGTGCAGAGGCTCCAGAGAAATCCTGTTTTTGTTGTCTGTGGTGATCCTGGTGGCGTGACCAGGGAATTGGCATCATCCCTGGCATCTCTGGGCCCTGGTCTTGGAATGTGTTTGGACTGGGCTATGGTGAGAGCCCAGGAGCTGTGCAGCAGTTTCAGGGGGTGTTCCAGGTGTGCACCCCTGCTGCAGAGTAGGTGAGTCTGCATTGAGGATTTATCCCAGGGCTGAAAAAAAAAATTAAGAAGAGGCAGTTAAATCTCTCTTTATGCTTTCTGACTTTATGGGATTTCTTCGTTCTGTGCCATGACTGAGGTTTTTTGAGCTGAATGCTGAAAATATAGCAGAACATAAAAGCTCATAAATTTAACAGAAGGTAGAAAGGCCATAGAATGAATAAATATATTTACCTCCCAGGAAATACCTTTTGCCAGGAACTTGTCTCTGTTCAGGTCGGGCTCCACCTTCTCAAGCGTATAAACTCCTGTGGATCTTGTTTCCTGAAAGGGATCTCTCCCAGAGGGCTTTAGTGGCTCCTTGGAAGGAAAATAACTACTGAGGGCAGATGGGCACCCTTCCTAATTTTAATGCAATCACTTATCTTCTTGATACTTTTAAAGGAAGTGAAAGAGTGAGAGTGGCCTAGAGCTGCCATCTCTTTTCTCTCTCTTGCCCCTGCACTGCCAAGCCAAGCCCTGTTTCCTGCCTGCTTTTGTGTGGACCTGTCCTGTCCCTGTGCAGCTTTGCATCCATCAGGGAAAGAGGAAAAAAAAAAGGTGAGATCAAGGTTAGTGGCTGTGTAGGACACACTGCACTGAGGGCTGTGATGGAGTGGGAAGAAGGATGTTTGCCAGCACGTTACTGTGCTCAGGGTCATCAATAAAAGGAAATGTAATTGTCACTTTTCTTTTGCAATACTTTCCCTTGGATTGTTTTTCCCATTTCTCTGAATTCATGGTTGTGACAACAGATGCTGTTTATGGGGACCAGTCAGCAGAGAGTTAAACTGTGGTAAATGGTATATAGTTCACCTAGCCTTAGCAGAATTGCAGGAAAACAGAATTTACAGGAGAAAATGAACAATAAAATCCAACATAACAAATTGGGAGTTGCTAACTGCTGCTGTTGTAGCAGGCGTCCTCCTGCACTGTGACCTGCCAGGTGTTCTTTGTGCTGTTGTGAGTGCCTTCTGCTTTGGAGGGAAAGCAATTCAGTGAACTGAGTGAGACAGAAGAGTATATCTGTGATTTAATAGTTTTGTCAGGCCTCTGCTTATTCTTGGATAAATTCTTTAATGGAAGAAATAATAAATTTGATATTAAAACGCATCAGCTACCCAAAACCACAGTGGACTTTTTATGTCACTCACTGAAGAGTGATCAGGCTTACCTGAAGTCAACTTGGCATTATTATTGCTCATGTCAAGATGTTTTGCTCCGTTTAAAATATTTTTCTCCCTGGTCAGTCCTCAAACTGATCAGTAATTTCCTTCAAGGGGCTGAATTAGCGATAAAATGTTTGCGAGTACAAATTTTATGAAACATATTGTTTCTCAATTTGTCAGAAGGACAGGCAGGGAAGGCTGTGACACCTTCCTGCTGCAGTGGGGAGCTACTCAAATAATCTAACATGAGTCAAATCAGGATCAAAGCACTGCATTGATTTATTAATGGGACGTAATTAACCAGCAAGCAGTGAACTGTATGTTCAGGGCCAATATCAGTAATGCACCAGCTGAGCTGCAGTACAGGAGGTTTAATATAACTTTATAAACACCTTTCAAGTTATAATCCCCAAAAGTTTCTAATCACCATCCCAGCTCCTGGTTGTGGTTGGGGTCTTCTCCCACAGATGATGTGGATGTTGTGCCCTGTGCTATCTGCCTCCCACTGCTCTCTCTCCTCTGCCATAAGAAGAAAAATCCTGCCTTTAAAAATACTTTTCAAGAGATTTCTTTCTTTGTTTCAGAAGTCTGTATAATTCTTTGGCTGTTGTTTCATCTGGTTGATGGCTCCTGGTCATTCTCTTCAGTGTTGGACAGGCACCTTTTTTGGCAGTTTTGGGTGCTCACAGTGCCATACAAAACTCTGATAAACTACATCTTGGAGTGGTTCTTGGAACTGCTTTTTCTGCAGATGATATTTAAATCCCAGCCTTGGGATTACCTTAACTTAATGTACTAAGCAATGTGATACAGCTGTGGCTGCTCATCTCCCCACTTATCTCCATCCACTTTGCAGCTGCGTCTTTCTGTTATTTGCTAAGTGGCCTTTCCATTTATAAGGAGGATTCAAGAATAGATAAAAAAACACTTGCAGTTTTTGCTCTATTATACCTCACTGTAAGAGACCAAATACTAGTTTCATTTTAACAAAGAAGAAACACTTACTCATGTCCATAGCTGGCTTCCTCTGGGTAAATAGGCAGTTTGTCTGCAGTAATTTCGGAGTGATGGAGCACTGAGATAAATTTTTAGTGTTTTGTTTAGTTCAGTTGATGTAATCTCCAGTCTCTCACTCAGTTTTAAACCAAAATATTATTCTGGATATCAGTTTATGTTTCTGGCTTATTAAAGAAACAGAACATTTCTTGGCAGGTTAATGATCTGTTGCCAGTTTACCTTTTCTTCCCCTTTTATTCTCCACGTTCATGGTGCAGTAGAGTTCTGTGCTCAGAGTTGTTGCTGATGGGAAGGAAGTGTGGTACCAAAACTCTCCCAGTGTCTTGCCAGTGCTGCACTGTGTGCACTGACAGGGCTCTTTGAATCATCAGAAACAATGGTAGGAATAAAATATGTTTTAAAAAAGCTTTTGGTGCAGGGCTCTCTGGGGTTTCCAACCAGAAATGTGTGGAGCACAGGCTGCAGTCAGGGCACTGCTCAGGAATTCCTGATATCTGTGTGTCTTCTGGTCACTTGGGTGTCCTTCAGGGCACAGTGGAACCAAAGTGTTCAATCCAGGGCAGGGAATGGATCACTCAGTGTCCGAGAGGGATGGGGTGAGCTGTCTGATGGTGACTCCACAGCACCCAGGAGGCACTCAGTCATATTGTTGGCAGCATTCCTTTAGCTCCTGATATTCTTGAAACCTCATCTGTTTCTTAGCCTTGATTCTAACCAGCTTGCCCATCTTTTTCTTTACCTTTTGTGGTAAGTTATAAAGGCTAATCTGTATTAATTTTTTTATTTTATTTTTTTACAATTTTATGTTTTGCATGATTGGATTTCGGTGATCCTTTTTAACAAGCTTGTGCTTATTTCTAGCTTTTTCATAAAGTACTTTGCAATGGTCATTTACATCTCTTGTAAAGATTTTGTTCTATTTGATTTTGAACAAAATTGTTTCAAGTGTACAGACATCACCCTTTTAACAACAGTCTAAATAGATATTGAGTTGGTAGGCACTCAGTTCTTTTACTTATGATTTTTCAGCTAAGTCAGAATTACTCACAAAGCATAGGCTACTACTCTGTTGTAGTTTCCTTCTGTTCTTTCTGGTGCAAGTACCAGCAGCTGAGGCTCTCCTGGTAAATATCCAACTCCAAAATCTGTGGAAGAGATATCTGAAATATTGAATCCAATTACCGAGTTTTTAAAGAAATATTTTACAGGCAATTAACCATGACTACCAGTAATTTTTTTGAAGTGTTATGTTGTTTTGACTGCATACCTAATGATGTTTTAATAGATGTCAACTCCTATGCAAATACAAGAATTAGAGACGAGGGTGGATTTTTCAACAGCACAAAGGATAATTGGGAGTCTGACTCATATAAAAAGTTAATACAAGTTGAGTGCCAAGCCTTTTCGTGCCTCTGAATACCTCATACAGAAACATAACTAGTCAGTGCTCCCACTCTATGACCCTGGAGCAGTTATGTACACATTTAAGATTAATTTCTATTTTGGCTTTTTAGCATTTTTTCAAAGTTAAATGTACATGAGTTGGCTGAAGTGAGTGACACTTGTGTGTGTGGAGTAAAATGTGTCCCGTGGGTGTTGGCTGGGGGTGATGGGTACAGTCAGTACTGCCAAGGTGCTTTTAAAATCCTTGTTGGAAATGTCAGCTTGAAGACATACTCTAGGTAGGTCCTCTCAGCTAACTACAGGCTTTTCATTGAAGGCTGAACATTTTGATAGCCAAATGTGTCAAAACTGATCAGCTGCAGAATTGCTATTTGTGTGTGTTTCTTGAAAAGTGGTGTTATCTAAACTTTTTAAATTTTTTAAAAATAGTGCTGTTATAATGACTCAGCCAAAGGAACCCTCTGCTGACAGTAAAAGGAAAAGCCAGACTTTGAGCCTTAGATGACATTCCTTGTTATGGTAAAAGCTGCTTTTTGGACTTCATGATTTCATGATGCCTGTCAGAATTCACTGTGTTGTTCTTTTTTTCTCCTTCAGTAATCAAGATCTGTATCCAAGCTAGAATTTCATTTAACCAAGAAGTTAAATAATTTTTCCTCCCTTAAGCTGTATAACCACTTTTTGTGGATACACTGGCTCTGGTCCAACATTTGAGTCAGCACGAATTTCCACGGACTTTGTGTGAGGTCTGCGGAAACAAAATGATGAACACCACAAACCCAGGCACAACTCCTGACAAATGGTGTCCCAGCAGACAGGTTGATTGCTGGAAAACATTAATCACATAAATGCTTCTTAGTAGTTTCTTTGTTGGTGTAAGGCCAGGAGATGATCTATGTGAGAGTAAAGGTGTGTTTCTTACTGACCTTCAGCAAACCGTGGTTTTCCCTGCTGTCAAATGAGCCCAAGAGAGCAGCAGGAGGGGCCAGCCCAGAGTGCCCCAGTGGCTGCCCCTGTCCCCAGCACTGCCCATGCTGGCTGCCTGTCATCCTCTGTAAAAATGGGGAGAACATAGAGACTTTTTAGTGTCTCCTTGCACTTCTGGCAGTTTGGAGTTTTAGGAAGCCCTGAGCTGCACCATTGTGAGGGATAATAACCTTCACAGCCCTGACGAACTCTGCCATGAATCTGTCTAAATGACTCTTGAAACAATTTGTACTTCTGACATCCAACCATCTTAGAGCAGCAAGGCCCAAAATTTAATTCGTTGCTACCCTGCTATGGCAAGGCTGAAAGAGAGGTTTTGCTAACTGTATCCTTTGGGCTAATAAATCATCCTTTTCTGTACAGTTCTTTCTTTTTAACTGAATTATGCCTTGTATTTTTGTAAGGTTTTAAGATTGCAGCCTATCAGCTAGTGGTGCAGGGTTAATATTCCTTTTTCATTCCTTTCCTCTTAGTGGTTCTCATATTGCATACCATGGATAGTATTTGAAATATTTCATCCTGAAAACCTGAAGCATTTAGTGGCACTGAACGTGGGACCCTGAGATGTTTTTTTTCCTCTTTTGTATACCTGCAGCAGCAATCATAAGTACCAAAGCCAGCTCTAAGATTTGCTTTAATAAGTCTTTAGCTGTGTTGCTCCAAATGCCCTGCTATTTTCAGAGCCAGGCAAGCAGCAGTGGCGTGGTAGGAGCTCTGCTGAAAGGCTTGGAGCTGGAAATGAAAAGGGGAATTGTCTCCCCAGGAAACAGAGGATGCACTGGGAATGCTGCACAAAGCCAAAGGAAAGATGATAAATAGATTCCTTAAGGCCCTGGATATTGCATCCTAAAGCTGAAGTCCTCCAGGACTGTGTAGGTAGTTTGGTAGCACAGCTATGCTCTTCTTAAATATTAATTGAATCTACTGGCAACTTGCAACGTTGCAATTTTTGTTTCCCCATTCTCTTCTTTGGGGAATCTGTTACATTTTCCCTATGTCTCTATCTCTGGTTCTGTCTCTTAAGTATGTACTTGGCTGCTTGCTGCCAAATTACATGTTTAAGAGGTGAAAAGAAAACTTAATGTCAGCCCTGTCATGGACCTTTTCCCAACCTTGCTGTGTAATGCCCATCTGTTGACCAGACTGATGGAATGAATGATGAGAGATACCCTGTGAGATGTGTCAAGCTATTGAAAAACATTTTTTTCCTGTTTTCCCTTATTGTAATAAAAAAAAATAGATCATTAAAACTGTTTTATGAACGTGAATGAGCTAGAAAATATTATGACAATGAAAGTTACTGAAGATAGAGAAATGAAATTTTAAGATGAGATTTATCTTCTTACTCTAATTTGTACTCCTGCTGTACTGTAAATGTAATAACCATCAAAATGAAAAATGCAACAGATTGATAATACCATTGAGTTTTAATTAAACCACTGAATTGAAAAGGGCCCAGATGGATAACTGGAAAATGTAGTTATAAGCCTGGTATGAAAAATGCTGGATTGCTAGCAATATGTCTTACAAATAAATGCTATGCCAAAAATAATCTCATTTTTAGAACATCTTCCTAAAATTAATCATTAAAGTTTCTAAAACAGATGGTTTCTAGATTTTATTTAATTTGGCTGCCAAGCAGTTACCCTAGATCAGGAGTTGTGCTTTTAACAAATCCCTGTGTGAGAGGCTTGTCCAGTGCTGTGGTGTCCCAGGAAGCACAGAGGTAGTGCCAAGGAATGTGAATGCTCCAGTGAGTAAAATCCTGCCTTAAACTATTTCAGTGTGGAAATTGCATTAATTTGGCACACAGTCCTTAACACACAAAGTGATTCAACATGAGATAGTGCTAAACACTGCCCAAGCAAAATACATCCTTTACTCCTGGTATTTTTAAAATTATCATGTAAGTGGAGACTCTTAATCAGAGGTGGCTCCATGCTGAGACCTCCCTGGCCTCGTGTCCTGGCACATTACTCCAGGTAATATTTTTTGCCACTAAATGAGCTGGTGTGTGAATTCATATCTGAGTGTGTGTGCACAAGTGAGTACAAAACCTGGAAGTTTTCCTGATTTTATTTTCTGATGAAGTCTTCTGAAATTATTGTCGAAAGGAATCTTCATCCTCACGTTATGTAGTAGATAGCTAAAAGTAAAAAAGCACCAGTCAAATTAAATTAGCTGTGATCAAATCCTAAAATTAGCATAGAAAGTCGCACTAATCAATATCTTGTTACCTTCAAAGCTTGTTATCTGTACCTTCTCATGAATTAATTCTAGAAACTTTATGCTAAATGATGTAAAAATTGATCAAAAGCTAGAAAAAAAATTGGTGATCAATAAATTTCTTCTAGGCAGAGAGAAATTCATTAAATTCTATAGGTATTACATTGCCAGATATTCTTACCCTGCTCTGTTCTAATCACTACATTATTCTTGACTGAAAGCACATTAGCTGTAAAAATTCATGAAATGAGAAACAGAACATTATAAAGATTTTCTTGGGATTTTGTCAGTAATGAGTTGTGCAGAAAAGTGGAACACACTCTCCTTGCCAGTGAAGATGTGCTGTGTCTGGTGCTGCTTTACACTTCAGCGTAACTGTGCTTTTTGTCATTGCATAAGAAATTATTTCCTGATAAATTGGGAGAAGCATAAAATACACTTCTCTTTTTCCTACCAGAAAGATGGAATTTGTCTTTCTCTAGCTAAATATATTTCTTATAATAAAATTGGGGTAGGAGTGATGAGGTTCAGCATGTCATTCAGAGAAGTGATTGATAAAATACTTTTTTACTTTGTTGGCTTTTCCTGTGGTGATCACCTGTATGATTTTAGCCAGCTGTTAGTGACCATGGGACACCTCTTTGGGCTGAGTCACCTGCTGCCCAGTGCTTTGGCTGCTTTTTGAACTATGAAGTTTTATTTTCTGGCCCTGTGGCTGCAGTGTCTGTTCTTTGCAGCTGTTTAGGGCTGGGTAGGATTCCTTTGCTGATCAGCACAGGTGCCCTGTGCTCCAAATTAAATCATATTTAGGAGCCCCCTGGCTGGATGCAGTACTGAGGAGCACATGCCTGTGTGTGTGCTCCCAGGAAACCCCTCTCCTCTATTAATTACCATTTTCTTACCCTGTTTTACCTGATGCCAGATGTTTTTCCTATCATGCTGCCTGCCCTCTGGCCTTTCTTTCCCTGTTCTTTTTGGTATTATTTTTCAATGCTTTGGCTTCTGTATGGATGTCACTAGGAGTGAAAAATAGGAGTTGTTGATATTCATGTAAGTCACTTTCCTACTACTTCAGCTTATTTTGATGATTCAGGAGAGCCTACACATTATGTAAATTGAATAGCAAATATGAATTCCTATTGACAAGACAGGAGAAGTACAGTCTAAGAAAAAATGTAAAGCATGTGCCAAATAATAAATAATTGAAAGGGACTGAATTGTCAGAAAATACTGGTTAATAATTTGTGACTGATGTGTAGTACTATTGTAATAAAGAAAATTTCTTTTTTGTGCATTGTGT
Organism: Pyrgilauda ruficollis; assembly: GCF_017590135.1. Taxonomy (NCBI): domain Eukaryota; kingdom Metazoa; phylum Chordata; class Aves; order Passeriformes; family Passeridae; genus Pyrgilauda; species Pyrgilauda ruficollis. Next base: position 3,974,462 of record NW_024524377.1, on the reverse strand, counting down.
GTCATAGAATAGACACATAAATGTGAAGGTACTATTTAAAGCACATATATTAAAAAGCCCAAATTTGACACTTTGCTCGCATGTGGGTGCTGCTTAACTGATGTTATCTCCTCAGGGCAGTTAATGGAGAATAAGATACAATGGTGTCATGTGAGCATGTGAATTTTCTCTTTTCCTGAACCTTGTATGTTTTTGTTTAAAGAAGAGCTGCAGTGTGGGTTGAAGTTCTTTGAGCAAGTCTGATTGAGATTGGATGAAGCCCAAGATAACACTTGTTATGTCTGTGACAAATTTTGAGCAGTCACACTTAAATTGTCACAAGAAGTGGGCTTCTCTTGTATATCAAGGTTTCTAATGGATTTGCATCAGCAGAAATGAAGCGGAAAAAAATCACATTTTTAATTACTGGAATCAGCTTTATAAAGTAAAGCATTGCCATCTGTTAGCAGTTTTATACTCAAAGCTGCCCTGGTTGGGCAGAGGGAGAAGCCCAGTGTGTGCTAAAACTGTTATCTTGGGGAAGCCTTTCCCAAAAGTGCTTTTTAAGACCCAAAGCATTTCAGTACCTGGAAGCCCAAAGCTGTGCAGTTATGTACTTCAGAATATGTGTGCTACATTTATTTCATAAACCAAGCAAAATTGATGCCTAAAGTGCAGTGATTTTGAGAATATTTCATTAAAACCCTAGTTTTGTAACAGCTCAGTCTCAAAATATGTCTTTAAATATCTCACACGTTTTTTTATGCAGCCTGTGAGTAGAAGGCAGGCTGCCAATCCAGTCTGTGAGCATTTCACCCCAACAGATCTGGGTAGCCCTGTTTGCAAGTGAAGTGTTTTCCAAGGGTAGATCTGAGGTGCCAGCCACAGTCTGCCTCACATAATTCCTTCTGTAACTTCAAATTAAGCATGTGTTTAGTTTCCCAATTATTAAAGTGCTGAAATATTGATATTATATCTGCAGTATTTAAAAATTGCAGATGAATTATTAAGCTGAAACTTTAGACTCTTCCTCCTTCAAAGCTGAAGTCTGTGGTGAATGAAATACTTTTAACAAGGCCACAGTTGTATGTTAGCCTGAGCCAAAAGTTTGACAACACACATTCAAAAAACACCTAATTACCCTGTAATGCAAACAGTATTATGGAAAGTATTTTCATATTTAGACTCTCTTACTGTGTTTACTCATCCCACTGCAAGTTCACCAACACATCATTGTACTCTTGCCCTGGTAAATTTGTGCAAACGTGGCTTTGAAGAACACTTTTAGGGGATGCAGGTTATTAAGGCTTGACAATTTAAATGATGTTTACTGATGTACTGCCATTAGTGTTAGACATTCATTAATTACAGTGAAAAAGTATTTTTTCATGCATGTTTTGTGGGACTTTTGTAGTGTGAGAGCACATCTCACCTTGTGCCCTGCTGGGGGTGGGTGGCTGGGTGTTTTGGGGTTTCCTTGTTCTTGGTGTTTTTCCATAGGATTTGGAAGGTTCATGTTGTGCTCAGCCTCTGGGAGTTCTGATTTTTCTTCACTTTGAGGAATGAGGGAGACAGAACAGCACACCTCTGAATTTATTCTGAATTTACTCTGATGTAAATGCTGCACTCTTTCAGGTTGTGGAATAATTTGGAGCTCACAGGCAGTAAAATTTGGCTTTGAAAATTTTGGTTTTTGACCTTTCAGGAGAGTAGTGTGTGTTTCTGTGTATTCCAGGTGTTTTCATGCAAATATTACAGTGTTACAAGCTCTTGTAAAATAGTTTTATCACGAATGTAAGGAGGTGATGGAGATGGCTACAGCAGGATTCATCTGTTGGGGAGCAGTTTCTTTTGATACAACCCTTTGTAATTTTGCAAAAATTTAATAATGAAAGCATATTCTATCACTTGTCTCTGTTCCTATGACATTTAAGCCCAGGAAATAAAGGCAGACGTTTAGTTCTTCATACTTCAGAACAGTCTGTGGAACTACTGCCTGGTGAGAATGAGTTGCCTTTAGGAGCAGTGAAATGACTGAACCTCTGAGTCTCATTATTTTTTTTTACCCATGATCTTCCAAAGCTATCTGTTAATTCATTTGTAAAGCAGGTGTCCTGTCTGAAATTTTCTGAACAACCCATCTCGTCAAAGATAAAATCAGATATGAAATAGCTGTACTGTGAAGTACAGAAAACTTTTGTATACAGTAAAATTTACAGATAAAACTGGTGGTAGGCTTAGTAAAAGGCAATTGATGAAAAGCAACATGTAGTCTCTGATATATATATAAGGGAAAGAGATAAAAAATGGTGGCTTGTAAAATAGTGTAAGGAGGGCTTTTCCTGCATTGTGAGGAGCAGCTGGGCTTTGCACACTTCAGGGCGCTCAATCATCCTCCTCAGAGCTTTAGATCAGGGGAACAGCATTTGGAAAAATCCAGCTCCAGAGTGGCAGCATCCTAAGGCCTTCCCCATTGTGAGGTGGGGTTATCCCACGGTGTCCTCCTTGTTCTGGCTGTGGCGCTGATGCTGAAGCCTTCACAGACATCTGCAGCTCTGCTCTGCAGGGAGGAGCACTGGCTGTAGGACCAGTCCTGCAGCAGCAGGAGATTATTTTCACTTGAGCTGTAGCAGCTGGTTTGAGTTTATGCAAACTCTTGCTGTATGGAAGGGCTTGAGCTCATTCGAGTGTGGTGGCAAATATGGGATGCAGTGGGCAGAGAATGGGAGATCCTGCATGTTATTCCCTTCATGGAAAGGGAAGCTTTGACCAGAGGTGTGTGCTTTAGTATATGCAGGGCATTTCTGTGGAGAACTAAAGTTTTCTGACATTGCAAAATAATTGCAGCAATGTCTCTTTTTAAGAACAGAGCAACATTGAGAGAGAAGATTATTTGTGTTTTATGCAAAGTTTTGATCCAAGTGTAAAGTGGTTAAATATTTGTAGTAATTCTCCATCTGTAGCAAACTTTTATAACCAGTGACCCATCTGTTTCAAGCTGCTGCTTTGAAACTTTCCAAGTGCTGCATCTCAGCCAGAGCCAATACTCTTGTGCATTTATAAATTCAGAGTTTTGCATGATGCATTTAGTTAAAGAAGTGCACCTGACTTACTGGGTTGGTTTTTTCCCCCTGCACTGTAATGTTTGATGGAGTGTATTAATAAATAGCATTTTGTTACTCTTTGCTGAACATTCAGTTTTTGGGGAAGAAAGCAACCATTTCTAATAAAAGCAACTGATTGTGCTTCATCTTGCAGTTGTGACAGAAGTGCTGAACTGCTTGAAGGGAACAGGGTTGGGCCTTGTTATTAGCATGGAAAACCATAATTACGTTTGTTGAATTTGAAGTCTGAAGTTCTTAATTCAAAATCTAAGTTCTTTTTTTTTTTTTCACCTAATTTATGAAAACCTCATGGGAAGTCATCTTTCCATCTTCTCTTTGGTTCCACCCCATCTGCATCATGACAGTTTTGCTCCATTTATTTCCAAAGTTTGTTCTTGTCTCCTCCTTTTGCTTCCCCATACCTAGAGTTCAAACATAAAAAGTTCTTTTAGTACTGCTTATATGGGCTCTATTTTTGGTTTTCAAAGTTTTCAAGGATTCACCTGCACACCAGACAAGCTCTTACTCATTTTCAGTTTTGTCTTCCAGTCATTACAATAATGAAAGATTTAGAAAATGCTTCACCAACAGCATAAGCCATCAAGTCCAAAGATGTAAACAGATTACAGTTTCACCCACTGTCAGCTTTTGCCTGCTCCACCAACATGCTATTTTACACCAGACTTTGGAAATCATTTAGTTGATTGATACAGCAATAAAATGGCACTTAATAGCAGCCAAGATAAAAGGCTTTGCCTAACGTTCTTTGTCATGTGATAATGATCCCTGCAACATTCCAGACCTTCTTAAATGATGAAAGTATTGTACATAAAAATGCTGTTGAAAAAAACCTCCCTACACTCTGACAATTCCTGCTGGGCTGGGAGGACCAATTGAAAAAAAAAAAGTTTCTGTTTACTCTTGTGACAGCTGTCATTGCAGGAGAGTTTGGAATTGAGAGGAAAATGAACTTTAGAAAAGTGTACCAACCTCTTTTTGGGGGTCCAGTTATTTCCTGCTATCCACTGGTCAGAAAAGGTTAAACAGCAGTCAAAGGCTGAATATTGTATGATCTCTTTATTTTTTATAGCTATAAATTTGTTTGAGCACTATGAGTATTACTTTGCCATAAATATTTTCTGGGTTTTTCTGTCTCAGACTAGATGCAAATGTGTACTTTCTCCAGCTAAGGGGCTGGGTATGGAAACACAAAAGATGTGGATGGTTGAAGTTTACTGTTGAGGCAGTTTTCACTGTTTCAGGCAGTCCCCTGCAGCTGTGGCCATGTGGGATCTCCTTCCCACCTCAGTGAAAATGAGGTGTTTGTTCCTCTGTGCTGAGCTGCTCTTCATGGTGAAGAGCAGGGAATGAGTTTGGAGCTGCTGTGTGTGTCTTAGGAACACATTATAGGCTGTGGAAAAATATTGAATGAAGAGCTTAAGAGATTATATGTATGAAGGAGAAAAAAATCAATTTAAGATGGAGAATCAGGGATTTTGCTGCACTGGTGCATCCAGCTGATCTCTGCTGGTAGAATATTTCTTTCAAGATTGGGCAGTTAAGATAGAAACAGTTGAATGTTAGTGGACTTTTTCTGAGGGGCAAAGAGAGACTGAGAATAGCACTGCTAGGGCAGAACTGTGGATTGAGTCTGTTTAATTAGGAGCTTAATGTTGGTGTGGATGGGTAATGGCAAGATTGCAGAAGTGAAAATCACAATTTAAACTCAGGTTCAAGGAGTTCTCACAGTTTGGTTTCTGCTCAGAAAGCTGTTCACAATGCAAGGCATGTGCATGCTTTTCCTTTTTAACCTGGTTTACTCTCTTGTAGTGAATTAAGTCTTCCCCCATCTATCCCCATGAACCTGCCCAGTTTTCAGCATTTTGTGGCTCAACAGACGATTTTGGTATCTACTTCTCCAGGCTCAAAAGCATCCCAGGCAATTAATGGCATATGCCTCCTGAAAGTAAGGATTTCTGAGGTAATACCTACACTATGAAAGGTGACTTACATGTGTATATTCCTACAGAAAGAGTGGGAGAATTCAGATCTTTATGTAAAGACTATCTGTAACCTCAGCTGTGTCTGTATAGTGGAAGAGGAGCTTCTTTGGGCAGGAGGTCCACATGTGACCATGACCTGGATGCTCCCAGCTTGCTGCTGGAAAAGCTGATTGCTCTCAATTAACCCTTGAGGGCCTTTATGACCAGTCAGTGCATGTTCATACCCACCTCATCCTCCCAGCAGCAGTGTTTTGTTCTTACAAAAATATCACAGGTATCTATCACAGGCTTGTCTCCAAGTCCTGACACCTAGTCAATAAAAATTAGTTATGTGTGATTCTTCCTCCATCTGCATTCTCATTTAAGCCAGTTCACAGAAAACCTTGAACAAAAGTGAAATTGCAGGGCTGTAGGTGGCTGCAAATTCCCAAATATCAATAGAGGACATTTAAGTATAACATTTTGCTCTTTGAAAACACTGGCTCACTTTTGTTTCTACACTACCCACTACTATAAGGTGATTTCCATTTCATAGGGAACACATGATATGCCCAAATGTGGGCTTGGAAAAACTCTTCTCTTTGAACTTATATTTGTGGAGTTGAGTATCAAACCAGAAGGAAAATGCCTGAGGTGTTAGTGTCTAATTGACACTGAGTCACACTGCAGGCATAGAATTTTTCTTTTTTTTATCATAAAAATACAGAACAAATATATCTAAGCATTCCAGTGACTTTCACAGGCATTGACTCAGACTGTACAGTGTTCCATTTTGGGATGAAATAGTATTCTGGTTCAGAACTGGCACCAGTCATATAAAAAAAAAAAAAAGATAAAAAGAGAAGTCCTTAACTTGTCCTTAAAGTGTCTGCTGTGGAGAATTATCTGAGACTTGCAGTCTGAAAAAAAAAAAAAAGAAAAAAAGAGAAGTCCTTAACCTGTCCTTAAAGTGTCTGCTGTGCAGAATTATCTGAGACTTGCAGTCTGAAGCGAGTGTGTATCCTGTTCTTTAGACTTCATATATGTATAAATATATTTATATATAGCTCACTGATTTATTAGTTCTGAAATGTTCAAAGATCAAGCAGCATTCTAATTGTTGTGGTTCATAATTGACAAGTGTGATTAACAGCACAAGAGTGGTTAATCCAGATGCTGCTGCTGGTGCAAGGCTTGGTGGGTGTATGAGCTGCTGCAAATAAATTGACAAACACAGGCAGTGCTGATTTATTAGAGGAATTTTTTTTTTAATAAGTATTTGAAATTAACAGCTATTCTGTATATTGCAAACGACTTTAAACTACTGTTCTGGGACACAAGGTGCCCAGTCTTGGGTGTGAAGTGGGGCTGGAGAGTTTAAGCATCACTGCCTTGAACTGAGTGGCCTTGATCCAAGATGATTTTGGTATTCTTTCCAAGGAGTAGGAATTAAAATTAATGTATCATTTAAGAAGAAGTGGTTCCTCATCCTTCTCTACCCATCCATGCTACCCCTCACTGAGCTGAACAGTTCAAACTCATGTTCTGTGAGGATACAGAGCCCTGCTGGATGAGTAGAACAGCAGAGGGGAAAAAAAAGGTTTGGCAGTTAGTGAATTAGCACTGGAGATGGGAAATTATTGCCATTTCAGTTCTTAAGTTGTCACTGGAAAACAGGATTAGAAGAGGAAAGGATTTCTCTAAGCCTCAGGAGAAAAGCTTTTGCAGTGGAATATTGATGCAGGAAGAAATGCCTGTGTTCTGTGCTATTAAGCACACTTAGCAAACTGTTCAGTGCCAGTCACAGTTGGCTCTTCTGGTAGTTCTCTTATGTAGTTCATAAGAACAATCAGAGGAAGCTGGTTTATATAGAAGTCAGCCTTTCCCCACTGTGCTCTGTGGCTCTCCTTGGTTCCTGTGAGGTGGCTGATGGCACTGAAGGTGTCCTGGCTCTGGGTGCCCCTGCTTGTACCTGCTGCTGGAAGGCCTGGCCTGGTGTAAATGTCCCAGCAGAAGGGTGATGCTGCCTGGTATTTTCCTGATCTGCCTTTTATTCCTCTGCAGACTATTTTCTTAGGTCTGTTTTTGCTAAGAAAATCGAAAATATTTTCTTTAGAACTTTTTTTTTTTTTTAAGGGTAGTTTTTTCCAGTTTTTGTATGGCATATCAGATACTGGGTCTCATTCATCAGAACTACAAAATGCTTAAATAGTGTGGTGTAAGGAATAGCAGGATGTTGTCTGTATTGTTTGGAAACAGCTGTGCAAACAGCCATCCAGATTGACTAGCTAAACATTATTTCTCAAAATTGAACATTTTTTATAATACTACGGTGGAATTTGGAACACACTATATTATCTTGGTTAAATGCTAGATGGTAAATCAAAAGGCTCTCTTAAGGGGGAGCAAATGGGGCTAAACCAGTGGCAGTGATGAGATGTTCTCGCTGTGATTACTTGGGTTCTCAGGGGAAACTGTGGGGAGCTGTGCAATGGAAATAAATCACATTGTGGCACCCATCAGTGTGCTGTGTATTGCTTTTCTTAAGCAGGTCTTGGAGTAGGGAGCATACTAAGCCCTGAAAGGCTCCTGTCTGGGCAGAGAAAGAAAAGGAGCACCTTTAGGATGACAATAGAGAGAGAGTGACAGAATGGGGAAGAGAATAATTTGTTTTACCGGCACAAGGTGGAGGTATTCTAAAAATGTATAAAAGAACAGAATAGGGTGTATGTACGTAGAATCCATTCATAGAGACTTCTTATTGTTTTTACTCTCCAATCTCCATGTTAATACCTTTGGGTGAAAGAATAAATAATTATTTGTGCTGTGGAGAAATGGTTTTTGGACTCATTTTAATGGGAAGTGTCACAGTGTTGTGGAAGGAAAGAATTAGAGGTGTTGTGTTAACAGGGTTGGGAGGCAGAGGCAATAGCCCAGAGAGATATTTTGAGACTGGGTGATTTCACACAGGAGGAGAAAAAGGCTGCATAATCCCTTCCCCAAAGAGGTGAATGCAGAGGAGCCAGAAGAGCCCAAAGATCAGCTCATTCTGCCACTTTTAACACAAACTGGTTGTTTTAACTCAGGTATTAACAAAAAGATGATTGGAAAATTCATGTGATTTGTTTTAATTTTATAATTTGGAATAATTGTGATCAATAAGTAGTCTCCCTTTTGGTTATAAGCTCTCATCACCAATAAAAATTACTCTGTGTTGTTCCCCTGGGGTTTTAATTGCATTAAGAAATGATTGGCCCTAATAAACTTCTCCAGTCTGTGATAATTATAATCAAATAAGATACCCATATAAAAGCACAAAATTATGCTGAAGCAAATGCAGTCTTGATCATTAATTAGTGAAGTATCAGAGGCCTTGCAGATGGTGGTCGTTCGGTGCTTTTCAGAGTGAAGCCTGACCATTGCAGCCCCGGTGTGTGTTGTAAATTTCTCTTACAGTTATTCCTGCATCAGTAGACGCCTCTGGGTATGTTTATATGCATGTGTTGCATGTAGTTCCCGGTTGTTTTTCGTATGTGGAATTGTCACCAGTTAGGTTTTTGTTGTTTCAGTAAGACTGTGACCCTTCAGAGTGCTTTACAAAGCTGAGAAATGGATAAAGCTGCAGCTCATGGCAGGTAAAATATAGAACATCAAGTCACAGGTAACAGTAAAGAAGAAGCTTGGCAGAAGCAGTGTCTGTGGAAACTGCTGAATTTTTGGGGTTCTGTGAAGCAGAGGAGTTTGTGTTTGGTGGCAGATAGTGCCATGTTTCAGTGGCAACATAGGAAAATGAGATTTCTTTCCTGTGAGGGTGGTGAGGCACTGGGACAGGTTGCCAGAGAGGTTGTGAGTGCCCCTGGAAGTGTTTTAGGCCAGGTTGGAGCAATGTGATCTAGTGGAAAGTGTCCCTGCCCGTGCAATGAGATGGTCTTTAAAATCCTTCCAGCCCAAACTATTCTATGATTGTATGAAATAGATGAATGAGGGAAGAAAGAAAAATGGACTCTGTGTTTCGTGGCCAGCAGTGAAATCAAAGCTGTGCTCTGACTCTGTGTTGGGCCACCACGTTTGGTTTTTGTGGTTTTTATCTATATCTCCTCACAGGACGAGGTGGGAGAATGGATGCTTTGCAGCTCTGGGCATGTTGATTCCAACCCAAGTTCTGCCAGCATGGAAATATTTGAAATGAGGTGCAAGTTTAAAGGCACAATATGCTTCCTACCTCTAGAGTCCTTGGAGAAACACTGGACCTACAAAAAATTAATCCAAAGTGTAACCAAGGGCAGGTGAGCTCGTGTGCCAAACTCCTGTGAGATGCTGCCATCAAAATGTTGAGAGTACAGCTTTATTTACAAAGAATGCCAGCCAGAACTAAAGATCAGGAGCATCATTAGACCAAATTATCTTAATCTAATGACACATGACTCTCTTGTGAGTGGTATCAAGATAGAACGTGACATTTTTGTCTTACAGTAAGTTCCCCTCTAGTCAAACGGGCATCACAGCTGTCTTTCAGTTGCAGGAAGACTTTGATTCCTAAATCCCATAAAGTGGATTTAGGTCCCAGTTTGCCTTTTATTGATTAGAAAGTTAAATTTAATTGCTTACGCAGTGTTTTTTTCCTATTTTACACATTTTATCAGTGAAATACAGGCCTGCATCTTTGACTTCAAACAATTCCATTTACATAATCAGCACATTTACCACTCTCCCTCACAGTTTACATATTGGTTGAGCTTGTCTGCCTGCAATGTGATCTGACCACAATGGCTAACCACTCCTCAGAGATAATTTACATTATTATTGCAGTATGGATTAGGCATCAGTGGGAAGCGAGTCCGAGTCGATACGGAATTCTTTCCTGTGACTTCTTGAAAGAAATTATATAACAGCCTGATACCCATTTGGAAATTCAAGGAATTTACTGGAAAATGTTTCTTGGCAAGCTGAAGTTCATCAATGAAACTTAGCAATTTGTTCAGCATCCAAAATGTAGGACAGAGTTAAATGAAAAAAAGTAGGAGTGAAATGAGAAACAGAGTAGGAATGCAGACTCTGCTCACCTCAAATTGACAAAATAGAGACCAGTTTGTCCCTGTTTCCCTTTGGAAGATGATGCCATGGATTCTTCTGTCAAGTGTCTGCTGGTCCTGACACTGCAAACCCCCTGAGAGAGGAACATGGATGTTGCAAGGAGAGGTATTTAGTCTTGCTGTAAAAGTGTTTTTCTCCTTGAGCTGGCACACACATACACAAAAATAGACTGTAAAAAACTGAATTCTTGTGCCTGCCCAACCAATTTATTTGTCTGGGGCTTGAATTCCCCAAAGAGAGGAAATATGACGGATTCTGCAGGAAATAGCAGCTGTTCTTCCTCCTCCCTAGGGCATGGTGATCAGTAAACCCCCCCTTACTTTTTATCAGTGTGATTGGCACCCATTGTCTTGTTCTAATGGTCCAGCTGTTGAATGCTGTAATCCCTGTTGGCCTGATGGCACATGCTGTTGTTACTGCTGCATGCCCTTTATCTATATTCTTAATGCTGAGTTAATATTTTAATGTAGCTTGTCTAAGCAATTTCATTATAATTGAGTGATTTTGAAGGGTTTTTTAGGGTGACCATAAAAAGGTGTTTTCAAGCCTCACCAAAGTTTTGATAGGGAAAATCTGTTTTTTCCCATAAATTATGAATATAGAAAGTCCTACAGACTTCTTGTTATGGATGGGTTTATTCACATATGAAACTTGAGAGGGGCTTTAGTACATCCTTAATCTAAGGAAGAATTTATAATATGTTCTGATTAGTTGGTATTTAAAAAAAAATTAAATCAGTTCCTATCATAAGTCTCTTTGTTATGCATAGTGTTCTTCAGCTATTACATGTGAAATGAAATGAATTATTTGAAAAGATTAAGGACTTTTGCAATACCCAAGACTCTGAACTTTGTAGTCAGGGAGCCATAGTGACTTGTTTTTCCAAGGCATTGCAGTATCTAATAAATGTAAAGACTGTGAGGGCTAATGCAAAACGTCTTTATTTCTACTTATTGAGGCTGATTTATTCCCAAGACTCAGGATTTGAATCTGTTGCATTACAGCAGGCACTTGTGTGTTTGCCAGTGTTCTGGCACCCTGCTGTGCCTGGGCTGGTCTGGCAGAAGCTGGTTCCCTGTTCCTGGTTCATTGCAGTCCCGGTGGGATTTGGGATTGCAGTTTCAGGAATAAAACCACACAGATCTGTATGGACTGAGAAGGAGAGTCCATCTCTTAGTATGAGTCAAAGTGTTGCAAGCCAAATTTTTTTATCCTCTTGATCTTGCTCAAGGAGGAAGAGATAAATAAAGCCAGTTAATTAATGTTGATGTGGCTGAAGCTGTGAGAGGATCATCATTGTTAGTCCAGATCTGATCATTATGGAGGAGAAGAGTAATGCAGTTATTGCTACACAGCTCCCACCTTGTACCCCTTTCCTGGTGTTACTGTCCCCTTGCTCCCATGCATCCTAAGGCTGGGGGTGTCACCCTGGGGAGCTGGTGGGTTGTCAGCTCTGGAGTCTTCTCCCAGGAGAAATGTGATGCTCATGTTGATGGTTTCTTCTCTATGATCCTGTGGGAAGCTGTCCTGAAGGGCCAGGAAGATACAGGGCAATGTAGGAATGCATACACTGTTTAATTCTCTCTTTATTGCAAAGTTTGGTGTGAGGCTTTCTGGACACATGGTGGGAAGCTTCTGCTTTCATAGTCTGGTGCAAACTGATGGCTTGTGGAAATAAATAAGGCTATGTGGATATGGTGTGTGATCTCACATCCGTCATTATCAGGGGAAAATTCTTTGGGCAGCAACTGTTATAACCAGGCAAATTTAGATAAATGGGAATGGTGACTGAATAATCATTAATATTCTGTTTTTGCATGAGTAGAAATTACTGTGGAAGAGTATTTAGTTGCTTAGTTTGTCTGTCAAGAGTGTTTATTGGTTTAAGTTAGAATACTTGGGAGAATGGGAATATGGAAAAGTGAAGTGGTTTGGGAAGAGTGATGGAACAACAAAACTAGCTGGTCTTTGAGTAAAAGAACCTGTGTCAATGCAGCCTACATTGCCTTACAGTGACCAAGCTCAGAGGTCAGAAGGTGTTTTCCCCTTCTCTGTTCTTCAGGCATTAAAGTAGAAACAGTTTAAATTTAGCATACCAGCTTTAAGAAAGGATTTTTAAAAAACACATCCTGTGAACAGCAAATACTGCTTAAAGAAATTGGAATTTTTGTTTGTTTTAAAAAGACCTGAAGTTCATGCAGATTATTAGCCATATACAGCCTGCTTTTGCTTTCTGTTTATGCTTTTTGGAACACCCTTTCTATATGTGCAGCAGTATCAAGATTACAAATGTACTAAAAATCTTTCTGCATCTGCATCATCGCAGAAGGAACACAAGTCATTTAAGATCAATTTTCAAAGATGATGAATATCTTGAATTTCTAAACTTCAGATAGGGCAGACTGTAAATGTTTTAAACATGTAATGAATATGGATTGCATTTTCTTAGCTCCCTTTTCTTCATTGATTTTTACATTTTACCAATCATTTCTCTTTGTATGTGTAAAATACATTGCTTACTGTTCAAAGGATCCCAAATCAAATTGCTTTTATTTACCTCAGAATATTCTGAAAGATTGTTATGGGAATCACAAGAAAGGAATAGACATTTATAATAGAATACTGTTTTCAAGTGGCTTCATTGAATTAAAGAATTCCTGGTGAATTAAAACTCAATTAAGAGTGGTTATGTCAGTATCCTTAGAGGGAAAGCCAATTGTTCTTATTTCACAGAAGTAGCTGTCTGATTTGTCTACAGCTGAGTGTTCCCCATCTGCTGTGGGTGTAGACAGATTTCCTGTGGCTGGTGGATGGTTACACAAACTCTGCTCTGAACTTTGCAATTCTTTAAACCAGGGGAGAAGACCAAGAGCTGGATTTCCTTCTGGAAGAGCCTGGATAGCCCTTGCCATTTCTTAAGGAATTTCTTTCTGTAGCAGTTTATTGTTTTCTTGTGGTGATACTGAATCTTCATGTACTGGTTAATGAGCCAGCTGGGGCATGCTAATGAGCTGGTTCATATGGAAACAGGTTACTCATATAAAAGCAACAAAACTAAAAGCCACTTGAAATCTGTGGTTCAGGATTATTAGCTAAGTGTTTTTATTGCCCTGTTCCCCAAAATCACTCCTCATTCTACCTGTCTGCATTCTTCTCAGGGGATTTGGAATAATCAGGTTACCAGATTTCAGTGTTTTGTCCATTGCCTGTCATAATCTGATCTTCAGAAGTATCCACAGCCTCCATCATGACCTCCAAGGCACTGGAGGTGTCTCCTGTGGGAAGGGTTAGGAGCTGGCTCCAGTAATTCAGAACCCTTGGTATTGCAATCCTGACATTTTACATATGCCCAGGTGTGTTGGATACAGACTGAGCAGAAAAACACTGATTGATTCCAAAATGTGAGCAAAGTGGGATAATTTGGATATAAATATCTCACAGCACGTACTTATATGTCTGTCTGTGTTACTTAAGTCTTTGACAACAGTTATGTACATTATGCGCAATCACACACATCTCCTTTTCCTTTTATGAAATAATTTATGATTTTTCTTAATCAAATGTGTTTTAATATATGAAGGGGAAAAGATATTTGCCTTGGCTTATCTTTTCTGCCATTCCTGAGCTTGAGCAGGTGTTGGAAGGTTCCTTTGATAGCATCTCCTTTCAGTCAGGACTTTGGGCTCATCCACTCCTTTGATTAAACACCGGGGCAGCAACATCTCCTGTCAATATTTAGTAAGTTGAGGGATTTCAGGTGCTATCTGATGAACCTAAATGTGACCTAAATTGAACTGAAAGCAGCTTGAGGCAGGAATGGCCTTTTATCTTCTTGAATCGTGTTTGAAGTTGTGATAGTTCTTTGAGGCGTATTTAAATTAATAACCACTGCATCATCTTGACAATACTGGTAGAGATAATGTGGGATTTCCATTATTCTGGCCTGGTTTTCGATCATTTCCCAGTTACAGTGAGGATGATGAATGAACATCGCCAAGAAATTATATTTTAAAACATTAGTTTTGCCATGTGGTGGCACAGGGGACCAGAGATGATTACCAGGGCTGATGTTTAATTTAGAATTATCTAAAATTTTTTACTTGACCTCTTTATATCAAGGTGAACCCGAGGCAGGCTTAGTTTTATGTAGGTATCTCAGGCAGTCATGACATCAGTGTAAGTGTTAGATTTATTGTGCAGGCTAAATTATCATTTTATATATTCAACAGAACCACTCAGGAGTACAAAAGAGTACTCTTTGCAGCTGGATTTTCATGCAAATATCTTTATTTGTAGTGTAAAACAGTAGAACAGATAGGTGCTCTTGTGCAAATTACTAGCACTGTTTGTAAATATCTCTGCAGTTGAAAGCAGCAGAAGTGCCAGATGTGCAATTACATTAGCACAGATATTCTACAGAAAGCTGCTTCTGTGAAACAGAAACAAGCTTAATGTGAAAATCTTTGCTTTTGAGAGCATGCATGCTATGCACATCATTAACCTGTTAATTAAATCTATTAAGGGCTGCATTTCTGAGGCCTTGTTAAATGATTACTTATTTGTAAGAACGTCTGTTTCTAAAAAATCTTCAGTTGCAAAGTGTGGGCTAGCATTGTGAGAGCAGATGCCTTTGTTTGCATGTGAAATACATGTACAGCATATGTGCATCTGTAACTGATATTTTCCTATGTCACCATTCTTTTATTTCAAAAAAATCAGGGCTTGAGATCTTTTATGGCAGCAGTGACCAGATTTCTGAGTTCAAGATTGTTCATCTCTGCTCAGCAAACAGCAAACCTGAGTACTGCCTGCCACATCTGGTAGTGGTTTTTGAAAGAAATATGGGGCTGTGCTAGCAAAACCAGCCTCAGGATTAGGTATTATCAGCTGTTTAAACATCTCAGAGGAGGTGGTTTTATCCCTTGTGCTGAAGCTGTAAAAATGTGAGTAAAGGTGTCCATCTGTTAGGATTTCAGTGATAGATGAAGGCTATTCAGAAATGCAAAACCACTATAAATTCAGGATAGTGTGAGCAGCACACCTCCCAAAGAGGTAGCGAGGATCTCCTCACCAGTTTGGTGAGGCTGACCCCTAAGTAACTTCAGGGTGCAGTTTGGTGTTTGAACACTTCCATCTTTAACTTACTGGAACTGATGCTCTATTTTCAGCTTTCTTTATTTCAGAAGTGCAGATATTGAAAGAAAGCATCTCAGACTCTGCCCTCTCCCCTAAATGTGCTTGTTCCCAGCCTGGACTGTGGGTTTACACCTTGCAGGACTTGCAGCTCTTGGGCCTCTGACACAATTTATGGCCCCAACTATCATCTCTGTACTCTCTCCTCTGTTTATCCTTGCTCCATGGAATCAATCTCAGCTGGAAGAGGAAAAAACTAAATTAAAACTAGTAAAAAATTTCCTGGCTTAATACAACCCCTTGTTATGATCCCTGGATCTCAGTCTGGCCTGATGTTCAGATCTTAACCTGACCATATTTTGCTCTCACTTACCTGCATGTGCAGTCATTTGGAATGATGCTTGGCAAATCTGCCTCCAGACGGGATGGAGATTTTTCTTTCTTCACATAATCATCCAGATATGATGTGCTTAGTTATATTTTGTAATTCTTGGCTCAAGATTCCCAAGACTTTTCTTATCTTAACACCTGCAAGCCTGAATGAGGTAATGTAATCATGTTCCCTGAGTGCAAACTGAAGCATTTTAGTATTCTGTTCTGCTGTCAAGAAGCAGAATTTGTGATGTGATGGGAGTGTATTTCGATTAGGACATTATTGTCTTTGTTTTGCCTTTCCTATTACATTAATTATTTTCCCCCCTCCAAACTGAACTTTTGTGTACTGGATTTAGTGTTTTTTTTTTTTTTTTTTTTTTTTTTTTTTTTTTTTTTTTTTTTTTTTTTTTTTTTTTTGTTTTGTTTTGTTTTGTTTGGGTTTGTTTGTTTTTAGTGTGTGCTATATATGCCTGTCCTTCTTCCCTGAAGGAAAAAGCACTGGCATCTCAAGACCTTTCACCCTGCTATGCACTGGAAACTGCAGCCCTTTGAGAGCTCTTTGAGTTCTTAGCTCAGCCACCCTCTGCCAGCAGCCAGTGCTCCCCATGTGTGTGGGACAGTGAAATTGATTTACTGCTGGAGAACACTTATATTCCACATTTTGGCATAGCTTCTCATTTGGTTTATTCCTGCACAGCTATTTCCACACAATACAGTGAGTTGTGCTTTTCCAAAACTCTTTCCCTCGAGAATATGGAGTGCCTAGAATAAATGGAAATTTAATTATTAATAATTGAAAGGGGATAACTAAATATGGACTGTAGATAAAGTGAAAATGCCCAGTAAAAGCAATTTGTAGAGTTCTACAATAACCTCTGTCCAGTTTTTATAGAATTGATAATGCACGTTTTAAAAATAGAACTTTTCATATGAATTAATTATGCTGTTGCCAGGGAATCATTATTATAGGTGTTCTCCATCTTTGCAGAAATACTAATTAGCAGCAGTTGGGCTCCATGGGGCTCCTGCCCATTGTATAGCTCTTCTGTAATGTTTATTAGGAATAATGAGTGGCCCATGTGGTTGAGGAGGTATTTCTGTAGCAGTACATGATGTCTGTGTTTTACCTTTTCTGTTGCAAGTGGTGTGGGCAGCCAAACTTCTGCTCCAGAGCAAGGGGACAGGGGCTGCTCCAGGTGGGGCTCACCAGAGGTCCCACCTGGAGAACTTCCCCAGGAGGACACATCTGCAGGAGGCTGGGAGGCAGGTGAAGCAGCTCCTCTGTTTCACCCCAGCCAGACCTGGTAGCACCTCCACGTGCATCTCTGGATTTCCATCCCTTTACCATCACATATTGATTGCTGTGGTAGCTGAGAATGTTTGTGGGCTTCTGGGCTGTGGTGGGTTATAAAATATGTAAGTTGGAAATGGGATGAAGCTAAGCAGAAAAATTATAGTTCTCCCTTAAAATGATGTCTGGAGGGGTATGCATGTGTTTCTGTGATAATGTGTTTGTGAAGTAAATTTGGATACTTCAGAAAGGTTTTGCAGGTGTGCAGATTGCTATGTTATTTCACAACTTTTTTCTCTGAAACAATTTTTTAATTTTGCTGTTTTTTTCGTTGAACAAACATAATTTAAGCTTCATGAAAGAGTAAGAAAATTAGAAACTGCAGTTGCCACAATTTGGAAGAGGTGTTGGGCTCTATCTTTGGTGTTTGCTGGGTAATGAATTATTACAGAACTAAAATAAGAATTCTCTGTGTGTCTTGGAGCTCGAAGAAGCAGATGTTGAACTGCTGTCAGTGCCTCCCCCCAGCTGTCTCACCAAGGCTTTGTCTCAGAGCAGTGAACCTTTGGCAAAAAGTTTCTTGCTGTGGTTCCCTCAGGAGTCCATGAGTGCCAGTCCCCACTGTTCCTGGGTTCTTCCCTGTGAGGGAGGTGAGGCCCTGGCACAGGGTGCCCAGAGAAGCTGTGTCTGCCCCATTTCCCTGGAAGTGTCCAAGGCCAGGTTGGACAGGGCTTGGTGTTACCTGCTCTAGTGGAAAGTATCCTTGCCCAAGGCAGGAAATTGGAATGAGATGGTGTTTGTGGCCCCTTCCAACCCAAACCATTCTGTGATGTGTTTGTTGAGGTTCCTTGTGGAGATGCAGATGAGGTGGGCTCTCCAGAGCTGAGTGCATCCCAGCTGGGATCTTTGCAGAACACGGACATGGGGTGAAATGCTTCAAGCAGGCTTTGCATGCTTGAAAAATATCTCAGAGTGACTGCCTCTGTGAAGGGCAGCAAGGGAAAGGCAGTGTGTGGGAAAAGCAGAAAAAACTCTGTGTGAATTTTGCTGGTGTGAAAGTAGTGGTGTAAGGAGCTGTATCCAACTGGAGAGACTTCTGAATCACCCATTTCCTGGAGCCAAGTAAGAAATAACCCCATTCACAAATCTCTCTCTCTCTTCCTTCTGCTTCCCTGCAAAAATCAGAGCGGACCTCCTCAACTTCTTGTTTCATTGTGCTTGGAGGGATCTGAGATTTCCTGTAGACTAGATAAAGGATTGAAGAGTAACTGGGGGCTCAGAAGAAGGTGCTGCTGAGAGAGGTGTCCAGCAATGCCCAGGATTTCCCCACAGCCCCCGCTGGTAAACTGGTGGTTTGTGTTACAGGAGGTGCTGTGTAACCTGTCTTGTGTTGATGCTGGGTTTGGTTTATTTTCCACTGAGAAATAACAGTTCCTGTTGGGGATTACAAACCCCAGAGTCAAGCTGGAGTGGCTGAAGAAACATTTCTTTTGTGCTTAAGGTTACATTTACAAACACCTTACAAAGGCTATTATGTTTTAAAAAGAATTGGTTTCCATAGATGTTTGGAATTCCAAAAAGGCCAGAGTTTGATTATAGCTATTTATAATCCAGCACTGAGGTGGTTTTAATCTCATATGCAGTAAACAATTTAGAGTTGTAATCTGTTGATAAGATCTATTTATTCTTTTTGTTTTTCAATGCACAAGCTTATATACATTACGGTCTCATATCCTAATAGCCACTGCTGTCAAGGCCAGAAATCTGTTCTCACAGATCTCAAAATGTGTTGGATGAATATGACAGAAATGTTTTGGAATGGATGGGGGTATTTTTTTATTTTTCTATTTTTAATTGAGAGTTGAAAGGAAAGAATATTTTTCCCTGGGCTGTCTCTGGGGTGTGGGCACATGATTGAGTAGCTCAGCTAATACCGTTTACATTAGTTCTTAATATTGGGAAATCCTGCCTTCCAGTGCCAAGGGGTTAGTAAATCTCTGTATTTTCATAAACAGCAGTGTTCATTACATTCTGCTGCAGAATGTCTTTCTTGCTGGAGTGTGTCTTGAGTGTTACAGCATATGGATAATAAGGAAAAAACCTGAAATGTAAAATTGGAACAAACTGCTGCATGGCTGTAAGTCACTAAATTTCACATTTATTCAGATCTGAAATAAGATGAATAACTAAGCTGTCGACTTGCTCATTTGTGTAGGTCATGAAAGTTTTAAAAAGTGCTGCATATATTTAAAATTAATCCCAGGAATCAGAGGAATTTTTTATGCCCTGTATGGCACTCAGCAAATAGAACAATAGTCTTTTGTATAGAATTTTTCATTCAGATTATAGTACAAAGGGATTTAATGAATTGCTGTTAATAATAAATAGGAAAATAATTGAGACAGTTAAGAATAGGCAAGGAAAATAATCTCTGTTTTGGCTGAGATGTGGCAGCAGATGCAGGACAAGGAGACAGGAGGGCTCTTTTAGAAAGCAAGGGAATGGGCAGTTCAGCCAACTACAGCCATGCTAACATTCCTTTGTATTATAAAATACTGAAACATCCCAGATCTGGTGTCCTGGACTCCAAAGATTTTAGCCTGTTTAGTCTGCAAGAAAATATGTGGCTGTAGGATCCTTATCTAAATCTTCAGAATTACTTTTCTTGGCATAATGTGCCAAGAACCACAATGCCTTTGTATCATGCCAAGGGGAAAAAAAAAAATTGGTGAGGAGCTATGTTGTATTTCGTATGATCTTCAACAGCTTTGGTATATGAGAAATAAATATACCTCCAAATCTCATAAAACATGCATAATTCTCATTAAATTACATTAAAATTACATAAATCTCATAAAACCTTCTCATAAAACCAGTTATTCTGGTGAAACATATTCAGTGGAATTTATTTTTTCTGTCTTACTAATAGTGAAGATTAATTAGGTGTAGTGCCATTAGGAATAAGGCTCATGTGTTCTCTGAGTCAGTTGTTACCTGTTCTCAGAATTCACAGGCTGAGTTGGAGCTTTGCACTTCCCATAACCCTGCTGTGGTGGAAGGATGACAGTCAGAGGGCTTTTGGGACATTTCCAACAGAAGTATTCCGTTAAAGTGGATGCTGCATGGATTTTGGGGAGTTATGTCCCATCTGGTGGAGTTACTCCTCAGTAAATGAAGTTGTGCATCTTTGTTATGAAGGATAAGAATTAGGAGATTCTGTTCAAAAGCAAATTTTTAAGGTCTTGAATGATTGCTCCTAAATTTGATACTTAAACTGAAAGAGAGGGTAAAAATGGGTAAAAAATAGGACTATTCTGATGGTTGTCCATTAATTTTTTCAGTGTTCCTTCACTGGAGCATATCTCTTATCTGATACAAATTACTAACACAATATTCTGTTTTACTGATTGCTCATCTTCTACTAAGTTTGCAAATCAGAGCATAGCAACAGGGACAGAGTCATTGTGGGAGATGCTTATTATTGAATGAATTCTCTGATGTGAAATGGTTTCAATTAAGCTGAAATGTCACAATAAACAGAGCATAATTATTCTAGCAATTCTTATGAAGCAATAACATACTTACTAAGCAGCTCTTACTGGGATTCCTCTTCTAAGTTTGGTTTTCAGTGGTGTTTTGTCTGTGAAGTGTAATTATTATCTGTGTAGCCTGCTTGCCTTATGTGTGCGTGACCTGTGTGTCAGAGAGCAGATGTCACTGCATCCTTTCAGACAGAATTATGGTGCAGTTGTAGGTAGGTCTTGAAGGCAAGAAAACAAATCAGTGCACAATGCATCAAATAAACTCCAGTTGCTCTGTTATTGCATATTTTGAAAGGGGTTAGAGAAGCTGAATGGGGTGATGGTACAGCTCTTTCTGTCTGATAAAAGATGAGACACAGAACAATGTGTAATTTTGCTTTAACAGATTGTCTTGACTTATTAATCCCTTTCATGTCATTGCTTGTAATGTTACAGATGCCCTGGAAGAAACAGTGGGATGTCTTTGTTCACAGTTGTTCACAAACAAAGACACCTCATCTGTCTGTTACGATTTTTGTGTGAGCCCAGCAAGTTTTGTTTCACTTCTCATTTTTGGAAATAGTGATTTGGTTGAACTTCTCTTTGGCTTGGTTAACTAATGGATTTTTTCATGCTGCTGTGTGTTTATTGGTACTTTGCAGATCTCAGTGGTATTTATTAGTGAAAAATTTTATTTTTTGGCATTCTGCTGGAGAAAGCCTTGCTTTGAGTTAGATGCTCCTACACAGAAAAACCCGGGTGAAAAAGGACCGTGGGAGGTCCCCTGGTTGAACCTCGCCACAGAGCAGGTTCAGCACTGAATGCACACCCTGAGATTTCTCAGGGTTCGTTCAGTCACATCTTAGAAACCTCCAAGGATGAGGTTCTGTTGTCCTTTGGGGCAGCCTGTTCCCAGGGTTATCCTCACAGCAGTGAGGTTTTTCCTTACACCCAGCTTGGAGCCTCCCTGTTTCCATGTACATCCATAGTGTGTGTGGTGAGATCAAACATCCATCCAGTATCTGATTAGGCTACAATACATAGGAGACAGACTCTCAAGCCTTTATCTTCATATTTTTGTACTTTCTATAGACAGATCACTGTGAAATTAATTTCCTCTTATTTAGTCTTCTTTAATTACCAGTGGCCTTCCATTCTAGATGGGGAGTTGTAAAGCATGTTTCTGCATTTCAGGCTTCTGATGCCTAAATTCCAGTGGGTTTATAACACAGTTAATATTATAATTCGCATTGTGCTGGTTCTTTTAATTGACTCAGATAGATTTTGAGAAAAATGTAAATTTAATATGAGCCTTCTGAAAATAATCAAATTCTAATTACAAAGCGGACTATTGTCTAGAAGTATTTACAGCTTTCTCCTCATTTAAGCTACTGAGCAGGATATTTAACTAAGCAGTGAAACATTGTGGATAAGTTTAGTGCCACGTCCTGAGGAGATTGTCAGGAAGTGAAAAAAAATCTATAGTAATGGGTTTTGCATCTGATTTTTTTACCTTATTTTTCATGCTTCTTTTTCTGGTATGCCAAGAGCAGGTTCTGTTTTTAACATGTTTGCCAGGGAGTAATTGCAAATTATAATGTGTCTAACGACAGTGTAATTACTTACAAGTTCTTGCTTGGTGTTTTGTTTTTTTTTTTTTTTGGTAATTTTTCATTCTAAATTCACATCTGACTTTAAATAATGGCCAGTTCTTGCTTCTGGCTTCAGCTGAGTGTCTCTATCCTGTTAATGTTTGAGTGATCATTCTGCTGCTCATGAGTAGAGCAGTTCTGTGCAGCAGGGAAGGAGCAGTGCTGGGTCTGATGAGTGATCTCCTCTGCTACAACTGCTTGGCATTCCTCCATGGCGGGGAGGGGGTTAATGCTATTTTTAATGCAACTCACTGTCTTAAGAAATAGTAAATCCTTGATTGGTCTAATGTGTTTCAAGGTTCTATTGATGTGTAAAGTTCTGTTCTATTTAATGCTAAAGGGAATTTTAAAAAAAAATTTTGCTTTAAATAAAACTGGTGAAAATGGAACTTCTCCCGTGCTGAAACTTTCACATATCTAAAAACTCTAAAAACTAAATTGCCTTTGCTGAAGTGCTGCACAGAAATAAATAAGTTCACGATACAGTTATGTTGTGATGTTTAATCATTGTTACTTTTCTCTGTTAATAAAAAGCCACCCAGGACTTGAGGTCTGAGTTTTGACTATTATCTTCAGATGACAGTATTTGCATAGTCTGATGTCTGGTTTCAAATCTCGGTGGCATTAGAAAAGAATATTCTGTTAGATCAAGGTGAAGTATCAAGGACAAATGTTTAAGTTGTCAATGGACCTCTTCCCTGTAACTGAACTTCAAAAGCATATTTAAAGATTAATTTTTTTTTTTTTATTACTTAGTTTTTAAGCACACTGGATTCTGTTGAAAGCCTGTCACTAGTGTAGGGCAGCTTGTAGAGCACACTAGAGTTTGATGCTGCCTTTTCCCATTCAAGGTACCTGTCACGACTGAGTCCTTACCTTGGGCTGATGTCTTTTGGTGTGAAACAGAGGCATAAAAAGGACAAAGATTTCTGCACATAGCCTGAGGGATTCAGCAAAAGCTGGAGCTGTCCAAACCTCGAGGACTCTGCAGTCCCCTCTTGCCCCGGCTGTCCACCACTGCAAGAGGTGCCTGGCTGAGGGCAGAGCTGCAGCCCTGGCCTGGAAGATGGGGCAGGAGGACCACAGGATCTATTGGAAAAGAGGTTTAGTTATATCCAGTTCCTATCTGCTTTCCCTCCTCTCCTAAAAATAAAAACATCAGGAGTTTTTATTTATTTATTTTCATTTTTTCATTACACAATGTCGAGCCCCTGTCTCTGGAGGATCAACTCCACTATTCACAGAGAAAGAACAATGGGATTGCTAACGAAACCACCATTGCCTGAACAAAATACCTGGGATTATAATAGCAGCTGTTATGGGACTGCTTTTGGTTTTTGTGTGTGTTTGAACATCTAACTGATTCCGGTAGTTTTAAAATCAATTTAAAAAAAATTGACTGCAGTAGCATTGCTTAATATAAATAGACTTATTTGTTGCAAGTTCATTTTCTGCCTTGAAGAAATAGAAACTATAGGGTAGTTGCAGTGTATTTTCAAGCAAGAATTATATATGCAATGTTTGTACTGAACAAAATGGCTCTTTTATGAGGTATTGGAAAGTTATTAAACTTAGGAACAAGATAACACCCCCTTGAGATGATCATCAAAATCCCTTTAATAGTTAAGATTCGGCCTGAGTGCTTTTCTCTACCTTTGCTCTTCAGTTTGCCAGCAATTTTGTACTTTATAGCCCACAGTATTTTTTTGATTTGGTGGATTTTTATTGAATAATATTTTCACAGACAAATCGTTCTATTTAGCCTTGTCTGATTGCTTTCACTTGTAAATCCTCAAGGAAGTTTCATACAATTACGTATGTCTGTTCGTGTGCTCCAGAACTGAAAATTACATTGCTGGGTTTTAT
Source organism: Pyrgilauda ruficollis (assembly GCF_017590135.1). NCBI lineage: Eukaryota > Metazoa > Chordata > Aves > Passeriformes > Passeridae > Pyrgilauda > Pyrgilauda ruficollis. The sequence goes on along the minus strand of NW_024524377.1, from coordinate 3,950,465 downwards.
TTTGGTTTAATTTCTCCCTCTAAATGATGGCTTTGCTACGTTTCATAGTGCCACGTGCTGCAAGTGGAAACGATTTACTCAGTGTACCTTGAGGGTGATTATTTTCATGTATTTATCCTCACTGTTTTATCCCTTTGGATGATGACTCTTCTGCTTCCCAGTGCAGTTTATTCTGTTGACTAATTGCTCTATTAACACTGTTTTCCTCTTATCTAACTTGACTTTCTTTTCCTATTAGATGATTGTTCTTTTATGATCATTTTTATATTAATTTGTACAAATGAAATTAAATATTCATTTGGGATGAATTTTACTGCTGCTGAAATTAAAGGCTTGCCTTTAATTTGAAGCACTGTGAGGCATTTTCTTTTTTCTCCAAATTTCTCCAAGTGATTCAGTGATGTGAGTACACTGGGAGAAGCGACTTGCAGCCTTTAGGAAGCATTTAACCAATTTTAGGGACCAGCTGGTAGTTATTTGCTTTTTAATACATTACAGGATATGCCTTATATTTTATATATGATTTATATTTTTTAACATTGGCAGATAGCGATAGAAGGGGGAACATATTTAAATTAAAAGAGGCAAGATTTCGGTGAGAAGTTAGGAAGAAATTCTTTAATCAGAAGGTGATGAGGCCCTAGCACAGCGTGCCCAGAGGAGCTATGGATGCCCCATCCCTGGAAGTGTCCAAGGTCCTGGCACAGGGTGCGCAGAGAAGCAGTGGCTGTTCCATCCCTGGAAGTGTCCAAGGCCAGGCTGGATAGGGCTTGGAGCAACCTGGGATGGTGGAAGGTGTTCCATGGCAGGGGGTTGGAACGAGAAGAGCTTTATGACCCCTTCCAACCCAAACCGTTCTGAGTTGATGGCTTAGTGGTTGTGTGATGTCCTGCCGGTGTCGGGACAGATCTGCAGGGCAGCATTGTGCGGTATTTCTCACCAGCCCCTCTCTTGCAGGTCACTGGGGCCGCTGCATCGGGGACTGCGGCTCGGGGGGCGTTCGCAGCCGGGCCGTCTGGTGCACCCACGCCGAGGGCTGGACCACGTTCCACGCCAACTGCGACCAGCAGGACAAACCCGAGAGCCAGCGGAGGTGCTTTAAAGTCTGCGACTGGCACCTGGAGCTGTTCGAGTGGGAGGTTTCGGGATGGGACAGGTGTGGGCTCGTCTCGGCTGCGGGCACTGAGGCGGGGGCCGAGGTTTGTGTCACCGCTCAGCACGGGCTGCAGCGCCGCAGCGTCCGCTGCCTGCAGAAGCTGAACAGGACCGTGGTGTCCAGCGAGATCTGTGAGTACTTCAGCCCTCAGCCGCCCGCCGAGCAGGCCTGCCTGGTGCCCTGCCCGCGGGACTGCGTCGTGTCCCAGTTCTCGGGCTGGTCCCCGTGCGGCCCGGGCTGCGCCAGGAGCCTGCAGCACCGCACGCGGGCCGTCATCGCCCCTCCGCTCTACGGCGGGGCCCCGTGCCTCAACCTGACGGAATCCAGAGCCTGCGGAGCTCCGGCCTGTCCGCTCGGGGAGGAGCAGCACACCTACAGCCTCCGCCTGGGCCCGTGGGGCGAATGCCGGCTGCCCCATCCTAAAGACGCGGAGCTGGCGGGGAGGACCATGCTGGATTTGGGGTCGGACTCTGGAGAGCGAAGCACATCAGGACTTGCCGGCTCTCATGCCCACCACCCTGCCGGGGAGGTGGAGATTGGTTACCAAACCCGGCAGGCCAGGTGTGTGAGGAGCGATGGAAAGCACGTGGCGCTGAGGTAAGGCTGATTCCAGCTCCCCGGCATCCCCGCTGCCTTCGCGTGACGGAGCGCTGGCTCTGCCTGGCAGCACCACAGTGAACGAGGCCCGTTCTTGAGTTTTAAATGCTATTTTTAATGTGTTTTCTTTGTGAACCTTTTCTTGATTTAGTTCCTTTCTAGCATATGTTGAAGATGTTGAATTCTTCTACGATTTGCGACTGTTTAAATTAATTTTATATTTTTTAATAATTCTCTTCTGGGTCTCTTTTTGTTGTTGTTGTTTTGAGGAAATGGAATTATATATCACTGTGTGCTGGCTGTAGGAGAGGGAGGATCTATTCTCAGTCATGTACTGCATATATTTGGTATAAGAGGCTAAGGTTGCATCAGCTTAAACTCCTTCATTCTTACAAATCAATACAGAGTAAAATAAATCTGAAATATTGTGAATATGCTAGAAGGTATATTTTGGAAAGAAATCAGTGAGTAAACCTGGGATTGTCATCCTTATTAATGAGCCTTCCTGTCTGGGTGTAGCTCTTGGGTGCTGGTACAGGATAGGTGACAGACACGCCCATTTTTGATAGAGATTGTTGATTTCTGTCCTTATCTAATGTTTTGTCTAATGATTTCTCTTTGTCTAGGTAGGTTGCTTTGCTGTTATTTGAATGTGAAGGTTGCAGTAATGTGCAGAAAATAATGGAAAGATTTATTCTTTCTCTTTCTCACATATAAATTTAAGCTGAGCTCTGCTGTTTGACTTCAGGTTGGATTTGGGTAGGTGCCAGTACCTACAGATGACTGATAAAATGATTGACTTCTGAGAAAGTCAGAATTTTTGGAGATCTTACTGTGTTCTGTTTTTCAAGGAAATTAGAAGTTCTTGAAAAATCCTTCTCTTGAATTTTGCAGAAATCAATCTGTTTCTCAGTAATCCATAGGTCCTGGCACCTGCACAAACTCAAATGGCAGAGGGAAGGGGTTATTTTACATCCAGTTCTCTACCCCTGTTAAATTCTGCAGCGTTTTTGCACACACACTGAGGTGAAAATATGAATTCTAACCTTTTTTCTTACCCACTCCTATTACACCCATAGCCACGTATGGAGTATTTTTTTATCAGTTGGAAAAAAGTTGGGCTTTGTGAAATGTTCCAGCAGTTTCTAACATCTTGACTTTATTACTTGTCTCTTATTATGTGCTGATTCTAAATATACAGATTTTATGCTCATGTAGCTGCTTGACTTTAATGGAGTCACTTGTGATTTATTCCACAGTGCGACCAGCAGCAGCTTTATGTCTGTTAACACTTGTTAGCTTTCTCCTGCCTCTTGTATCTCATTCCTTATCAGAGGCTCTGGGAGGGGGATCCTGATTTTGTTAAAAGTTCACTTGCTCTGCCCTCACACACTCACTGCTATATGTGCTCTAATAATGGAAATGGAAACTTTCTGCAAATGTTTTCTTTTCTGTGTCACACACTGACTTTCTGGATGATAGTGCAGAGTTTTAGTGACTATCCCTGATCGAGCTTTTTCCTTTCTCCTTTCTGAGTTTTTTGCTGATCTAGCCCCCTTTTTGGGAGTGTACAGCTCCATTAGCCACCTCCTGGCAGTCTTTTTCTGCTGAGCTTGTGTCTCAGATTTACTGCAGAGATGGGCCTGACCCATCCTTTACTCTTACTCTAAATGCAGGAGCAAAGCCCATTGATTGAGTGGAGGAGAAAAGGTCATGTCATGTTACAGCATCCAGACACTCACGCACTTTTCCTTTCTCCTTTCGGACCTAAAATTCAAAGCTAAAAATCCAGCCCAAAATCTAGTCCGTGTTTAGTTTCAGGGCTGGAGTGTCACTGATATCAAATACTCCTGACAATGACTCCCTTTAAGCATCCCCTGGTGGTGTCCTCCTCGTTTTGTTGTGCAGCAGATTTGCTGCCATTCTTCTGAAGAGTGGGCCCGATCTTACAGATGTTGCTTTACAACACCGATGGTATTTTGGCTCCCGATAAAGAAGAGTAAATGCATTTGCATAACCCCGTAGTGGGGATTGGCAGGCAGCCAAGTGTCTGCTGTAAACCAGGAAAGAAATGCCTTATTTTTGCTCCTGCATTTTCCTGGCTGATGTTTCCCATTTCTAGTAACACTGCTAAGCAAGCAGCACTGTAAATTAAACTTCTGGAAAACTGAGGCAAGGGACAGGAATATCCCAAGGTGTGCTTTAACAATGGGCTCTGAGCTGCTGGTCTGCCAGGGCTTTGCCTTCCACCACTGCCCAGTTCTTGTAGGTAACAGGAGTGGTCAGCTAACCACCACCAAGGCCCACTAGAGGAGAGGGGCCACATCCTCATCCTGCCTCCTAATTTATTATGAAATGGCAAAGATGCCCAATTTATTACTAAGGTTGTTTAATTTACTGGTGTCTGACTGCCGGGCTGTAAATAGGAATTACTTGGAGAGGAGCAGAAGCATGTGGAAGGCTGGGCATGCTGTGTCAGGGAAACAGAGCTGGGGATGCTTTTGATTAAATATCTTTTCAGTCTGGAGGTTCGGCATTTCTCAAAAGGGAAGGAAAAGGGACAAAGGAAGAGGAAAGGGAGGGACAGACCTTTTTGAAAACACCTGAAATGACAACAATTGAACAGCCAAACATCAGTAGGCTTCGAGACGGGTCTGCTTTTGCTCAGAAACGGTTTTGGTGTAGAAACATGATATTCATGAAAATAAAAGGAGTAACATCAAAATAGAATGATGCTATGGATCTGGTTTGAACCTTTTAAAGATTTTCTTTATTTAAAAAGTTGGAATTTTTTTCGTACTATTTCAGATAGAATTCAAGCTTCATTTTAGTTCAGAAAAATGTTACCGTTTTGCCTTAAGCCTTACATCCAATAGCAGATTCAAACACAACCACTTCCATGCACTAAAAAAATAAAAAATCTCTGAAAAAGATGCAAGAAATGAATGTGAAAAAACCTGCTATTTTTGTTTTCCTGTCTTGTCACAGTTGTAAAAATCTGCAGAATAATGAGACTTCAGTTCTTTCCTTTTTTTTTATTTTTATTTTTAATGATAAAAGGTTGTTTAGGTTAGACACTAAGTTGCATTTTGGTAAAATAAATGTGCGTAGCCAGACATTGAAATTGTAAATAAATTTAACCTGATTTTCTCACCTGATGTGTGTGCTCAACTAAGCACACTGAGAAATTAAAGTCAGGAGCAAACAGTTATAAAGCGTTTTTTTATTATTATTATTTGTATTAGGAGTCCTTTATGTGCATATTTCTTAAACTCTTCATTCTATGTGCAAGATGACAACAGTGATATAATAGAGTTGGATTTGGGTTTCTGTTTACTTTACTTTGTAAGTGAAAATTCAGGTCAAACTCAGTCAAGGGACAACCCATCTGTCAAGGCGGAGGTGGAGCAGCATTCAACTCTTTTGTTTGCCTCTGTAATTTAAATTTCCATTATCCATTTCCTAGTGGACTGTGCTTAACCACTTTGCTGTTGTATGTTTTTAGGAAAAAAATATTTGCAGTTTCAATGTTGACGTTCTTCTGTTCTCTGGATGAATACAAAATTCTGAAGTCCGGAGGTAAAAATGCTGTGCTGTAAAATGCTATTTGTGGTTGTGATTCCGATCTGGGAGAGAAATTTTATGTTCACATTCCTCCTGGCAGATGTAGGAATCAAGCCTCAGTGCTCAGGCTTGAAAACAAATCCCTGAGCTGTTGGAGAAGAAGAATATTATTTTGAAAACTTTTGTCTCTCAATTCTTTTGCTTTTATTTAAAAGCACAAGAAACAAAGGAGCAGTGATGGCTTTTTTCATTTCCACGAGTAACAATTTAGTGGCCAGGCGTTGGAATAGGCTGCTCAGGGGATGATGCAAAAGGTGTGTGGATGGGGCACTTGGGGATGGTTTGGTGGTGGACCTGGAGGTGCTGGGTTGATAGTTGGACTCAGTGATCTTAGAGATCTGTTCCAACCCCAGCAATTCTGGGCTTTGATGATTTTAGGAGTGGTGTCCAATAATAACTGTGTTTTTTCTCCTGTTCCCAAACTGTGCTGGGAGGCAGCTGCCTCTGTAGCCCCAAGATCTCAGAGTCTGCCAAGGTAGTAAAAATGGAAGCCAGCATTTATTTTTAATTAAAACAGAGGATCTGGTGCATTAAGTTCTGGAGACACCAAAATGTTGACATCTTTACTGATGTTTGTTTGGATTATAAGTCTCCCAGTTCCCGTTCCCTTAGGTCAGTTTTATGGCGGGCAAATATTCCCCATCTTCACTACCCTGGTGCAGAAGGGGCTGATGTTTCTTCTGCCAAAGAAACCTCTGCTGCACAGATTGAATATATGGTATCCAGTCCTGGCAGCACTTGAAGACCCTAAAAATACATTAGGAATTCTCAGAAGTGTGCCTTTTAACACTGATTGCCAATTTCTAAGGGAAATAAGTGTTTTGATGCTGTTAGAAACATGACAAGACTGTCCATTATGAGACGTTAATATTATTGACCAAGTGCAAAGAGCAGGTAGTGTGAATTCCAGAAGAAGTAGGGCTGGGTCTTTAATTACAGAATAGGAGACAGTGCTGAAGAAGAGAAAAAATGGAAATGGGTTGCTAGCTCTCTTCAGGATTATCTTGCTCTGCAGCACGTGGGTTTGAACATGAGTTCCCTGGTCAGGCGTGAGACTTCCCAGGAGCCTTCCCAACCTGCTGGGGGAGAGCCTGGCTGTGCATGTGGTACCCTGTCCTCCTGGTGCTGCCTCTGTGCCAGCAGCATGGCCTTGGTGACAGCTTCTAAGTGTGCCCAGTTACTTTGCAGATGATCCTTTCAGTGTGAAAGGCTTAACAATAACTGCCTGTCTCATCCTGTAATGTAAGGAAATCATTCACCTGTGCTTCTGAATGCCTTGGTACAGTTGGAAAGGGAAGCAGGGCTGACTCCTGTGTTGTGCCCAACCTGATTTACTGGTGCATGGCTCCAGGGTGGTGTTGCTGTTTTTTCCAGCTGATGGACCTGTTCCCACTCATTCCTGTGTGGTGGATGTGATGGCTCTGTGACTGCAGGGCATGTAGAACAGGCACCGAGCTCTTGGAAAATATGCTATTTTTGGTGGGTTGCTTTTTGTCCAGAGCAGGAAAGTGGTGTGGTTCAGCTCAGGACTGCACAGTTTCTGTGTCTTCTGGGTGTGTGTGTGGCTGGAGGTGGAGAAGATCAGTGGTGCTGCTCTGTGGGCAGCAGCCTGAAGTGACACAGCCACCGGGATGTGGAGCTGCACAGTCAGGGTGGTACCCTGGGCTGCTTTCTCTCCTCCTCTGCTGTTCTGCTCCAGGACTCTGGGAGTGTGAAACAGACATGAGTAGGTTTCTTTCCTAGTGTTTTGTGTTTCTTTAATAAGTGGTTTATTGCCCTTCAGCACACGAGAGGCTCAGAGGGCACTGTGCCACTTGAGCGAGCTGTGCTCTGTGCTGCTGCTGGCTGCTCACTAATGGATCCATCCTACGCCGCAGACACCGCAGCGTGGGCTGGGAAACAATTCCTGGGGTTTTACAGTGTCAGTCCAAGCATGCAACACACAAAAAAGCATCAGTTGTGTAAGTACTCTACTGTATCACCATTACCAGATCGACCCCCAAGTAGAAGACCTAATCTGAGACATGAATATGTCAAAAATCAGTTTAAAACCAGGGCTGATAGAGTACCTTCCTGTCCCTGCTGGTTTGGACACAGCCACAGCAGCACAAATCTGTGTCTGGTTTGCAGCCTCAGGTCAACGAGTGTCTCGCAGGTCTGGGCTTTATCTGTATTAGATCGTCCTAAATACATCTGCGACATGAAAGGCTGTGTCTGAATTTCATGCAAAAGAGTGTTTTTACATTTGTCTTTGTGTTGCTCAGTGTCACAATTAATTTCACTTGGAGGCTCTGAGTGAGTAGGTACAAGTTAATTAATTTTCTTTCTGTTCAGCAGTTGCTTGTAATTCTCCCTCAAAAGCCTACTTGAACAGGATGGAAATTGCCAGCTCCATGTCTCATTCACCTTGAGGTCAACAAAGTTAGCATCTTGCCTTTTATAGCAGGAGCTGTGGGGGAGATTTTCAGGGAAAGGAGCAGCTCTTCAGCTTCTGGCAAAGGCTTTTGCCAGTGCAAGGGTGATTTCTGGGCAGGGATGGCTTTCCCAGCCAGAGGGTTGGCGCAGGTTTGGAGAATCCATTAGGGGAGGTATTGGAGGCATTGTCTGGCTAAGAACTGGGGCTGGCAAAAATCATTTGAACCAAGACTCCAGTCCAGATTTTTAAAGGCTACATTATAGTTAGTGTTCCAGTAAAGATCAGGCAGGGCTAAAATCTCTCTGGCAGTGGTGCAACCCCAAAAGTGGATTTTGCTATTCACACTATATCTGAATGGGGAGTTTTGATCACTTTGAGAAGTAAGATCAGTTACCTTCCCTCCGCCCACCCCCCATTCTGTGTTCTTAGATAAACTCAAGTTTTCTGGTACCATTCGTTAGGGCAGTGTCTTTTGTGTGCTACTGTTTTATCTACTGAAAATCAGGAATTATTCTTCCTTGTCAATGTTTTGGCATGGGTAACTCCTCCTGTTGAACAAGTATTAAAAAAGAGATAAAGTGACCATTCACGTGACTGCACCTAACCTAATGTTGCAAAAACTCACTCAAAACCCCTCGGTTAGTAAGTACCTATATAATAATTACTACTTTCCAGGACATTGTTTTGATAGAACTGACATTTTGTACCAGAGACAGCTTTGTAATCAGTTCAGTTTGACTTGTAGTAGAGAAATGAGACATGTTTTTCAATTGTAAGCAAGAATAGTTTCATTTTGAAGGGGTTACCTCACAGGCTGTATGTACTTGTTGAAGTGGTTTAAATAAGCCTCGGTAAATTCATCTTTACGGTGCCTGTGAGATTACTGAGTTTTATTCTGGGTGAAGAAATAGAGACAAAAAGTTGTTACAGTTTTTTTGGTTTACTTTGAAGTTCAAATAGAAGCCACTAAATGCTCTATTTTGCTGGTGATTGAGGGTCTAGTCAAACTTGTTGTGTTTCAATGGGAATATTCCTGTTGACCTGTGTGAAAAGGGGACCAATTTCTAGACTGGAGAAGGGAGTGACTGCCCTTTATCTTCTCTGCTCCCCTCATGAGGCTGCCCAGCAATCCTGACATGATTGCCCCAGTCTGTTTGCTTTAGAGGGAGGTAGGTTGGCCAAACTGTGCTGTAAGGAATAGCAGAGAGGTAGTGGCTGCTTCCCTGGCAGCAGCTCTGGATTTCACACCTTTTAAGTGTACCTGTGTTTGTTCCTTACAGCTTGCAAAAGCTTTGACCACAAGCAGCTGGAGGCTGGAGAAGAAAAATTAGAGTTCACACTGAGTTCATCGGTGTGGTCTTAATTTCAGAGGCCAGTTTGCACTGTCTATATAACACTACACAGAAGCCAAAATATGTTGTAGGTTTGGGACTCTTCAAAATGTTATTCTGGGACTTTGTATCTTGATACCAAATCTCATCAGTTGATAGCCTTTAGAATTGGGTTTCCCATTGTGTTTGGCCTAGGGCGCCATTGATGTGTTGCAGAATGAATGTGATCATGTCCTGATGTCAGCTGCAGTAATTGAGTCCCAAAATCCAGCCGCAGTGGCAGCATTCCTGAGTCTCTGGTTGTTTGGCAGGTTGGAAAATCCTCTTACATTGTTTGACAGCACATGTTTGATAACAGCCTCGTGGAACTGAGACCGTTATTATTGGTGTGGGATTAATTATTTTTTGAAAGAGCAGAGTTGCTCAGCTGGATGGATGGATGGATGGATGGAGGACATCTAGTCCTGTGTGTGGGACATTGGAATGGTTACCTGTACCAGTGTTTCTCTTGGGCTTGGATTTTTTTTTCCATACAGGATGAACTGTGGAATTCTAGCTACACAGGAGCAAATATAATGCCTTGTGCATCTGTTTTAACTCGAGATAAATGAGATACAGTATTTACAAAGTACTCAGCATTTAAGTTTGCACCCAGAGCTCATTGGAAATATGTTATGTGCCCTGCATTAGAACTACTCTTATTTCCATAGTGCTGGTGTTGGTGTAGATCTTCTGACTGAATGACCATGGATTTCTTCTTGGGGAGTTTGGCTTGGAACAGAAGTTCATTAAGCAGGACCTCCTCAGCTGTTGTACTGTGTTCTTACCGCAGCCTCTGCCTGCAAGACCCGGTGACCCCCGTGACCTCCAGGTCCTGTGTGATCCCCAAGGACTGCGCCACGTCCGAGTGGTCCCCGTGGAGCGCCTGCTGGCGCAGCTGCGGCTGGGGCAGCCTGGCCGCGGGGCTGCGCAGCCGGCGCCGCCGCGTGCGCAGCGTGGCCGTGGGCGCCGGGAAGCCCTGCCCGGAGCTGGAGGAGAGGGAAGCGTGCAGTGGAGGAGGGAAGGCACCGCTGCAGCCCTGCCCCAGGTATGGCCAGAGATGCTTCTCCCCCAGGTTTTGGAGGTGAAGAAGCCCCTGCAGATCCTCCCTGCTCGGTTTGTGCATGGAGAGGGTTGTGCAAGTGGTGCTTTCTCTGTGTCTGAGAGATCATCAGTTTGGTCATTGTTAGCTGTGATTATTGGTATTATTTATTGTTACTAATACCCTTTTAATTATTGCTATTTTCATTATTCCTATTACAATCATTACGGTTATATGTAGAAATAAATTTGAATTACACCCATTACATTTCATATGTCATTTACATTTTTCATATTTTAAAAACTGAGAGCAGTTGCCCTTGTTCTCTGAAATGGCTTTTGTCCTGTTTGCTGTTTCAGAGAATTTCATCAGCTGTGCAGAGACTGGGCTGGTCTCCATAGCTGAGCTTTTATTGGCTTTGAAATTTTAATTTTTACATAAGATTTAATGATTCGTCTTCATCTCCCCATAAAAAAATCCCAGTCTTGCTTGAGAAAGATGGGAACTGCTTGGAGGTAATAGATTTGACTTAGCTTCCCTCTTCATGCTTCTTGAAATGGGAATCTTTGCAGTCCCTGAGAGCTTGCTTGGTTTGTGATGTGAAGGAGAGGATCTCATCTTTCTGGTCTGCAAGCCTGTGCCATTGTGCTTGGCCAGGCTAACAGAGGAGCCTGATAGTGTGCTTTGCAAAGAAAATAAAATATTGCTTGATTTTTTGTGTGACGTGTTCTGAGATTGACTGTAAAATGCTTGGGGATTGATAGAATTTTATATGCATGCAGAAGAATCTTCCTGTCTGTGAATGAGTGTGTTTAACAGGAGAGCTGTTCAGTGCTCAAGTCATGAGTTTCTGGGGCTTTTGCCAGATACTGCCAAAACCTTCTATAAAGCCTTTGAAAGATACATTTCTTAGGAAGGCATCACCTGTAAAAGTGTCTCTGTATCACTGGGCTCATTCAAAATCAAATGCTGATCATTTTTATGCACCCTGCTAGCAGAAGAGAGGAAGTATAAAGAAATATTCTGTTGCTTGATTACATCCTAAGGAAAGGCTCTTGCAGAGTGATTTTTGCTCCTGCCCAAGTGCACATCAATTTCAAAGACAATAGATTAACACATTGTCTTGCTGATTTTGTACAGGAGCGTGGGTGCAGGTGACACCTGATTGGGGGAGACTGGCTGGAAGTTAATCAGGGAGTGAACAGACGTGGGTCTGTCCCTGGTTTCTCACTTCCCCTTTTTGACATTGCACTGTATTGAAGGGCAAACGGTTGTGTAGAGCCAGGAGAGCACAAAGGGTGAGAACCTGCAAACCACTGATAATTTTTGTAGGTGTCTCTCTCTCTGTAGAGGAAAATCTGTTGTTCTTTCAGTGCATTGCTGCTATGCCCAGGTTTTCATGAGCCTGTGAACTCTGAAACCTTCCCCATCCCATTATGCCTCCCTACCTTGAGGCAACACCTCTGGGGCAGTATCTGCATGAGTGAGGATGAACTCTAATGTGCTAGCTCAGAAAAATAACATTAAACTTGCAGGTTATTAGAGCCACTTAGCTGAAAATATTAAAAAGTACAACTCAGGTATTTAGTTAATTGTTATTTCCAGGGATGTAATATCTCAAAATGCAGGTGGTAGGCTATGACCTTCTCACACTGTACAGAAGAATTTTACAGCAGTGCCTGGTTACTAGACTTTGATTGATTTACTCAGTATAAAGAAACAAGCAAGAATGAAAATCCATAATATTGCAGCATGTGCTGTGTGTCTACTGGATGTAAGGCTGTGGGGACCCAGATTTTGTATTAATGAACAGAAATAAAAAATGTATGTTATTTAGGTTTCAGCAGCTGGTAAAGGTTGCTATTGGTCCATATTTCAGTTTGCAGCCTGGTGATTTGGTGTTGGTCTTTGGGAATTGGTGACTGAACTACTGGAAATAGTTCAGATTGGAAATCAGTAGCATTCCAGACATAGAGAGATGTAGTGTTAATCCTGGTGAAATAATACAAGAAACTTCCGATGCTCCTATTCTCCTTATTTCACCACATTCTATTTGTAGGGTAATACCTAGAAAGATTATGCTTTTTTCCCCATTAAATATATGCCACTTCATCTGCAGTTTGCTGAGGCTTACCAAACAATAATCTTTTCTTTCTACCCCTTAAATGAAGATGATGTATTTAAGGAGCTTCAGTAGCAGAAATAAAAGGGGCTCTCCTTTGTCTGGTCTTCACACAAACTACTTCTTTTTTTTCTGTTTGCCTAATCAGATTAGTTTTTAAATCCTTTAAGGTGAGACTCCTGTTTACTTTCCAAGTTCCTAGAAATCTTCTCTTCTTTTTAGGCTGATTTGGAAACAAGTAGTCTTCCTTTAGCTTTAGTTTTAGGGCAAGAATTTTCCAAAGCAGGCTTCAGCAAAGAAAATGGTCTAGGACATAGACCAGAACAAGTTGCTGAGCAGAAGGAACAGGATTAGGAAGAAATTAATATTATATTTAGAAGAATATTAGGAAGAAGCTCTTCATTGTGAGGGTGGTAAGTCACTGGCACAGCTTGCCCAGCAAAGTTGTGGCTGCTCCAACCCTGGAAGTGTCCAAGACCAGGTTGGATGGGGCTTAGAGCAACCTGGGATAGTGAAAGGTGTCTGTGCCCTTGGCAGGGGTTTGAAATGAGATATCTTCAAGGTCTCTTCCAGCCCAAACCAATCTGATTTTATGACTTTCTAGAGGCTGTTTTTTAATGCAGGGGCAGAGAGCACCCCATAACTGCGTGAAGGTACATAGTATGGGCTTCATCCACTGACACAAAAAAGCAGCAGCTTAAGAGGTTGCAGAGTTGTACTCCACAGAGAGAGGTGGGTGAAGTTATATTCCAGTCACCTAAAAGAATCCAGAGATGACAAAAATGCTTTAAGCCTCAGAACTGCTCAGTTAAATATAACCTCTGTGCCCATGGCAAAGCTACAAGTTAAAGGTCCCATCACAGGTAAGTGGCACAGGTGTAAATTTGCTGTTAAATGGGAAGGGCTTTTAGTTTTATGACTGCAGTTTACAATAACATCTATAATCAATAGTTTAAATGCAAGAAAATAAAACACTTTAACTGCATATAAGACTCCAGAGCTCTGTGCTTTGTTTTACCTTTGGTTATTTGTTCTGAAAGGATTAAGTGCTTAAAAAGCTTAAACACATAGGAGTTGATTCTACTTTCTTTTATTGTGATATAAATTTGGGATAGTTCAATTAAAGTGAATGGGTATATACAGGTATAAAACTTGTGTAAACACTAAGAGCATAAGTCCTATAGACTAAAGAGACCAAGAGGTTGCTATAAATTGGAAAGATATTGAGCCCTTGTTTGTTTCATAACTGTCACCGAGTCATGAGTTTTAAAACAATGTATTATATCTTTTTTATCCTTGATGTGTTGCTTTCATGTTCGCTGGGAATAGATAGATTTTCCAGAATTATGATTATGTCTTCATATCATTCATTTTGGTTGTGGTTGCTACGCTACGAGACAGGGATATAGCAGAAACTCTTTGCTTTGTTGGAAATTCAAAGCTTTTCAGAAGTTAAATGATGGAAAATGGGAATGTTTTAAGACTTGATTCTTTAAAAAAGGCTTATTGCTGAGATACAGGTATGATGGTATCACTTTGCAAATGAGGTTTATTATTCCCAAATTAAAGATAAGGCATTAGTGTGAAGTAGTAAAGACTGGAGTGGAAGTGCAGTGAGCTGTGCTAGAAGGCTCTGGAGTTATACTTGGGGAGTGCCCTTCAGCCCTTTGACCTCTTGGTGGGCTTGTTAATGGCTATGGAAATGTGTCCCTTTTAATGCCTGGATGTCAGGATTTGTTTCTGGAGCACTGGATGTGTGCAGGTAAAATCAGATGGGGCTGAGGCTTGGAGCTGGTGCCAGCAGTGCTCTGGAGGGCTGTCCTTGCACATGCTCACACAAGTTACTCTGGAAGAATATGTAAAGGGATTTTTTTTCTTTTTAATTCAAGAGCTGATGAAGTTTAATTATCTCTCTGAGCTCAGATTTAGTTATTTTGCATAATTTTAATCACCAATGGCCTAATTTTCGTAGGTGTTAATTCCCCCAGCTCACACTGAATAGGAGAAGCAGATGCTCACACCTCTGGAAATGACTCTTTAGGATCTAGAGTTCACAGCTGACTTCCTAAGTCAGATATTGATAATGAGTTTTACCTTAGTCAATTTTTGTTTTAAGAAATACTTCCTTAAAACAACTGTTTCCATGGCTGTGGAAAGAGGTGTGTGTTCTATATTTAAGATTTTAATTTCAAAAGTAGACCTGAAAAGCACAGAGTTCTGAAGGGATGTGGAGGAGGAATCCCCTTCACCCAGTGTTTGATGAAGAGCAATTTTTATTTCCTTTATGGTTACATTTAACACTGCAGGCCCAAGAAGTGGGATTAGGAATTCCCAAAAGGAACTAATGAGAAGAGGAATTCAGAGCTGTGCTTTATATTTTGTGGAAGTTAGGTATTTGATACTTGTCATGTGAAAAGTGTGCTCTTTATTATTTTCTTTGGGGGTAATGAACCCTGTGAGTGTATCCAGATTTGCACAAGATGCTATGAGTTATTTAAGAACATGTGACAGCTCATCTGAACAGTACCTGTAAATTCGAGTAATTGGGAGTATTCACAAATATTTTTCTTGAATACATTATAAAATTTGGGGCTAAAAAGAATCATGTGCAAATTAAATTCATTCACAAAATAAGTTGAGAGAACACATGTGCTCCAACTAGTGTGTTTATCTTTCATGTAATTTTGAGATGCATGTTTGCTTGCCATAGCTGTCAGGAGCAGATACTGTGGAGAATAAACAGAATTATGATGTGGAAGGCTTTTTGTGCAGAGACACCCCACTGTGTTTGAGTTTACAGTGATCAGTCAGCAGTTAAGGAACATATGTAGTTTTAACAACTGTGGATCTGCTGTAAAAGGAGAGATTATTTGTCTTGAGAATAAAGGAAGGTAATTATTTTACATAGTTTACATTACACAAAACCCAAAGATTCTGTGGTAAAGATAAACTTAGAAATTTAGAGGAGTGGAGGCATAAAGCAGCACAAGTGTGAACAGATTGGTTATAAAAACAGTATTGCCTAAGATTTGCATTTCGGAAGCTTGGGAAGACTTTGTGCTCTTATTTACTGCCCTCAGACTGTGACCTGTGAATCAAAGTGAACTCTGCCTGTGGAAACAGTTGTGTTAGAAATATGCTGTACGTTGTCAGTCATGATGGGGAAATAAATTCTGCTTTCCATGGATAGACAGCACTGTTTTCCCAGTGGCTTTAATAATTTCTTCCTGGCACTTAAGCTGATACACACCAACAACTGTTGTCTGTACAACATTCACCTACCTGTGTCCCAAAACATTGTAACTCCTTGAGAGCCTTTAATGCTCTTTAGGTGTGAATGGAACTTAGAATGAAAGTATTTTTTGTCTCAAGCTTGCTGTGTGTCACAACTTGTGGAAAATGGAATTAACTGAGATGCTTTGGCCAATCCCTTGAAGGAATTGGCAGGACCTTGGGCACTTAGAAAGGTGCCCCCTGTGGAAAAGCTGCAAGTGCTTGGAGCTCCGTTGATATTTGCAGGATTTCAGCTATTTGGGGCATTTCAGAGGGAGGTGTTCAGCTCTTGGCAGAGTGGGCTGGTTTAGTGCTTTGAGACACATGTTTGAAAACTACTGTTCACACTTAATCAAACCTCTTAATCTTCACTCATTTTTTTACACTGTGCTCAAAGGTGCTGTCAGGATGATTTAGTGCTTCAGAACGCTTTGGAGATTGGTGCTCTGTCAAAAGTTTTACACAAGTGGTCCAGACAAATAGCACATACTTAACCTATGTAAATTTAACACTCAAAATGTTTCCAAACGTTCCCTGTTTTGGATAGGAAAATGCTGCTATAAAGATTAAACCAATTGTATTTTGTCATCTGATAAAGCACCTCTCCCTTACCGGTAGTCTTTCAAAATCTCATTTTACCTGTTCTCTTTCTATTCCCAAAGGTTTGCCTGGAGGACTTCTGAATGGAAAGCTTGCCAAGTGTCTCTGCTCCTTGACCAGCAGGACCCTCACCACCAGAAGCAGGCAGGGCTCTGTGGAGGTGGGATCCAAACCCGGGTGGTCTACTGTGCCCAGATCGTCGTGGAACTGGGGACACACCGGCCAAAGGAGGGTGCGTGTGCAGGGTCACTCTGAGGTGCTGGCCTGAGTGGATCTGAGTAGGAGAAACAGGAAGAAAAGTAGATAATGTGGAGTCATTGGTAGCCTTTGGCTTGCTGATGCCCTGCTTGTATCCATGCTCACACAGGGAGGTGCTGCTGGGCACCAGAGGAAGCCCTGAGGAACTGCCAGGAGCCACAGCCTCCTGGGATGAATTGCTGCCAGTTCTGTTGTTCACTTCATTGGGAGAGTTACAAAGGATGAAGGAACTAAATTATGCTTGAAGTTGACTTTTCTTCCTCTGTCATATATCAGGAAACCCAGCCCCTTGGTAGCTGAATGCACTTTTCTGTAGTGTAGTCTTAGTTTAGAATATAAAACAGGTTGTCACACACCATTCCGGATATGGCTTTAGCCTCTGCTTCAGGTTGATACACAATCTTTCTTGTGATTTGAAGGGGAAAGCAGAAATAATATTGTCACAACTTTTGAGCAGACAGACAGGTTTTGGACTCTGGAAGTGAGTTATATTTCCTTTAGAAGAATAATAAGTAGTTACAGATTCACAATGAATAATTCATCATAAGCTGTTTTATTTACTCAATGTGTTGCTCTTGCAGAATGTGTTTTTGAGCAGAGATGTAAGATAATAACAACACAATATTGTATCTTAGATTTATTTAATTACAGAGGAGAAGCAAAAGTTTCCTGGATGCCCAGTGTGTGTCCCAGCATCCCTCACTGACTCTGAGGTTATAGACAACCAGACCTGTTTTCATCTCTATTCGGTCCATGCACAGTGGCTGATTCACCTCTCCCAGACATCTGGCACTTCTTTGCTCTCCCAGCACAACCTCTCTCTCTTGTTCCATACAAGTGTGGACTTTCAGAGTTAGAAAAGTACTGTTGATAAAAGGTGTATGGCATTTATTGACTTTCTTCATCCTTCTGAGCACTGTGTTCCTTGCAGCCACTGCGAGGCAGGTTGGTGAGCAGAGAGCTTGAACTGATTTCATTCACACTTCATTCTTTGTCAGAATTGTGAATTTCTCAGGAAGACTAGAGGAGTGCCTCTGAATTCCTTAAGCAGAGAGGTGCTGCATATCCAGTGTGTGACTCACCTGCAGCTTTTTCCCTTGCTCAAAGTTCAGTTAAGCTTAAAAGTTGAAAGCCCTCTCCTCAACTAAAAAAACCCAAAAATCCTGGGATACTTCTTCCTTGTATTTACACTTCTAATCTTTAAAAAAAATTCATATAGTGAACTGGAAAAACCCAAATGTGCAGAGCAATTGTACAAGCTATAAACTATTACTGTAATTTCAAAGCAGTAGTGCAGATGTACAGTAGTGCAGATGTACAGTAGTGAAAATCCCATCTACTGTGAGCACAGTGACATGCAAATGGAACAGGGAAAGCCTTCCCTATTATCCCTCCTCATCCAGTAATATTTAGTGTGTCTCATTTACTAGCTGACTAATTTTTGTTCTTTTAATAAATAAGGAATTACATATTTTTTTTTTTCTTTTTTCGTTTGGCAGTCAGAACTGGCAGAATACTTTTATTTATCACTGTCTCATCTTTTACTGTACCAATTTTTTAGAGATGAGGAGAAGATGAAGAAATTAATTCTCTACGTATAAGCAAATCTAGTGTCTAATTGCTACCATCAAAAGCACAGTAATTTTTCTTTTTCATCTCTTGAGTGTCCTTAAAGGGATCATTCAGGAGTCAAACAAGCAAGTCTAATGGAATATTACCATCCATCACAGTTGTTATTCTTCTGGTTACTTCCAAAGAGAATTTGGACCTGGGCCCAATGACATATGTGAAAGAAGATTTTGTCCCGTGGTCTCTCCAGCAGCATTCTGGGATAAAATATGTTGAATGCTAGTTGGAGACAGGTACCATCTGTGATGTGTTTATACATACTGCTCAAAGCTCTTTTATCCCCCAAGGATGTCTCTCCCATTTTTTGTTTGCCTAGTCTTCCCATCTATTTCTTCTTTTATTAAAATGTGTGTTTGGAAAGGGAGCACCTGTTTCCTTGCGCCCTTATATATCAGCTGTTCAGAAGGTTAAGTCTGCTGAAATCTTTCTGTATTTTGATTATAAGGTTCCAACTTGAAGATACTGAAAATGGAAAACTCTCACTCAGGTATTACTTTAAGAAATGCATTGATAAGATTTCATATTTTTCTCCCCCAAGAGGTGACCTAACTAAGAAATCCCTGTCTCGTTCCAAGTGAAATTATATGTTTTCTAAGCCTTGAGGAGGATGTTCATACTATTAATATGAGTATTTGGAAGGAAAATATATTGCAGTCTTTGAAGTGCTTGGTAATATTCCTGCATTCTGAGGCTATTACAGCTAAATTTACATTGGTAAATGTCTACAGTGCTGTGTAGTTCAGAGGTCTGTGAATGTAGGTAACCCTAAGTGAAGAGACTGTGGTGGTTTTAATGCTGACTGTTCTGTCCAAGGAGTCCCTCCTCACCTGGGAGGCTTTTGCTGAGCTTTAACATGATTACCTTTCTATAGATCCTGCTGTTTTTAAGTATCTCACTGAATTTTAACGTGTTTAAATTTATAATGCTTGATTTTCACAACGAGGTTGCAATATAGTAATTCCAGAGAGGGAAGTAGCAAATCTGCATGTTTGAAATTATGTTGCTTTTAAAGAAGAGACACATTTTGCACAAAAAGTAGCACAGAGCATGCAAGTGAGCTGCTTGTGGTACAGCCCTTTCTGCCCTTTAGCTCTGGCTACTCCTCAATCAATCCCTGTGCCTGGACATCCCATTTCTGGAACAAGCTGTAGAAATGGTGGTGACTGCCCTTCTTTGTACCTCTTGTTTAAAGTACATCTGTTCCCTCACGAAAACTCTCTTAAGCAAAGTAGAAATGCACATCATTAATTTATTTTCAAAGCCAGACACTGCTACCATAGGACAGAAATGCTTTCTTCTCTTCTGTAAGCAGGCTTACAAAATGGGATGAGATATTTGGGGTTTTATGAACTTTTATCTGAAATGTATTGTTCCATAATAAATTTTAATTGATCTGGGTGAATGTCACTAACTGGCAATCCCCAGTGTACCAACAAAAAAGACATCTGGTAGGGAAGAATATTATGCAACAATCTGTTTATGAAACATCTCCTTGTTTGGCAGTACAACTCTCCTCTCAATCACAATAAATTATTCTGGTGATATGGGAGTGAAAATTCCTCTTAGAATCTGGGACTGGTGTCTGTATTTATGTTCAAACAGTTAATAAACATATGTAGTTTCTAGATTTAATTTTGTACCTCAGGATTTTTTTACTTTCTTTTCTGAAGACCAGGGAGTATCCCTCTGTTTTCTAATTAATTTTGCTTTTTGACTTTATCTGGAAACTGTATCTCTTTCTCAGTAGTCTGGGAGATGGCTGTCTTTATAAAATACTCCAGAAGTATTTCCTCTCTTCTCTGAACTACTTACCTGCTGTCTCTAGTGGCTGGGATTGCAGCTCTTTCCATATTTTCTGTAGTTCTCTAACTAAGGTTCTGTCTGCCCTGTCATTCTTTCATAAAAGTTGTGCCTTATATATCTTGACATTTTCCCTTTTTCACTTGTTTGAATGAGATCCAATTCACGTCTTGCTTTCAGAATTTTCTTAGGGTGTTTTTGGAGCCTGTCTGCTTAAGTTTTAATTACAGGACTGAAAAGATCTTTGTGAAATAATGCTTCGCTTCCTTGAATCCTCTTTATTGTTTACTCTGCATAGTAAATTTGGCTAATAAAATGTGTCTCTTATTACCTGATCACCAGAAATCATTGCAGGTTCCTATCTTCTTAATCTTTGTTATTACATCTGAAAATCCACATAAAATTCTCATGCTTGTACAAGTTTCTAAAGTTTTGTTTACATTTTTTTTTGCTTAATGAGTTTAGCTATCATATTTGTCTCCACATATTTATTTTTATTTGAGCTTTAATTTCAACAGCAGGTATGTGACACAGTTGTGCCTTCAAAACTATTTTGTACAGAAGTCTCTATTATTTTTATATTCCTCTTTCCTTTGAGAGGCATTCAACCCTCACCTGTTAGTAGACATAATACCTTGCCTGACTTACTCCCCTGCAGTTCCCCAGCCTATACTAATTTTTGCTTTATTTTTAGATTACAATTCCACCCAGTTCATTTTACATCAGATTAGTTTTTTTTAAACTTTGTGTCGCCAGCTGTAGCAGCAAAACCTCCTTTAGTCTGTTTACAGCTGAGGACTTGGAAAATCCTCAAGTACCTGTTCAGGTCTAATGGTTACTCTCTGATCCATCCCTCGGTGTATTCCCTTATGTAGTTTTGTCTTACAAGCCCCTTTACTGACAGAATCACAAAATGCTCTGAAGCTGAAACTGGTCCCCTGCACTTTCATCTAAGTCCTACTTCTACGAGTCTCAAAATGATTATTTTATGGCCTTTATATGTTCTTGTTTTCCTCAAAATATTGAACTTTCTCCCTACTGCTGATAAACAGAAATGCCTATTCCTTTCTTATCTGATGAGCGATTTTTTCAGACTCTTCTTGATTCCCACATGGGAAATATATTGGGATTGTGTTTTGTTTTACAGATATTGGTGCCTTTTTGGACTTGCACAGATATTAATTTGAGGAGTCCTTTCATAGATATATTATTCTCTATTTATTCTCATCCCTTTCTTTCTGCCCTCTTGTCTTTTTTAGCTCCAAAATGTGCTGTTTTATGTCCTTTGCTCTGTACAGTCTGTTTCCTATTGAGGGTGCCACAATTTTTTCCCTGCAAATTCTTTGTTCTGCTCTGACTCATGACCTTCCAATGTGTCCCTCCTGGGGGATTAGTGTTTCAAACTGGTGCATGTGGCATCTGTTCAGTAAACTCTGGTTTTGTTGGGTGCCTTGTGGAGCAGCAGGTCCAACTCTTTAGGAACTGGAAGTTGGTTGTGCAGTTTGTTGTTTATGGCTTTTGCCATCCTGAATATTTATAGGGGAAGGACTGTGTTGATGGAGATAAGCTGCCTGTAGGAGTTGATGCAGGTTATGCACTGTTGGAGTGAATAGGAGCCCTGTGTGGAGTGTGAGCCCTATATTAAATGCACACTTCTTTTTTTTTTTTTTTTTTTTTTTTTAATTTTTTTTTTTTTTTTTTGTAAATTTATGCTGGTGAAACTGCAGGAATGAGAAGATTAATTTACTCTACGGAAATTAGAATTTTAGGACTTTGATGTTTAAATCCTGTTTTCCTTGTCTGGTTTATGAAACTGAAAAGGAATAGCTTAGAATACATTAGTAATGAGAAAACTTGACTAGGACTGTAGGAGGGAGAGAAATAATGATCAGCAGTGGTGTGAAAAAAGCTTTGTTAAGTTTTAATTATAGGACTGAAAAGATCTTTGTGAAATAATGCTTCGCTTCCTTGAATCCTCTTTATTGTTTACTCTGCATAGTAAATTTGGCTAATAAAATGTGTCTCTTATTACCTGATCACCAGAAATCATTGCAGGTTCCTATCTTCTTAATCTTTGTTATTACATCTGAAAATCCACATAAAATTCTCATGCTTGTACAAGTTTCTAAAGTTTTGTTTACATTTTTTTTTGCTTAATGAGTTTAGCTATCATATTTGTCTCCACATATTTATTTTTATTTGAGCTTTAATTTCAACAGCAGGTATGTGACACAGTTGTGCCTTCAAAACTATTTTGTACAGAAGTCTCTATTATTTTTATATCCCTCTTTCCTTTGAGAGACATTCAACCCTCACCTGTTAGTAGACATAATACCTTGCCTGACTTACTCCCCTGCAGTTCCCCAGCCTATACTAATTTTTGCTTTATTTTTAGATTACAATTCCACCCAGTTCATTTTACATCAGATTAGTTTTTTTTAAACTTTGTGTCGCCAGCTGTAGCAGCAAAACCTCCTTTAGTCTGTTTACAGCTGAGGACTTGGAAAATCCTCAAGTACCTGTTCAGGTCTAATGGTTACTCTCTGATCCATCCCTCGGTGTATTCCCTTATGTAGTTTTGTCTTACAAGCCCCTTTACTGACAGAATCACAAAATGCTCTGAAGCTGAAACTGGTCCCCTGCACTTTCATCTAAGTCCTACTTCTACGAGTCTCAAAATGATTATTTTATGGCCTTTATATGTTCTTGTTTTCCTCAAAATATTGAACTTTCTCCCTACTGCTGATAAACAGAAATGCCTATTCCTTTCTTATCTGATGAGCGATTTTTTCAGACTCTTCTTGATTCCCACATGGGAAATATATTGGGATTGTGTTTTGTTTTACAGATATTGGTGCCTTTTTGGACTTGCACAGATATTAATTTGAGGAGTCCTTTCATAGATATATTATTCTTTATTTATTCTCATCCCTTTCTTTCTGCCCTCTTGTCTTTTTTAGCTCCAAAATGTGCTGTTTTATGTCCTTTGCTCTGTACAGTCTGTTTCCTATTGAGGGTGCCACAATTTTTTCCCTGCAAATTCTTTGTTCTGCTCTGACTCATGACCTTCCAATGTGTCCCTCCTGGGGGATTAGTGTTTCAAACTGGTGCATGTGGCATCTGTTCAGTAAACTCTGGTTTTGTTGGGTGCCTTGTGGAGCAGCAGGTCCAACTCTTTAGGAACTGGAAGTTGGTTGTGCAGGTTGTTGTTTATGGCTTTTGCCATCCTGAATATTTATAGGGGAAGGACTGTGTTGATGGAGATAAGCTGCCTGTAGGAGTTGATGCAGGTTATGCACTGTTGGAGTGAATAGGAGCCCTGTGTGGAGTGTGAGCCCTGTATTAAATGCACACTTCTTTTTTTTCTTTTTTTTTTTTTTTTTGAATATTTTTTTTTTTTTGTAAATTTATGCTGGTGAAACTGCAGGAATGAGAAGATTAATTTACTCTACGGAAATTAGAATTTTAGGACTTTGATGTTTAAATCCTGTTTTCCTTGTCTGGTTTATGAAACTGGAAAGGAATAGGTTAGAATACATTAGTAATGAGAAAACTTGACTAGGACTGTAGGAGGGAGAGAAATAATGATCAGCAGTGGTGTGAAAAAAGCTTTGTTGAGCTGCTCCTGGTGCAGCAACAGGAGCATCCAGCCTAGGTCTTAGCTGACCTGCATCAGCTAGAAACCAGATTCTCAGGTGGAACCTCTCCCCCCCAAGGATCTCTCTCATCCCAAACTAGTTATTTATCACTGGGATGGCTGTACTGGATTGAAAAGATGAGAAATACACCTCTGAAGTGTGAAATATATTCAGGGAAGTCTGTATCAGATTTATATTGCTGGGATGCCAAGTTATTGATCTGTAAGCTCACCAAATGCTGAGCAGATTTATGAGATACAACTCACATAATGGAAAAATAAATATGTAACAGCTGGCTTCTTCATGGGAAACCCTGTAGAAGCAGGAGAGGAAATGATTTTATTCAGATTGTTGTAGTGCTTGACAGTGGTGTTTAAATGTGCTTTTCCAAAATTTGAGTTTCAATCCATTAAGAAAAAAAACATTTTCCCTAATGTCTTACAGAGGTGTAATACTTTCAGTTCTTTCATATCTTAAAACTAATTAAACTAAAATGAAATGAGTAATGTTTAAAAAGACTTTGACAGTGAAAAAAGTGAGCCTTTTAAGAGGTATCTTATAAATAATAGGCCCTTTTTTTTTGTCAATAAGCTATTTGTTATGACCCTGAATAGTTATCACTTTAGAAATGCTTGAATTTGTTTAGCTGGCTGTGGTATGCAGCAAATAATATGTTGCCCAGTTAGTTCATGTGAGATTCTAGGTTTTAGTCCAGGCTTTTATCTTTGAAAGGTAACATTTTAATTGCATCTGTGTTTTTATAATTATTTCCTGCCACTGGAACTGGATTAATTCCCTTCCAGACAGTGATGGTTTGTTCTGTGTAATTTTGTCCTGCTGCTGTTCTGAGGCCGGGGAGCTGCATTGTGTTCAGACAATAACCAGGAGCGAGATGAAAAATTGAAAGGATTTGTGTGCACGAGGCTGCGCCACAAACTGGGACACCGGGGAGGGAGAAGGAAGCCAGAGGTGTCTGGAGCAGGAGACACTGGAGATAAATGAAATTTGTGTGCCAAGGCCAGTCTGGCTGCTCCCAGGATCTGTGTCACCAGCTTAGCTTTTGGCCACCTGTGCCACATCCCGGTGTCCCAGGCACATCCACAGAGGTGCTCTTGTCATGCCAGTCGCAGAAGATGTTTCTCCTTCCTGTGGAATGAATGCTGAGCACAGCAGTAGGCAAAGCTCCCTCTCTTAAAAGGCTTTCATGAAGTTTTCATGGATTTTCTTCCCTGTTTCATAGGTTTTCTTCCCTGTTTTCCTTGTTTATTCTCTCACCCTCTCTGGTGGTCTGCTCCAGCGATTTTCAGCCTTTTCTGGATAACAGCCAAAAAGCTCAAATATCCTGCAGAATCCTTTTTTGCTTCCCATCATTGCCTTTGCACATCCCAGCATCCCTGTTGCCTCTGCTGTTTTTCCTGGACACTCTTAATGAATTGTCACCTCTGATCTTCTCAGTCATGTGGCTGCTGGTGGGGAGCCCCGTGCTCACTCTGAATTTTTGCCAGATATGTAGAGTCTGTTAATCTCCACAAGTTCTGCTGTAGCAAAACAATTCAGTATCCCAGCTGAGATCATAGTTCTGTTGAGCAGCAGAGGGAGGACACAGGGATACTTTTTGTCTGTGTCACTTTAATAAAATTGTGAGGATTTTTATTGTTCTGAAACACATTAAGCCATTGTTGCTCTTGGCAATCCACTATTAACCCTCTTTCATGCTGTGATTAGCCTTCTATTCATACGTTGTTCCTTGTCTGTTAAATGGATTTTAATTGAAAATAGGCCTCCAACTTTGTGCTTAGTGGCTTCAAAACTAATTGATTTTTCCTCAAAGCATAAAGGAACCCTTTCCATCAGACATGGGGTGCATTAGGCCCATAATGGAGGGGTGCAAGGGACTGGGGTTGGTGCCATTTCCAAGCTGGTCAGGTTGCATTCACCACGTCTCCCTTGTGCAGTGTTTTGTTTTTGCTATAAAAATGTGTTTCAGGTTAGAGAAATTGCTTGCAAATGTTGTGCTGGGTTTCCTCCTATTGTGTTTTACACGTGAAGGTGTTTTTATAACATAACTCGCTCTTTTGTGGTTTTGTCAAGTAATTTCCCTTTGTATTGATCCAAGTGTCTTTGGTTTATAAGTCCCAGAAAAGGCAGTAAGAGCTTCCACAAGGACATGCCATCTCTTTCTCATACCTGCCTTGTATCCTGGCAATCTTCAATTTGGGTTAGTTTTGCCGTAGGGTAAACATTTGGATTTATTGCCTTGACAATTGAGTATTACCTAAAATATGTAAGAGGCAGACCTGATAATCTTTGTCTGTATTCCAGATACATTAGTGATATTTAGAATAGTCTCATTTTGGTTTTAGTATGAAAAATGCTTGGGTTTTCATTGTAAAAGGGAAATGTAGTTAAAAGTCCAGGAAAAAAAGTGTTATTTACCTCCTCAGGAGTTGAAAAACCATATTTGACAGGATCCCCTGCAAAGAAAATGCCATCCTATGCATTTCTGCCTCTGTTTGGTCAGCATTGCTTTTAACATAGCGTGGGTATGTGTGCCTGCAAGTATCTGTCCACATGACGCTATTCAAAGATAATTTATTTATTGGCTTAAAATTGCATTATGGAAATAATCATATCAGAGCTGATTTCCTCTTCCACTCTTCCTCCAAATCATTACCTCAGTAAAAATATATAGGGAAACAAGACACTTTAGAACCCAATTTATTATCTCCTGCTGGTAGCAATAACTTGAAAATAACAGCAAATAGTAAAATTCAAACTTGAGGCAAGACACTGGTGCTGGGAACAGCTGCAGTTGCATTTATAAAGGATAGATTCAATATAACAGCTATAGAAATGTGTAATGTTTCAGAGGCTCCCAGATTAGTACTTGATTGCTTTTTCAAGTTTATTCTATAGATTGGGGAGAACACAGGATTTTAAAAGGTACGAACAAGCGTCATAAATAAGCTGCTACTTGAATCAGAGATGTTTCCTCCCCCTCTCACTCTTTGCTTTCCTGGCTTCTGCCTTTCACCTTCCTCCAAAAACGTGGCTAAGGTTGTTCCAAGGAAAATAATTACACAAAAAGCACATTTTTTGTATGAATACAGGAAAATGCCACTACAGAGTCAATTATTGAACGAAATCAGAAGGCTGGCCCATTCCTAAAGACATTCCTGGCAGCTCTGTTCATTAATCATATGCGTAATGTCAGTTTTTTTCCATGAGTAGGACATTCCCAGCCAGGCTACCTGTGCCATTTGGAGGCTGCAGTGTGTGAGAATTTTGGCATTTAAAAGGTTCACAGAAAAATTCCCCCTTATCATTCCTCTATAATAAAAAAAGATAAATTTGTTAGAGTATATAAGAATGACAGTAGAAAATCACATCAAGCTTTGAAGTAAACCAGTTGGAAATCAGAGTTTTTTAATCAAATGGCTGAAGAATGAATGAAATTCTGTTTTAAAGAGGACCTTGCTAGTTCATCCTGTCACTCTGGGTGGAAACTGTGTCTCTCTATACCTGCCAGGTGTTGGAAAAGGATGATATTGTATATGCATTTATCATTACAGCTTGGATTTTTTGTTCTGGTCTTATTCCTGAAGACTGACTGGAGGATTACAGTCAGTGTAGAGTGAGGAGCATAAGCTGGCACAGACTTGGAATGTATTTGGATATTTTATCAGAATGGTACTTTCTGATTGGCTTTTTATAGAATGCAGAGAATTATGTGAGGAAGTGGGCAAACAAGCAGCCTTATTCCAGTGCCAGGTGGGAAGTAGGTCCTGGGAAAAGAACTCCCAGTGCTAGCATTAAATATGGTGTCAGCCCATGGGACAAAGAGAAGCAGGAGGATGGTTGGCAGGGAGAGGAAGGCGGGGTTTTCTAGCAGAATGGGAGGAAGTCATCCATGAATGTGGGATGGGTGATATCTCCTTTGACTTTTTGTAATCAATTTTTCTTGATTTTTTTAATCCAAAATCAATTTAAAATCGTGTTGGGCACACTGGTTGGTTTTCAAGGAAGGAGAACCATCCAGCTGTATCTAGACTTCCACATTTAAATAGCTAAATTCAGTATAGAAACAACCTAAAAATCAGTGAGGAGGGAAGAGACATTCCTGGCAATGACACCTTGAGTTAGAGCAAAGCAGGACTGGACTTTATTCCTTGGGTTTGAACATTTGTACTCAGTTTTATTTCCTTTCATTTTTCCAAGTGAACTTTCAGAAAATTGATACAGTTTTGCAAAGCTTGATGCTGAGAGGCAGGTGAAGCCATGCATGAGACTTCTTGGTAAAATAAATACTCTTATCCTTAAAACTCTAATATTTATCTCATTCTGTCTGTCACTTAACTTGCAAGGTTTCTAGAAAAGGTCTCTTTATGTGAGCATTCAGATGAATTGGATTTATGCCACCTCTTTCTAATCTTTAAATGAACATGTCAAAGGCCTTACAGGGCCTCAGAAAACGTTCATAAAATGGTCTTTTTTACCAATGTATTATCTTTCAGCTTAGAATTAAATCACACTGTTGTTTAATCCTATTATTCTGATGAGTTGGAGCAATAAGCACTGATATTGGTCGGAATATCACTTCAGACTTACAGGTCTAAACTCAGCTTCAGGATGTGCAAATCAGAATTTGAGGTTTTGAACGTTAAATTCTTGTGTCTAAAAAAAAAAAGGTGTTTTTTCTTCAAATGATTAATTTTAAAGAAAATGGTGCAATATCAGAAAAAGGAAAGATTACTCATATATTGGGCATGTTTTTACGAATTCTTTTAAAATCAATTCCATGCATGGAGGCAAAGAAAAACAGACATGAAAAATAAAAATGAGGATAAAACAAACTCAGTAGCTATAAAAATTAATGAAGTCTTGGTAATGCCATGGCAGAGTAAACTCAAACAAGCCTTTGCCTTTTGAAAGACTGCTTTGATATTGATTTATCTAAAGAGACAGCCAAATTCAGCCCATAATGTAATTGAAATGCAATATCATATAATGACTCAGAGGACAGATTTAAGAGTCTTTCTTTCCCTTTCTTTTCTTTCCTGTCTCTGCCCCAAATAAAAAGGTGAAAGAAGTTAATTGAATCTAGAAATCTCTCATGATAAATGAAAATACAAAGAGTCAACTTTCCAAATCCATTGTCAGTATCAACTAAACTGGAGATTGGCAGGGTTTGGGACTGACTTGTTTCTGGAATAAAGAGGGTTGGAGATCCATGGGTGCTGGCAGCTCAGGTAAATGTCTCTCCTCCCAGGCAGGAAAGATGCTTCATGCTTGTTTCTGTGTAGAAGAATCCAAGAGCTCTGCTCAGTTTTATTGGAAGTAGGTGAAGAAAATTCCAAGGTCTGGACACTGCATCCATAATCCAGAGATGGCAGTGCCCTGCAGAGCATGGGAATGGGGAGATTGGGTGAAATGCTTGGATTTTACTCACCTGCCTCTGCCTGGCTCCCAGTTGCAGTGGGAACTTTTTGAATTCCCCTCTTAGCTATCTTAGGTATCTTTCTCTTCAGCCCTGTCTAAGGATGCCTCCTTGGCCATAAATGCGGGGATTAGATCCCTGTTTGTTACTCCAGCACTGCTGAAAATCAGCACTCAATCTGGTTTTAAAGTGCCAGATTACCACTAAGCATAGTCTCAACTGACTTGCTGAATAAGGGTGGTTTAGATAAAAAACTCTTAAGTGCCTTTCTGAACACAGGATTAACTTTTTGCCCTGGGAGATAAAACCTGAAAAATCACTGGATTTTGGTGCATTCTGGAAAACTAAGGCCAGCAGGACAGCGTTCCAGCCTTGATTTTCTTTTTTCCTTTTTTCTTTTTTTCCCTTAGTTGCCAGACCAGTCGATGGGAAACTTTGCCAGGGTCCTGCCCCTGCCACCTCCCAGCTGTGTCACCTGCCGTGCCTGGCCGAGTGCGCGGTGTCCTCGTGGTCACCGTGGGGTCCCTGCCTGCCCGAGAGCTGCCAGCACCGCCACGGAGGGAGAGGTGAGCAGGGAGTGCAATATTGCAGAAAGGCTGCAAAAGCAGAGGTGTTACATTGGACACTGGGAGCCTAATGTGTTTTTTTAAAAAATTAACACAGGACTAAGCTCTTGGATGTGTGTAGTGGAATCTGACCTTTAAAAGCTTTTTGCCATAATTGGTGTGAGAAGGACAAGTAAGATTTTTCAAGCTGATTCAGGGTGCTTTTATCCTGCACTGAACTTGTGCAGGATGATCTCTTGGGCCAGCAGCTGCCAGGCTGCCCCTCTCTGATCCCCCTGGAAGTCCTGCTGCATGCCTGCGTTCCAGGGCAGTGAATCAGGATGGAGGTGCATCCCATGGCCCTGAAATCTGAACTCAGGTGGACCCAAGAGGTTGTTCTCATTGTTGTGGGTTTGGTTTAAATTCCTGGAAGAAGGATGTGTAAATGTAATTCAGACTCCCCTGGATTTTAATTGACTGCTGTACATGTTTTTTGCTGTGACAAGTTGAGATTCCTCACAGAGCCTTTGCTAAGGCTCTATCTAAGTTGCAAATATGGTTCTTGGAGTGCATGTCAGGGAATGGATATTATTGTGTAGAAATCATACTTTTCTGAAAACTGCTTGAGTATGTGAAATGATTTCAACTGGTCAAAAATTCTCAAACAAAAAGGGAAATAATAAAAAATAATATTTGAAAAAGCATTTAATGTTTAAATTGTTTTGAATAATTTCTTTTTGCTCATTTTAGAACTGTGGAAGTTTGAATTGTTATATTCTCTGGGATGTTTTATTTTCAATTTTTTTTTCTGTTTCATGACCAAAGCATTTCCATGTGGCCTCTGCTAATGCTGTTTATTTGCCACTGCTCCAAGACTGTCAGAGGAAAAACCCCCATGTGTTTCTTTCTGTTCTGTGTCATTTACATAACAGAACTTGCTGAAAGATACTTGTGTATTAGTTCTGCATTGTATATAGCAACATGACTTTTGGTTTTATTCAGAAGGAGGTAGATTATGTAATCAATTCTATGATTATTTCTGTAACCTTTTTCTTCCACTTTACATTTGAATCTTCCAGTTTAATAGGATGTCATTTCAAAGAGGTCTGATATGTATTATGTATCAGGAAACCTTATGCCTTCATAAAACAGAATACTAATTTCTTAGTAAACTGTTCTGCTGTGACTCAAAACAAATCCTTTTGTTAGTGGATTCCCAGGCAGAATGTAGATGTCATTTATATCTTCAGTTCCTTAACTGTTCCTCTCTTTTTATTTTAATGCTGTTATAACATTAATATATGCATTGCTGGTAAACTTCTATATTCTGACATGTGTATTTCTGTCTAATGCTGATGAAAGGAAAAAAGAAATGTGTAAAATGTGGGTTGCTGGAATCCTTTGCACACTGTTAGATTTTGCATGCCTTGGCAGCTACAGTCCTGTCCCAATCAATCCAGACTGTAAATATTGTTCACTTGTTTGTCTTTAAATCCCCCAGCTCCAGATGCCCCATATAGTCCTCTCGCTACTTAATTATTGCATCAATTTTTTTTTTCTGTTGTCCAGTTAATCCAGCTCTGTTTTTTCCAGGCTTTAGGATGAGGCAGAGGCAGGTGGTGGTGGATCCCGTGGGCACCCTGGCCGGCTGTCCTCATTTGGTGGAGTCCATTCCTTGTGAGGACGCGCGGTGTCACGAGTGGGTGGTGTCAGAGGGAGCTTGTGTGACCGACCGAGGGAGGTGTGGGCCTGGGCACCGTGTCCTGGAGGCTGTCTGCAAGAGCAGGAAAGGTGAGCTGGGCTCTGCTCTTAAAAGCCCTGTGGTTTTTTGTCCCTCCTAAAGTGACATTTTGTTGCGGAGCAATTAACGCTTATGTACAATGGCTGCTTACTGAATTTTTTATGAAACTTTCAGATTTTTGAGTTGACTGTTTTGCTCCTAAAGCCTGGGGGTGGTAGAACCCAGTATTTTGCCTGGAGCCTTCTGTTCCTTTTTATCCAAAAGGGGATGGCTCACCAGTGCAGGTTCTGTTTTGTAATTTCTGGCCTTATTACCACAAAAGTGGGATATTTGTACTAAATCAGGGCTCTCACTGAGGTCAGCAGCACTATAGGCATTCAGAATATCAATCCAGCTCCCAGAACTACTTCTATCCTCTGGTTTTAGCCTGTGGTCTGAATAATTCTCTCACTGGGATAACACTGTTACAGTCATGAGCAGGGATGCTCGGTTGTGCTGCCAAAATTAATACAGGACTAAGATGTAAATGAAATGGTTGTACTGAGTAATCCTTCCCTTGGCAGCAGTTTGAGACCTGCAGAGTGTTCAGTGTACAGGTTGCTAATAATGAATAAGTACATTTTTATGTGACGTTTACAAACAGCCAGCAAGTGTTATTTCTTGTGTATGGTTTGAACCTTAGCCAAAAGTTTCATTTCTTGATAAGGTCACTGTTGTCAGATCTTTAGATTCAATTACATGGAGCACAATTTTGCAGTCCTTAGTCACAGCAAGACTGTGCTATTATCTCAAAAGTGCAAAACTGTGCAACTTTAGAGCCTGATATTGTATCTGAAATGGAGAATTCCTCTTTTACCTGGTGGTGAGACCAATCACAGGAAACAATTTCAGGGTGGTAACAAGTGGTTAATTGGTAAGTGGTTAATATAGTGGATTGTTCATGAGGCACTGGAACCTGGCAGAAAGAAATAATGGCTGCTTTGTCTGAAGAGCATGGATTCTCTTGAAATGTATTTAAATCTATGTGGTTTTCTTGTCAGTTTGTGAGAATGGGGGGAATAAAAGCAATCTTCAACTGTTACAAAATGACACAGCTAGAATGTTGAGGAGAGCAAAGAGCTCACTCTGAATTTTGCCTGAGTGGTCTCTGCTGATGTGTGATGATTACTGTAGGTCCAGGCCAGCAGGATGTGTGCAGATGGAGGCTGGCATTGCTGAGGAGCACCACGTACTTCACACTCTTGAAGCTGTGCCAGCATCCATCTCTGTGCCCCAACTTGTGCTGGGGACAGAAAGTGTGTTCCATGGCAGATGCTCACTGATCTCTGATCAAACTGTTCTCTGTGGCTCTGATCCTTTAGAAGCTGGGCCTTTGAAGTGTCTCCTTTTCACTCAATTGTCATTAACAAGGTAATGGAAGTCTCACAATACAATTTTCATTTCAGTTATTCTCTGCATGTTCTAATTACAAAAAAAATGTGGTGGGACAGTCTTCCCAGCCTGCCAGCCTGCGGCAAGCATTGTTCCTAGATGTGATCAGTGTCCACTTAAAACTGAGAAGGTTTCACCAGGAAATATCCAGGTTACCAGGCAGGTTAGAATCACTGCTTAATACTACTCTGGAGACTTTCTGAAGTCTTGATTGAGCATGAGAGGTCTGAAAGAGTCCTTACAGTTGAAGTTGGAAAAAGAGTCAAATTGTTTCTTCTCTCAATTCACTAATGTAGTTGCTTTGTTCATAATCTTATTTATATCCTTATGTAATGTTCTTTTACCTAGATTTCCTTTCCAAAAAGTAGTCTGTTTTTTTTTTTGGATAGAAATTGGAGAAAGTGTCAGCTTTTCTTAATGTGTTTTACCTGGGGTAGCTGGTTAGTTGGCAGTAGCAGGTCAGAAGGGAGTTATGTTAAACTGAGATGTGTCATTTACAGGTGAAATAGCATAAGGCCTTTGTCCATGCTTAGCATTGTACACATACTAAGTATTCTGTGCAAGCAATGGCCCTGCTGAAAGCTGTATTGTGTGCTGCTATTTTCATTTACTTAAGCGTCTTTTGTAGAATTCAGCTCTAAAATCCAGTGATTTATCCAGTCATTCTGTCATCCATGCTTGGCATTATTGCTCAGTATGCCTGAAGGGATGAAAAAACCATTTTTTTTGGACCCTGTTAAATGCCAAATCCAGTATATCATCATCTTAACAGTTCATTTGGGCCTGGAGTGTGTTGATTAGGGTACTTTGGGTTGTCTCTGCATCCCTGCCAGAAAGATGCCTTCATTTTCATGTAAATGCCAAACTTTGTGATGTGGTGCTCTCCTTGTGTTGCTGCAGTGTGCTCGCTTCTCTTCGCAAGCAGCTTCTGTGTTGTTGGTGTCACCTGTGCTGCAGAAGAGTTTGCCATCGGGCTTCTTGTCCTTCCCTCCCTTCTGCATCCTCAGTGGCTGAACCCGTGTCCTTTGGCGCCTGTGCTTGGCTGTGTAACACTGGGACCTCCATGGCTCAGACACAGGAGGCCTTTTCCGTGTGAAGTCTGTTTTTTCACTTGCCAAAAAGGAGCTTTTGGTCACCACATTTTCCTTCTCCCATGTACTGTCCATGGTGCCAGCCCATGCCGTGAGAGAGGTGAGCGGGGTGCATGGGCTAAGAACCTCTTTCACCGTCTGAAGCCTCATCTTTGACTCCCTTGTGGTGTCCTTTCTTTCCGTGGTAAAGAGCCATCATTTCTGGTGAGATTGTTACACTGGCCCAGGTAACAAACTGCTGCTGGCCTGAGCTGGAGCTTGGGCAACTTGGGAGCAAGTCACAGCTGGGTCAAGCTCTGATTTGTGGGGCTTCTCTGAAGGCTTCTCTGTCAAAACAACATCTCTGTGTAAGGGCTTGCATGAAGTTCAGTCATGTAACACTTGTGCTCAGCCTAGAGGGACAGAAATGGCTTTTTGCTTCTTAAATAGGTTAATTTGTAATAGTGAAGTGATTCCACAGAGCACATACTATGGACAGCAGGGTTTTATGTAGTAGCTGGAGTCTGTAATTTGTGATTTGCAGTACTTTAGCACAGATGAGGAGTAATGAGAAGACAATAGTAATCTCATTACTTTGTCATTATTAGGTGTCTGCTCCCACCTAGGAGTGTCTCTAATCTCTGTTAATAAGTTACTGAACATGTGCAAGATACTCTTAGTGTCTGGTCCATATCCCTTGAGTGCTTCTCTTCTATATCAACAAAAGGCAGTAGTGTAATAAGTCAAATTAAATTAAATACTGTGTAGAAACACAATGTCAAGTAATACTTAGAATAGAGTTATTTTGTATGCTTCTTCTAAATAAATTTTTTAGGATGGCGTCTTTTATTTAGCTGGTGAAGGTCAATGGATATATTTGGGAAAGTCTGTGAAGCCAAAAGAACAGTATAGGAAAATTGATGATTGTACTAAAAATTGGATTGTGCATGTCATTGGCTACATTGATCTATAATTCAGATAAAAGAATTTATTTGAAAGCTCTTTTTTTTATATTTGCAGATACCTCAGGAATTATTTGTGATTTTTCTCAGAGTGGTTATTTTTGGTTGTTCAACAAGGAATTGAATAATTACTAGTTAGTAATGTGTTCTTGGGCAGATAGCTGCAAGTGTCTGACATTTGATTTGGGCAGCCTTGATTAGCACTGACAAACATTACTGTGCATTGACCAGATTAAAGGAGCTCCATGAAAACTTTCCAGTTCACAAAACATGAACGTGGTGAAAACTTTTTTGTTTTCAAATGTAGTTGTGCAGTAGCCAGAGGGTATTGTGTTTCATTTTTTGAAGAGAGTGACCAAAATAATCTTTTGCTTCTTTTGTCTTTGTAAGTGGTACAAGCACTTTGAGTGTGGTGAGTCAGGGGACGTTCAGACAGCAGGGCTTGACTCAGGATCAGCACGCAGAACTTCAGTCCAGACAGGAGTACTTGTCCTTCAGAGGTAATTTCACAGTTGTTTGATTTAGGTGCTACAAAATATATAAACATGTTGGGTTCAGTCTGATGGAGGGATTTGGATTTGGTCACTTGTTTTATTGTCATTTTCCCATATCTGTTTTAGGCTGCATTGATAATAGAAAATGAGATTGAAACAAAGCAAATGTCGAACCAGACCTTGTTTTTAGAAATGCCTGTTGTGCAGCTTGTGCAGAGCAGTCATTATGGTAAGGAGTACAACCTGAGAACGCAAACGTAAAAACAACTATGACAATAAACTCATGAAATAACAAGTATGACTCATAAAAGTAACAATTCATTTTCCAAGCATTTAATAAATATTTCTGATGGTGCCATAAGCGAATTCTTGCCTATTAGCAGTGCTCTTGAGTAGGTTGTAAAATGTTATTAATCAGAATCCTACCCACAAGTCATCAGTCTATTTTGCTGGAATTCCCATGTCATCATTTATTAATTTGCTTTTGCTTGTTCAGATTCCTACCAGAACTATTAGTAGCAGAGAGGATTTCTCTGAGACAGTGAACAGCATGATATCTAAGTAATCAAATATATGAAATAAGTCATACCCAAAGACTTACTTGTTTTAATCAGAAAATTATTAGATCAACAACAGGGATTAATGCGAAGGTCATGTGATTTTGCTGTATTCAGGCTCTTCTATTCTACTCCTGGTTAACAAATCTAAGCCAGACAGATTAAAAGCTGCTGAGTATTTGCCTCCCTGTACTTTCAGCTTGGGTGTCAGGATTTCTTTGGTTTGTGGGAGTTAGAATTCATAGAGAATGGTTTGAATTGGGAGGGACTGTAAAGATCATCTCATTCCAATCCCCTTTGCTGTGGGCAGGGATGCCAAGAGTTTGCTTGGGCAAACAATCCAAACTTGTTATAAATGGTGTCTTCATTTTAAGGACAGTATTTATAACGGTGCTGAATAATCCCTCTGTTCCTTGTACACACTTCAGGCAGTGCCAGGGAGATGCAGGTGCTGAGCCAGAGGAGCAGAGTCCAGAGGGGCCCAGGATGCTGCTGGCTCTCCCCTGTAGCACCCAAAGGACTGGTCCTGGGACCTGTCACAAACCCTCCATCCTCAGCACTCCTGCCTCACCTGGAGCTCTGAGGCACCCTGGGGGTGTCTGTGCATCCTCCCCAGGCTCAGCTGATAAATGAATAGCACCTGGCAGCTCTCAGGACTCACAGCTGAGGGGGGTGAACCTCCCTGCTATGGTCCATCTGCCAAAGGGGCAGCTCAGGAATAAAACTGCAGCCGGAGGGGTTCTGGCGGTGCTGCTGAGAGGAACTTCAGCACAGCACTTCTGGTTTATTTTCCTGTGTCATCTCTTTGGTTCTAGGCAGCTGGAATCTAGAACGTGGTGCTTGCCAAGAAGATAAGAGGATTTTTGTTTTTCAGTGTTAATAAGTTCACTGAAAAAGTATGTCTGGGTTGAAATACATCTGTTTCTGAGTTTCTGTTCCATCTGGCAGTTATATTTGTAAAACTGGGGAATAGTATTTCAGAGACAAAACATTTTCTTTCAGCATTTTTAGATTAAATGATTAATGTTTTGGTTTTTCTTTTTGGTAAATTAACTAGTCTTAAACAAAATCAAGAATTCAAAATATTTTTAAAAGAGGCTGTTAGCAAAAGCAAAATATTCCTTTCAGATTAAAAAAAATTTTGCCTTACATTGAAATTATTTTTTTCCTAAATCCTCCCCCAGTCTCCCTTCAATTCTATTTTAAACATGAGTTTTTTCTTCTTTTTCCCTTTCCCTTTTTTTTTTTTTCCCTCTTTTTTCTTTTTTTGGTTCAGTGCCCAAACAGAAATCCATTATTCACACAACTCAATTGCCAGACCAGACACTGAAATCCTGTTGGAATTGAAGCGAGGAGTAAAGGGAAGTAAGGTAATCAAAGCAGTGTTAGTTTAAGATCCAGTATTACATTCTGCCAGGGGTTGACAGTGAAGCTCTGCACTTGGAGGAGCTGGAGACTCTTTGGGGGTAGAATATCAACAGTGCTGTGCTCAGCTGTCTGTCTGTGCTTCCAGGCCAGTGCCAGTGTGTCCTGTGCTCCCCAAGAGTGTCTGTGATCTGCTCTGCTCTGTGCAGAGCATCCCAAGGGGCAGGAGCATCCCCACCCGCTGAGCCTGAATCCTGCAGGAGGAGGGGGCTGCAGGGGCACAGGGCAGCTGCTTTTCTTCCTGCTTCAGGGCATGAGAGAAGCAGCCACCTGACCAGTCCTGTTTTAATAGAAGTCATAGAATCACTTCGGTAGGAAAAGACCTCTTAGAGTCCAATCTCAGCAAAGCCAAGCTCTTCCCTGGGTAGAGTCCATGATTTTTCATTTTGCAGTGGATTGATGATATAAGGTTAATTTGCAGATTCTGTTTATGCTTCTCAGAGAAAAGATGTACCCTGTTCAGCTTATTGAAAATAAGTTTGAAATAAGTTCTTTCTCTTAGTTCCTGAGTGTATCTCACCATACCTTGTCACTGGAACTGCTGATCCCAAACCAGTGTGTTTTCCTGACTTTTAGAAATGCAGATTGTAAAAGACAACATGCAGAGGTTTCTAGCAATTAGGTAAGATCCATATTGCTCATTTAGCAGCCATGGAGGAGGAAGGATATTGCAGTGTAGTAGCAGGGCTGAGTATTATGAGCGTTTGAGGAATCCTGAAGCA
Organism: Pyrgilauda ruficollis; assembly: GCF_017590135.1. Classification (NCBI taxonomy): domain Eukaryota; kingdom Metazoa; phylum Chordata; class Aves; order Passeriformes; family Passeridae; genus Pyrgilauda; species Pyrgilauda ruficollis. The sequence continues at coordinate 3,912,556 of NW_024524377.1, read as the reverse complement.
TGATGTGTGAGTAGTTCAGTAGATTTGGGACCTGTGTTTCTTGTAGTCATAAAGGTTGATGTTCTCTTTGAGCAGGCTGGTTGTTAACGAGCCAGGTGGAGTGGATTTAGTTGCTTCCATCAAGCCTTATCTTCCAGCAGCTGGTACCATGCCAAATATTTGATGTCTCCTGCTGGAAGCATTCAAAAACTGAAAATGCAGATTGTGCCCTGCTCTAGGACTGGTGCATAAACAATGTGAGGACAGACACTGCCATGTTCGGGAGAATTTACTGTCTTTGAATCCTCTGCTGAAATTGATGTCTGCAAAAGAAGCAGATCAGCTTCAGGTTAATTTTAAGGTAAGCTGCTGGAAAGTTAGAGCTTTCTCTGCTTAGTCACACTTTAACAGTTTTACTTTATTCAAGATTATAGCAAGCATGTGGCCCACCAGCCAAGGAAAACAGGAATGGAAAAGTCTATAAATGATTCTTGTAGTAGCTATGTGTGTGTAAATAACTGTCTTGCAGTCAGGAATATTTCTCTAAAGTACAGGCTGAGTTAGCTAATGCTGGACAGGTGGAAGGTTTTGGGCTGGAATTGTGAGGTTAAACTCAAGCATACTCTGATTTATTTTCTTTATCTTTGGATGCAAATATGTTGCATGATTTCCAGCTAAGCTGTGGCTGTGCTTTTTCAAATGCTGGTGGTGTGTCTTGTGTCAGTCACCCAGAAGGCAGCTACAGTTGGTATCCAGTGGTAATTTTAGCTCCTCATATTTGGCTGATGGAGATGTAGTGGGGTTTATCAGGAATAAAGCCAGCTTTCATCCTTCCTGTGCTGTTACTATAAGGTATTACAGCCACCTGTGAACTTACATTTTTTTGTTGCCAGCTAAGTGTGAGCTTGTGGTCAGTGCAGAATGCCCTCATATGAATTGCTATGCAAAACCATGATTCTTTTCAGTATCTAGTGCTCCTTTTTGATACCCTCTGTCTCCAAGAGATGTTTTACAAGACTTCAGAGCATTGCTAAAATGGTGAGGGCAAAGGCTGCTTCTTCCCTATGGCTGTTTCTGCAGAGAGGAGCTGGATTTTCAAATACCCATCTCCCACTTTGCGCAGTGAGAGGGAGCAACATGTCCTGATGTTTTTAAAAAATTAACCTGAGCTTCAAACACTTGTAGGTTAGGAGCAAAGGGTCGAGGTAGCCCTTTCAGAAATGAAGGCTATAACATTAAGAAAAATATAAACATCAGTTAATATGGCAAGATCTGTATTGCCCTTTCTTTTTTAAATGTTAAGGAATAAGTTTGACCTACGTTGATCTGAGCTTGTGGTAAAGGTTACCTAAAGAGCAGGGGGGTGTGTGTGACCTGTAGGTCTGTTACTTTGGTGCAAGTGCTTTGAAGAAACTTCATGGAAGGATTAGCATTTATATACCAGGCTAGTGCATATATATATGTCGTTTAAAACTTTTTTATAATAAGCTGCTTTTATTGTCTCGGGAGCCTTTATTGAGTTTGATGCTCTCTAACCTTTTGATTATGAGAATGAAATAAGGTTCTTCTATTGTATTTTGTAATTGCTGAAGTATTTACAGCTAATTTTTAAGGAAAAGAAATTGTATAATAGTTTTATTTGTTTTTGTCCCTGTTGTAGAAAAATACCCCAAGTTGTTTCAGTACAAAACTATTAAAATACCTGTAAGTACCAGCAGGAATTCCTGTTTTCTCAGTGAAATGAAGCATAAAATACCTGCTTGGCTGTTTTCTTTAAACTAAGGAGAACTTCACATACAGGTGTAGTTCATATTCCTTTCGGAGAGAGCTCTTAGGGAACTCTGATTCAGAAAAAGATGTGAGCAAAATAAGATTGTTGTAGAATGGTGTTAAAAATGTAGCTTGATGGCAAGTTCAAAAATTAACTTAGTGGGTGAAAGAGGAAGGAGGTTGGAAGGATCTGCTTGAAAAGTATTACTAAGGACAAAATTCTGCATCTGTCACCCAAATGTGGCTGAAGGTACCAGGAGTAGCAGGTAGAAGTTGTGACAGTGAGAATTCATCTCATCCATAAGGGTTCTGTTTTCTTGGATTAAGTGGGTTCCAAAGGGGATTAAGGATTTCCTGTTTTTTTTGCAGAAGGGTTTCTCATATCTAGGTGTGATGGATAGCAGACCATACTCCTTGACCATGATTTGAGAATTTAAAACTCACAGCTCCTTGGGGAATATGAGTAATGGGGATACTTTATGTCAGCTTTTTATCCTTGTCATCCCCAGTGGAGTCTCCAAGGCATTTGGCTTACATTAATAAAATGCTTCAAAATTTTCTGGTGTTCAGCTAATGGATAAAGTGTACAATGGCAAATTCTGATTTTCTTAGGTAGCCAGGCTGAATCAAACCAGAAAATAGTATTTGGCACATATGATATTTTTCAGAGAGAAAATTGCACAATTCACATTTCAAAATTATTTTAGCCAAGACTTTTTTTTCCTAAGAGAAATAGTCAGGACAGTATAAAAGGCTTAAATTAAACAGGAGGTCATTAGGGTGAAGAAATGACTGGCTGTATTTTATTGCATTCTGTGTATGAGGTTTAGTGGGATGGAGTGCAAATCCCATGATATGACTCATGGAAGGAAAAAATGTTTCAAAATAAGGCAGTTAAGGTCTGTATGAAGTAGAAATAAACTAAACCTGATTCTGCAGACAGGAGATTGATAGTGAATATCTGCAAGAAGCGGGGTGTGGGGCAAGGGGCTGCCCTGCAGCTCAGTCTGCAGGAGGGATTGGGGTGAGGGAGAGAGGGATGTGGAGGAGGCAGGGTAGGAGGAAGGGTTGGAGCAGCCAGGAGGTCTCAGTGCTCCTGTTCCTCGGGTAGGACTGCACCCTGGGTCTGGTTCTGTGCCCTGCTCTGGGTGTCAGCACCAACCTTCTCCCGAGGCTTAAATAAGGGAACAATTCCAGTAACTTCAATAGACAGCTTCTCACATTGATCTCTGACCACAGCCCTTCAGTGCAGGGAAAAAAGCAGGGTTTTTTTGTGTAATTTAATCCTTCCCTGCTGGGTGGCCCTACAGAAAGCTTTTTCTGTAGCTGAAACTCCTTCGGTGCTGGACAGGAGTGATTGCGAGAGCCACCTTTGTACAGTAGTTCTGAAGGCTGTTGAGTGGAAATGAAAGATAAGTCTTGTACTTTCTTTGAGTTTCTTTTTATCAAACTGTTTATGAAGTAGAGCTGATTTAAAAACAATTTAGTCACTTGTTTTGAGGTTAATGAATGCTGGAGGGGAAGGCTCCTGCCACAAAATAAGAAGTTTTGACAAACTTTTAATTAAGAATTTGGAACGTGGAAATTTTGGGGTAGTTCTGCACTACTGAGATTGACTCTGGGGCATATTGGTTGGTCAGGTTTCTAAAGTAAATCTTCCTCTTAATTCTAATTAAGTATTGTAATGCCAGCACTCTTCATTAGGCAGCAGTTTGAGATTAGTTAGGTGGTAATAATGGAAAGAGAAAAACACGTGATGAAGTAGTAGAGAAGTTGGAGAAAGGGAAAACAGCTGTAAGATGTGGCTCCTAAATGCTCTTCAGCATTCCCTTGTTGGCAGATTTCCCACTGAATTCAGTGAGTTCTGTGGGACAGAATTCAGTCCTCACACACGTCCTGCCTCGTGTGGAAACACAAGTCAGGGCACCTTGATCACACAACCTCAACTCTGAAGTTGTGACAAGAAGTGATGCTAAGAACAGCTGTAAAGAGGGAAAACTCCTAATTCCCCCCAAAACTTTGAAGCCAAGTTTTTTTTTTTAAGTGTAGATTACATTATTGAATTGTTTATCTGTGGATTGAATCTCATTTTTAATAAATGGGAGCTGTTGTGAAGTGCTGAAGTGAATGTGAATTAGTGAGTTGAGAAAGATTAGCTCTGTGAGGAGATTGAGAACAATTTAAAATTCCATTGTATGGTGTTTTTCTTTCTGTCTGCATGAAGTACGGCTGTAATTGCCTCAAATTAGGTACTGCCTTTGTCTAGGAGAGTTAAACAAGTAACAGGATAAGATATTTCATGGTCCTCTTCTAAATAAACAGCTTGTTCAGTTTGTATCTTTAGGCAGCTTGCAAATGTCAGAGCCAAGTTTGTGGAGAGAACATATACATATATATATATATATATATATGAGGTGGAGTTTCCTTAGAAACGGAATCATCCTGGGTTGTTGGGATGCATTTTACAATTTGAAGCTGGTCTTCCCCTACTGTATAATTTTAGAGTCACCTTTTGTCATGGTTCTTAAAATAGATGCTTTATTAAAAAATTCCTATGGAGACATGGACTGTAAGCATGAATTTGCCCAGCTCCTTTCTGACAGCCGAGGTTTATATTTTGCCATCAGTTGCTTGATGGCGTTGTTACCAATTAACCCTCACATTGACCTCGTAATTATCAAGACCAGAAAGAGAAAAAACTGGTAGAAATGAGCCAACACACCCCCTTGGGCTGGGGCAGTAGCACACAGTAGCAGTAGCACAACACTGCTTTTTCCTTTCATATTACTGAGAAGGAAAAAATAATCCCACAAAGTTCTTGGGTTGGTCTTGTGGCCAGTGCTGTCCATGGGGATTCAGGCACTGCATCTGGAGTGAGATGGTTGTAAAGTGACTTTTCTGAAAGGAGGGAGAATCCTTCTCTGCCGTTAGCAAGTGAGCAGGGAATGGGTCTGGGTGAGCCCAGGGCACTTTGCTGAAGGGACAAAGTCAGTTCCAGATGGTGTGAGGTTCACCTGGCCCCTTTCACATCTCCTCTGGTGCTGTACCTAGGTCTGTCCCTGATCTGGGGGTTGTTTCCATTCAAACCTTTAGTGTTGGGCAGTTCTGTAGAAAAGGCTTCATAGCTGCTGGAAGCAGGGAGGAGTTGGACCTTGGCTGCCCATAGTATATTGTAAAAGCCAAGATCCTGTAAGTTCAAATTCCACATTTTGTTGCCACAGGCAGAATTCCCATCACTCCCCTGGCCTGGTTTCAGCAGATTTCCCAAGTTTAATACCAAGTCAGCAGTGTTTGTTGAACACTTGCTGCTGTGTCAAAGGGGACTAGAGCCGAGAGGGTGTTTTGTTCTGTTTCATGGTGTTTGCAAATAAAGCTGAGTGGTTTGGTAACTCTCTTGGAAACTATGAGACTCTAAGTTGGGCAGAGTGCTCCCTGGGCATGCATAGATCTAAGGATTGCACTTTCTTGCCTATCAATAAGTATCTTAAGGCCTTAACTTTTAATTCTATATATGACTAAAGTCCCAGGGAAATAATTCCACTACTGCTGTTCATTTATATCATTGGAGTCTGAATTAATTCAGCCTAGGCTAGGTTTTCTAATACATTATTTATTTAGGTCTTCAAAATGTCTGTGGTGCTGCATGTGGTTGACAGAGCATGTTCTTGTTTGTTAATATTATATGGCATCCCATTTTCCCAAGACGCTTCAATAAATGCATGTCTTTGAATAAAGCTGGGATTTTAACAGGCATTTTTTTCCCTTGTGTTGTAACTGTAGCATGCCAGATTCTTAGCTCTGATTTCTCTTCCCTCCAACCACCTATTTTAAATAGTTCTGGAAAGATCTTCACTTCTTTAATGTTTGTTGTTCGGTATTTTTTTTTTCTTTTTTTTTTTTTAAATGCTTTTTAGGGTAAGGCTTTATAAAGTAACAGTTTGTCTCTTGATTCTAAATATCTAGCCCAACTTTTCCTACTGCCCTCAGGCACTGGAAGTGTATAAATACCCTTAAATTAAATTAAAAAATCCCTGACATGAAGGGTGGAGCACTGAGCTCATAATTTCTGACAGCCTACAAAACTTACAAATCAAAAGACACGAGTGCCATGTAAGTGAGGGTGAAACAAATGGAATACAATACATGGAAATGAATGAGTCCTGTGAATGAACATTGGCATGTACATCCCCGGCCCCATATGAAGATTAAAGTGAGTTGTCTGCTCTAAAATTGCATAATTGCTTCTGTGACTGATTTGGTGCTGCTCCATAATAAGTTGTGAACACTGTATGCTGACCTGGTTAATGGGATGTTTACTAAATGGATGTATTTGTGTAGTTTAATAGGAGGATGCTTGAAAAATTAGCAGGATGAGAAAGAATGGCTGGAAAGAGTAATTTTTCATCAAGTGCTGGTGTTGTGAAGAGGAAGGCAGAGGCTGCCCTGCCATTGGCATGTGGGGGCTTGGAGTGGGAGGTTGGATGGGGCTGCATCCCTGACTTTCATGGAGCATCCTTGTCCTGAATTCCCGTGCGAGTGGCTGCTCCAGACCTGTGGGGTACCCAGACTCTGCCCCCCACTGAAGGTGCTGCCAGGTGGGGATGTGTGTGCCTGTGGGAGCAGCCTCATCTGCTGCCCTAACAGCTTCATTTGCTAAACTATCTTTCTGGAATTTAGCTATTTTAAGTACTGTAGACTAAGATAATTATTTCATGAAGTAATATTATCTGCAAATTAACCTTGGATCTCTGCAGAGGTTCAGAAAAAGGGAGATAAGGAGTTTTATCACAAATTGCAGACTTACTGGGTTTAACGTAAAGGCCGTGGCAAGTAATACATTTAAACTGCATTTAAGTAGTAAAGACCAGAATATCAAAGTCTAAAAGCAATAAACATTAAATTATTCAGAAAGTTTTTATATTTTCTTTCTAGTTTATATGTTCTTTTCACACACTGTCATTTAATGAGGTTATATTCTGATTAAAGTAGAAAAATAAAAAAGTAAAATGTTTTATTTCAGTAGATAAAAATGTAGCTTTCAAAATATATCAGCTTGCCCTGTGTAGTCTGAGCTGACTGTACAATTTCCCCTTCGTTCAGCATGGTTGCTAACTAACGGATTTTGGGGGGAAAAGTCCCCCTTATACAGAGTTTCAATTGAAATCCATATTTTAATTTTAAGTGACAACTAATACATTTACTGTAATCCTTTTCAAATATTCTCTGGCAGGGTTCCCAGACATACATTTTTGAAGGTTAAATGGTTTAGGATTTATGTACTATGTAGGTGTATTGGCTTTGAGTGTCAAGGTTTTGGTAGCAAGTGAGCTACAGGGGAGGAAGAGAAAATCAGGATTAAAGTGAAGCCTGGAGGGGAGGGAAAGTGTTTTAAGATTTGGGTTTATTTCTTATTATCCTGGTAATTAAATTGATCTCCCTGAGTGGAGTCTGTTTTGCCTGTAACTGGTGTGTGATCCCTCCCTGCCCTTAACTCACCTCACGAACCTTCCATGATAATCCGTGACAATCTCTCACCCTGCCCAGCTGAGAAGGGCAGTGGCAGAGTGGCCACCACAGCAAGTCAGTCTGAATAAGGTGCTGAGTTTATAGGGCCCCTTCATTGCCAGACACCAGTTTGTGGCTCAGAAACACCACAGCTGCAGCAGTGCTGGTTAATGACCTGCGTTTCTGAGGGGCTCAGGGTAAGGTACTGGGCTGAAAAACTGCTTTTTGCTGGTTGCAGAGCTCTCTTGGGTATCATTACACAGGGCTGATTCATGTAGTGTGGATGTGCCTTTCTGGCAGCTCAGAGTTTTGACTGTCCAGAAACACTTTTTTTTTTTTTAATAGGCTGAAATTGGCATGAATAAGCAGCAGTAATTGAAATAATATTCCACAAGGTTTGCATTTTAGTATGGCAATGTGATTAAAATTAGTCCTGCCTTTTCCTCTCCCTTGAGAACCATTGTGTGCTCCATGGCTAATGAAGTGGAATGAACACTGTGATCAATATTTATGGTGTCACTCTGGGCACCTGCAGTTCTCCCAACCCTTCTTGCACTGAAAAGCTGGAGTGGAGGTTCCTGACTCAAGCTGTTAATGGCTCAACTGCAGCTTGAGGAGAAGGCTGTGGAGACTGCTCCTGGTAGTGTTTCTTGTGAGGGTCACATGCCACCTGCACAGATTTGCTAGTTCTCATTATTGACTGACAGAAGTGGGACCTTGATTTTCTTAGTGATGTGCCTTCAGGTCTTCCAGTCGTCCTTTGGTGTTTGGGCTCTCCCTCTGTTGGGAACAACCACCCTTGGGGTACCATATTTTGCCACTGAACACACAAATAAGATGATATTTTGGATTATTTCAGCAGAGTTTATAGACTTCTGCCTATGGCTTTTCTTCTTTTTACACTCCAGTCTGCACTACAGATACTGTAACTGCTGGGGACAGTGTTTGTTTAATTCCAGCATGATGCTGTGGAGTATCTACTCCGCACTTTTGCACCTTGCCAGTTTGGGAGCTGCTCCCAGCTGTGCCAAAATATCTTTCTGCAGCTGCTTATGAAGTCCACAGACTATTTTCTGTCCAAATCAGCCATGAACTACTTTATTTTCTTGTTTCTTGACCCCTTCAAGGCTTTCCCAAAATAATGATATCATCTCTGAACTCTTGGTAGGTTGGTTTGTTGCAAAGTTTGCCCATTCCCTGGCAGTGACAGCAGCTGGAGGCAGTCCAGTGTAATTAGTAAGTATTTTGGAGACTTTGCCTTGGCAGCCCTATTAAATATGTGCAGTGAAAGCAGGATTAGTATGTGGCCTTATCTTTTTTTTTCTCATTAGGGCATCTTGATGATCTGTAAGCTTATTTAATTGGAAATTAGCCATTCTTATTAACACAGGAGATACCCTTTGGTCTAAATCCTGACATTGGATAAATGTATATAGTTTCCACTAAGGAGAAAGAAAACGCGTCCATATACTCTAGGGTGGAAATTTGCCCTTTTGTGTCCAGTGCAGTTCTCCTGGAAGAGAATTTCATTTTCTAGTAAAGGCAATAAATTTTCACTGCTCAGATAAGTGACTGCAGAGGTTCATCATCAGGATTTGAAGAAATAAGCCTCCTAAGAAGATGGATGATGACAAGGGGAGTAAGAGTTGTTATCCAATCATTTGTCATGGTCCAGAACATTAAGATGTATTGGTAAGACCCCACAGGTGTGTAGAACTTCCTTTTTTCCAGTGTGTAATAAGTTACCCTGTGCAGTCAGCCAGTATTGCACTGTCTGAAAACTCATTCTGTTTGCATCTCTTTGTATACACAGCACACAAGTGTTAAAATCCTATATATTGCTGGCAAATATTGTACACGTCATCCAGATGTAGCCCCACAACTACTGAAGAGAGGGGCTGACTTCCTGGGTCCTCACTTTCCTGCCCTTCTCTCCCTCCTCCATCCCACTCCAGTTGTTAACATTTCTGCCTTTCCTCTTTTGCTGTGAGTGTTCTGCTCCAGGCTTTCTCCAGAGACTTTTCCCTCTGATTTTTCTGTGGTTCCCTGCTCTACAGCCCTTGCCTTCTAGTTCTTCCCTTGTCTCAAAGCTTCAAAACCACAGAGCAGCCATGGGGGACTGTGTCAGCTAGTGAAAAACTGGATTAAACATTCATGGCTGTAGGAGTGCTTGTTAGCATATATGTATTAATTCAACATTTCCTGCTGGTTTTCAATATGTTGGGAGGTTGTGTTGCCAGTGAGGTGACTTAAAGTCCATAATGGAATAGGTTCCAACTAACTGCTTGAGACCAGGTAAAAATTTTCCTCTGCTTATCTGGTATCAGAGAAAAACCTTTCTCCTTACTTTTTGAAAGTGAGTATTCCTCTCCAAACCAGACATGGTTGAGATGCCGTTTCTGAAGATTTTGTTGAATTCTGCCTCAGTGGCTGGGATAGCTGATATTGAAATTTTCATGTAGGAGAGACACACCATTGTAGTTTGCTGTAGTGAGCTGCTCCCTGCACTGCTCTTTGCAAAAGTGAGGTTTGGCTTGTCTTTTTTGGGTTTGCTGTGGCACAGAATGGCTCAGTAGCTTAAATTTGATCCGAAATTGAGAGCTGGCACTGCCTGCCTTCAGGGGGACCCCATGATTTTGGGAGCCCTTTGCACCATTTCTGGCAGCATGTCTTCAGGTCCTGCAGGCACTCTGCAAACTGGCCGTGCTGGGGCAACCTGTTCCTATGGGTTTAGATGTCAAACACGTGGCTGTGTTTCCAGGGAAGCAAAATGTAATTCTTCTGAGTCCCAGCCATGTAATTACAGCCATAATAATAGCTATCATTTTTGATTCCTCAGTGCCAAACGTAAAGGTTGTTGTTTCTGTTAATGTTTTCAGAGGACTCTGTTCTGCTGCTTTTTCCCTATTTGTGCCTTATCTGTGACTGAACAATTACCAGGAATGTGATGAGGACACGGTATGCAGAAAGTCACCCCCTTGTCTCTTTTGCTGCTGGCTCCGGAGTGTGCGGGCGCTGCTATCTCAGCTGCTAATCAATGGAGCTGGAGCTAATGTGCGCAGTGACCTTTGCGAGGAGAGAGGAGCTCTGCCAATATTGCACCTGCAGTTTGAGTCAACTTTTACACTTTGTCATCTGCTTGACTGCAGGAGCTCCTCCCTCACCTGGATTGCTGGATCAGTTGCTGCTCTATCCACCAAGTTAAGAGATGCCCTAAAATTCTCTTGTGTGTTAGCCCTGATGTTTTCCTTGGACAGGTGTTACTGTTTTATGGGTGACCCCTGATCCTCCTGGTCTAAATTCCTTTTGTACTTCGTTAAGTTCGAAGTGATCCTGCACAGTTGTACACTTCAGAGTTTGGGGAAGTCAGAGGGGTTTTCACTGCTAGAATTAGACACAATTTGCAGCAGCCCACGGGTGTGCAAAGGCTATTCTCTAGCATTTTCCCTCTGCATTTTTATAGTGCTTAGGAGTCTGATGGATGGAGCTCTCAATTATTTAGCATCTATCAAGTTTTTGCTTACAACACCTAAACAAACACTAGTATTACATAATTTTTCCTGAATATGTAAGATATAATTCTGCTGCAGCATGTTACAAATGTATGAAAAACACATACTGTTGGTTAACCATCCCTTTTAAGGGAATAGGTTTTGGATTGAAATTTTAAGTATGCATGAAGACAGTAAGATACCATTTGCACCGTTAGGATTTCAATAATGTATGGAATTAGCAGAGCTTTATTATATTTCTGTGCCTGCATGCCCTTCATAGAGTGAAAGTTGTAATAAATATAAGTTCAAAGGTAAAATTTTATTGCTGTGCATGAGGGGAGAGAAAATAAATTAGAATAATGTAATCATGCACATATATGTTATGAATTTTGAACAGTGTCTATTAGAAAGTTTGTCAAAATGTGCTTAGCTTTGAAAATACAGATTAACGCTGAAGGTTTTAATATTGTTCTTCCTTATATTCCTATTCCTTGCAAATATAAGTGTAAAATATCTCCTGCCGAAAGCAATTGTCATGAAACGACACTTTCCTATTTTAATAGCTGAATAATCAGAACAAAAATATTTTCTAAGTTGCAGTGAGGTTATTGCTTTTTTCACACAAAGAAATTTAGTGGTAGAAAACCAAATTTTAGCCAGCTATTCTTTGCTTTTTGTGTTTCTATTCTTATATGTGAAAAGCATGTCCAAATGTCTCTTGACAGCTTTGACACTTCAGGGTGATTAAAAATGGGGTGAGGTGCGCTCATCTGATTCCATTTACTGATTCTCTATTTTTCTTTAATCTGGTAGCAAAGTTAAAATAGCAGCTCTCCAACAGGAGCTGGAAAATCTGTTTGGGGATGACTGGTTGGTATCAATCTGGACCCTTTGGGGTTAATATTTTTTTTTTTCCCCTACTTTGGAGCAAATAAGGACCAGGTCAGTGTGGGAGGGCAGCTGCTGGCACTGAACCCAGCAAACATCAATTGTTTGAGCTCCCACCTCAACACATGGTGCTTCAGCCTCTCTGAGACAGCCCCAGGTTGGTGAAATTTTGACAACAAAGTCAGTTCCTTCTCCTGGGTTTTCTTCCCTTACATTCCTTTTTGTTGACCTCTGTCATCTCCCTCTCTTCTTCTGTGAGTTCTGGCTGCACCATGAGGGCACTACCAAAGCATTGGCAATGACCTTTTTTTGACATTTTTTTATGCATTCCTCAGGTTTCAGCTCTGTCACTCAATTTGGGAAAACCGAGCAGCTATTGGTGCACACACCCCGTATTTTTTAATGTGTTTAAAACAGTTGGATGCTGAATAATTGGGAAAAACATTAATGGATTTTTTTGTTGTTGTTTTGTTTTGTTTTCTTCCTGAAAGCGACTGTCACCTTGAAATCTATAGAAACTTTCTGGAGAGAGAAAATATCAAGAAACTTTTCTAAATAAACAATTTTAGGTCACGATAAGTGATTCCTACCTTTAACTTCTTCTGTTGATGCCATGGTAGCTGAGATGTAAGCAGGATGAGGCTGCTGTTCCAATATAATCGGTGAACCAGTTCCAGAGGGTGGAGCAGTTTAGAGACCAAATGCAGTTTAAATGGCACTAGAGGAATGATGCACTACTGACTGAAAATGCTGACATTGTTATTAATGATGTAATTAAAGTTCCACCTCATAGGCAAAGTGGAAGCACACAGAAAATATTGTTAATATTGTGTTTCCTGTATTTGATTTATCCCCATTTTAAGTACTAAATGAAGTATGCAAAACACAGTGGAAATTAAATACTCTGTCTAAAATTCACAGCTTTATTATGTAAAAATGGTTCAAGCAGAGGTCATGGTACATTAGCCAGAAGCAACTTAACCCAGCTGAAAAATGTCTAATGCACTTCACATGCACAGTTGCTACTTGGCTAAACCTGGGTGTACAGGGAAGTTCTCCTCAAGAACCAAAGGTCATGGCTTGCTATTTGTATTGTTTTGGTCAAGAACAGATCTCAGACATTCATCTAGACGCTTGACTGAGGATCATCTGTGGTACTGGGTGTATTTTCTTTATTGCAATTTTTAAAAGCTCACTTCTGAGATTTGTGGATCAATTAGAGACAAAATTGAAAAAGATAGTAGTAATAATAAAAATAAAAAATAGCCTAGTATTTGGTCCTGCAGATTCTGAACGTTTCCTGATGGATAGTGGGAGCTCTCATAGTTGCTTTATGAGCTTAAGCCAGACTCTGCAGCTGAACTAGAACACATTTTTGTGTTAACTGCTTCTAAATGAGCTCTTAGTTTTAAGTAGTTGGCATAAATCTAATTTTAATTTACTGTTTTCATTTTCTTTTGCATTGATCCTCTTTTTTGTAGAGATTCAATTGCAGACTTGGAGAAAGAGGTTTTTTAAAGAGTCCAGATGGTATTTCCAATTATTTATTATCATTAGCATTCACTGTATCTGAAAACAAGACTTTTGCCAACTTAGATCAACCTCATCTGCTGCACTATTGTTTACAAATTTTCAGTGTCCTATGTTAATGCCAACTCACTTTTGGGGTGGTTTCCGGGGCTACAAGAGAAAAAGGGCCTGCTATTCCCAATATATTGCAAATTGCCAATTTATATAATGTGGATAACAATCAGGGATAGATTTCTTGTGCTTATGAGGAAATGAACAAGGCATGTCATTATTAAGAGTAGCATAATCTGAAGAAAAATCGTAATAATCAAACCAGAAGGTACAAAAGCTTTGCATTTTTCCATGTCTGAACACAAATGCTTTCTTTTTGGGGGTCAGTGGCTGTGTAAGAGCACAATTAGTTTTCCCTTTGTAATAAGCCCCTTATAGTATTTTTCAAGTTTTGACATTGGAGATGGCACCTCAAGTTGTCAAAAATAAAATATTTGGAAATTCACAGGTGTGATGCCTTGGGTATAACATGCTACCTTCTTTTTTTTTTTTTTTTTTAACTAAAATACCTGAATTCTTCCACTAAAATTATTCTCCCCTGTACAATGATGTAAGCTGAAATGGATTCTGTACACTATTGGAGTGAACAAGTCCACTTACATTTTTTCCTCAAAGTTTTCAAAATACATCTACATTTTATAATATTTTAATACATTGAAATTATTTGTGTGATTGGTTTCTACAATATTTTGTGTTGTTTAGCATTTGGAGCAAAGCAGTGCAGAGAAAGAAATAGAGGGACACCTGTTTCAATTACACCATAGCAGCAATTTCAACAATAAATCTTAATTGCAATCAGTCTTGATCAACCCACCTGTGTAGATTCCCTCATTTACAAGGAAGTGGGATAATGGAGAGAAAATAAGGAAAAAATTGAAAAGAAATAGAGGAAAAAAAGAAACCTGCAGAACACTAATATGGATTATGTTATGTTCTTATACTTTAAGTTTTCAGATTGCTGCGCTATGTTAATTATTAGGAACAGCAGCCTGAATTTCCCTGCTTTTCTCTGGGGATGCAGTCAACCCTTGTTTACTTTCAGCTGCCACTTGAGCAATTTCTCTTCCATTCAGGAGGGATTGTGCAAACAGCCACGAGGTAGAACTAATTCTGCTTCTGTGCCCAAGCTCAGCAGGTGAAGGTGCAGCAAATTCCTTTGTTAAGGAACAACTTGTCTTTCTTGTGTGGGGTAGGAGACACAGCAGAGCTGATGTCTCTGTGGGTAACCTCCTGCAGGTGTGTTGGTTGTTCTAACCTTGAGTGTGGAGGTGCTGCACTGAGGTGTTCTGGGACCTTCTCTGCAGGCCTGGCATCTGCTCACTGACGTGCCTCTCCTGTGCTGGGCTTCCTTGGACTCACAAATGAGTTTTCTTAGGTGCATTTGCATAAAGAGAGAAAAGAATTGTGGATAAACAGTCCAAATTGCAGTAGAGGATGTATAGAGAAGGAAAACAGATACTGCTTTTTTTTCTATACTTGGCATCCTCTTTTTCTCATAACCTCTGTAATGATCACTTGGACATAGGTAAGGGACAGGATTGTGGCCAATTATGCAGGGACTTGGGTGAGATTTTGTAACATTTTTCCAGACATACATTGCTTCCGATATTCATTATCGTTGCCTCTGTTCCTTTTTTGTACTTTTTGCCTTCACTTTTTCCTTATACTCCCTGCATTGTTATTCCCTTTTTCTTCATTGTGCATTATGTGATTAGAAATGTTTTTGTAGTGGCATTTGACCAAATCTTTTGACTCAAAATCTTAAGGATTGTCTCATCTCTTTTGGTTTTTTTTCCCCCCTCAAGGAATGTCTAGGTTTATTTGTGTTTGTTTCCTCTTGTTTGTCATGAGTGGCTTGTTCTATTTTACAGTTTCACCTTCTTTCACACTCTCGACCTCCCTTCCTCTTCATCTCTTTTGCATCTTCTTCCTCTCCGCGGGGCTCTGGTAATAGTGATGGACCAGTGCAATTAAATTTATTCCATACCCCACTGCTTTCCCTGACAAACTGACACCTCTCTTCTCTGCTGTTCTTACCTGTTGACTGGCATTAAGCAAAGTCAGCCAGGAGCCAGGATTTCAGTGGAGTGTGGCATTCATCTGTGGAGATGACTGAGCATGGCAAGTCTTGGATGCTTTATTCTCTAAAGCTGGCTGTGCAATGTGGGAAAAAAATAAAAAACAATCTGTGATGTCGTGATGAGATGAAGATATTCAGGAGGGTTGTAAGAAATTTCTCCTATTGTAATTTGATTGTTATTGTGTTTAAATGTAGCATTTTCCTTAGTTGATGAGATGTCCAGGCCAGGATCCTGCCAGCACAGTTTCTCAGCATGCAGTTGCTCTCAGCAAACTGGCATGCAGTCAATAGGAATCCCTCTGAATTTACTGCTGTCTGTTGACATCTCACTCTGTTACAGGCAAGTATTTAATCAAAGTTTATTGTCATTCTTTTCTGAGATTTAAGTGGGACGTAAAATTTTACGATATGTATAGTATTTTAGATGACAGCTTCATTATTTCCACTGAATAATTTGAAATGCTACAAGGAGAAATATTGATGGCAAACTGGTAATTGTCATTAAATATGCAGCATTTTTGCAGCAGTCACTTGTGCAAAAAATAAATTTTCTGAACTTCTAGGTAGCAGTGCAGAACAGTCTGAAATGCAATTCCTTTGTCTTGGGCCTTTTTCCATCATGGAGGTCACTTGAGGTTCCAAACATGTTCAAACATGAAAACTTCAAAGTGACTTTGCAATTTTTCTTTCTAAAAAATGAGCATGGTATTATATTATTGAATGTCAGAAGGAGAACACTTGGTTTGTTATTGAGTTGATCTTTTGGTTCCTGCTGCCTGATGGGATTTTTATTTTTGCTGCCTTAGTTGTCTCCTGTCCAGTGGACATTCCCTTTTTCCTGAGCCATGAGGGATGTCTTTTGCAGGAGTAATTAAAAACTGTGTCACGGGAGATGGGCATAACAGGTCACTGGGAAGAATGAGACAATGCACCAGAGCTGCAAGGCAGGGTGTAAAACAGACAGGTGCAGTTTATTATTGGACTGATTCCAAACAAAACACTCCTCTTGGTTCAGTGCCTCACCATGGAGTGCATTACTCAGGACTGTGGGAGTGGCTTCTCCTTCTGGAATGCAAAAGACAATGGAAAAAAAAAAGTTTCTGGAAAAATACCAAGCTTTTCAGTTCAAGGAGGGTTTTAGGTCATTCCTTATTTTGTTTCTCTTGTTGGGAAGAATTTAGTTTGCTTTTAGGTGAATGAAAAATTTCGCTCAGGATGGCGTTTCTCTGTTATCTTGTTAAAGGATTCAAATGAGAGACCAGTACATTAGGTCTTTGTTAGCATTTGTGAGCAACTTTGTTAGCAAATGTATTTGCAAAAATGCCATGCTTGTCCTCTCTTTTGTAATTATTACGCCCTGACATGAAAGAAAATGGATTAAATCTTTCCTGTAAAATGCTATCTGTTTGGTATATCTTGAGTATTTAGCTTTATAATTGCTAAACTCTTCAAGTACAAGGCAATCAGTTTAAAAAAAATGCCATTAGAGTTGGTCAGGATGCTTGCAATAAAGCATTTTGAATAGAAAACTGTAACATTTTTCTTAACTATGGCTTTCTTTAGGAAAGCAAGCATTCAGCGAGGCTGAGAACAATCAGTGCTTAAGGCATGAAATAAAGAGCATGTGAGAGGGATCAGCTGGGCTCTGAGGATGCTGAGGGTGCTGTTTCAGTTCTTATACCTCAGGCAGATCAGAAGCTGGGTGGTGTGGGTTGTGCTCTCAGGTGATGGTGTCTGGTTGTGCTCTTGCTCTCAGCTGGTGCTCGCCAGCAGCCACAGGTGCTTTTCTACTGGACACCCTGCAGGCTGGAGATGTGCCTGGGTTTTGTGATCCAAGTGCAGGACCCAGTTCTTGGCCTTGTTGAACCTCACAGAGCTGGCCTCAGCCCTTTGATCCAGCCTGTCCAGATCCCCCTGCAGAGCCTTCCTGCCCTCCAGCAGATCCACACTCCTGCCCAGTTTGATGTTGTCCACGAGCTTGCTGAGAGTGCCCTTGATCCCCTTGACCAGAGCATCAGTAAAGATGTTAAACAGGGCTGGGACAGGGCTGGGCCCTGGGAAGCACCAGGGGTGACAGCCCCAGCTGGATGTAACTCCAGTCACCACCACTCCCTGGGACTGGATGTCAGACAGGCTTTTACCCAGCAAACTGAACCAGTCCAAGCCATGAGCAGCCAGTTTCTCCAGGAGAATGCTGTGGGAAATTCTGTTAAAGGCTTTGATAAAGTCCAGATAGATACATCCACAGCCTTTCCCTCATCCACTAGGTGGGTCACCTTATCATAGAAGGAGATCAGGTTGGTGAAGCAGGATCTGCTTTTCCTAAAGGCATGGTGTCTGGGAATGATCCCCTGGTTGTGTTGTAGAATCTGTGTGATATCAGTCAAGATGATCTGCTCCATCACCTTTGCTGGTACTGAGGTCAAGCTGCAGGCCTGAAGTTCCCTGGATCCTCCTTCCAACCCTTCTTGTAGCTGGGTGTCACACTTCCAATCACCAGTCACCTCTGGGACTTTCCTGGATAGCCAGGACTTCTAGTAAAAAATGGAGTGTGGCGTGGTGAGCTCTTCTGCCAGCTCGCTCAGTACATTTAGGTGGATCCTCCATCTGGCTCCACAGAGCACACCTTGTGCATGTAAAGATTGTGGAAAGATCTGGAAGGATTATTCAGCCATATGTGAGATAAGACTTATACTTTCAAGGTACTGAGTGGACAGTTTGGAAGCTCTTGAGAATTTAATATTCCCTTTAAATCTGCGACAATGCATAAAGCACACTTCAGCTATGTCCTGTTCTAGTATTTTTCATGGAAAATTAAAGATTATTACCTCCCTTTGTAGTATACAGTAGTTTTCTGAGAATTCTCTGCCAGGCAGCTGGTACAGAAGAAATTCCCCTTCTGCAGTAATAGAAGGCAGTGATTAAACCTGAACACAGCAAATGGAGCTATAAAGTAAATCAAAGCGAGAGTTGAATTGTGCCTTCGTGCACCCAGTGGTAAACTCTTTCTAACAAAGCTTCCTTTCTTTGCCCAGGAATTGTGAATTGCAGCCTCTGTTTGCAGTGTCCCTGTCACCTGCTGTAAATCCAGTCTGAAAAGAAATTGTGGAAGGAGGAAGTTGAAAGTGTATTTGCCTCCCTTCCCCACAGGGTGGTCACCCCACAATATGTGACAATGTGAGCTCATGGGTGGAAAAAGCCACCTCAAAGAGGGTCCAAGTGTTTTAAATCATCTTCTGAAAGGAGTGGTTTGAGTTTTTTAAAGTCTGGTTAAATCAGTGGAAAGGCTTTCTTGGCTTTCAACAAGCAGTTCTTCTCTGATGCTTAGATCTGTAGCACAGTCTGATTGGTGAAAAAAAAATTGGCTAAATTCAGAATTTGGTGAACATCATGGCACTTTCTGTCCATAAAGTCCTGATGTAACAGATAACCTGAGCTGTGCATGGAAGGGTGGGGCTCGTGCTTTCAGGGCCAATGTCCCACCTTATCCCATCTGGTTCTGAAGCCTGTCCCTGGCTGTCCACGTGCTTCCCTGTCGGTGCTGGAGAGGAGGAAGGTGTTTCACCCTGCTTCACCAAAGCATGTAAGCTCTTGATGCTGCTGTACCACTGACTCCTAAAATCAGCCTGCCCTGGCTGCCCTGCCTTACCTGCTGCCATACAGACAAGCTGTCAGACGTTAGCAGGGATTTTGACGCTTAGGTGACTTGGGAAGACAGCTGGAATAAGCCTAGCAGGTTTATTTGCTGTTTTCACATTGGTTTTTTTTTTTTTCCTGAAGGTAGTTCTCAGCATTAGGTGAGCATCCAAAGCAGCAGTGGTGATACAGAGGCTGGTCAAAGCAGATTCAGCTTGGTTTTCCTTGGGATGCCAATTGCAGCATCGATGGATGGGGGCTCTGTGTAGGGGGGTTGGTGCAAACACTGGGCACACTGAGCCTTTCCAGGTGGGCATGAAGGAAAGGGAGTATAAAACTAAAGTATTTTTTAACCATGTCTTGCAGTCTGATTGCCTGCTGGATCTGCTGTTCCTTCTCATAATACGCTTGAAAAGTTTTATCTGTGCCTTGAGGGTGATGAGCCTGTCTTCATTTAGGGATGCAACTGCAGATAATAGCGCTGTGCTGTTGACAGCTTTATGTGCTCATAGCCTGCCTCTCTTATTTACTCACTTGTAGATGTGGGCTCTTGTAAAAGCAGCTCAGTTTTCTACCCTCCCAGTTATAATTGCTTCCTGGGCTGCCTTGTTACTGAGCCTGTTCCTGGAGCATGAGGTGAAAGAGGCACTTTCTGCCATTATAATTTTTTATTTTTTTAACATGTAATTAAGGCTGAATAGTCATTATGGTTTTTTTCCCTAGGTTCATAATTAAAGAAACCTTGAAGGAGAGGTTTGTGACTATTATAAGGGCAAAAGAGGAGGTAACATGTGATGGGACCTTTTTGTTTATAAACAGTTGAGCTTCTAGAAACTTCAGATGTAGCCGAAGTTTCCTGAGGATCCAGAAATACTAAGTAATTGAACAGTGTAGCAGTCAGTCATGACTGTTCATTGTTTAAAACGCGTTTGTAAGACATTGGGTGTAATTCAGTACTAAAAGAGTTATATTTTATGAATTTTTATGAATTGTGATGTCCTTGTAAATTCTATGTAATTACTTAAATTTCTTATTTAAAAAAATAGTTTATTTTCCTTTCCAAAAGAAATAGTTCCCTCTGTTGTATTCCACATGACATCCCTCATGTGCCTCCTTTTGCTGCTCATTCCGGCAGTAGTTCTTTTGGTTGGCAGGTTTTCCCCACTGTCCTTTTTGTTGAAAGGGCTTTTGAAAAGATGCTTCTCATCAGGACATCTGCTTTGGTCCAGGTCTCTTGGTTCATCTGCAGCAGAAAGTATTTCTCTCTTGAATGGTGGTGGCCCAATAGATTAATAATTTTAGATCTCCTAGCTTTTGGGTGAGAGGCAAGAGTCAGAAATAAGAGTGTCTCATTCTGGTGAGGCGGAAGGGGAAGGACCAAAATTTCTCTGGCCTACAGGAAAAAGAAACTTGACTTCTTTGGGGACCTGCACAATTTGTACTGTGGAAAATAAGTTCTGTAGGTAGAGATTGCTAGAAAATATGGGGCAATTATCGTTAGTTCTGTTGAGATATTACAGCTTTCTTTTGATGAAATTATCCCATTCCTTTCGCTTACCTGCTTCAGAGAATGGACTGCAGCCAAGATGTCACACACTGAGCTTGAAACACATTTTTTTCTTCTTTGCTTTCCTGAATAAATTTTTAAGATAATTGTTCGAGTATTGCACTTTGCAGCCTGAAGCCTCACCACATGCTGTTTTGTAGCACATTCCTCCATGGGCTGGTGGGCGTGTGACATGAAGTCAGTGTGTTTGGTGCAGGCTGTGGGTATTGAACCAAGCCGTGCCTCCCTCCATGTCTGTCTTGTTTCATTTGCTCCAGGTGAAGAAGTTCCACATCACTTCTGCTCGGAGCTTCCCCGTCCCGAGGTGGTGACTTGTGAAGTCCCTTGTGCCAGGGACTGTGTGCTCAGCGAGTGGTCCCCGTGGTCTCCCTGCTCCCACTCCTGCTCCAGCAAAAATGCCGAGGGCACTCAAAGCAGGAGCAGGTCCATCGTGGCCCTTCCAGCCGAGGGTGAGTGCTGAACATTGCTGGATAATCACTGTTCCTTTAATGCATTGACTTCATCTCCTGAGCCAAGAGCTAATCCCGCTTCCTCAGGAATCAGGGATAATGCTGAATGCTTGTCTCTGCCAAGGGACTAAGAGATCTTGATGGGCTGGAGTTCATGTGTCACTTGGAGAAATTCTGTCACAGTTGAAAACTATTTACTTCAGCCTCTGAATTGTGGGCTGTTGAGGGCCTGTCTTGGTGTGAATTTGGTTCTGGAGAGCTTCATCCTCTACCAGTAAAATTGCTGCATGACAGAGTTGTCATGCAAGTGTCTTTATATGGGAACATATCAGTAATGATTTAAAACCAGTGGGCTGTGAAAAATGAGAAAATGGAAAAGGACTTGCTTTTTTTTTTTAATGTAAGACCTGGAATGTGTGGACCTGCTTGTTGTAGTTAGTAAATAGCACTTGATAAATACATGTAATTTCTTCTTGATCTTCACAGACATATAATGTATCTGTTTTTTTTACATATTGACATCAGTGATATAGCTATTTAGACAAACCTTTTTGTATTAGAAGTGTAGTCTTCTAATTCAGTTACACATATGATAATTAATTTATGTGTTGGTTTATCACACAGCATTTGGAAGGTCTTGGATCAAGTGCATAAAAATTCATAAAATGTGAAGAGGTCCAACAGGCTAAAGCCTTGTTGACATAAAATACTTGCTAGTGCCAAAACTGATACAGTTAATGCAGAGCAAAACACTTTTAGATGCAAATCTAGTCCAGGGCAAGATCTGTTAAATGCTATTTTGTAAATTATAATTAAAGCCACCCACTGTTTCTGGGCTAATGTAAGGACTTGATCTTGCAAACCCTTACTCATGTGAAAGGACTGTATTCACCTAAAGATCCTCATAAGCACTCCTGAAGAAAATTGGGACCCTTCAGGATGAAGATAATTGTTGATTGAATGATAGTAACTACTACTACTAAAAAAGTCTATGAGCTAGAGAATAATTAAAATGAAAATACAGTTTGTCTCCTATTTTCCATGGAAATAATGAATCCAAATAACAGATAAAGCATGGAATTACAAGAGTGACATGGTGAAGGAGTGAATTCTGGAAGCAGAGAAGCACAGTCATCTCAGCCTGTAAGGCACTAACCTAAAAATGGTGTACTCTGAATTGAATACTTGAACTTTCTCAGGAAGGAATAATTAACTATTAAAACCAAACTCCCTGACTTTAGCAATGGTGTTACAATTTGCTGTGCAGAGTCACACATCTGTGTGCAGATAGTGATTGAAATTTGGGGAGTGGAAGTGGAGTTAATACCATTATCACTGCAATATTAAGACAATTTTGAATTATCTACTTTTTCTACCTTTTTCACACCCTGCTCACAGTTAAGCACCTGACTTCTACAGAGCTCTGGTACCTTTGTAAGGGCCATTTTATTTGGCCTGTGTCAACGGAGGAAGCGTCAGCTGTGGCTCTGCTGTTGAAGGACTTAAGGAAATTTTGGGTCATTATCTCCAAGCTTTTTTATCTTCTGCTCCCAGAATATGATCACCAGGAAGCTGTTGATGAAACCTGTGGAACTTGATTTCAGTCAGGTTTTAAAAGATAATTCTTTACACAGCAAGTGTCTGAAACTTGGTGCAAGAGGAGATCATGGAGCAGACACTCCCAGCAGGCGTAAAATGAGTTATAGGAACTGCTGTACATCATAAATCTTTAAATGGCTACTGGAATGGCCAGGCAAGGGCATGTTGTCCTGCTTTCTTTGTACAAAAGTTATCAATGAAATGCAAAAAGTGGCTAGGCCCTTGTGCTCCTTCTAAAAACAGCATCTCCTGCTTACAGTGTTGCAGGCAGGTTTGGGTAAGACATTTCTTTATATGTTAAGTTAAATCAGCCTTGTTTAGGAGAGCTTCGTTAACATATTGTAACTAACATAATGATAAAAAAAGCCACTGTAATTTTTTCCTGGGAAGTTCAAAACATTGAACATTTGGAAATGTTCTTTAGTTTTGGTTTTTTTTTTTTTTCTTACTAATGGATCAGGTGTTTTGCCGTTTGCTTGTTACAATTTTTTAATTTTTAAAATGTGTCTCAAACACACACAAAAAAGAATTGGTTTGTGTTTTTCCTGCCAAGTCAGATTCTTCAGGAAATAAGCTACCTGGGACATTTTCTACTCCCTCATCATACTAAACATTTCTGAGACTGAATGCTGTGAGGAACAGTCCATTTTCATGAAAAGATGAATGGTAATGTGACATGATTATCCAGTGAGTTAGGTAGTTTTTCTCTTTTTCTTTTCTCACTGCTATTTATTGTGGCCATTTGGGGCCATACCTTTTTTCAGGAGGGTCAGTCCTGCAAGGCAATTGGCATCCCTTTGACATCCCTTCATCTCCTGTTGATTTTAGCAGGGTGTAAATGTGCTCTGAACCTTGTGGTATCTGTCCCCAGCACTTCAGCTCTTTCAAAACCTCCAGCACTTTGGCTGTGTCCCAAGTTGTCTAGGTTCTCCTTCCTGGAGGAGAATGGTTTTGATTTTACTAATTTTTGCTTCTTTCTTCTTAAAATGACAATGCTTGCTGTTAAATTTCACTGCATTACTCCACAGCTTTTGAGCTAGGATCATCTGCTTTTATGGATGAATTCAGACTGCTGGCTGGAGTGTTACAGCTTCTGGGGAGGCTCCTCAAACTCCTGTACTTTGGGGCTTTGTCACCAGTTGCTGACAAAGTGCAGCAGTTCAGCAAAATCTTTGGACATGGGTTTGAAGGATGGTGCTTCAAAGAAGTGAAGGCTTCATACTCCAGATGTGTCTTTCAAGTTTCCCCCCTCCTTGATTTGCAGATGTGGGTGTCATTTGATGCATCCTGCTGTCATTACAGTTCAGCTTCTTCTGCTGCTCAAATCCTTAAGGCAACACGTGAATAGAGTCCAAATATAAGAGAGAGAGAGATGTTCCTGCTAGGGAGATTAGCAAGGAGAATGAGCATAAAAATAATGCTTAATTCGTCTTTAAACCTGATTGCATGTTTGCTGAGTGATACTGGCATTTAAATGGAATTAACTTGGCTGTGTGTAGGAGTTATTGATAAAGTAACTCAGAAATATACTTTGCCTGTTTCTGTTTCCATTATGCATTGGAATACAAATTTATGCAAGGCTAATTTAATGAGGAAACAATATTTTAGAAGGTTGTTATTTCAGCCATAAAGGTCAACAGCTTTATTTAAGCTTTATTTATTTATTTTTTGTAGGGGGTGGAGAGGGGGAAAGAGAAGGTATTGTGCAAACCTGACTTTTAAAAAAAAATTTTTCCGCATCTTCCTTTTGCCGCATGCTGTGAAATGAGGATGTGGTGTTCTCTTGACCCTTTCCAGGTGGAAAAGCCTGTCCCCCTGAGCGAGCCCTGCAGGAGCAGCGTGCCTGCAACGAGCACCTGTGTGTGCATTTCTTCTGGGAAGTGTCTCCCTGGAGCTCCTGCTCCGAGGATGTGCTGGGCACGGCGCTGAACGCCACCTCCAGCTGGAGCGGGGAGGCCACCTGTGGAGTGGGCATTCAGACTAGGAAAGTCTTCTGCAGGAAGAGCAGCTCTGGCCAGGTCACTCCCAAAAGGTATTTAAAGAAAGCTTGGTAGTGTTTATATAATATACGTGATGTATAAAGGCATTTTCAGCAAGTGTATGGACTCCGCAGCATTGAAATAATTTCATTGCAGGACTAACTCTCCAGGTACTACTCCATCAGTGTTGTAACAAGTAAAGAAACCAAATATCCAGCCCATTTTAACTTTCCATGTAAATCCAGGCAAAAAGCATGCTTTCAGTGGTGGAGATTTTTTACTGTAGCTCCTCTGCTGCTCTAATTTACAGTTTTCTGCAAATATTTTCCCTGAAGGACAGGTGTGAGGAAAATATAAAATCCATTTGAATGTAATGTTAAGCAACACCTTATTAGCAGTGCTCTAATCAAACAGAAAAAGTAAATAGATTTTGCATTATATTTACACTCCAATAAGGCAGTACCATATGTGTGATCTATATTGTTCACTTGGTTTATATAACATCCATAATGTGATAGCAACACAGCAAAATTACATATTCTGCAGTGGAAATATCCCAAATTTTGCTTTGCTTTACTAAATGAAGAAAATAAGTAGCACAGATGTTTTCCTTAATATCAAAAAATCAAGACGTTGCTAATTATTTTTGCACCATTAATGAGTCTAGAGACTTAGAACTGAGTTTCCTTTCCTATTGTAATTCTCAAAACAATGCTGTTTGTGTAAGCAGACTGTGCTGATTTCAGTAAAGTTAATTAAAATTCTTGAGGTTAATGGGGTTAATGAAATAAAATGAAAGAAATCTGGTATTCGTGTATGTCTCAAATGCATTGATAAGCTTGAACTTTACCTAATTAAACATATTGTTTATAGAGTTATGTAAAGCCTAAAATAGTTGTTTGCCCCCTCCACTCTTGAGGTGGTGTAAGAGGAAATGGAACTGAAGGGAGTAAGTAAACATTTAAGTAGCTGAATCATGGTTTTAACTTTTTTTTTTTTCTTGTATGAATTAGTGGCACATTCCTCCTTCAAATGGGATCATTTTGGGTTGCATGCATCACCAAGTATTGTTGAGTGATCTTTTTAATAGAAATTAATAAGGAGTAAGAAAGAGTAATTCTCTTCCTGTTCACCAACTTGATCTGCAAGATCTGACAGATCCCCTAAAATTGTCCCTTTTCCACTCTTCAAGTCCTCATATATTAACTGTGCCTGAAACTTTTCTTAGAATGTGTATGACATGTTTTCCATGTAGGAGTTAAAAATGAATGAAGAAAATCACAGAGCTCTTTGTACTGTATTGCACTTGAAACTATTTTTGTGTTCCTTGGGGGTTGAAAGTTGAGGAATATGTCATCAGCCCTTACAGACAGGTGGTTTGAAGGCTGTTGCATGTTGTGCTAAAACAGGACTACTTTATAAACATAACTACTCACTTTCTTTGGTAATAAATATATCTGTTTTACTCCCATGGTTTATGTCACAGACAGAGCTACATTTAGCCTGTAGTCATCAAGCCAAGCTCCCCATTTTTAAAAACAATTTTTTTTTTTAAATCCTTAAAACATAGTAAATTCAGCTGAATTGTGTGAGTGAAAAGAAAAATAAGGCTTGCTCTGGCCAGGAGTGGTGTCTTTGATATGGCAGTATGCTCACAGATCTGTGAAAGTCTTAGGAATAGAATCTTTTTTCATAGTTTTTAGTTTTTATTGTGTTTTATCCGCAGGTGTCCGGAGTCCCTCCGGCCCGAGGCGGTGCGGCCGTGTCTCCTCCCCTGCAGGAAGGACTGTGTTGTTACACTGTTCAGTGAGTGGACACCCTGCCCCACAGACTGTCAGCCTGGTAAGCCTTAAAGTCAAAATCTGGGGAGGGAAAAATTAAGGCATTGGCCTAGAAACATGTGACAGATGAAGTTCACACCAGTTTAGTAATTTTTAGGGCATTCATCTGCATGAGCTTTGGACCTGAGGAATTTGGACCTTGACTTTTGAGTTCATGTTTTGGGCAGGTGGGATCCTTGTGAGCAGCTTTGGAGATGTGAATTCTCTTTGCCTAGGAAAAATTCCTTCTGGGTTTCTGCCTTCAGAGTGTCGACTCCAATGCCCCTGTGCTGTATGGCTGCACATGGAATTGCATATTGCAATTACATATCAAATGCAATTTTCTCAACCAACCTGGGTGTATGTACAAGGGTGTGCAAGTACCTCCTGTACTTCTTTTTTTTTCAAGGGCCAAACATCTTTGATCTTGTTGCTTAACTTTGAGGCACGAGTGTTCAACAAAGTTTCTTTATAATCATGTAGTGTTGGGTTTTCTGATGAATTTGTGTTTCATTAATTGTTCAGATGAAAGTCTGCTTACTTATCAGAATACTTCATTATTGTTGGTAGTTCCCTTGCCCTTCAAAGATTATCAGTGGATGCTTTAGTATAGTCCTTGTTAGATTTTACAGGAAAATGAGTTGCTTTCTAAAACAGTGAATCCTGTTTTAATTAGCAATTTATTTTTAGACTTTAAATGAGCTGCCTATGAAGGAGTAGAATAAATTACCTGGTAAATTACTTTGTTTATTAAATAATAGTCTACAATTAAAATGAGAAGAAATTAATTATTTAACCTCCTTGGCAGTGTTATCATTTTAATATAATTCTAAATTAAAACTTCTTAGATGAGGGAGTTTGTTTTTTGCTAAATCTGTTATTGATATGGCTGCATTGCAAGATTTTTTTTTTTAATTTGCATTGCACAATTAAAACCTCAGCATGATAATGAAATTTCAAAGCCACTATACATACATGAGTTGTTAGGGGTGTTGTGGTTTTTTTATAGAAAAGTTGTATTTAATGAAAGCAATATACAGATGGTGAATTACTAATCAGATCAAGCAGGAACAGGTATTGCCTGGCAGATTTAAAATTAATTGTGTACCAGCATAAGATCAGAACTTAGACAAACATGGAATCACTAAATCAGCTTTACACAGAACTTTACCAGTTGAGCTGTTTGTAGTTTATCTGAGGAAATACATCCAAGTTTACCATCTCACAGTAAAAAAGCTGACATTTTCCCTACATTTAAATGTCATCAGACAAGCGTCTGTCATCTGGCAGAAGATTATCTCCAGCCTCAGAAGTGCAGACAGCACTGAACTTAGGGCAATAACAGATGGGTGGACAACATAATTCACAAAGGAAGTGCCACTGAGTCCCAGCACCTGTTGGGGAGGCAGGAGCAGGGAGGTTGTTGCAAGTTATTGATTCTCTGCCATTTCAGATACTTACAGGTGGCAACTGTCTACTTCAGTCTTCTGTAATGTATCTGTTTTACCTGGGCTTTGAGGATGGACTGAAAAAAGAATCAAAGAAGCAGTAGGGTGATTTCAGGATATGAAATGGTCTGAATGAGCAGCAGGTGGATTTTCCTTTGTCACATGCTTTCCTGGGGGTGAAGGTGGCCTGGAGAGGTAACTGCTTTCAGCATGGATGAGGTACTCCCTGGTCTGTCAGCATAGATTTAAAACAGGGAGATTAAAAAAAGCAAACAACAAACAATAAATAACATTTTTCATCTTCCTTCTGAAAATAGATGGTATCTGTAAGTACCTCTTCTCTTCTGGGCATTGGCTGTCCAGGAGGAAGGTTAGAAATTTCAGTTACTTAACTCTCTAAACAAGTTTACATGAAGTGTTTGATAGTAGCTGTCCTATTTCTCCCCATGCCTTAAATCAGTTTTGAAATGAGATGGGGTAAAAGTGGATGAAATACATGGTGTGCCACAATAAGAAATTCCAACAATCTCTACCTTGTGTCACACAGTCCATGATCTGCCACTTCCAATCCTCATAAACACAAAACCAGAACTGGTCAAAGTGGAAGACTTAAGAGCTCTTATCTCTACAAAGGTATTGGCGACAGCACTGATTTTGGTGACTAAAATCCTAGAAAATCTCAGAAAATTTGTGAGCAGAGTTTCGTGTCTGGCTTTCCATCTGCTCCGGATCAGAGTGGGAAGCTGAATGTTTTCTGTGGAAACTGGACCTGATACAGCACATGTTCCAGGAGTGAAAAGGGATTTTGTCCCTCACGTGAGAATGGTGGTGGAGCTCTGTGAGCTCTGGGGGTGAAAGACAGAAGAAGGAAGGATGCAAGATCCAGGGAGGAGTGAGAGCGGCTTGGTAGGAGTTGTGTGGCTCTGCAAAGGAGGAGAATGGAGGCTGGTGGCACAGGAGCAGGGAGTGGAAACAGAGGTAAGGCACCTCTGAAATTCTCAAACAGCATTATCTGAGTTGCAAAGTCGAGGACAGAGAAGTTAATCAGGTCCTGAGATCCTGAGGCTTGACTTTTTTTCAGGAGGGCAAACAGTCATAGCCATGCTGCAAATCAGTTTGGCTTTAAAAGGACAGTTCTGCACAGTGCTGGTACTCTGGAAAAATTAGGCTATAGCAATTTTAACTGAAATATAAAAATTATGCTCATTAACATTTGTAAGGAATGCTATAGAAAAGCCAGGGAGGAAATTCAATTTTGAAAATGGGGTTTGAGTAAGGTGCAATAAATGTTGAGGATAATTTAGTTTCTTGAGGTGGAGAAAATGACTGTGGGAAGCTCATTTAGATTTGGTACTGATTAATAGGAAGGAAATGGGTAAGATTCAAATGGTGGTAGATAATTTGAATGAAAATCATCACAAAGTGATAGAGTTCATGATTCTTGGAAAGGAAGGATGGTAATATCAACAAGACATTAAAAAAAAGAACAGAAAAGACTTCAACAAACTGCAGGAATTGGTATCTACTCCTCTTGGGAACTTGTTCTATGCAGTCAGGAGTACAGAAGACCTGGAAGCTCCAAGAAAGCCTCTTCAAGGGGCTGAAGCCCTTCTGGATTATAATTTCTATTCTGAAACTGTGCTAATACCAAGCCAGTAGCACTGGGGAGCAAGACATGTGTCAGTCTGTATGTGATTTGCAAGTTCAAGGTTCAAACCATGAAGAAAAGCACCAAACACATCTAGAGAAGCTCTTTTATATCTTACTGTCAGAGGTGTTCAGGATCTTGTTTCCTTTTGGATTCTCCTATTGTTTCACAAAGATTAGAAACAAGAAATCAAGAATGCAGACTTAGCTGGAGGATATTAGACAGTGAAAATTGCATAAATGGATTAAAAACAAGGGGGAACTGAATGAAATGTACTCTCTGAGGAATGGGGGAAGTACAGTGTGGGGAACGTGCAGTTGTTGCCATTGTTTCCTGTCTGCAGCCAGGAGAAAGGTGGTTTCCAATGAGTAGCTGTTCCCATGTCAGTGAGGTTGTGTGAATAGGAAGGAAGTAGTAAAGTAATGCCAGAGCTTCAAGTGACTCTCATAGGTGAGAAATTGTCTTAAAAAACTAAAACTCAGTAATACCAAGGCAGGCCAAACCAAAACTCTCCCTCTCACCTCTGCTCCTCCTACAAGAAAGGTCAAGAAAGTTGTAGATTACTCATCCTAACTTCATTATGTAGAAAGCCACAAGAACAAGTTATTACTCAAGATATAAACATTTCAAGAATCAGATTGTAATAAACTGGCCAGTAAGGATTTACTGAGAACAAATTGTGCCCAATAAATTTAATCTCCTCTTTTTTTTTTTTTTTTTTTGACAGAGTAGCTGTTCTAATTAAGGGAAGTGGTAGATTTTTGACACATAAAATTTTTATCAGTAAGCTGAGGAACAGTGGCTTAAATTAAATCACTCTTAAATGGGTACTCTGCTGCTTGAAAAATCTCAGAGTGGATATCACAGTGAAAATAGTCTGTGTCTCCTTTACTGCCTGTTGTAGTGTATTGATACACACTGATAAGATCCTGTGAGCCTTCTCTCCAAGCTGAAGAGTCCCACCATCCTTGGTCTCTTCTGTGTGTCAAGTGCTCTGCTCCCTAAATAGTCTTTGTGGCTTCAGGCACCTCTGGAGATGCAGTGGACTACAAAATGAATGGAAGTCAGCAATTAGAAGTGCTGAAACTCATGCCAGGCTGGTCAAATTCCTGGGCATGTTGTATGCCTGAGGGTTGCTGTACTGTGCCCTGGGGAGGCTGCACATCCTTGGGCACAGTGTGAAAGTGAGCAATGAGAGGGAATTGAATTGGACCTACAAAGACTGGGTTTGCTTAGTTTAGAGAGGGGAAGACTTAGAATGGATGCAAGCCCTTGCAGTTTTGTAAAGGTTATGTATTAGGTGACAGGGATAAACTCTTCATGTAGTGGACAGAAGATAAAACAGTTTAATTTCCAGGAGCGATGGTGTGTGCTAGATTTTAAGAAAAGGCTCTTTGTGAGGCTTTACAGGCAGCATATCAGGCTGTGAAAGGAGACTGTAGGAAGCTGTAGAGCTGCCTCAGGTAGTGGCTGTGAAAGCAGCAGGAGAGGGATCTCTCTGGATGTGCTTTTCCTGCACCAGGGCAGCAGCTGTGCTGAGCAGCCTCCTGCCGGTGCAATGTCCCTTTGCAGTGATCTCACAGTGGTGGCACATGTGCCAGTGGAGGCTTGTATGACTTGGTATTTTTAAAGTCAACACTTTTTCTTGGATCTGTGGTTTGTGTTCATGATGTGGTTGCTAAGTTTTTCTTCTATTCCACTACATTGTAATTGTAATTTTGCTGCTTTGCTCTTATTCTGAGCTGGAAAAATAATACCCATGGTGGGCTTATTGGCACACTGCTTTCCTCTTTCAGACATATTTGATGAAGTCTGTTATTTAAAGCTTTTTACATGGTCTGTAATTCTTCAAGGAATTCTCCTGAGATCCCTTTTTACTTTTCCAGCACCTGTTTTTGAAGTGTGAGTGCAGTACCCAGAGAATGCCATATGCAGTGGTTAAACCAGCTCTCAGTTTGCTCTTACCAATTACACAGCCAAGGATTGTGTTTGCTTTAGCTGTAGAGACAAACAGATAAATCTTGTTCTTGTCTTTCCTGCTGCATTCTGTGCTTGGATTTTGTGAACTGTGTTTCCAGATGGATTGGTCTTGCATCAACTCAGGTTAAGTAGGGAGTTAGCCTCTGTTGGTTGCAATGGTTTTCCTATCAGGAAGTTATCATCTCTGATTTCTAGAGCCATAAAGATGGGTTACTGGTAGCAGCCTGAGACCACCAGAATGTGTTCTCAGAAACAAAACTTTCGTTTATGACAGTTTGTTTCTTTGGCTTTTGCTCTTTTCCCCAGCTAAGGTGTTTATTTTCTTATTTATTTATTGTCTTACTTGATTTGGTGTTCTGTTAAATAGATGGTTTTTGATGCATTTCTTAGGCTGTTGATTTATCATCCTTCCAGCTGCTGTGCTGCTGAGCTACTGCTAATTTTAAAGGAAGAAATGTTAGAATGCTCATATATCAAAATATAAATGAAACACAGAGAATGTTTCTAACCAAGGCAGCTAAATCACTAATTTGGGATGACAACCATGTCTGAAAGACAACTTTTTTTTTTGCTTTACAGGCAATGCCACTGCAGTTAAGCAGTCCCGGTACAGGATTATCCTTCAGGATTCTGCCAGTGGGGGACAGGCATGTCCAGACACCTTGTATGAGGAAAGAGAGTGTGAAGATGTTCCCATCTGTCCAGTGTATAGGTAAAAACTTAGCTTGGAATCAGTCTCTAGTGGGTGTCCTGTTCTCCAGAAATGACTCTTGTCCTGCACAATTTTCACCAGAAGATAAGATAATTTTGGAAAATGCAGATTTTAAAACAAATAATGTGCCTTGCAAAATGTGTAAAAGTAGAGTTCAAACTGGAGATTTCAGTGGATCTGGCATCATCAGAACAAGCAACAACAGACACGGCTCCTAGAAATAGTAACCTCAGGGCCTGCAAGGAAGCTGTTACTGGGAACTCCCCCCTCATTGTATCTAAAAATCAGTGTAAGCTATTTTGGGACCACAAGCCCTAGAGTGCCTGAATCATAATTGCATGGTTATTGCAGAAACTCTTGTCTTTTCCCCTGTAGTCTCACTCCAGTGAATAGTATACACTTAAAAAGTTCTGATTAGACAAATAATGCAATAGAGCAGTTACTCACTGCTCTTCATTAGGATTCTGTGGCCCATCTGTTGTGCAATATTAGTAAATAGAAAAGCATTATGTCTTTTCATATGAATCTCCAGCCTGCACATCCCATAAGGGATTGTCCTGGAGCAGAGTGTGGAGCTGAAGGCAGTGCCAGGCAGGGGACACAATGCTCTGCTCTGCCTGGTGCCTGGAAAGCTGCTTCCCATGGCTGGCCCACCTGTGAGCATGGAAAGCAGACCCGGGAGCAGCATCAGCTGTGTGAGAGCAGGAGGAGAGCCTGGTGACAAAGCCTGCTGGAGCAATTTCCTTTGTATCTGACCTAACTTTGAAACATGCTCGGCAAGATGAGAAAGGGGAGCATTGCTGGACAAGGATGTGGCTTCCTAGAAGGTGAACCTGGGAATCTGAATTCCAGTTCACGGTGCTTGTGTCAGGAGTAATTACAGCTTTGTGACTCCAAATGATTGCTAACTGGAGTTTGTGCTCAGATTTTTTTTCCGTGTTTTCCAGTTTTAAGCACTTCATTGTTGGCTGTTCTGCTGCAGGTGGAAGAGCCACCGCTGGAGCCCCTGTGTGCTGGTGCCAGCCTCGGTGCGCCAGGGCCTGCCGGGGCAGAGCGAGGCGTGTGGGCACGGCCTGCAGTCCAGGGGTAAGGTTCTCCATCCAGCCCCCAGTGCTAAAGGTGTTGTACATGGCATTTAAGTAGGGTCTTTGCTCTTTTGCAGTAGGTAATGTGGAAACTTACTAAAGTACTTTATGAAATAAAGTGTTTTGGGAACTGCTTCCGTTATTCAGTTTGCTGTGCTGGGAATTAAAGTACCACTAACACAATAGCTTGGAGTATAGGAGGAGATCTATGCTTGATGTTCAAATATCTTAACCTGCTTTTCTGCCTAAAGCTGAAGGGTGTGAGCTTTAAATGAATTATCTATAGGCCTTTATGAAGTAATCCGTTATTTGTGCTAAAAATGGAAAGGATAATTTCCTCATGATTTTGAATTTTACTAATGATTTGCCTGAGGCCTGATTTTCATTAAGACTGTTGAAGAAGTTCAGCATGGGTAAAGGCATTGGGCTCCTGCCCTTGGCATAATTAAGCACTTAGAAATTAGTGGTCCCATTTTCTGAACAGAAGTGCTGAGAAGAATATTCAGGGTATGCATCAGTCTGTAGTGGTGCCTGCAGATGGCTGGAGATGTGGCTGTTATCAGTCTCCTGGGAAATACAATAAAACCTTTAACAAAAGGTTATTTTTATTGAAAAAAATCACTGTACAGGTATGCTAACTGAGGAAACTTGACATAATAATTTACTCCTTCACAAAGGTAGAAGCTATTCTTTAAAGATGAAATGAATTTCTTATATAATTTGGAAACAAAGGAAAAGAAAGAAAAGCCCTGACAGTATGTGGGATGTATCTGAAAGAAGAAATGTGTTTTAAACTAAAACTCAAAGGAGTAAATATCTTTAGCTAGGTTTTGACCACAAACCTTTCTACAAGGTTTTCAAATCTGTAAATTGTATTGTTCAGTCTGTGTGAAGGGATGGTAATCTTTATGTTCTAGTAGGTGCATGAACTTTGTGTTAATCTTACTCTGACAGAATTAGAAGTATAACAGAAGAGTATCCCACTTGCTTTTACTCTGTGGAGAGCCCTCCAGTAATTACCTGGGCTATGTGCTGTTCTAGGGTAATTGTGAAAAACCTACAGTCATGAGTTTAAGCAAAAATCATTTCAGTGCCACAATCACTTTTTTGTAATTAACTGTGGCTTTTGTATCAGCTTCGGTTTTCATAATTACATGTAGTGGTAGAACCACTCTGCTGGGTATTATTAAAGATGAGTGGGGTCCAGAGGAAAAGGAGATCTCAGATGAAACCCATGGAAGAAAAGATATTTTGTATGAACAGGAGGAGTGATTTCCGCAGAGAAGGCAGCTGAAATCCAGCTGCTAGCCCTGACCACACTGTGTCTGGAAAAGAAGCTGCTGGGTTTTCAGCAGTTCTGTATCTTATGTGTAGAACAGTTTAGTAAGGGAAACTTTCATAAAGGTTTTGTTATTACCTGTCCTTGCGGGTACTTGAACTCCTCAGGAGTGTGCAGAGGTGCTCTGTGTTGTCAGGGAGCAGCCCTTTAGGCAGGGGAGGTGTTTGCTTACATGCCTTGCAGGGGCTCTTCAGCTTGTAAACCTCAACACTGGAGGACTTCTGATCCTGTCATTCTTCACTGGAAGGGGTTTTGGACATATTTTTGGATTACCATGTGAGGTGAGGCTGGGGATTTGCGTTTGTTAAGCCTAGAAGAGTGTCTAGTTTGGAGTTCACATATGAGATGGAGCCACACTTCCCAGACATGCACAGTGAATTAACAGAAGACGAGTCATAGGCTGAAAAGAGAGAAACTCTCAGGTTGCCCAGAGAGATTGTAGACAGCTTGGAGATACTGAACACTCGACAAAAAAAGGTCTTGAGCAGCCTTTTCTGGCTTTGAGGTCGATCCTGCTTAGAGCAGGCACTGGATCCTCAGAGACCCCTTCTGTACTAAATTTCCTTGTATGATACTGTGAGTCTGTAGGTGTTTTCAGGGGAATCTGTGCCATCACTGGAAGAATCCCAGATGTAAGAGATAGATGCTGCTGTCCTGCAATATTCAGGCATCCTGTGAATGAGCTTGAGTTCAAGGTATCACCACCGCTCCACACAGTAATTGCATTACATAAAGTACAGCATCTTTAGCCATAAGAAGTGCTTCTTCTCCAAAGAATATTCATATGAATTTGCCTGGTTCCTTTTTTGCTGTGTGACAGCAATTACCCTTTTACTTCTGAAAATAATCAGTCTCACTGTTCCTTGAAGAATCCATTTTTTAGATTCTTTTTTTTCTCTCCATATCCTGACTGTTGTATAAAAAAGAGGATTTTAGTTTTCAGTGACTGTCATATCTAGCCAATTATATTAGAACATTGAATTCATATAAATTATTTCTAAAGAAAAAAGTATGTGTTTATATGTACCTATTTAGGACAATGACTGTACTGATGGAAAATGAGGTCTGAAATGACTTTCAAGCTCTGTTCTTTCTCTCGGCAAGATTCTGAGATAGATACTTAGAGATCCTGTTCCATGAGCATTTTCACTGAAATTGCATGTGAACATACTGCATAATGTGCAGAAGATATCAGAGTTTGTCTGTGAATAATAAGCAGAATAGCCAAGGAGATGACAGCTGTCTGAAGCTGCAGTTTTTTACGGTTTTGTCTTGGAAAGATATTACACTAATTACAATAGCCTTTCATTTTTTACATCAGCTTCGATGGACTAACTTATTCAGCAAGCAGGGCCTAAGAAAGAGAAAGGTAGCCTTTAGAACTAATAAATATAGTTGTTATTTAAACTTAGTTGAGGCATGATTGGCAAAAAGCCACCAAGACAGGGCACTCAAATAAAACAGGGTGAGGATGTTGCTTGACAGTTACATAAGACAACATTACTATCAGTAAATGAGGAGCTTTGCAAACTTTTGTGGTGCTGTTCAGCTCTCATTTTCCTCCACCAGGGTCTAATTTACTAGGAGGTGTCAAGACTGTGAGAAAAGGTCCTGCACAGGGGAGGGGGCAGTCCCAAGCAGAAATACAGGCTGGGTGAAGCATGGATTGAGAGCAGCCCTGGAAAGAAGGACTTGGGAGTATTGGTTGATGAGAAGCTCAGAGATGGCAATGTGCACTTGAAGCCCAGACACCCAGCCTTGTCCTGGGCTGCATCCAAAGCAGTGTGGGCAGCAGATGGGGGAGAGGATTCTGCCCCTCTGCCCCACTCTGAGACCCCACCTGGAGCTCTGCATCCAGCTCTGGAGTCCTTACATGAGAATGATGTGGACCTGCTGGAGCAGGTCGAGGGAAATCACAGAGATGCTCAGAAGACTCAAGAACCTCTGCTATGAAGGCAAGCTGAAAGCTGGGGTTGTTCAGCCTGGAGAAGAGAAGGCTCCAGGGAGATGCTGGAGCCTCTTAGTGTGCCCTGAAGGGGCTTCAAGAGAGCTGGAGAGGACATGGAGTGATAGGGCAAGGGGGAATGGCTTTAAACTGACAAAAAGTAGAGTTGGAACACAGTCTTACCTTAGAAAATGGTTAGGCCCTGGCACAGGATGACCAGAGAAGTTGTGGATGCCCCCATCTCTGAAGTGTTCAGGGATCAATCCTGGGATAGTGGAAAGTGTCCTTGCCCCATGACAGGGGTGGAATGAGATGAGCTGGATGGTTTCCAATTCAGACCATTCCATGGTTTCATGAGAATCGCTGCTTCTTCAGGTGCTGTTTGGTGACTTCCCTGGTCTCAGATGTTTGTGATGGAGGATCCTTCAGGAATGACCTCTCCTTTCAATGTTGACATGAAGAACTACCTGGGACATACACAATCTTTGGGAAAATATGTGTTGCTCATTACAAGAGATTGTTAAGGTTTAATTAGCGGATGGAAAGCCTGTTTTAAGCAAGTGTCTTTGAAGGTTGCTTCAAACGCCATTGGCGATGTAAACAGACGTGTATTAAAGACCAGACGGGTCTAATGAGACTCTGCTTTAAAAACTGGTCCTGGAAATACACTGACAACATGATTATGAAAAAACGAGTTGCTTTCCAAAAGCAAGGAGAAACTTCAGCAATGGAAAGTGCCATGTCTTATTTCTCCTGCTCCTGCCACTTTGCTTTGATTCATTTGGAGTGTTTGACCATATTTCCCCCTGTTAATGACACAGTAAGTCCTTCTCAGAGCTGTAGCTTCCCATCTCAAGAATACAGAAATGCTGTGACACAGAGCAGGAAATATTTTGAGCTAGTTTATTGATTTATGTACAGGAAAACAACAATGCACACTCACCAATGCAGTAATAAGATGCTATTCCTTAGCTTTGGAGAACAAAACTCTCCCTGTCTCACCAGAGGTCACGGGGTGGATCAATCCTGGACAGCCCCATTGAGCATCTCTGGGGTGTATTTCTTTTGGTTGCTCTACTGTCAGACCACACAGGATGTATTTCCTTTCCTGCTTTAGCTGGGTTGTAAATTCACACCACATGGACTTTGCTAAGATGGTTAGTGTTAAATATAATCTGTTACAGTTGAAAAGTTGGTGTGTGAATTGACAGTAAAAACGTGAGATGCAGGCAGCACCAGACTTGGGCCATTTAAGGTTCCTGTCTCCTTTATTGCAGGTTTCTAGCTCTTGTTCTGGAGGTTTCTGATAGCTGTATGGACATTGCAGACAAGACTGGTTTTAGGCTGATTCAGAACAAGAGCTGACCATCGTAATAAAAAATGGTAACAATCTGCTGTCTAAATTTCCTGAGTGTATCTAAACACAGTGATAATTCCAATGAAGTTTTATATAAAACATAGGCAGTACTGTATTTTGTTCCATAGGCAGTACTGTGATCACAAATCTACTAGGGACCAAGTTAATGCATCATATTAAGCAAGATGAAAGGATGAGTGTAGATATAGCCTGTTAAGATTGTATCTACAGAAATATTTCAAACAGGCATCCTTTAGCTGTGTTATCTCATGTATTATCCACCAGTAACTCAGTATTGATCATATATACTGTTGTTGTTTCTCCTGCAATTATTTTATGGTAACCTCTTTATAATGAGATGTGCCATCAAAAAAGCATCAGTGTTACTTTTTTTTTTTTTTTTTTTTGCTAATAAGTCGCCCAACAGTTCTTATTTTCTGTTTTGTAGATAGTTAATATAACTGCTGATTAGCTAAATGAACACATCAATGTGATTTGAGTTGCAGAATGCTTTTGCACAGAATTACCAATTTCAGGAGATGCATATTAGAATCTTGTGACAATTTACAGGCTGAAGGCAATGTGATAACCTGAAGTTTACAAGGAATGCAATTATGGTAGTAAACATGGCAGGGACTCAAC
The DNA here is from genome assembly GCF_017590135.1 of Pyrgilauda ruficollis. Taxonomy (NCBI): domain Eukaryota; kingdom Metazoa; phylum Chordata; class Aves; order Passeriformes; family Passeridae; genus Pyrgilauda; species Pyrgilauda ruficollis. Next base: position 3,874,053 of record NW_024524377.1, on the reverse strand, counting down.
TGCTTCAGTTCGCTGGTGATGTTTTTTGAACAGGGCTCTTGATGCAGTCCTGTGTCAATCTGTCCAGCCAACAGCAGCTTACCTGTCATCTGCAGATCTCTCCAGTGTTAGGGAGCAGGTAGGGCAGGTAGGACAATGGCACTTTGAGCCTTATTTGATTGATGCTGGGTGTTCATCTGTTGGTCAGTGTTTTTCCTGGTGGATCTAGTCTAGGGTGTAACAGCTGGTTACAGGCACACAAACAGAACTTGAGTGGTCCCAACCAGAGTCCTGGTCTGGAAGACACCTCCTTGGCAGCTGGTGGCATTGGGAGCAAATAATTGAGGGGAAAAATAATTACTAGTGAGGAGCTGAGTCTTGTTTGTGATACATTTGAAAAGAATGTGAAGCAGAGTTTGTCTAGGATGGATGAGGTTCAGGAAGGAGACTGCCTTTCCAGAATGAAGAGCCTTGGTCTATCAGCCATGTCTGCCCAGGGCTTCACCAACACTTTACAGATATAATTACCCTACAAGATATTGCAAATTCACAAAGATGAGTAGCATTGTTTTCCTTTTCTTGCTGCTAATGCAATTTTTAGCTTAAAAACACACGGAGAGTATTAGGGGGGGTAAGAAACAGCCAAACCAGAATTGATTCACTGTTATTGTTTTTTGATAATCTGATTTCTTTCCTTGACAAGGCATTGGGCTGGAGGTCAGACAATAAGGTAAGTGAAAAGCAGCACGGATAATATTCCCTTAACTTCAGGAAGACATTGAGGCCAGTCCCACGTGACACCCTCCCATGTGCAGTTCCAAAGTATGACCTAGAGAAATGCAGGGCGAGGTGGTTGTGCAACTTGTTGAAAAAACCCAATCCAAGCTCTGTTATTGGCTATTTGCTGTCAGCCAGGAAGGCTGTTTCAGATGGCTTCTGATCAGATCCTGACAGCTTCCCACGGGGCACACGCACCCTGGACTGCCATCAGTGCTGTCACTAACAGTGTGGATGATGAACTAGAGAGCACATCTGTAACACATCTGGGTAACTGCAAATCCTGAGTACTTTGAAGGGCAGACCAGAAATACATGTTGGATAAATTTGAGCATGCTCTGAAATCAGAAAAGTGAAATTTTTGTTAAAGAAGAAGACAGTCAAATGCATCACTTGCACTGTAGAAAGGTGGGCAGCAGTACTGTAGATGAAAGTCTGCAATTCAGACTTATATCTGGCATTATCCTTGTGAAAAAATGCCCATCATAAAATTATGTTTTGCTTACATTTTCCTTCACATCTCCAAGTTTCTGAAATTTGTTCTTCTGTTTCATAAAACAGAATATATTTTACAGGCAATCCTTCCTTTTATTTTTGTTCCATAACACCTTCTGCAACTATAAGTAATGACAAACAATTGAGGTCAGATAAAACCACCAGAACTTTCTCTTGAGCAATTCCAATTCCTCGTTTGCCAATAGATTCAGAATAGATTAGAAACCTTTTTTTTCAAAGCACCCAAATTTCATTAACAGAAAGAAATTAAGTATTTAGGAATCTACCTCTGGTGAATAGCACTGAACAAATTAAAATCTCTTGAGCTTAATGATACTTTACCCTTGGTTTTGCATTTAAAACTAATCTTCATTCTCAGTGAGCTGTGTATATCTGCATACAGGAGATGGAGAGCATGATCACTGCAGTATGGATGTGGGATTACACGAGTCCAGATTGCTTGTGTCAGATTTCTCTCAGTTCACATATAAGTTTGATCTATTTTTAACTGTAGATTTGATAATAGATTTGCTTCATGCAGAAATTTGTTGTCAGTGTTTCGTAAAGGGAGAAACAAGGAAAAGTTGAGGAGGAGACAAAAATGCCATGCTTCTATCATGCATACATATGTGTATGCATTCTTAGCTTTCCCTGCACCAGTGGAATGAGGAAGATATCCTCTCCCAGAGAGATTTTCCATGGGATTAATTTCAGTTTTGTAGCATTAGAATTGGCTGGGAGTAGGAGGGGAGGGGAGGGTACAGATGAGGCTATGTGAGGTATAGTGGACTAATCTCTCTGAGCATTTCAGCTGCCTTTGATATTCCTGTAGTTTAATTTATGAGAAATAAAATCACCTGTTTTCATAGAAATCATCCTGGGCCAATTTCTTAAAACCTGGTAGCAGAGGTGTCTATGCTAATGTGTATGGCTGGAATCTGCAGCTGGGCACTGCAGTGGGACATGGAAATTTGTCCTCATATTGTATTACATCCCACTGATCTTCCAGGTAATGTGTTCCCCTAGATCAATTTTTCTTTCTTTGGGTGTGAGTTGATAGGACAAGGGGAAGAAAGATTGATACTGGTTTGCCAGTGACAGGTTATTCACAGAAGAGTGATGGTGGACTGCCCTCCTGTTTTTAATGGGGGATGTCAGCAGGCATCAGAGGACACTTAAAACTATATTTCAGCCTGGGTCTGCCCAGTTTCCACCTCAGGTACAGCTGCTCTAAAAGTATTTCATAGGCAGGAGGAGAATTGGCAAGACATTACTTTATAGACGTGAACTAATAGCAAGAGAGACTCTGAGTCATTTCTGTCACTGTAGCCTTATGCCAGCAACATAAAAATTGAGGAGACTCTTAGAGAATTTGTCCTGACAGCAATCTACAGTGCAGCATTTTATCCAAAGGCAACTCAATGATCTGTAGACTTTCTGTAAAATAAAGATGATGAAGACTGCGTCAGATAAATTACATGTATTTGATTTCCTTCAAAACCAGGACAGTATATTCCCCTCTGTAGAAGGGAATAAGCAGGCTCCCTAGCTTAACTATATACTGTTCCTGTCTGAAAAACAAAACAAATATCATCCTCTTAGTGCCACACAGAGCATTTTTTTTTTCTGGGGGAAAGGAATAAAAAGCCTTAATCAAGTAGAACAGTCTTTTGAAGCCAGAAGGCATGGACCCTGAAAATGTACACTAAGGGCATGTACCAATAGAGGGATTGTTAAAAGATCAAAATAATGAGAAGTAAAGCAGAGGGACATCAAAGCTTGCCAGGCTGTGTATTTCTTCCTTGATTAGGAGGAAGGAGGGAAGAAGGGGGAAAAAGGGTTTTAGATCAATAGGAAGTGGCCCGGTCACCTCAGACAGCACCATACACATGTGTACAATTTACAGGAGTTGCTGGAGCATCTCAGTCATAAAAGTCCCACAGGATCTGACAGTGCTCACACCATATTTAACAGGCACAGAGGGAGAGAGTTGGGTTCGTCTTATCTGAAGGAAATTCCTTTTTTTAAATGTAAGGGTAGATAGATTTTCATTTTGTCTTTCATCCCTCTGATTAAGTTCAGCTCTCTTTGGTCCTCCCAAGATTTCTTTTATCTAGTGTGGAGTCTGTATGATCTAAGCAACTATCATTGGCAAAAGTCGTTTTTGGGGTCCTTTTTTAAATGATGGATTGTCATTAAACAGAGTATAGTAGATGAAAGAGGTCCAAGGAGATCCAAACTGTGCTGAGACTTACTCAGGAGGATGAAAGGCATAATGAGAGACATAATGAAGAGCAATCTCTCCCTCAAACTGGAGACAGGCCCTCTCAATTATGACTTGTTTTTACCACTAGTTTCCACTGATTCAAAATCCTAGTTATGAGCAGTTGATTCAGACTTTGCACACAAATCCTGAGAAATTAATATTCTGTGAGCAGTAGGCCTGGGTAGTGACACATCATGGCTTGTGCAGAGGATGTTACAGACTAGAACAGAAATCTCTTCTGTGGCCATGGGTGGGTTGTAAGCAGTCCTGTTCACACAGTCTTCCATGTGCTCTTTATCAGAAATACAGGAGCTGTTTAATCCTAAAACTCTGTTTTCTTCACTTAGAGCCTGAAACATGAGAGTTTCTAATCCTTAATATTTTAAGTGGGCTCATTTTAGTTGCTGGTTTTTGACCCCTGTGTGTGTCTGGCATACCTCAGTTCAATGGGGTAGCCCTGCAGTGGGCAAACTGTTCTAGTTTCTTTATGATTTTCAATTTAATTGAATCATCCTTTGTTCTTGAGGCATTTCTGTCCTTGTTGGTCTCCTTTTTTGTTTGCTATTTTATATAACACTTTCACATCCCTCTTGTTCACCTCTCCATGTGGAGGCAGGCTCATTCAGTACTGATTTAGATCTACTTTTGCTTTTATAAAATTTTAATTTCCTGTATGTCACAGTTGTGCTGTTTACAACTCCAAAGACAATTCATGTCAAAACCGCTGCGGTTCATAGGGAAATTGTTAAAAATTCATCTGCGCTGAGCAGGATAAGATCCAGGTTCTCTTGAAAACGGCCTTAAGGAGAACTTTTCTTCAAATAGACATTTCAAATAGGAAAGCTTGAAGCATGACCAAAAAATAAGCAAGTTTATTAGAAAGCTTTTATACTGTTAGTTGTCAGGAAAACACTAGAGATGTTACTTTCACAGTCTTTACCCAAATAACCTCTTTCTTGTCCATAATGGTCTCAGTCAAGTGGATTTTCGGCTTGTGAGACATTCCAGAGCCGTTAATTGGAGGAATGAAGACCACTTGTTTATTCTTACAGTATGGTAGAACCAAGGGGTTTTAATTTGAGAAATAGGCAGTACTGGGTTGAAATGCTCATCCTATTTAAATCAATGAGACATTCAAGGACTTTGTCAATTGTTTTGACTTCCCCCTCTTACCTCCTGGGAAAAAAAATAAAAGAGCAAACCCAAACAAGCAAACATCCTCCCCCCCAAAAAAATCCTGAACAAAAAGCCAAAGCAACAAACAGAAAAACAAATCAACAAACAAACCCAACTGTTGGTGAAAGGAAAATAGAGATGTTGAAAGGAATGCAGAGTTTGATTTATAGCATATATTGTTCATTGTCAGACTCCCGAGGTTTGACCTGTCTGGGGAATTTCCTTCAGAGGAATGCGATAAAATTTCAGTTTGCATTTTCCCTTTTTCTGCATTCCTTAGAAAGCACTTCTTAATGGAAATTGTTGAGTAAAGTGTCTTTCAATAATTAAGAACTAATACTCACTGTGAATATTAGCATCCTAAATGGCAGAGCTCATCAATATGGCTTACCATAAATCTTCAAGTACAAGATTTTTTGAAGAAGTGTCATGCCACAAAGGTGTAAAAGGAATCCTGATGTCATGTTTGTTGACTCTGAATTTTTGTATTAATGTTACTCCAATTGCTTTATGTCTGCAGTAGAGGTTTTAGACATGAGTTTTCAATTTCAGAATAAATGAATAACCTTGAATCAAACTGTCTTTCAAAATTCCCAGCATCTGTCTTTCAAACAGATGCACTAAAGTGGCAGAACAGTAACTGGAAGTGACAGGGATGCTTATGAAGTGCTTGCACTTGTGAGAATACAGCAGGTGTCTGTGAATGGTCAATATTACATTTGCTTTGGGTGTCCAGTGATGCTCCTTTCTGCTGGCACAGTTTCTAAATCTGTTCAAAAATATTAAAAATTCTGTGTGGTGTGTTTAGCACTTTCTAAACCAGGTCTGATGATTGCAGTAGTAATATTTCCAAACATTTTTCCTGTTGGAAACAACCCTTCTCCACTTCCCTTATTGTCATCAATTTGGTTCTGAAGAGACTCAGGAGAAGATCCCGTTTTCTTTATTTATAATAAATCAAGTGAAACTTCATCCAAAAAATTGGAATTCCCCTGGAATAAAATTACTACAGAAGAAAAAGCCATCTCTGTACCTTGATGGCAATAGATAGTAATGAAAAATATGTCACCTTCTAACAAAGATTTTTCAAAAGTCAATTTTTTTGCTGGCAGTTGCTGGTTTTACCAGGTGCTTGCATCATTTATTAAAGGATTACTGATATTGGCTTTGTGAAATAAGGAAAGTTTTGAATAATATATTCTGGTATTTGATAGAGTTCTCCTGAAGCAGAGTATTTTGTAGTGTTAAATTTGGATCTTGGTTGTGAAGCCTTGTAGCAAATGTTACTTTTTACCGCTTTTCTGATCAATTCAGGTCAGTACTATTGTTTCTTTTTGACAGTTCACTGAAGTTTTAGCTCTGCAATCATATATTTGTTTTCTTTGATGTGCCCCAAGGTGATTGAAGTTATCTCTTTCCTATTGTCTTTTAGATATCAACTTTCTGTATCTTAGTTTTTTCCCTGGTCTTTGTGTAGGCAGAGGAAATGCCTGAACTCGAAGTATGCAGTATGAGGGGATCTTACCAAGCTATTAAAATGTGATAGGCTTGTCCAAGGCCATCTACTTCAGCCTGTGTTTAATTCAGGGTGAAGGAGATCAGCACATCCTCGGGGGATGCGGGATGTGCCGGGCAGCGCTCCAGCCGCGGCTGGGACACGCGGCCTTCCCCAGCCACTGCCCTCGCTGACCACGGGCCTTTGCAGCCGCTTATTTATTCCTTGTGCTCCTGGAGGGCAGCTTCATAATAGGCACTTTACAGCGTTTGAGAAAAATCAAGCATAAATAGGCCTGCAGAAGTGAGCAGCTACAGCAGACATGAACTCTTGAGGGTGTTTTGGGGATTATCTCTTCTGTTGCATTTTAACCCCAGAACACAGGATGTGGTCACAGACATTCTCTGTTCAGGGCTCAGTGGTGAATTTGTGGGACTGATGCCTCAGGTTTTAGCTTTTATATTTTTCAGATTCTGTACTGCTTTAGTGTGTAGTTCTGAGTTTTATATTAGGGGATGGTAGGCTCTCTTCACAGAGAGAGGTAGACAAAACAATTCCTTCTCTAGCTAGGGACCAAGGACAAATGATCCAAATCTCAGCCCCAAAAGCATAAACAACATGGACTGAAGAGAGAAAAACAAGCAGGATGGGACTTCATAGGCTAAAGCTGTGATTGGCAATTAACTCCAATATGCAAATGGAGCAGAACTTATAAAAGTGAGAGGCCCCGTGACCAGTCGTGCATTTTGTGACCATTTTGGATTCACCTGGCGGGGTGTAGCCCTGGCTGGGCTCTTGTGCTGCTCAAGGTGAATTCATTGAATCCTTAAAATAAATCTGTACTTTATTCTTCAGCTCCATCTAGCTCCATCTGTTCTAGGTCAGCCTACACAAGGCATCAGGACATATCAGAACCTGTTGGTGATGAGTTTCTTTGACCAGTAGGTGCTTTTTCAGAACCTTTTTGCAATGTTTATTTAGTGGAGCACACAAAAACCAGTGCAGAACTCAGTCCTGTGAGATGGGATGGGTTTTATCCAAACACACAGGGACAGGTTTGTGCTTCATAGATAAATACATACCTTCAGTGCCTGGTTTCATGGAGTGTAAATTTTCCTGTAATCTAAGCATATCTGCTCATAATAATTAACTTGTGTGATGTGTGAAAAGAAGAACTTCATCAGCTCTATGGTATGGTTAGATGGATTGCTTCCTCTCTGTTCACCACAATGATTAATTGTAGTGTTTGTAGGAAGATGGCTGCTTTTTTATTAATTTCTAGGTTTAGATTATATATCTGGCCACTTTTTAAAGCTTATTTAAATGTTAATACTCTGCAAATCCGATATAAAAGCATAAACTTTGTAATTTTAAATACTTTGATGAGAAACAGGGCAAAATGTGTCTGCTCAAATTGTCTTATCTGAAGCCTTTCAAAAATGCCTTTCCTTGTTAGATTAATTTCACAGGTAACTGTGAATACTGGAGGCAGCCATGAAAGAAATGTAGAAGGATTATGGAGTGTCATTTGACCCTAATTGCTGGTGTTTCCAAGGGGCAGACTTAATAATAATGAAACATATTAGCAATTTGCAGTTGGTTCTGTGGTTTTGCAAGTATTACATTTTTACTATAAATGAAATAATCACCTAATGTGTTTCCAGAAGTTAAATACACTTAGTTCTTGGGCTGTATTTGAATAAAATTTGATTATATGCTTTGTGGAATGTAAATGTTCAGGCTTGCAGTGGAATAAGTGATGGGTACATGAGTACAGCTGTCAAATAGGTTGATGAGGGGAGCCCAATGATGCTGTTGTATTTTCTCCCAGTGCACTCATCGTCATCTTCCATTACTTGCAAATGAGTTAATGTGTTTTGTAGATGGAATTCAGCCACAGGTTTTTATTGCTGTTCAGTTTGCACAGTCAGAATGGCAGAAGCAAAAGAAATGATGTGTGGAGAGTATTGAGCAGAAGTCTGAAACTTGGGTAAAGTTGCAGGAGGAGTGAACAGAATTTAGCTTCCTATTTAAAAATCTTTCTAGGTTGCTCAAATCATATTGATTAAATGATAAAAAAGTACTTTCTTGAAATCTCTGTTAACTGGCATAAACACCCTGATTGAATTATGCTGCCAACAGAACACTATAAGGGAAAATGTCTTTACCAGTTACAGTTATATCTATTTTTTTTTTTTTTTAAGATTTCTTATTAAAAATTTCATCTCAGGGTTTGCTCAGAAGATAAACTAGACTCAACAAAGAAGCTAATGCAAAAATAAGCTATTGCATGGCATCAATGAACAGATACAATAAGCAAATAAGCAATTTGCAGATAGAGAGTCAACATCCCATGAAATGTTTATAAAGGTAATATTTAAGATCTCATAAAATCAAATTGTATTCAGATACAATAACAAAATTCAGTAATAAAACAGTGGTGAATAGTCAGAGATTATCATAAAGCAAAAGGCTGTATTCCATTTCAGAGGTTTTCTTTAGTGACAAGCATTCTATGTGTTTTTATGTCAACTCCACCCAATCTTTGCATACCCAGTTACTCCTGGTTAGAGTGTGCACATCTGAATCAAACTCCTGAAGGCATGTGCTTTTTGGTGCAATATAATTTAATTACTAAGGAAGTCATTTAGGATTCACGGTGCTGAGCATTTTTAGGATTTTTATCCTCAGGGAAACAAACTACTCTAAAATAAGGCCATTGTTCTTTTTGTTTCACTGTGTCCATCAACCTAGTTCTGAGAGAAAGTTGATGTATTTAATTTTTTCCTTTTTTTGGTGTAGCTGTCCCTGTTGGATGATTATTTGTTCCAGCGTTTTTGTGCAAATCAGAAATAATCTGATGTTCACCTCTGACATGTCAAGATCAGTTCCTCAGAGTTTGCTAGAGCCAGGATTCATTAGAGCAGACACTTTTGGAATAGTTAGTTTATCCTTGATAGCCCTTTCCCTGTAAAGAAATCCACTCCCAGGAGTGCAGCTGTCCTGGCCTGGGAAGGGTGGTGAGAGCCTGGGCCAGGTTTTGGGGGCGTGGGTGGCACAGTGGAAGGAGTCTGGTTTTTTTTCCAGGACATTTGCAGGAGAATCCTTTGTTGCCTTTAATGCCTGTTGCTAATACTGATTTTGCATGTTTGTGCTGCAGCCTTCTGCTAATCCACAGGAACCTGACCTAATTTTCACCTTTTCTTGTTGTTGTTGTAGTTCCAAGGGCAGTGAATAGCTTTTGGCTGAGCTCAGCTGATCTGTCATACTCCAGATTATCCCCATTGTGGTTGTGCCTATTCCCTCAAAGAAGAGCTTTCACTTTGGCTTTTCTTTTTCTTTTTTTCTGAGCTGCACCCTTCTTCAGTTTTCTTTTCCCTGCCAGCCCAGCTTTCCAGCATGTCTTACTTAGTTTTAATGTAAATATGTTTATATGAATGTGTTTGTCTACCTTCCCATCCCAGCTGGTTCTTGCTCATGGCTTACACTCTGTGCTGAGTAGAATTTACTCTGTCTCTACCCTGACACACCAAATTTTGCCAGTCATTCTCTATGAACTGTTTCAAAGATGGAAAAGATGTAAAATTTATAGATAAAATACTTTTCACCATCATTTACATGCCCTTCCAGAAGTGCTGTACCCCCTTTTGTTACTATTCCAGTCATGTCAATTCACCCGTTAAATATTGGCTGCAACAGAGTTTCACCCCAAAATACATGTTAGTGTGATAACTGTGTAAAAATTTTCAGATTTTCAGTCTGTTTTTAGGTAAATATATTCGTACTGTCACACCTTAGTTATCTGAGATCAACAGTGATGTGAAGATGATGGAGGAGCCATCACAATTTGGGAGAGGGATTTAGGTGTCTCACCTGGCACTGCCTCTGTATTTCACAGTGTGGGTACATTGGGCAGCCTGTGGGACACAATAATTGGGTCCCACTTCTTTATTTCCTCATGTAAGTTACTCTGAGAAGAGTTGTTTAACACTGGTAGCAGGTGACTATTTGCTGTTTATTCAGTGTTTTTGTAGGTGCAGGAGATTTTTGGTTGATAAAGAATAATTTGATTTTGGGAGATGATTCTATATAGTGTGTTTGAGGTTGTTGCTGAAGATACACTGTAGCTGTAATGGAAAGTGTATTAAACTGCATTTTAAACATATATAATAGAAAGGTAGATAAGCATTTGAAAAATTAGAGGGTTAAACATTTCCTCACTTCTTCACAATCTTTGCTTATGCTTTTTCTATGAGAGAACTACCAATCTTACATCTTTTAGCTTAAATGTAACCCATGTCCTTACTTCCAGTGAACACTTATGTTTTTGAGAATAATTTTATGTAACAATGCGAAACAAGCTTTTGTTATATGGGACAATGTAGGATACAAGAATCTGTTCAAAGCACCATATGAATCTCAGGAGTTTTTTCTGTTTTTACTATATTGGAAAACATGGCAGTTTCATCAAGACTTCTCATTTATTGATAGACACATCAGTGTTGGTAGCTCATTTTTTTTTCCTTTTATTAGAAAAAATTTCATTTACTAAGTGAGCAGATAAAGAGATTACACCCTATGTATGTAGTTTATACAAGTACACAGTTCTCATCACTCCCAGGAGATAATAGGGTTTGGGGTGGGCTTCAATGTATTTTTACGTTGTATGAGTACCTAGGAAAGTGGGTGAATAGTTAAAATAGCCATTTGATGCATTCCTTTATGATTTTCAACAACTAGAGAAAAACTTTCTTTTCATCTTGATGTAATCAGTAACTCTACCAACAGTACTTCTGATACCTTTACTTTTAGACAAAGTCCAAATTTGTATGTGTTAACCATACACCTTCAATATATGGTATTTAATTTAATTTAGGATTATTCTGTTACTTTGGAACCTTACATGGAAGGCTGTGAGGATGTCTTTGGTTCTCACACCTAATGCTTTATGAGACAAAGAAGTAATTCAAGCTCTGTAGTCACCATGCTACGTAATGACCGAGTCATAATTTTTGAATTGGCAGTCAACATATATTAAATCAGATCATCTATTTGAAACCGTTGTATTTCATAAACTGTAGCTGACAGTTTATTATCTTATCTGGGAGAACTCCTTTCTTCCTTCATCTTGCCTCAAAACTAATACCCATACAATTGAACTTTTGGTAGAAGTCAAGGTCACAGCTTTGGAATAAAGTTATATATGGAAATTGCCTGTCTTCATGTTGAAAAGGTGAGTAAATCAAAAGTACTGATATGGTAATCTTGCAGTGTGTTCTCTTGCATTTTATTGAAACAAAATGATAAGTTTTCTTGACTTTCAAAAACTGGTCTTGGTCAAGCTTTCTTTAGAAAGCATCTTAATAAACCTATTTCAAAATGCCCTTAAAAATAAATTTTAAAAAAAAAATCAAGAATGGCAGTAAATTATAAGATGTGTATCTATATGTCTTGATGCCAGATCACACAACTTTTCTGGAAGGACAGGAGTCAGGAGCTCGAGGGTGTGATCCTCTCAGGGTGGAAGAGGTGTGCTTGGAGTTGAGCAAGGGGCTGCAGGGTGCTCCCAGCCTGTCAGGCTCCAGTTCCCATTCAGATTCTTCATTCTTTTTCTGTGTTTCATCCTTTCTACTGCTGGGTTTTTCACTGAAATTTTGAACTGTGGGAAAAAGTATTTTCAAAAACTGGCTCTTGTTCAATTCCTTCTTACCCCATTTTTTTTTAGTACACAGTAGTGAGATCTGCTGATGTAAGGTGAAGAGTCAGTAAAATAAAAATCAAAGTTGCCTTCAGGGATCCTCCTCTTCCTTATTTGTTGATTCAGACTTTCCAGCTTAATCAATTTCTCTCTTATTCCTTGTTGGCACCAACCTTATAGGCCTGAATGAAGGCAGAAGGTTTCATTTCTTCTAGTATGTTATTGCTAAATTGTTCATTAATCTGCAGTGAAGGACTCATATATTATACACACACAATGTCCATACTTCCCCATCAGTGCTGCTTTGATCTGTTGAAAAGTAGTGTTACATTCAAGGGGCTTTTGTGGGGGGGTGGTGGGCGAAAAAAAAATCTTAAATGGCAAGATTTTTTTTTTCCTGAAATGAATTATGCATTATTCTGAGTAGGTGAAGACCGTGGATGAAATATTGGCATTTAATAATGTAATGCCAGAACCTCCTGGCATAAAGTTCAGTAGCTAGACCAATATTTAAACTGTTGAGCAATGTTATTGCTCTACTAAACCTCATCACTTCGCATTTCTCTCTGCAAGACCTACTATTGCCTCAGGCTGTAAATGGAAGATGAGATTTTATTATAAGTCTCCTGGATTAGGTACACAGGAACCACACTGGTTGACACTGGCTTTGATATATGTGAGCAAAAGTTTATATAGTCATTTTTGCTGCGTTTCCATTCTAAAAGTTAATTAACTGATAAGATATAACCCTGGAGCGTGGGCCTTGTGACAGGACAAGACAAAGGTTTAGAGAGAAATTGAGACAAAGGTCTGATGCAGAGAATGATGGAGGAAAGGCAAAATGCCAGTGCAGTAGCTCAGAGAATGTCTCACTTCTGTGTAGCTGTACAATCTGAATTTATTTGCCTGTGCCATGTCAAACTTGCTCATAGAAACAAATTACTATGAATTCCTGCTATGCTGTATTTATACTTTCATTATAGCAACAGCAAGAGTTGTTCTCCTAAGTACAGCACATTTGTATGGAAAGTTCCCTTTCCTCTGGGCTTCTGATGAATTAAAAAGCTGCTATTTACTGTTTCTTTGAAATACACAGTTAAAATTCCAAATATCAGTTCTCGCTTCTGAAAAGTAAGTGTGATGTGAATCTTGATGGATTTTCAAAGTATTCAGCTGGTTTTGCATTGAATTTTATTTCCTAAATAACTAATTCTAAAATGGAAGAAATAATTACCTCTTTGGGAAACTTTGGAAGTCCCTCTGGTTGTGTTCCCTTGTTTTTAATGGTCGTGGTAGTGCTGGTAGGGCATGATTGGAGATAGAATTTGTTCCCCCTTCACAGAAAAGGAAGGGTCAGATGTTCCTCTGGGCTTCGTGTCACTGAGGCAGCCTCAGGTCTGGGTTTGCTCCTCAGTGATGCTCTCCCTGGCTGGGTCCTGCCTCTCCAGAGGGGAGCACAGCCCCTGCTGCTGCTGTGTGTGGACAGGGCTGTGAGGAGAATTTCTGCTCTTACAGGAGGTGGAAGCTGAGGATAAATCCTTGTGGCCCAGCCACTCTCAAATGAGCATGTGAGGTAAATGTGGGTCCGCTGTTGTTGCAGTGGCGCAGTGTGAATAGCCACCTCCACTTCTACAAAATTTTATTCCAATTTAATTTCCAAAGATGACCTTCCCCTGCTTTAAGTGCTCCTCAATTTGAACCTCTGATCTTGTAATGACAGTTGGCAGAAACCTTCTGCATCAAGAAAGATTCACACAGAGAGCAATTTTACGGGAGAAACTGCTTTGAGCTTCAACAAAGATGAGCAAAACTTCACAGGTGAAAAGAGGGTATAAGCTGAGAGTCTAACTGGTGATTTATTATAGCCAAGATTAAAATGATTTGTACTGGAAAGACTGTAATAAAAGAAAATGCAGCATAGTGCAGTGTCCCAGGCTGTGGTTGCCTGGAATGAAGATTACTAATCCTAATCATTTTTCAGCAGGGTGGAAACTGTTTCTGGGTCTGATGCAATTTATGTTCTATAGTATTTTCTTTTTTTTTCATTTTTTTTTTCATTTAATTGCTTTTTTCAGTTAAGTAAACCATCAATTATATTATCTGTACCAATGGTAAAGAAATCATGATAGAGAACTTTCTGTGTCCAAATGTTGCATCTGCTATACATGAATAATCCTATTGTGATGAGTGTTTGGATTGTGTAATTCAGAAACAAATGCTTGCAAACAAATGCTTTATTCATAGAAGAATCATTAAAAAGAAAATATAATAGGATCTGTTGTTTTCCTGAAATAATTGTGAGTTTTCCCATTGTTTCAGCAGTAATGCAATCTGCTTTATAACCCCCTCAATTATAACAACTTAGTGAAAATTTAAGATGAGTAGCAGCAGCCAAATAAGAAAAGTTTCCATTTTTTCTGCCCATAAGAAAGGAAGAGAAGATCATTGCATGAAAATCGTAACGTCCTGTAAGATATCTCCCTTTGCATCTTCTCTGATCTTCTGCCTTGTTTTTAAGAGACTAGAAGGAAAAAACAAACAGTCCCTTTAGATCTGTTAGCTTCAAAAGAGAAGTAAAAAGGAATGTACTGGCAGTGAGAACGGTCTGAACAGCAAACCTGAGGGAAGATGGGTGTAATTATTTTTATTATTTTTAAGAGGCAAAGCTATTGGATCTGCTTCATTCACACACAAAAAAGTTCATTTAGCATGAGCCAGGGGACAATGCCATTCTCATACTTAGGGAAATCAGGGTCTTTTGTATGCCCAGTTTAGAAATACAGCCCACTTGGACTGTTTGTCTCTCCTGGGGGATTTGGGTGTCTTTTTTGGTTTTGTTTAGTCTTTTTTCCTGCTGAAGAATGGATTCCCTGACATAGGGTTTCCAAAAAATACTTTTCCCCTGCACAGTGGGAATGTTTGGGAGAAAGTAGGAAAAGCCATTCTGGATGGATAATTTATATTCTATGTATATATGTATGGAACTCCCACACATCAGAGTATGACTTTGCTCTTCCTGGGATTCCAATCTGCGTACTTAGTTTTCCCACTGGGTAAATCTCCTGAAAACCCTCAAACATTTCATTTTTCAAGGCTGTGGGAGGGAAATTTTTCACATTCTCTTTCTGCCTCTGTTACCTTTAATCTAAATCCAGTGTCTTTACTGTGCTTACACTGTGCTGACCCTTGAATCTCAAGTCGAGTATCTTTATTTTTTCTCATGAGGTGGACAATATTGTATGATGGCTGAAAGATACTTAATTTAGATAACATGAATTATTTGAGTATGCGTTTTTATTAGTTTCACTCAAAGTAATTTCAGTTGCATTATCAGTTTTAGACTGGAGATGAGTAGCCAGACTTCAGACCTCAAAGCATTTAGTATTCTTATCTATTTTTTACGGTAGAAAAGTGATAGTTAGAGTGGAAAGTTTTATGCAGGACCATATATACAAAATCCACTGGAATTTCAGAAAACTTTGAGAGCACTTTCCATGAGGGGAATGTAGATTAGGATGAGTTGAAAAGCTGTTGAAGGGCCTGTGTGTGTCCCAGTAGCTTTAGCTGGTCCTGAGCAAGGGGGCAAGAGCAGTGTGAGTCTAGAATGCCAAAATGAGAAGAGCCAGAGCTGGGGAATGGGGAGCAGAGGTGGAAAGGTGGACTCAAGTCTTGAGGTGTTACCTTGGACCATCATATTTTAAATCTAATGTTGGGGCAGTTGTGAATATGTGGGTGTGTTAGTGTTGTTCTGGATTTAGTATCTGTGCTTCAGTGCAAAGGAAGTCAGTGCTTGCTTAATCAGCTAAGTAATTTTCCAACTTGAGTTACTAGAAATACTGTAATGTTGTGTTTGTTTTCCATTTTCTCTCTCTCTCTCTTGTGCCATTTGGCATGTTTGATTCTCTGTATTTACTGTCATCTCAATGCATGTATTTATAGCAGGATGGCTTAGTCTTATTTTCAAGTTATGCAATAAATAATTCATTTTAAATATAACTTGATGATAGGCGCCACAAAGAAATTGAACTCGAGTAATTTTGGTAATTGTGGGCCACAGAAGGAGGAAAAAAATTAACATGTTTTTGTATTTTATGTTCTCTGAAAGGAACATAATTTCTATCATTAATCATCTAATGCACTTCTATTGATTTTCTTTTTAATAGAAAATGAAAGTAAAAGCAATTCAAAACCTGTAATAATGTTTGGTGGAAAAGGGAAAAATTGTGAAAGATTCTTTAGACTGATTGCATAACATAGAAGCACTCAGATTGCAGCTATTCTCTGGACAAAGTAAATTTGAAACATTAAAAACTCATATTATTTTGCCTTCCTGGCCAGGCAGAGTCTGAACCACTTAGAATACGAAAACACTTGTATAAAAATAGTGCTGAACATTAATATATCAATCCTGTGTTCTGCATTCAGTGTGTGGGTGGGAGGAGGAATGGGCTTTACAGCAATGTGTGTACTTCTCTCCTGTTCCTCCTCAAGCAGTGGGCAGTTGTGGTTCACAGATGAGGAAAAATAAAACCTCAAGTCATACAGCTTAGCAAAATTGACATGTGCAGCTCAGCTTTAACAGCAGTTCAGATCCTGTATTGCAAACCAAATAATTGATCACCTCATCCGTGAGTATCAAATTAAAATTGTGCTCTGAGGAGTTATTTTAGATGGAATAGAGGTGAGTCCAGTTGAAGGCATTACATGGTGTGGAGGTGCCCTCCCACCATGCTGGCTCTCTGCTGCAGCAGAGGCTTCTGTGCCTGCATTAACCCCATGCACATCTTACTGTGGAAAGGCTGCAGAGAGAAACCAGCCTAAAGAGCAGCTACATGGACCTTTAGCTTGAGAAGGATGCTCACAGTTTTGCATGCTGTTTTTCTCTCCCTTTTACTTCTATCCCAAACTTCTTCCGTTTCCCATTACAATCTCTTCTCCATGCTAATGCTGTGCACTTGACTTTTCTGCCTATTTCTTCCCTGACCCCTTTTCATGCAGATCATTTCAGTTGCTTTCCTTTATCTTTCAGCTGGTATTTACCATCTTTATTGCATCCCAAGCTGATCTCAGGCTCCCCTTGTTTGTTTATAGAGCCTGTTGGTTGGGATCTGTATTTATTCAGTGCTCTGTTTGCGTGGTGGCATTTGTCAGCCCTTTAGCACTTCTGTCAATATCATTAATAATTACAAAATGGGAAACTGGTGACCTCAGAGACAGTTTTCCTGCTGAATAACTAGCAGTCCCAGCTCTTCCTCAGTTATTTGTACGAGATTTGTGTCTGTGATGTCCTTGCTGGCATCATTTGTTTTTTTCCTCAGACTTGCTTTTAATTGTTGTCTTATGGTGTGTTTCTGTAAGTCCAGACTTTGGCCACACTTCATGGCAGGGAGTGCTGCCATGGGGATGGAGTTAAGTGTATATTTATGTCCTTATAGAATCAGGACTTTAAACTTCAACCTGAGTCTCAGCAGAGCCTTATGTTATGTTTTCTATTCCGTCTGCTTCTGGCCTGCTGTAATTAGGGGTTGCATTAATACCAATAATAGTGTAAATGTTCCACCTGGGATTCTGAAGAAACTTGTTTTAAGTATGAAGGAGCATCAATATAGAAAATAAATGAGGTCATCATGAGTTATGGAACTATACTTACAGTGAGCAAGAGTAGACCCTTATGATATTTTATTCTTTAATTTTCTCATATATTATCCCTTAACTTCTTTTTCACTTACCCGTAGTGATATGTGTAGGCAATGATGTGTTATTACATTGAGGGATACCAAGAATAGTTATGCAACAGAAGTGAAGCTTTTTTTGAACAGGAGGGTAAACAGCTATATTAAAATAATTGCTTTGACTTTACATGCTCACTTTGATTTTTCAGCAATTCTTAGAATTTGAAGACAGGGAAGATTATGACCTTATTTTGCCTACACCTCTTGCCATTAAAGCTCTTGTCTAGCCTCATAGCTCATCCTATTGTTCCTGTACTAATTCCAGTCATTTCATTTGCACTACTGCATAGCTTTAGTTGTAGTGTTTGGCCTGAGTGTACCTTCCTGGAATTATCAGTCATGGTTTTCAGATGTTCTAATGACATTTAATTCCGGAGTTTTGAGAACACTAATTTACCTTTCTCAAATTGAAAGTGCCATGGTACAATATAATTTTTCTGGTTCATAGTTGATACTCTGTCTTTAACTTTTGCCCTTTGGAATCTGTTGGAATGCATTTTTAAGTGAGAATTGATTGTAACTTTGGTAAATGAATGTGATTACAGAGGCTGTCTGTAATTGGATTTTTACTTAAGAGGAATTAAATTTATGTTATGTTTCCTTATTGGAGGCAGTGCTGTGCCTGTACTATTTCATTCTCAGTTCAATTCCTTTTGTTAGGATCATCTCCAATGCTCTTAAGTCAGGCATGAACACCTGAGTCCCCCCAGTTTGATGCTGACACCCTGCTCTGGTGATGATGTTACATCATCCAAGGATGCCTTCAGTGCCTCTGCAGTCTGACAGTGTACAAACATTTGATTTCACCATCTAAAAGTTTATAGGAGAAGTGTCTGTTATTTACTTTCAATTTAGGAGAAATGTAGTTACAGAATGTAGCTCCCATATGCTTGTGTGTGCCATATGCCGAGATGCTGGCACACAGACATTCCTGTGGGTGGGAATGCAAAGCCAGAAGACAGAGACTGTCACACTGCATATCCCCCTTAGCAGCCCTTGCTCAGTCTCCTGGCAGAGCCCTGTAGCAGCAGAAAGGGAAATTTGCTCCCCAGGCTCTACATTTAACACTTGACTTAAGCCTTGAAGAAAGCAGTTGCATCTGCAGCTATTTTCATTGCTCATATTAATTGCTGTGTTGTGTTGGCACCTTCACAGGTGCATCCACACTGCCTCCTGAACAATTCCAGTCCTTCCCTGAAAAAAAGTTATTTTCTTTAAGCCTCTTAAACCTGGCTACCTTTCAGTTTAATTCATGATCTCATATTTATCATTATGAGAGAAAGTGAAAGTGTTTTTTTTTTTTTTTGTGACAGCAGTTCTTTTTATATCACTGGAATTGTGTTAAAATGCCATGCCATAGTTTGTCCCTAAGTGTTTAATTCCAGTTTGGTGGGGTTTACTGGTGATAATAAAAAAGAATAGCAGGAGTTCAAGAGGAAATCCTGCATTTCTTCTCTTGGTGGGAATCAATATTATAACTTGAAAGCCTTTATCTGGAAGTGTCCAATTATTAGCTGTTTTAGTCATATGTTTGTGTCCATTTTAAATGGTGCAGAGATGGTAGAAGTCACACATTATGCCTAAGAGGGATTTGTTACTCTGATTTTTTTTCCTCAGTGCATGGGACTACAAATGGACTGCATTTGCTCTCTGGGGGTATCCCACTTGAAAAAACAAAAGAAATGTTGACATAACAAAAATAGCTTTGCAGTATGAGTTTATTTAAAACCATTGTGACAGAACTGAGGATTAAGGGGAAATATTTTTTATGCAGCATAAAACACATATGAGCCAAACCAATCAGTAGTTTGAAACCACTGAGGATAAATAATTTTACTTTCCTGAAGGTTCACTGAAAACAAATTTCTCTCATTCTCTTTCCAGAAGTGCCTGTATATGAAAATATTTTTCTCCTAGATGTTAAAGCTAAGTAAACTGGGAAGTTTGCAGGAAGCAGAAATGAGGGAATTGGTTCCTGATGGAACCACTGGAGTTGGGTCCATCACCTCTGCTGCTTTCTGCCTGCCCCTTCCCAGTCTGTTAAAATGCTCTAATGGGCTTGTGCTTTATCATTTTGTTTGTTTTAGCAGTTCATGCTAAAACAAACAAAATGATAAAGCCTCACCTCAAGCCAGGTTTTAAGCGTGTAGCAAGAGTCATGGGAGATCTTCCTCCTTCCCTCCCTTAGGTGTTATGTCTCTTATCAGAGTATATATTAAATATTCTTTTTAGCCCCTTCTTGTCTCCATGCTTATACATATCTAATCCACTAGATTATTTGTTACTTTAAATTAACTTTCCTCTCTCATGTTTCTGTTGTCAATAATTTCTTTAAGCTCCATAATCTCTGTCAAATATTTGCCCTGATTTCATATGTCTTTCGTATATCCATCTATTTTAGCACCCAGATAGGCTCAGTGAACTTGGTGAATTATTTGAATGCTTAAGATTGTGGCCATTTGTGCAGGAGATGGGGCAGTTAGACAATAACTGATCACAGCAGTGGGGTGCCTGGTTTAACACTGATATCTAGAACTTCCATCACTTGTCCTGACATCATTAATAGTGTCAGGAATGAGCTGTGCTTTTCTGCCAGCTCCCAGTGAGCATTGCAGTGGGGTGGTTTGCTCTGGAGTCACAATTCCTGCTGCGTGGCTCTGGCAGTGGAGGATGATGTTCGTGTCCCTGCCTGCCACTGTTGTGACGCTGAGGAGATGCTCTGCATCCCCTTGGTCACACCTCACGTGGTCACAGCTGTGTGGCCACACCTGGGGTGTCCTTGGTGAAGGTAATGAGGCTACACAGACCTTGGGCACCAGAGCCTCTCACTTGTTTGACCTCCCTGAAGAGGCCAATTACGCCGTGTCCCTGCAGAGTGGTGACCTCTGTCCCGTAATGAGGAGGGGAGGGCTCCCAGGCTCACGGCTGGAGTTGGGAGCTAGGAAGGGTCACAGGATTGGAAGTGAAAGGCAAGGATCAGCAATTTAGAGGTGGTTATTAATATGCTGATTTGCTGTCACTTGAGTCTAAAGAGACATTTAACAATTGCTTGTCTTTTGCATGCTCTTCAAAATGCTGATTTTTTCCATAGAATCTAATTACATTTTAATAAGATGCTTTTTTATTTCCAGGTGATTGCCAACCCATTCCTTTCTCCCATACAGTGCTGTAGTTAAAACCCAAAAAATCATGTGTATTCATTGCAGAGTTACACCCCAGTAAATCCTTTAACTGTAAGAAAACAGAGTTCTTTTTACCTTTCTTTTCATGCACTCTTACTCACATTAAATGCTGGCAACAAGGAAAATATATGCAGCTTCAGAAACCAGAATTATTTAGCAATTGTCATAAAATAATATCACAGGTTGTTAAAGTTAAATAATAAAATCTGTATTAAATAACTTCATCCTTAGTAGGTTTATGATACAATGTGTGGACTTGCCTAGAATCAGAGAGCCCAACGTGACTAAAATCTCATGGCCAAATTCCGTTCATTACTCTGTCCCTGAGTTTATTACCTTAATCAAGTCATGACCTGCCTTTGCTTTGTTTAACCTACACCTGATGATATAAATAGCCTATAATCTTGGAGTTTTTATGAGAATTAATTATTATTAATGAAATGAAAGACTCCATGATGTGCAGGCTATTTTTATTTATTATAATTACTTACTATTAATTCACTGAATTTAGTAAGTTTTATCCTAGGCTTCCTGTGACTCAGATTCATACATTAAATACTTTTGTTCTCTGTCATGGCTATACAGTACCAATATCCACCTTGAAAAATTAATTATTAATTCTAAAAAAGGACAACAAACAAAGTGAGAGAGTATAAGAGATATCACAATATTTAGGGAGCTCAATGTGGAGGGGCCAGACCTTGGTTAAGGGTACTTACACCTTGATGAAAGAAGCATTTAGCTGTAGCATCTGCTCAGTCATTCCCTTCATCTGAAATATGGAAAAAATGATGGTTTTGGAAAAAGTAGCTTTCTTTTATAGTTTTTATACCACTTTAAAGCAGTTTCAATTCCACAAGTAGCAAGCACATCACAGCTTATGAATCCTGGCCTGGACCAAATATGTTTTCTGGCACATGGCCACGGTGTTACCTGTTTTCTTGCTTGGTTGTACAATGTATCATTGGTTAAAGTGTACCCACAACCTTTAAAATGACTGCCTCCTTGAGAATATTGGGTTTATATCATCATTTAGATAACACACTGGTCAAATAAGAACATGTCTTCACGGTTTTGTGATGCTTCACTGAGTAACACATGAACAATGCCCTAAAACCAAATCAGCTTTATCCTGTTAATCCAGGGGAGAGAATCTCACACAGAGCACCAGGACTGACTGCCCAGAGTGTAATACAATATATATATATGAGAACATAAGGATTTCTGTGCCCTTGCTTGCAGCTGTGACGTGCCTGTCGGAGCAGGGGGGCTCTGCTGCCGTCGGGGACTGCGTGCGGTGGGCAGGAGCGATGCCAGCCCTCGTCCAGGAGTGCCTCGTTCCCTGCAAGGATGACTGCACTTTCACCCCCTGGTCTAAATTCACAGCCTGCTCCTCTGACTGTGACACAGCCAGGAGCAGGAGGAGGTCGCTCACAGGTATAATCTTTTACAGTATTTGTCTGATTGGGAGTAATGCCTCTGGAGTGTTGGAGGGGTGGGAAAATCCAGACAGAACATCCTTAATTGGTTTTTCATCAGGCACTGATCATTGCCAGCCTTATACACATTCCAGTACAAGAGCAGTGCAGAAAAACTTGCTGGTGGAAAGGTTTTAGATGTAAACCAAATGAAACAGTGACCAGGGTTTGTGCAACTTTAACCTATTAATCTGGGAAGCTGCAGAAAATACATATACAAGAGTACAAATCAGTGTGATTTTCTGGAGGAAGTTTAAAACTGGGAGTTTTGTGCTCAGCAGTACATTCCAGTTCAACAGGGCAAATTAATACCATGAATAAAGAAAACCCAGTACCATTAGAGCAGCTTTGTTTGATCTTTCACATGTGTTCATTAAACTCACCAGTTCAAACTATTTGATGGATCAGTCTTCCATACTTGCTGTCGAGGTTTGTTATTATGTTATTTGAATGCTGACGAAACTGAAAAGCTTTAAAACTCCTTAACATGAATAGTTTGGGACCACATGTTTTGCTGGGAGTTGTCTTCCCCCACGTGCATAGTTAAGTAAAAAAGAATTATACTGTGCTTACATGGTTTACAAGAAATCTGCTGTTATTATTCTTCTCAACACTCACATCTTTTCATGTTTCTGTGTTGTGTTTGAGAGCTGATATGTACCTGGCTTGAGTTTGCTCCTTTAATAGGGGTGAAACTTCAAAGACTTTGACTGTGGAGTAGAGTGCTAAAATTGCTGTAAGAATATCTGCTGAGATAAAAGCTGGGACCTGAAGGGCAGCAAAATGTGGTGGCCACCACTGCTCCTTGCTCCTAGACTCACTTGTCCTTGGCTGCATGGCTGTCTTCTTACTCCATTTGTTACTGCTGGAATATTCTGTGTGTTTTACTAACAATTACAGCACACATTTATACTGGTTTCAAGCTGCCATTCATCAGTGTGGCTCATTAAAAGATAAAGATTTCTTTTTCACGTAAAGCCCCAGTATTATACAATGCCCTGTAGTTTCTGGCAAAGAGCATATTCTAAAGTGTTCTCTATACCAGTGCCTGTATGTTTATAGTAGGAGAAATGCTTGATCCCCAGCAAAATAATAGGTGCCTGATCTTACAAAAAATATGTAAAAAATAGTGAATAATTACTTACAGGTAGTTCTAAATCTGATTTTTCTTTATGAGCATTGTGCAAGTTACAAAACAGTACAGCCCTACCTATCCTGTTACTCTGTTCTACATCAGATGGAGATCTGTTCAAGTAAGTGGACCAAAAATGATTTGTAATGCCCAGGTTCTGTTGGTTTGTCTCCTCACCTGCACTGCATTTGTGACCAACCACCACCAGTCTCTCCCCATCCGACCTTGCTGGGTTCCGTTTTTCCTGCCAGGATGGAGCTCGTGGTCTCAGCCCGTGGCCAGTGAAGGTGTCCTGAAAAGGACGTGATGAACATGCAGTGAGTGTCCCAGGTGGGGACATGGCAATGCCCCAGGGAGCAGCAAGGGACACCCAAATCAGACACTGGCTTTGGTTTGGCCCCCTCTCAAAAGGGGAACTCAGTGAGACTGGCTTCAGCTTGTATTTGCAGAAATGCTTCTTGAAAAGTAGAGGTAGACAAAAGTCTTGAAAAAAAATCTCATCTGCAGGAACTCAGTCCAAAGATTAAGGAAAATGCTATTTTCAAAACTATTTTGTGATGTTAAGAGACCTTTATCCGTTTTCATTTCACCTTTCTGTAAGTGTGCATGGATTGTACCTCTTGTTCATCAACTGCATGTGTCTGTGCTCAAGTGAATGCTTTGGCTTCATTATAAGAGTTAGTTGATAATGTCATTTAGTGGAAATCTTCTAATTGTTTGCTAAGTATTTGCTTGCCCTCCACTCAGTTTTTAACAGTATAATTCATTTTACTTTGTAATTCATCATTGACTCTACATACAAAATTTTTCATTACTTAACTGAAAGACTTATTACAGAACACATCAAAATTCAAAGTCATTATAATGAAAATACCATTTTTAGGTGAGTCTTCAGTTAATTAGTACAGTCAGTTAATTCTTTGCATTATAGATACAAAGCACTTTCTGCGTTTTTAATGTTTCCTATAATTTTTATGTACAGTATGTACTACTTGATAATGTTTAATATATATAATGCTTTTTAGTATTCAGAAATGTAATTTAAAAAGAAAATTCTATTTAGTTGATGGGTTTATGTCCTCAGAAAATTTTGGAGATGGTATTTTTAGCAGCAATCTTTAAAGCAGTCTGTAAAGATGGTAAAAATATCACTACCACTAATTCTAAAAATATTTCTATGTGAAAAGTATGGGATCAATGTCACTTTTCGCCTTAAAATAGGGCTTTCATAGCAGCTTCATTTAGGGGGAAGATTCCAACAAAACAGATGGCAGGGCAAGTTGGAAAAAAACCCAGTCACATAAGTATGAGATTATTAACATCCTTACCTCAGTGTGTTGTGCTTTGTGTCATGATGGCAAAACATGGGCAAATCCCAAATTCCCATATTTACTAACACAATGCAGAACACACAACTGAACATACAGAGTTTGTGGCTCCTCAGGGCTTCTCAAACAGAAAAGGCTGGAAATGCCATTAGAGAGCTCCCCATCTAGTTCAAGACTTTCCTTGAAGTATGGGGATTGTACCTGCGTTTCCTCATAAATATATACATTAAAATGTAAACAGATTTATCTACCAAACTATAAAGATGCTGATTGATTTTTTTTTTTTTGCATCCCTTTGTGCTGGCAAATTCTACATACCCCAGAACTCTGACAATATCATTTTGAAAGAACTGGGGCTTGCAGGATGGTTATTAAGGGTCTAGAGTCAGGGCCCTTTCCTTGGTAGGTACATATTTGTATGGAAACAGGCATTGATGAGACCCAGCTTGTCAGTGGTGAAATGGCTCTTGGCTCCAGGCTGGAAAGGGGGGGGTTGTTGAATTATATAACTTATCTTTTGGTTTTAGTATCTTATTTATGTGCAATGAAGAGAAAACATTTCTTCTGGGATCAAAGCTTTAAAAACCTTCTGCAAAACTGTTTTTAGTGCATCCAAGATTCCCAAGGAATATTTTGAGGATGGCATATAGATACAGTTTGTTGTTGAAGATGAATTCTCCCTTCTGTGCAGATGCCAAATGCAAAGACATTCCTGAGCTCAGCCAGCATCAAGATTGTTCCACGGCATGCTGGCTGACCTGTGCCAAGAAAAGCATTGATTTTTATCTTTAGAGGCTGTGTACAGATATTTGTTCCCTTGAGCAGTTGTAGGGATGCAGAGAGCTTGAACTCTCTTTTTTGCATTATTTCTTCTTGTACTGGGGACCCCTTCTCATGCCTTGAAGTCCTACAGGAGGAGGGCATGGAGAGTGCAATTGCAGAGAGCTGCACTATGGGTTTATTTGGATGCTGCTGCTGCTTCCTAAAACTATTGAAAGAGCTTTCTTTTAAAACCTGTTGAAGGAACAGAGCAAAGGAAAACATAAAAGCAAACACAACCATTGAAATGCTTTCCAGCACTAATAATTTACTGAGGATTATCTTTTTCTGTTTTCTTCAAAGCATGGTTTGTGTGCACAGCTCATCTTTAACTAATTTGTAAAGAAATCTCAAAGAAGTTGTAGCTAATTTAGGGTCCTCTGGAAGTTGTCCTGGCAACCATTGATTACGAACAAATAGAGACAAAACAATCAATTTATTTCCGTCAGATAATTAGGGAAAAATGATATTATATGAAATTACAAAGCAGTTTCTGGGCAATTTCTAGAGTAAGACTTTGTATTTTACTCCTTGATCTACCCATCAGAACAGTATTTCCAAGTTCTCTGGTTGCCCCTGGAGATAAGTACGTTGTCCTTGCATGCCAAAGCACTGGCAGCAGCTAATAGATGCTTCAGAAACATCCCTGAATATTAACATTCAGATTGTCTTGGTTCTAATGTGTTGAATTCATGCAAGTATAAATAATATGACGTGTTGTTATCAAGAGCAGCAGACGTTGAGCTAACGCGCCGATTTCTGTGGTTGGAACAGGGCGAAGCAGAAAGCGAGACAAATGCCAGAATACGGAAGTTTATCCTCAAGTTGAGACAGAACCGTGTCCCTGTGAGGAGTTCACCTCCCAGCCTCATGGAAATTGGTCTGACTGCATTATCAGAGGGGGTCCACCCGAGCTGCAGCTGGGAATGCCGGCCCAGGGAGCGGCCAGGGAGTGCGGCCAGGGCGTGCGGCTGCGAGCCATCGCCTGCTACGACGGGAGCGGCAGACTGGTGGAGCCATCTCGCTGTAGCAGTTCGGGTAAGGAGATGTAGAACAGCCCCAACACGTGTGAATAGCACTCCGTGGCTCACTGTGGAGCTTACCCGAGGTGTGTGCTTGCTGGAATAGCTCTCACAAGTTTGCACTGGGTGTTGAACACAGTTTTACGAATGTATTCTTATTGCCCTTTAATACTGAGGTTTTCCTCAGTGTAAGGGTCTGCTGGCATTTCTGCAATGGAAATGAAGCACAGGAAGGCTAAAGTTGGCTACAGTGCCAGAATACCAGAGATATTTCTTTTATTTCCCTTAAAATCCCATAAAGGTATAAGCTTCAGAGGGGGTGTATTTATTTCAATCAGCATTTTGTTTGAAGATATCTCCTACTTCCGCTTTTACTTGTTTAGAAATTTTTATTCCCTTTCACTAAGTTTGGAGGTTTGCATGGTTGTTTTCAATGAAGGAATTTGCAATTTTCTAGAGATAATTGTATTTAATTACAAAATGCCTGTGATATCACCTGCTGTCCCTCATGCCAGGCACACATGGCTTCAGCAGCCAGTGGTCTCCTGCTACAATTATGTGCCTGTGTTAAGCTCAGATTCACAGAGTGCATTTTCATAAATTCATAGAGTATATTTTCATGTCCCTGCTTCCTGGGACACTTACATTTCTTGTACAATCAAGTAGCCTATGTCAGAAAGAGGGCAGAATTAAAATCAGGGAGAGCAGGATGTGTCATTCCACATGGGTGTTTTTTCCCAATTTCCATGATATGCAGTTCATTGAATGGTTTAAGTCGGAAGTGACCTTAAATATAATCTCATTTCAGTTCCCTTCCACTATCCCAGGTTGCTCCAAGCCCTGTCCAACCTGCCTTGAACACTTCCAGGGATGGGGCAGCCATCTCTGAGCAACCTGTGCTAGAGCTTCACCACAGTTAAGAATTTCTTCCTTGTACCAAATCTAACCCTGGTATCTGTGCATTTGAAGCCATTTTCCCTTGTCCTATCACTTATCACAGACATAAGCCTTTATTTTAGGAGCAAAGTCTCAAGCTGGGCTGCCCCCAAACCACTGCTGCTCTCTGACTTAGAGCCAAAAGTCTTGGGTCAGCATGGAGCAGGATGCAGCAGTTTGGAAGACTGCTGATGAGCTGTATGATGGGAGGGGGAGAAATGGTGTCTCAGGAGGAGATTAAGTCATACAGTGGGCACCATGAGTGCTCCTGAGGGTATAAAGGAGCAGAGAAATCAGCTCTCTGGAGGGTCTTCATGATGGATCAGCAGCCTGAGCTCTGTGTAATAAAAGGAGAAAAAACTTCCACCTTAATGAAGTGATTCAGTCCTGGAGTGAATTCCTCTTGCAGCTGTTGATGGCTGTTCCAGCTGGCTGCACAGGTTCATAAAGCAGCTTTCCATGGTTTGTGTTTCAACAATGTGCTTTTGTACCAATTGATTATGCCTCTGTGGCCCATGAAGGAGGAGTAGTATACCTTTCCCCCACATTACCTTTTCTCCTACAAAAAGGGAACTGTTGGGTTTTGGAAGGTGGGTTTGCCTGTGGCATGACTTGCTCTTTTGAGACACTCAGGGTTTTTATCACTGTTAAAAAGGGGAGGTTGTCTATGCGTGGGGCTTTTCTAAATAACCTTGAAACCTGTTTTCTATCAGTGATATTTATGTGGCATTTTTAATGGTCTAGCTTCTCTTAGGGAGGTAGTAGGGAGAGTTAGCTCCAGGGGAATATTGTTCACTTTCTTGTCTTCAGCTTTTTATGTGAACAAAAATGATTGTGGCACTGCCCTGGCACAGGGTCCACGTCAGAGGCAGTGGGGTGGTCAGTGACTTTGGGCATAGACTGACTAAAAATGGGCAGAAGCTCCACAGGCTCCACTTCCATCACCTGGGACCTGCCTTCCAAGGTTACATGAAGACAAGTCTGATATTTATGGTCTTTATAGCTGGGAGCTTTCAAAATGCACTTCTAAACACCTTATTGAATTAGTGATAGAAACAAATCATTATCCAATTAATAATTAGCAGAATGCTTTTCAGTCATAATGGAGAAGAGCAATTTACAGAAGCATAAGAATTGCTAAGCCCTGAGAAATTATTCATGACAGTGGTTTTTTTAAGCAGCTCAGTTTGTCTTGCTCACCATTAGTATCAGGTGACCTTTTAACATTTGCTGGCTGGCCATGATTATGGCCAATTAATCCGTTGTCTTATATATTGAATGCAAATCATTGTGGTATCTGGGCATTGTTCTTGCTTTATGGGGTGGGGATAAGCAGGTTCCTCTTTTCCTCCTTTCAGGTCTTCTGACTTCTCTTTGTTTCCTGCTCTTTTCCTTCTGCAGGACAGTGCTTTGCATTCCTTTGCCTTGAACCAGAACAGAAGTGAGAAATTGTAAGACTTAGACCTCAGTTCTTTGATGGTTCCTTTTGAAGAACTGCAACATGTAGAAAGAGAGATGCAGGGATGTAATTTGGCCCTCAAGTGTAGGAGCAAATTTGTCCCAGGTTTGATAATGTCCTGAGTACATGGTGTAGGACAATAAAAATGGTGTAGAAGAGAATAGCTAAGTTTGTACCTTTTTGGAGACCAAACTCCGGGCTTGTGCCTGCTTGCTGCAGTGATTTTCATTTTACCTGACTGAAACCTTGTGAACTTAGACTTGAGTAAAGTTTATTTCACTTGGTCAGTGTGACCTGTTATATGAGAGTATCAAAGTTGTCAAGTGAATGTACAGTTTGCTTGAGTCTGGTGTAGAAATAAACTGCTCAGAAGGGTTCTGGTTCTGAGGCCCTGCTCTGATGCTGACTTTTCAGAGTGATTCTGCATTTGCAGCTTGGAGGGCGAGGGGGAAGCCTAAACAAAAACCCAATTCAGTTTGTTCATCTGTGTTTCCTACCAGTTTAGACTCTGACTGTCCTAAGCCTATTTTCTGCAAAAATATTAACCCTTTAAGCATACCTTCCCAACTGGAAATGGGCATTTTCTCCCCATTGGTGTAGTTACTGCAAGCAGAGTATCCCAAGGTCCAGAAGGAGTCAAGACAGAAGCATTCCAGCTGTTCCTTTATGGGAAATGCTCTATCTACCTGCTTGGGGCCTACAGTTTGTTCTGTACCAGGACCTGAAGCCTGGGCTGGAGAGAGAGACCTCTGCCCTGACCCACCAGAGCTGAGCAAGCCTGGTGTCAGCACTTTGGGTCAGCTGTAGTGGGCATGCTGATCACCACTGACTGATTTACCCATCCTTACTGCTATGTAATTGTGTGTTAGCCAGTGGTTATTACATATGACAAGCTTAAAAATACAAATCACAGGCGGTTCTGAATTTTATTCTTTTCTATACCAAATATTTTCTCCAGGAAAAAAGTGCACTTTTTTTTCTTTTTTTTTTTCATGGCTGGTTTTTGTGATGAACTGCTTTATTTTGGTGGTGTCACCTTTTTCCTTGATCATCTATTCAATAAACTTGAGAAATGAGTGATCTGCATTTTCCAGCTGAGCTAGTGATTTGTCCCAGGTTCGGTTCACCCTTGTTTTTCTTCCTTTAATTTGGAAATGTACCTATGAAATCATGGGTAGAGGTAACTATCTCTAAATACATTACAAAATTATAACTGGTAATTTGCCTCGATTTCCCTTCCCATCAGAAGATTTCTTATATTGAGTTGAGCTTGCTGCTAGTCCAGAGGGTCTTAATTTTCTGTCTGTGCCTGGAGCATCCTCTTTGGCCATGAAATTGTCCTTTTAATTGCAGTTCATCCGCTTCTCAATCTGTCATCTGAGCTGCTCATACTATTTTTGAATTTCCATCTCCTTTGTTTTGAACGATTTCCCGTCGTCCCTTTGCTTCTCTTTCTTGTGTGCGATGCCAACAGGGTTTTTTTAATCTTAGAGGAACACAGGGTGCCTCATCTGTTCCAAATCAAAGCTGGAGATTTCTGTGCACTTGCATGGAGGTTCTGCTTTTGATCCGATGGGCAATTTATGGAAAGCAGGAGTTTATGAAGAGTGCTTATCCTATTCAAATTCTGCTGTGCTCACAACAACAGGAACCTGGAAGAAAAAGACACCACAGACAAAAAGATCCTGGTTTTAAATCACAGAGTGCTTAAAGGTGACCTGTGCTCACCTTAAAAAGCTTTAATTATCTCTGAATTTATGAAGGGCACAGCAGGGATGCTCAAACACCTCCTTAATCTCAACAGTGCAGTGTCTCCTTCTATGAGCTCCAGATGCTGGTGGACAAACCCATCCTAAAATGAAAAGGCTGGCATTGACTCCCCCCATTTTAGTAGAAAATGTGCTGTTTTCAGGTAGTTTTTAACCCCTAGATTTTAATAAGCATTCTCCAAATTTGTATAGCTTAAAAAGCCATGGGCAGAACCTAATGGATTAAAGGAATATGAGTCAGGTCTGTCCTGATGTGAAAGCAAACTTGCTGCTCCTACAAGGTTTTGGGGGAAAAATTTAAAAAAAAAAGGTTGAAAATGCAACATTGAATAGATGCTTTTGTATTTTTGGAAATGTATCAGTTTCAGTAATTATTGTGGTATACATTTTTGCACATCTAGTAAATTTTATTTTGAAGAGTGAAATTGTAGAAATCCCTGATTTTGAAAACCTTCAGAAATAGAAACTTTTCTCAACAGACGTTTCCCTGTGTTTTTGAAAATATTCCAAAGTTTAATTTTGTTCTTAGTCTGAGTGACATTTTATATTGAAATTTCAGTTTTTAGTACAACCTGTTGATTTCAGAACCCAGCTAGGCACTCTGTAATCACTTCCCAGAGATTACAAAGACATCCTCTTTTATCAACACTGCAGCACAAATCCAAAACACAGCCCCATACCAGAAACTGTGAAGAAAATTAACTCTACTCCAGCCAAAACCAGTACAGTGTCTCTCTGTGGCCTTTTTATGACATGACTGGATTTTATTAATGGCTGTATTGCTACTGGAAAGTTTTTCTAAGGCTGCTCAAGGAAGAAGTTTCAGCTAAAAATTCACCTTATTTTCTGTCTATCCCATCCCCTGACATGGGAATTAAGTTTGGATCACAGGACTGTCCTGCCCTCAAGTCCCCACTTCAGGACTCTTTGAAGCCACTGCCACCTTTGACTTTGACACCTTTCTGCTGTCTCACAGCTAAATATCTTCTAAATTTAGCTCTGAAATCCTGGCTGGGTTCTGCTCTGGACTCTCTCTGACATTCCTACTTGTCTCCTTGGGTGTGTGACACTTTTAATTACAGCTGTGGCTGCCAGGGGAGCTGTAACACAGACATGGAGCCTGGGAAGGACCTGGCCTCCATGTCTTGTTTGACTACAGGATTTTTACATATTGCTCCCAAAGCAGTGCTCAAAGAATGATGATTTATTCCTTATCTTTTCCTTTGTTTGGTTTTTTTTTTTTTCTTTTTCAAAATCTGTTCACCATAAGAAAATTTGGCCACGGTTCTTCCTTTATAGATGTTAAAAGACTTATCAAATGAAATTGGATCACAGGACAAATGTTCAGACATTGAGTTCTCTGTGTTTTCCTGGCAACAGAATCAAAGATAAACAGCCATCAAAAAAGTTATTTCTGAATGGGTCAAACTGGCTGTCAAAGAAGCTTATTTAAGGCAAGGTAAGACTTCCCCTGAGGCGTTAGTACACAGAAATGCACATTCTGCTAGGTCTTTATCTTCTTAGAGAAAGGAAACATGCATCTTAAGAAAAAATATTTAGAGACTTGGCTTTTGGAGCAGCATCCTCTGTAAGTGCTGCATTTAGTCATAGTGATGTCTGTTGTTACTCCTTAGCTCTAAATGCACATCTTTATTGCTTATCTTCTTGCCCAAATTTCTTTTATGCTTTTTGCTGCATTCCATAAAATGACCCCTTTGAAGAGGTGGCAGTGCCAGACTTTATGAAGGAATGGCTTTTTACTGACCTCAAACAGACTTTCTCATGTTTGACTTTCACCATCAGCTGCCTCTTGCTGGACCACCTCTGCCCACCCTTGCTCATGTCCATCCCTTTTGTTTCTATTATTAGTCTCAGTTAGGGGTTTTTGTTTCTTTTTTTTTTTTTTTTTTTGGTATTTTTCAAATTGATTAAAGCTCTTCCATGGGACTTGGGAATGTTTTTAGTGTAGAAATTGTAACTCAGGGTAGAAATAGTCCATGGGAGCTTTAGAGCTATGGTAGCAGGTTAATGCACTGGGTGATCTCCTGCCCTGATTTCTGCAGCAGGCTGGGGAAAGAGAATTTCCTTGAAATGTGGCCCGTCTCTTTGGCCTTAATAACACATTTGTCACAAATACAGCCTGTTATGAGGCAAGGCTCTAATAAAATGTTACCATACAAAGATAGGCTTAGAATTAACATTTTTCTCTCCTTACATGTCATTCCATTTAATATGCTATATTGGAAGTATGAAGAAATATTTAGCCTAATCCTGCTCATGAATTACATATTCTAGTCTTAAGACCTCTGTACTTCCACTGCTCATGGAGAGCTTCATGATCCCTCTGAGATGTGTGGCTGTGCTGGGAAGTGATGTGGTGGTAGTTTATAGGATTCCTCTTATGTCTTAGGTGGGGTTTTTTGCAGCATTTTTTAACCTTTTTGCCTTTTATACAGCTCTTATGAGCAGGATTTCAGGCAAATAAATAGATGACAAATACTTTTTGAGTGGAGAGTGACAATTCCATATCTTTACCACTGCTGGGGAGCCCTGTGGCAGCTGGACATAGTAGGTACTGTGGTGGAGTTCAGTGGGCGTTAAAGGGTTTAATGTCTGACGCATTGTGAAGATTTTCAGAAGCAACTTAATTAAAATTAAACTTGAACTTCAACTCAGTCTGTGCTAAGGATTATCCCTGTGATACTGATGAGTAGTAGAGAATTTATCCTACCTTAGTCTTTTCCTGGGCCTGAAATACACTTTAATAGCTCTCTGTCCTCCAAGGTTTGCAAGTGAGGATGGTGTAAATTAAATTACTGAGAGGCTGCTTTGCAAACCTTCACATATCCCTCACTGTACACAAATATTCCCACTGTGAGATCTCTGCTCTCATTTGTATTTGGTTAACATGGGGGAGTGACCACTAACAGCAGTGTTATTTAGCAGTATTGCATTGCCTTCTACTTCTGAATTCACTGAGGTCCTCCAGCACAGGAGATTGAACTACACAACCAGAGAACTCAAAGTCACACTGCAAAATTGAAACAAAAGTCTATCAGAAATTCAGTACATCTATACTCTGTGCTGGGGCCTGCTAGTGTCACAAAAACGTCCTGTTTCCCTCTCAAGGTTTTCCATCATATAAATGAGTCACTGCTCTCCCTGTGCCTGAGCTGTGGAGAGCCAGGACTGTTCCCTTCTGCAAAATCGTGTTTTTGTCAGATGTTTTTTATAGTACAGCTTTATTCAGGGAGGTCAGATGCTTCTGCAGCAAGGTGACCTCTAATAGGTGGAGTGAAACTCCTTATGCAAGCAGATGGGACCTGGCAGCAGCTACCTGGATTTTGGGAAAGCACTCATGGATCTTCCTGGTGCTGGTAATGGTTAGTGGCATCCCTAAAACAGCACCTGTATAATTAAAGTGTGCAGTTGGGCTTCTCATTTAGTGTTGATGGGAGAAGGAATTGAGGCAGAGTATTGATTTTAATGTATTGATTTGGGGGTCGCTGTGTCACTCGCCTCCTGTGGCAGGGAGGGGTCACTGTGTCATTCACCTCCCGTGGCACTGGGGAGGGGGCTGTGGAGGTCACAGCTGGCTCACAACCTTCCCCTGCCCCTGCAGGTGTCTGTATGACCTGGTCGTGAGCAGAGGCCCTTGAGTTTGTAAATTAAAGAGCTAGGAATGTACATTTAAAGAAAAAAAATGTTTTTCATGCTGCTATGAGCCCTCTTGATAATATTAATTGCACACTGATCTAATTAGTGTTCCTGTCTTCTGCAAAGTCATCTGCTGGTTTATTTTGTCTGAAATAAAAGCAATATTGTAATGCAGAATACATGCAGAATACATTATCAGGATGCAGGGAGATGCGTCACCATGTCCCATTCTGTCACATGAAAGCCATAACATTGTTGTCCAAGGCAAGTTGTCTAAATGAGGCTTGTCTGTGTCTTGGGGTCACAGCTTGGCAGCAGAAATGAGGTGGCATATTGTGTTGACAGTGCCCAATGTCATGGCTTCAGAAACTGGCAGAAAGATGCTCTCCACGGAGGGCCCCAAAGTCTGAAATTGAGTTTCTTAGTGTGCTCCAGCAGAGCCTGAAACCATTGACCTTCCGGACGTATATGATTTACTGAGGGGGCTAGATACTTGCAGTGACATTTGGTGGCAGCTTTTTCCCAGTGATGGACCCTTGGCTCTGGAAGATTCTTCCTGCCTGGTCCAAATTGCCCAAATCTGCATCGATCTTCAGAGCACTCTGCAGTGCACATCTATTTTCAGAGCTGCTGTGCCATCAGGCCTCTGAGAGAAGTCAGGTGTAGGAGAAAAGGGAATTTGATGGTCTGTGGACAGTTTAATTATGTTCAGGCTTCAAAAAAAGTCTTGTTTTCTTGTATAAATATCATAATAATAATAAGAAATAAACACAGTTTTGGGTTTGTTTTAAAAACATGCTCGTACTATTAATTGAGTAGCCTGAAAAAAACATATGGTAAACAATCCATAATAAAATACAGTGGGCTGAGTCTTTCTCCTGATACATAGAGGATTCCAACACTGCTAAGGGAAGGAAAAAAAAAAAAAAAGGCAACTCTGTTTTATTTGAAGAAAACAGATGATTTTCCCAGTGGCAGATGAGCAGAGTATACAGAAAAACACAGCTGAGCTACTCCCCTAACTGCTATTGATCCCAGTGGATGGTTTTTCATTTGAGTAAGGACTTTGTTAAGATGTCAGGGCTCCCAAGCAGCCAGGCCAGCCCTTCACCATGGGAGGGCAGCCCTGGGAAAAGAGAGCATCATTCCCACAGTTGGTTTTGGAGCCTGGACAGACTTGTGCAGTGGATTTTTGCCCTCCTGCATCACGTGTTCCCTGTGAGATGAACGTACACTGTGAAGTCCTGTTTATTTGCTCTATTTATTTGCACTCAGAAGGCAGCAGACGAGACTCCTTCTCCGGAAGAGTTCTCAGCTTGCTCTGCAATCTGTTACAAGCAAAGTGCTAATTAATTAAGATTTCCTTATTGAGTTAAAAGATTAAATATATCAACTACCAGGGCTTGTATCTAATGCCAAGTGTTTGCTTGGAAGTTCTTTAAGGAAGAAAACTGTAATGCAGAATCAAAAGAAATTAGAAATCATAATGCAAAGTCAGCATCAACCCAACTGCCTCCTCGGGATTTATAGAGTCTGTGAAATTGAGCAATAAAACCAACCTTTGGATGAATTTCAATAACAATAATGTTGAGTTAAACTTACCAGCCTTCTTTACAAGTCCTCTCTGGTCTATTTAGAATCTCTAATCAGTCTGCTATGAGATAACGTGAGTGTGTGCATCTTTTGTTGAGCAAGTGGGAATAAATTAGCTAAGGGTCCATTATTTGAGCCTTGCAAAATATTTGATGTAGAAGTTATTTTTGCTGCATTTTTTGGCTGTGCATTTACTGAATGTAAATTAGATTATCTCCTAAATTTCTCAGCAAACTAATAATGTGTAAAATCTCTCAAATCCTTGTGTACTATAAAAAAAGAAGATTAAACATTTGTTCTGTGGCAAGATTAAATCCTTTTCAGCTGCAACTCAAGTTTTTAGCAACTTAAGTCTCCCAGACTTACTATGCTTAGTTCCCTTCAGTTAATGATTTCCTCCCTTGAAGCAGGATTTAGATTTTGAGCGGGGATTATTTGGGACGAGGTGCTCCTCTTGCAGCTCACAAGCTTCTGGAGCTTTTGTTTGTGCCACGTGGCCCATGGCCAGTGGCTGCCTTATTCTTGGCACACTGGGAAAGCCTCAGCCATAGAACTATGATCAGCTGGTGGAGTTAAGTCTCTGAGCTGCAGTCTGTACTCCATGCTGAGTTTTAACCGGAGGTAAAGCAAGAGGTTTGCCTTGCAGGACATCCCAGAGCTTCAGCTGAGCAGAATTTGGCCCACCAAATGCTGTGGTCCACCAGGTCTCCTTTATAAAGTCTTCAGCTATTAGATTTTTAGCACTGCTTGGATTTACTGGTGTTATTTTGTGATATTTCACAGTCAGTAATCAAGTGAATGTGAATATTAATTGCAAAATGAATCAATTTTTTCCCCCCTCTTCCTTTGGTCTGTGTAATTAGAAACATTTCTCCTGTGTCACTGTCCACTCTGCTGCTCCCTAGTTTGTTAAAGGGTGATCTCTCCTGTCCCACAGACTCCAAGGGAAATTAGCAGTGTTATTACCTGTGGCAGCTGTGGTGATGCACAGAATTGTCCCTCTCACAGTAATGACCTTGAGTTTTATGAAGCACCTCAAGGTTTACTAACAAGGGTAGAACTGCTAGAAGTTTGTTAATTGAAACCATGAAATATGTTAGAGAGGATACAAACGAGTTTAAAGCCAATTCAATTAGAGGTGCATCTGTTTCCAAAGCTGCTGGAGAAATGTTTATTTTCTCATCACTTTTAAGCCAGCCTCTTGGAATGCTGCTGGCACTGTTGTTTAACGCTGTGTGCAGACCTTGCACCCACAGCAAATTTATCTTTTGGAAGTACAGCAGTCAGGTGGAAGGGTCCCTGATGTTGGCTTGTAAATCCACTGATGTCCTTCTTCTCCCAGCACAGCCCCCTGTGGCATCACTGACATCCCCCAGCCCATCACCCAGCTGCCTGCAAGAGGCCTTGGCTGTGCTGGGTAGCACAATAAAAATGGGACAATAGGAGTTTTTTCACGGTGTATTTGTGCCTTTCTGACACTGGCACAGGGTGCCCAGAGCAGCTGTGGATGCCCCATCTCTGGAAGTGTCCAAGGCCAGGTTGGACAGAGTTTGGAGCAACCTGGGATAGTAGAAGATGTTCCTGCCCATGGTAGGGGGGTGGAACAAGATGAGCTTTGAGATCCCTTCCAACCCAAACCTTCTGTGATTCCATGACAGCCACTAGAGCATGGTCCTTCCATTATGCACGTGCTGTTGCTTTGTCTCTGGGCTGCACAGGAGAATTGAGGTGAGTCAGGGCTGCTGCATTGTGTGTCTGAGCCTTCCCAGGACATCCTGTGTGATCTGTGGGTGCTTTGTTTGTTAGAGACACTTTAGAGACTCCATTTGTGGCTTGTTGAGCAACAAGCACACTGTTCTTAATGAATAAATCATAGTAAAATGAGCTGTGCAGCCTAGGTAAATGCATTTGTTCATCCCAGTACGTTGACGGTGTCTCAGCAGAAAAAAAAAATAGCACTTAAATGTAGAAAAGGCTTATTTGGTCATCCAGATCATTTTCTCCTGCCAATTCCCAGTAGCATGTTTCAAAGTGTCCATTTACATAACCTGGTGTTCTTGTCATTACCTCCTGTGACATCTCTGTGTGCAGCTCCAGCTCTGTGGTGGGCAGGAGCCTGCTGTTGGCCCAGGTAGGACAGAGGCTCTCATCTGCTCTGTCTGAATTAAATGAGCTTTATTTTAACAGTGTTTGAGATTTTGGGAAATACTAATAGTAATGATAATTTTAAAAAGGAGATTAAAGGAAGCTTCAAGAGATAATCTAAGAATAGATGGAAAGCAGGCTGAACAGGGCTGAAAAGTAGAGAACATATTTTTCTGTGGAAGCTTTTGGAAACATAACAGTTGTTTGGTACCAGGTTTTACAGAGGGGAGAAAAATGAGGGATGTGATGGATGAGTGGGAAATTTAAGGATGACACTGACAAAACCAGCTGTG
Organism: Pyrgilauda ruficollis; assembly: GCF_017590135.1. Lineage (NCBI taxonomy): Eukaryota > Metazoa > Chordata > Aves > Passeriformes > Passeridae > Pyrgilauda > Pyrgilauda ruficollis. The sequence goes on along the minus strand of NW_024524377.1, from coordinate 3,835,622 downwards.
TAAACTCAGCCTTGAGTTGGTCTCCCAAGCTGAGGAACAGTAGCTCAGAAATGTTATTTACTTTATTCGTATTTTGTTATGGTAAGGATATTTCTCTGGATAGTGGCTTGAATGTAGAGTTATTTATTAATGGATTTTAATAGCACATTGGCCTTGGGGTTTTTGTTTGTTTAGTATTGTACATCATGCCAAAGCTACAAGTTTTCTACGCATGCCAAAACTAGGATTATTGTGGGTCTTTTTAGTCCCCTGACAACAGCAAGTTATTGCTTGGCTCCTACAGAAAAAAAATAAAATATCCTGGTCTCACAGGCAATGGATGAGCTGAGTACAATGTTGTTTACTACTCACCATAAAAAGATATCCATAAAGGCATTCTCTGTCTGAGCAGAGAGGGCACATCACAGGAACATTTTTGGAGGAAAATTTTGGTTGGGTGAAATCTTTACTCTATGAATAAATACCTTAGTGTAGAATTAACCCTAAGTGGTTGATAGAAGAGTAATGGCAGTCTGTGAGGAAAGCTTGAAGGAAAGTTAGGTTCCCATCTTGATTTTGTAGCATTGCTCAGTATGGAGAATCAGCTTCCTCTGGACAATATGGAAGTGTAGTGCTCAGTAGAAGCTGGCCAGTATTTGATTATATTTGGTGGAATTAAGAAATACGGGTGAGGAAACTCCAAAAGGAATGAGCAGCCTCTTAGAAATGGGATGTCTTTGGAAATTCTGTGGTTTACTGAGGGATAACTCACAGCACTTCCTGGGGATGGAATACAACAGGTTCTTCAGTCTTCACAGCACAGTCTGTGTTGGAAGGGACCTTTTAGAGGTCATCATGTGAACCCAGTGAGCTCAACCAGGTTGCTCCAAGCCCCATCCAACCTGGCCTTGCATACTTGCAGGGATGGGGCATCCACAGGTTCTCTGGGCAACCTGTGCCAGTATTCTACTATGTTCATTGTAAAATATTCTTTCTTGTATATAAGAAAGATGTTTATTATAACTTCATCTGCCTTTTTTTATTTGTAGTCTATTTCTCTTTTTTTGTCTTATATTTATTTTATAATAGATGTAGATCTTGAGCTGCCTAAAGACTTAGCCCATTTTACCTTCTCTGATAAGTTGATAACCCCTCTGACTAATCCTACTTTGAAACAAGGCACTTTCTTTGTTTCTGTTGAGAGTTAATTACCCAGGCTGTCACACAGCCCAAGGAAAGATGATATTTCATACGGTGGTGCAACAGAACTCTTTAGAGAACTGCCTAAGAAATGCTTCTCATAAATCTATCATGAGAAAATTTCTTTTACTTATCATAATGTATTACGAATCGCTTTGAGTGGCAACCTAAGCAGATGGAACAGAATATCAGTGGGATATTTGAGAGTTTTATTTGGGGGAAAAAAGTGAGTCTGTTTTAGAAATATTTGTATATGTGTGTGCATGGATGTCATCTCACTGAGGTGAGCATACAAAGCATACAAAGTTGAAATATCTCAAACATTCCAATATCACTGGAATGGATTCAGTCAGAAATAATTAAGATACCAAATTCCATTGGCTTTGGAGCTGCAAATGAAGAGGCACCACAACAGAGGGAGATCAGAGGCAGCAATGACAGCCAGAGCACATTGTATGGGCACAGGTCTGCAGCGCTGGGGAAGAGTTACAGCGTGGGTGAGGTGGGAAATGATTGCAGCTGTCAGGCTGAGGGGTGGCCGCCGTAAAGAAACAGGAACAGCACCATCACAGGGAATCAGGAGAGGAGAAATAGAGCAGCACTGAGCTGAAGGAGCTGTTGCTGCTGCTGTTTTTTAAGGCACTGTTTACAAAAGCAACATCAGTATTTCTTGTACCACTAGAAGGAAGATATTTTCCAGTGGATGGATGCCTAAATAAGCCTGAAACCTTTCTTGATGCTGACTTCAGTGTGAAGAGCAGGAGGGAGGCAGTGAATTGCTGCTGTGGGTTGATGTCCAGGCTGTAACACAGTTCTGGTTCAGAGTGAACAGCAGGCTTGGGCATGGTTCAGCCAGTAAATCCAGCTCTGAACCAGACTAATCTCTGTTCCTTAGCCTTGGTGTTTCATGGTTGTCTGGGGCTTTCGGACAGCAGCTGCTTCTGGGTTGAGTTTTGTTGTTAGGGTGTTTTTCCCCTCTGTGCTGCAGTTACTGTCACCTGGGTAGATGGGGGAAGCCCTTCCTAAAAGAGTCACGAAATTAGTAAATTTGGTATTCTGTAGGTGAGGAATCAAGAGGGAGTGTTTGCATGATGAAAACCAAACAGAAATAAAGGGCATAAAAATGAGAAACATCAGAACAGTGGTAGGGATGAAGTTCAGTTATTTCTATAACCATCATTGCCAGAGCTGTCAGAGGGATGAAGCTGCCTCTAATAAAGGCTGATCTGAGCAGCCACTGGCTTTCATGATCTAACATGAAATCTCTTTTTTGTTTAAATTAAAATAATACATACAGACATGACAAGCAGATAATAGGAACCGGGGGAGAATGAATGCAGCATGGTAAGTAGGAAGGTGCAGGAATTATTCCACACTGCCAACCCAGGACTGGTGCCACTAATTCCATGGAAACCCCCAGGGTTTGGCCACCTTCTACTGCTGTTCTGCACACCAAGAGCTCCACAGCCACTGCTGGGCTCTGCAAAGTCTCTCTTTCCATATGCCAGCTCCTAAAACAGCTGTGGGGTTGTGCCTTTTTGGAGGAACCTGTTGGGTTTTAATTTGTGAGGTGCTGGTCCTGCAGATGCCTGGTGGTGTGATTTTAAGAGATGGTGATCTTGTGAGGGCTTTCATGTCAAACCAGCTTAAGGTGAAAATAAAGCTTTAAAATGCCATTTTTGAAACCCAGAAAAAGCAAAGCATTTGGAAAGAGGTACAAAGAGAACTTGTGAGGTGTGGGGAAGCAGGTTTTATCTGCTTCTCCCAAGAATACATTCCACACTGCTCCAGCTGGCAGGCAGGTCCCTCACACGTCTGATGGGAGCTGCCAAGAGAAGAGCTCTCTTGCCTCCCCCATCCTCTGGTTCTGTCTGCTGGGGAGAGAGCCTGTGTCTATTTCCTGCCTGTGCCAGCTCTGGAGATGGCCAGTGTAATGCAGAAGGAGTACACAACTGGGCTGTACACTTAATTCTGCAGAATTTGTCATGGCCACGGTCTAATAAGGAAGGTAATTACTGCATATTGTTGAGCACCAGCTTCACAACAGGTACTTTTGCCAACGTGTGTCTTTTACATCATTCCTTTTTATCACTGCTTTCTTTGGACTAAACCAAGTAGAAATTAATTTTAGTCATTGCTGTTCTTCACAAATGATGCCATAACCTCACGTTGAATGGTGTTGTCAGTCTGCCAAATGCCTTCTCCTTAAGTTCTTGTTTTGTGTTGGTTGCGCAGGTCACATCAGAGGATGGGAGTTGGTTGGTTGCAGTGATTAAAACCTGTCTTACATCTTTGGTTTAGGTTACATTGAAGAGCCTTGCACGGTCCCGTGCCCGTTTGATTGCAAATTAAGCGATTGGTCCAGTTGGTCTCCTTGCAGCTCCTCCTGTGGACCGGGGGTGAGAGTCCGATCCAAGTGGCTCAAGGAGAAGCCCTACAATGGAGGTCGTCCCTGCCCCAAGCTGGACCTCAAGAATCAGGTGAGCCCTGTTCCGATAGCCAGCAGAAATCTCTGTGCCGTGTTCTGAGTCGGGATCCAAAGTTCCTGTGCTGGTGAAGAAGGTAAAGACAGGAGTTATCTCTGGCAGCACACCTTAGGTCACGTTTTGTAGGCAGTCCTTGACCTTCTTGAGGACTGAGGGAGAAATGCTCACGTATCAGTAGAATTTGACCTGAAACACCATATTTCTTATATGAAGAAATTGCTATCTCCCAGAGCACAGGAAGCCCTGGAGCAATAATCCCACCTGGACAGTGTGTAGACATCAGAGAACTCAGATATGGATATTTTAAAAACTTTTTAATTCTTTCTGAGACTCTGATTACTGTAGAAACATTTGTTAAATAAAAATTGCTATTTTTAGCAACTTTTCCCTTCAACACAGCACAGGTTCCCTTGAACATTAGTCTCTGTATATTCAATATTGAAGTATCCCATCACAGGAAAATAATCTTTAAATTACTACTCTTAAAGAAAGATCAGCATCTATTTAAATGCTACTTAATGCTGTATGCATTTCTGCAAAGTGCCTAGTGATTTCCTACATTTGCTGATTAATTCTCTAGCACTAATTAACACTGATGAAGTACTGTTTAGTTTTGTCTGCCCTATATTTCAGATTCAGGCATGAAAATGAATTAATAGGACAGAAACAGTCATGCTGAAGGAACTTCATATATATGTTATGAAGAATTTGAATATGTATATATATATAGTATGTGACCTGTAGAAGTACTTCAGTGATATCATATAAAGATTTATTTGGTAGGTGCTAGAGCTGGTGGATTCAGTTGTTTTTCTGCACAACTTTGTTGCAGCAGTCGTGTCCTGGAATGCAGCACCACTTCCAGCTCCTGAGTATGAACTTGCCTCATTTTCCTCACAGTTAATTTTCTTTTCCTGTCAGAAATTTTGTAAATACTCCTTGGATTTTTTTTTTACCTTCTTATTTTTCCTTATTTCTATTTGAAATTCATTGGAAGTAGGCTAACAGAAGCAGCAGGGACTACAGAAATATAAAACTGCTATAAAGTGTATGTTGTCCATAGCTCAGTGCTTTCCTTAATAGATCAGACAGATCACCAGAGAGGCAAAGTGAAATCCCACAGTAAGTGATAAGGTAACAATAAGCTCCTTTGTAATGAAAAGATACTGGGGTTTGTTACCCACAGACACAGCAGACTCCTTCCATTAATAGCAAACTTATTGCCATCATGTGTTGCTTATTCCCACACACATTAGAGTTGCCAGTTTCAAAAGCCTTTCAGAGGATATTAAAGGAAAGAAATTGTTCAAACTTGGAAGTTATGTCTTTGTACAGTTTATTGGTGCACAGTGCTTGCAAAGTGCCATGGCTGGTATTAATATAAACGTGGTTGGTGCTTTTTGCCTCTTTACCAGGTACACATGTCATGATCTAAAACCCACTGAATTCATTAGAGGCTTTCTGTTGCAGGCTGTAGTAGAAATAATGTAGAATTGTGTTCAGGGCTGTTTCTTTAGGTTTGTGGCTTCTTGTTTTTCAAGGTGTCCTTTTGGTTGCTTGCTTTTCAGAACTTTTTTCCTTCCTTTGTGAGTTTTTTTTAGGATAAACCAGAAGCTATTTCTAACTGATTTGGCACACAAATGGTTTATCTTCTTCCAATTCAGATTTAAAGGATTGAGTGCAATTCTGTATATTTCAGAGCTTTTAAGGTGAGAAGAAATTGTCGTGCTGACAAGGAAAGAGTGTATATGTGTACACTTAGAGATGCACACAAATGCACTTGTTTTGCCTGTGAGTCTATTCATTGCCTTCCTGAATGCTTCTCAATACTTTGTTAGCTTCAGAAGGAGTTTTGCTCTGCATCCCCTGGGCTTGGACTTCCAGCCCAGATTTAACACACTGAGGTCCCTGGGCACGTTGCAGGATGCACAAGTTGCCTACCCAGATGGTGAAGTAAATGAGCTGATGGCACTGCTGCTGAGCTAAGCTGGACACATATCATTAATCCACTGTCAGGCAGATTGTCTGCTGCTGTTCCCTCTGGTCTGGGCAGCTTTTAAATCCTAGAGCAAAGCTCTACAGATTCATTATATATAAAAATGTGACATCCTAATTATTTTGCATAATCTGGATTAAATACCTGCAGTAAATGCTGGCTTTTGTTTGGTATCAGATAGGATAAAACTATATAGCAGTAAAGCAGTGTTAGCACCATTGTGCTGAGTTTTACTTTCCAGTGGCTACTGTGTTGTGTTTTATGCATTTGATAAGATTTTAGATAACTTAGAACAAATAATGAATTCCTCCAGGTGCTAGCAGATTTCACTTATGATTTGCATTTTATTTTCTCTAGTATCTTTAATTATTTTGGTTTTGATTATTGCTTCTGAAGTTGGGTCTTGCTATTGCTTAATCTGTTACTTTGGAGAACTCTCCACTTTTCCACTGTCTTATAATTAAATCCCCAAGTCAAATTGTGTCTTTTTCTTAAACCAGATAATAATTTTACCCTCTTTTTGGGCAGGGTGCTCTCTAGGCTTTTTGGCAGACCCATGTATATCCTTTTCTCTAGTGCTTTTCAGATATTTGACATAAATCTAACTAAATCTAACTATAGTGTTACTTGAAACACTATTTTAGCAATTCTTTCTTACTGTTTCCCACCATGTCTGAAGCTCTGCCAATACAGATATTTAGTAAAGCTACTGCTTTGGGCAGAGGGACAATTTGCATGATCAAAAAAAATTTGTTATGAAGATAAGAGTTATTTGAGTCACATAAACTGTGTTGTAAAAGACTGTCCCCCAAGAATTTGTCCAGTCACTGTAGTGCAGCTTGCTTGTGCATGAAGGATAGAATATTTTAGGAGAAATTTGATTTTATACAGAAATAATGGCATGTCCCATTACTGCATGATATTCGATGGGGTTTGTGGTCCTTATTCCACACAGAGTTTGACTCTTCTGGAGTATCTTGAAGCCATTCTTTTGGATGTGTTCATCTGCCTGTAGAGCCTCTCAAGCAGCCCACTCTTTTTGCAAGAGATGTGAGAAGTAAACTCAGAGTTAGGAGAATTAATTCAGCTTTTTTGTATTTATTCTTCTCATTGTAGGCGATGGACGAGGTTGAGCCCTTCAAGATTTTATTCCAGGCTATTTTCTAACAGAGGTGCCAAACATTTGCATGGGCTGAATGCTCATGGTATTCTGATAAAATCACTTGATTTGATGTGGTCCCTTTAGCCTTAAACTCTGTCTGTGTTGCTGCCCTGTGAAATTAAAGGATAAATTACAATATCTGGGGGAAAAGATGATAGTATTTTAACACAGCTCCATGTAATATGCAGAATTACTTTTGCTTTTTACCTCTGTTTGAAAATGGCTGAAGAGCTGGCTAACTACATTTTGCTCCATCTCTTAAAGAAAATGGGCTTTGCATGTAGGGGCTGTGCAGCTCTTATCTGAGGATGTGATTGCTTCTGAACAGCCGATTGGATTAGGGGGTCAGCTGGCAGATGTTCTTGGCTGTGCTGTGCATGTTAAAAGAGGTGTAGCATTTACATTTTTCTATCCCTGCTCTTCTCTGAATGCACTTACACAGCATGCAGTTGCTATTTAATATGTAGTTCTACATGACTAAAGGTTAAATATGAGTTAAGGGGGGTTTATTGCTTGAATATTCTTTTATAGGTTTTTAGGATTACTGTGAGAAAATGCATCTTATTTTCAAGACTCATGAATTCCAAGGATTATTTTTTTATTGATTGCTCTTATACATATTCTTGTCAAGGTTTTCCCTCCTTCTCCTTCCTCCCCCTCTCTCCCTTAGCCAATACTGCTAAAGGACAAATATCATAGCAAGTAGTTTATTCCCTCTATTTATGCTGTATGTATTTAAGCAAACATTTTTAAAGGATTGGGAGTATTTGTAATGGCAGGCATAGCAGGAGAAAAATGTAGTGTATTTAGAATGTAAACTTACTGCTTTCATTAAAATGAATATTTTATTCTTAATGACATTTTCTGGTGTTCACTGTAGAATATGAGAAATACAGACACTTTGCACATTAGAACTGCAAGTACTGCTCCTGAAATTGCATAGAGGAGTTTAAGGAAAGGGAAAAGGAGGGTGGTGGTGAGCTTACAGACCAGATCCCTCAGGTGTAAAGATGTATGAATTTCTGGATTTTTTTCATAGAAAGTAGCTGCTTTAGGTCCACTTGAACTTCAGAGAAAGCAGTTATTTTCAGCATTTTTAAAACTTTTAGACTCTTGTATTAAAAGCTAAGTGTGAACCCAGCATCTTTCATTGCTGTCACTGAATTAGCTCCCATCTACTCCCTGGCTGGTGAATTGCATGTGTAACCTTCTCCTTCCAGCATTAGGAATTGTCCTTCAAGAATATCATTATTAATGTACTAACTATAAATAGCTCCTGCTGAAATCACTTCTTTTATAATACAGATTTCTAATTTTCAGAAAAGTCACTGAACTTTTTGAGGCTCTCAGAATCTCTTCCTCTCTGTATTTCAGGTGCCAGTAGTTTATTCCATTAGCTGTGTCAGATCCCTTCCTGTGCCATACAGGAAATAATCTGTCTTGCATTTTTATCTGGCTCTATCAGCACTCATTTGCTTCAAGTGCAACTTAACTTCTGGGGAAAAAAAAAAATCCTATTCTTAATCTCGGTTTTACCTTCAGAAGATCTGATTTCCTCCCATTCTGCCTTAAAGGAATGAATTACAGCATAAAACACATCTGTCCTCTGATTCTAGTGCAGTTTTACAGTATCATAAAAATGACAAGTTTTTTTGCCTGCTGCACTAATGTGGGAGAATTTTCAGTGTCAAAAAATAGCAAGAACCTCCTGTTTCCCTTTACACTTTTCTTGCTGTGACTGGGAGTTTTGGTACTAAACTGCAATTTAGTTTGTTAAATGAGCAGAAGTAGGGGCCAAATCTGAGCAGCCTGAGCAGTATCTCACCTGCCTGAAGTGAGTTTCCATGTGGGTGGGTGTTGCTTCACTTCCTTGGGAAATCGAACCAGTCCCATGTTCTCCTTCAGAAGAATAACCCTGTAGTGTCTACTCTAATTCTCAGCATGTATTAATTTTATATTTATCTTCAATAGCCATCCACACTTGATTTTCATTCCTCCTGCAGGTTTTCTGTTGAGTAAAGAGTCATATAAGCATATTTTCACAATTGCCACTCATAAAAAGCTTTAGCTTCAGGAATGGAGCTGTTTAACAACTCCCTCTAAAGTATTTTTCCCTTGTATTTTTTTTTTTCTTTTTTTTTTTTTTTTTCTTCTAGGTAGCTTCTTTAAACTTCCCTTTAATAAAAAAGCAACTTGATGTATGGGGTAATGCTGCTTTCTGTAATTGTGAGAGAACATTTGCACTTTGTGAAGTTAAATATGTTACAATGTCAATCTCCTTCCTGGCATTACTTTCAAATCCAAAGAATTAGAAGCCTTGTGCTAATTAATTAAACTACATTTTTTTTCTGCCTACTACAGCCCCTACCAATTCTTTAATGAGATATATACCAAAGCATGAACGTTTTGTTTAATTGAAATTTATGTTTGCATCTCTGGAACTAGGAATGGAATATAATTATTTCTGATTCAACTAGAGTTCCTGTGTTTGTTGTTGAAAGGAATATTTATTGTTCAGTGTGACAGCTTTTTGCAAAGTATAGGGAAAGAGAGGAATTATACCTAAAGTGCTCTGTCCTGTTGATTTCTTTCAGGGGAGATGGAATTAAATGGGAAATCAGCCATAGAAAGCTGGGTGTCCTAGTGAAGAAAGTATTAGCATTTCTCCTGAGGAACTGAAGTTCAATTGGTTTCGGCAGTGCTTTTTTTTTTTTTTTTTTTTAAGGAAAGGAGTGTGGTTTGTGCTGAATCTCTCGTGGACAATATGTCATGTTGGAGGACCTGCAAACAGCGTGTGCCATAAATCAGCGTGACAGCATCTAACACTGAGACTGAACTTACTCTTGCTTGTCTTTGTCTTAGGATCAGGAGAACAAGAAGGATTGATGCTTTGGTTATTCCTTGGCAGCAGTTTTAATCTTGGTTTGGTTTTTTTTTCTCCTTCCTCCTTATAGGAAGTTTTTTCATTTCTTTTTCTACAAAGTTTTGTAATTTGTTCTCAGCTTTAGGTTTGCAGTTAAGGAAGGGAAGATGCTGCATAGCAGTGAAAGTGAGGACCTGGCTTCTGTTCTAATTAGAACAAAATCCAAGAATATTTAGAACAAAAAATCTTAGTCCATCTTCACCTTTTCATATGGTAAAAGATGTGAGAAACAGTTGTTTGTCATCTTGCATTTTATCACACATGATTTAGTCTTCAGAGAGAGTAAATTACTTGAGAGAGAGTAAATTACACTTTTGGCAAGTTAAATGAAGATTTTGACACATTTTCCTTTTTTTTTTTTGCTCTCTTTCATAACTCCTTTCAAAAATTAATTTCCAAAATATGATTTCGTTGATTGCAAAAAATGGTTTGCTATAACGCAAGACACAAATGTGGAAATTTCTTTTGTAATAGATTCTATGCTAAGTCATGAAATTTGTGACAGTAATTTATAGTTCTGAGAACCTGCCACATAAAAACTTCGAAACTTTTTGAAGTGTGGATGCAGCAAGGTGTTGGACAGGAGTGTGTTGAGCAGGAGGCAGCCTGGATCTGTCCAGTGTAGGGAGCTGCTGTGTAAATCTGAGTCACGGTGCAGAGCATCCAGCAGGAGCAGAGGTGGGGCTGAGCTGGTAAATGAGGTGCTGGTGTTGGCCTGATTTAGCATCTATTACCATCAGAAATCAGTGTGAGGCTATTAGTTGTTAATGAAGATTTTGGTCACTTCTTTAATTTTGTTAGTGGGCAGCAGTGTCTTCAGAAGCACTGAATTTTGTCATAAATATCTAGCAGATTCTCTGTGTCCCCAGTATAAAGCTGACCCCATTCCAGTGGATGGCTTTATTCCTGGGAGGAACAGGAGTTTGTTAAACATGGTCTGACTCACCTGCGTGCTGTGAATATATCCCAAGCATTCAAAGCAGAAAATTTCTATTTTTCTGACTCTCCTTTATGGATAAGAAAGAATAATTGGAAATGAAGTTACTGCTCAGAGAGGGAGAAGAGACATGAAGATGTATGCTGTGTGAATTCATCTGTCAGAGCTCCTGAGCAGCCAGGAACTCTCAGGAACTCTCATCATGCCTCTTGCATGATGGTCATTAAAATAACCTTGGTCTTGCCTCTTTTAAAGTATTTAATATTGTTCTGTCTCTGTTGCTCTGTCTAGAGCAGTTCTCATTGATTAATACTTAACAAGTGTTAATATTTTTTCTGCTGCAGACGTTTCTTGTGGCCATTGCTCAGAAATTATAACCGAATGGTTTGTTGGGTTTGCTTTGTTTTATGCTCTGTAGCTGATTGATAGATTCAGAAACAGACTTCATTTTCTTTTTATGTTGTTTAATTGGTTTCTTCCTCCAAGACAGGAGCATAAAAGTGCAGGTGACCTTCTGTCCTCCTCTTGATGTCCCCCCACATGCCCGGAAGGATTCTGCTGGGTTTGCCGTCAGCTAAATGTGTGCTCTTGAACCACAAGCTGAATACATGAATTTTGCATTTTCTTTAAGTGACAGCATCAAGATGATCAGCATTACCAGATTGCTAGCTGGAATATAAACCACTCAGAGATTTCAGATTTCAAGGCCCAATTACAGCTCTCTGAGTGGTTGTCAAATACAGCTCCTGTGTCAGGGCTCCTGTTTGCAAGGCCTCTTTAGCCAAAGTCGAAATACGCTTTAGTCACATTCAGGTGGGTTTGGGGAGGGAAAGGAAAAATTTGAGACATCTCCCATGTACAGCAGTCTGGGGCTCTCCCTGCCTCCTGAACTCCTTCTTTTAGCAGGGCTACCAGGAAGAGAGTTGTATATACGAGTTTGCACAAATTCAGCTAATCCTCATTATCTATAAGTCATGACACATTTTTGAGTTATAAATAAGTATGTTGCAGGATATAGCCAAGACTAGAAAAACCAAAGGTGAGCAGATTTTTATGTATGAATGAAATGTCAAAGGATAGATTCTTCTTCTCCAATAAGATGTATATTCTGTCCATTCTAATTTTATTTACTGCTTCTCACTGGAGGATTGAATAAATCAGCAGTCCTGTGCAGTTTGTTGTGATTTATTGCTTAATTAAAAGTTATGAAGGCTTTTAATCCATCTATAATTTATATTATTTTTGAGTCAGCTGTTTCCCATATTGTAACAACCAGGAAATTTGGATCCTTTTATGCAGGAGAACATTTTGTGAGCCCTTGGATTCACTAATAGGTGTAGCCCATAGTGATGCCAGATTGACTTTGGAGTTCAAACTCAGAGCCAAAGATAATTAAATATTAGTGCACTTAATAAAGTTTCTCCAGCATCAATTACAGTTTGATGGCAAATGTAGTCTACATGTTTTTTAGAGTTACAGATTAATTTTAAAAGGGATGCAACTCATGTGTGATTTCACAATGAACAGATGTTAGCTACACATTAATAATTTAAAAAGCAGGCTTAAAATGGTTATGTAGATTTTAATGGAGGATTAATTTGGTTCTAGTGCTGGACCACATGTTGTTGTCAAAACAAAAGTTTTAGTGTTTTGTTTTAGTTTGGTTGTTGGGTATTTTTATTTTTTTTGTTGGTAGATTGCTGCTGTGTTTTTTCCATAATTAAAGTTATAACCAGCATACTATTTAAAAACAGACTCTTTTTTTTCTCTATATGAATTTCTATTTAAGAATAAAAATACTATGCAAAATTCAATTTTTGTAGTGATGGCAGGGATGGTTGGCTTGAGGGAGAGCACTCATCTACTTTAAACTTGAGTAGGTTTGTCTCCCTCTTTCTCAAATATCTTTATTATTTGAAAAGACATGCTAGTTTCTCTAGCAAAGCTTTGTCTAATCGTGACATTACAGTTTTCAGGTAGAAGGTTTTGAGGTCAGCTTGGATTGCACTGTGGCACAGGTTTTGGCAGGAATAAGGGCTCCCTTTAGCTGTGAGGCAGCTGCCCTCTGTTGGTTAACTCAGCTTGGCTCTGGTTCCACTTGTGATCCGTGTGGCTTCTGGTGGGATGGATGGGAAGAGCCTTCCCAAGTCCCAGCTGCCAGTCCCAGCTCTTTGAGACCAGTGGGGTCCTTCCAGGAGCCCCCCTCTCCTCCTTGTGAGGTGTTACCAAACTCTCAACTGCTCTTAACCTTACTTCCAAGTTTTTTCCTACATAACTTCATGTGTAATTACAGTGGTGTCGCTGAACGGGCTTCATTGTTTCTTAAACAAAAAATTTGTTCCTCAATTTGTTTTTTTTAAAACCTTTTCTTTGAAATAATATTTTAGAGTAATTAATAAAAATCATTAAAGTTGTTTGCTATAAAATCAGGTAGAAAAAGTCATATATCACATTAGGTATAAACTATAGACATCTTTTGGGTAGTCAGGAAGATTTTTATCCAGGCTATTCTGTAGGACTTTGAGAACTGGACAAATATAAGTTAGCATGAACTTTGGCCATTAGAAATGCCAAACCAAATAATATCTGTCAGCTTTGCTGGTCAGTCTCCATTCAAACTCCAATATCTGTTAAGTTTAAATGTCCTTTATGCTCTTAGAAGTTAGATTTAAATTATTTCTTTGAATTTTAAATTATTACTTCACTAAGTAAAAGTGAGAATTTTTCCTTCTCTAAGTGACATTATGAAGTTCATGAAGTTTCTAATTAACTACCAGGCATAAAGATACTTCATTCTTGTTCCAAAGAGTCTGAGCAAAAAGAATAAGGTGGAAAAGGTTTAGCAGCGTCTTCTAAGCAAGACTTTGAATAGGAATGAAGATCTAGTCATATGCTACTTTTGTAGTGTCTTATTGTGTATCTGTTTAACTGGTGAAAAGAATTAGTGTCTGTTTGTTGATGCTGTTATTCAATGTTCTATTTAATACACAGAGCTGACATTTTTCCTTCAATATTAGAAGCTCTTTGCTCCTCAGTCCATGCTTCCAGGTCATGCAGCTGCAGTGGTTGGACATTCCTGAGGATTGTCCTGAGGTTGGACATTCCCTCAGCTGGTTTTGATTTTATTGGGAATGCTTAGTGGTCACTACATCCATCATATGGCTCTTTATCGATGTGCAGATTTTCTACATTCCTTAAAATAAAGCCAGTCTGTTACTTTAATTTCAATTCTGTGTACTCTCAAGTGGCCCTGTGGAACATAGATTTTTCTTTCTGCCACTTTGTAGCCAGCATTTCAGATTCTGGGGGCACCAATGGTTTTTTTTTTCATGTTGCTTTTCCCCAGTTTGTAGCTTGGTTGTGAAATCAGGCAATAAATAAAAAGACGTGAGTTTGTTGGAACACAAACCAGTGAGTACTTGAGCCACTGGAGTAGCAACAGATATTCACTAGAAAATCCATTGGAGAAATCAATTATGCTTTGAGTTTGTCTTCTTGAGAAAATAGAAGTACTTGGTCCTTTCAAAAGAGATACTACTCCAGTGATCAGCAGGTGGGCAGACAAAACAGGCTTTATGGAGAGTCTCACAGGTGAGTAAAACAGTGAGGAAAGATTAATTTTCTATTCTGCATGTTCCCAGAGCAACCATTGACAAAACAACAGGCTTTTTTGAGAGTGAGATGTGTAAGATTGTATCTTACAGTGCACAGAACATGCACAACTCATTGGGCCTGAGAAAGGAAAGTCATGATTAAACTCAGTTGGATTAAATATTTGCATATAAAAGAGGTTTTTCTTAATATTCATTTCAGGTCAGTGTTTGATAAATGACTCGCAGATTTTCATCAGCATTCTCACGTCTTGGCTTTTGCATAATGAGATCCTCACAGGAGTTGTATGCAAACAGCAACATTTCAGCCTAGTTACTTATCACACAGCAAATTCAAAGTACAAGTTGTATTTGGGTCATATCTGCATGCTAACCTCAGAAATTAATCCCAGCTAGAGTTAGATTAAATATCTTTTTTTCCTTACTTCTGTGTTTTCACCCTGTCATAATAATGTAGCATATCAGGGTACCTGAGAGCCTGGCAAGGGAAGGGAACACAGATGATTTCTGAAGTCCTTCTGATAACACTAAAAGATTTATTTGTTTTGGAGTAAAACATTTATTCTAGGCAGATCTCTTTTACTCTAGTGATGCTGATTCTATGCGCCTGATTTCTCTACACCTGAATGAAAATTAATTTGTGATTAAATCCCAAGAATAATCAGTGCCTGACAGGCATTGGTTTAAAACTGAGGATGAGACAATTTTTCTTCAGTTCCTAATGAAGGAACTGCAAGGGAGTTAAGGGAGTTACTTCCTCTCCATTCAGAGCAGCATTGGGCAGCAGTTCTTCCTACAGCATCCTGTACCAAAAGGCTGGGCTTGAAAATCAGCTGTGAGAAGTTTGGGTGTGGATCCAGGCTCCGCATTTTCCACCTCCATTTGTACTCCCCGTGTGTGCCCAAACCAGTGATCAGCTCTTGGTGGGTGGTGGGACGTGTGCTCCAGCTGCTCCCTGTGCCTGCTGGATCTGCTGGCACTTTGTGGCAGCTCCTCACTCCTGGAACATTCCCACAAATCCCTGGCATTTGGTGTGGCAGCAGATGCAAACACCAGCTTTATGTCCTGTTTTCCACCCAGTGTTTTTCTAACTACTGCGCTGTTCCAACCAAATGTGTCTGGCCCAACTCTCATCATTTAATTAAATAAAGGCAAATTCCAATTAACTTTTAAGACACCTGGAATTGAGTCAGCATTTTTTTATAAAGCAGTATTAATGTAAACAATATTTCCCTTTTTCTGGTCTATTCAGTGAAGGTGAGACCTTGGATCCAAGTTAGATGTAAAGCCCTAAAATGTGGCCTCCCTATAGAATAGTCAATCATTTCACATACAAGGAATTTTCATGTTTTTTCTGGATTGTGATCCAATCTGCAGAATGGGCAACAGATGACATTTGATTTAAACAACCAAAAGATAATTTTTTTGGCATGAACTAATGTTTATCATTAGAGTTAATAATGAAAGAAACAATCAGTCTCCACATGCTTCCATGAAATGTGTCCAATAGTATTTGGAACACTGTTGGAGTATCATTTAAATGGTGAAATGAGGAACATTTATTTTTTTTTTAAAGGGTTCATGTGGGAAATGGGAAAAATGGGAAAAAACCAAATGTTTGGAGCATGTCTCAGAGTCACACAAATATGAGATGCTCTCAGGATTGTACTGCAAGCATCCAAGGGAAGGGAGTACTCTTCCCAGAAACTGATTACAGCAGAGCCAGGTGAGGCCAGAATAACCTGAGAGAATGTAATTCTATTTAAAGTAAAATAAAAGTGTTGTCAGAGGTGTGTACTTTCTGTTTCCTTAGTTTAAATTCCGGCTGTTAGGAGTTCTTTCCCTCCATTATGCTTTGGGGGGAAAAGACTTACTTATTTTCAGTTCTTTTTACTTATATTGTGTTACTTGCAGTGTATAAATAGATTTTGTTTAGGGAAAACTCCCCCTTTTCAATTTTACTATATGAAACTGCTACCATTATGTTTGATGTGTATAAGGGTAACTAAATCATGGAACTTAACACATCCTTCCTAATTTGCTGGGAGGTAAGTTCTTCCCTTAAATAATAGGCCTTTTCCTATTTCCATTAAATTCAATTGATTAAAAGTCCTAATGGCTTGTATAGAAACCAAAATGGGGCCACTTCTGTGATGATTCCACACAGCCTTGCTTGGTTCCAAAATTGAAGCTGTTGCAAGCAGCATGGATTGGAAAGAAAAGAAACATTTTTAATCTAAAGGCAGTTACTAAAAGCAAACATGTTGGTTCAATGTGGGTTTTTAAAATTATATTTTGTAACAAACTGTAAAAAATGAGTGTTTCTCTTAGTAGCTTTACATTAGTCGTTGCTTAAGCTAATTTATCTTTTCTTTGATACCCCAGAACTAACGAAAACCTATTAAGAGCTGCTAGACAAAACCCAATTCATTACCTTGCAATCAAAGATCACTTTCTCAGTGGTCTTGAATTTAATTTGCCTTTAATTCGAGGTTTCATTAGGATAATTGTCTATTGGTTCACTTCTGTAATTGAAGGTTTGCAGGAAAATTAATGTCTGATCAGCCAAGGGAGAGGAGCGGTGTCACGCTGCCTGCTCCAGGTTCACACATGAAACACTTGTGGTGTTTTCACAGGACACAGGACTTACCACAGTCACAGAAGCTGCAAGCAACTGCATTTTCCAGTTGAAAACATTATTAAGTTTTGCCTTGGCGTTGGACAGATGATCTGCATTACTCCTGAAAGCCTGGCCCATCCTCTCCTGTTGAAAATCATTCCCAGGCTGAGTGGATGGGTATTTTCTTCTGTCTCATCTTTGCTGAAGTTTCCATTAGTGCTAAAAGCTCTGCTGTCTGATATTTTCTTTATAGCAAAAAACCATCTCTATTCTCTAATGGTAAGAGAGAGATCCCTTGCAGCTTCCAGCTTCAGTATGTCTCTAGACATATTGAAACCTTTCAGCCATTCCTTATAAATGTGAACTTCGTTCTCAAAATTGTTGTGTTGTTTTTCTTCTGCATTTCTTTGTGTGGAATTTCCATTCTTTTGGAATTTGGGAGATTAAGTGTCCAGATTTGTACACACCACACCAGAGAGGGTCTTAGCAAGGCTTTGTAAAACACTGGTAATTGCATTCCACTTTCTGGAGAAATTCTAAGCTAAAACCTTCCTCAACTGCAATTTTGTCTGGTTTATTTCACAGCCACATCACATAATGTTTCATCTTGTGATTCCCCCCTGTAGTTTCCCAAGGCTGATTTTTGGGGTGTTTTTAGTCTCCAATATGTGATCCATGCTCTGTTCTCCTGAACTGCAGCCTCTCTCCCACACTCCTGTCCAGCTCCATGTGGATCTTGCTCCACACTGTCCCACTCCTCTTGTATAAAAATGTCATTTAGCTTCTCTCTTCAGTAAAATTTTAACAGGGCCATGGCTATTTGTGTGCCAGTATAATTGGTGAAATATTATCCAAGGCTGGCTGTCAGAGCATTCCCTCTGCAGTGATGCTAATAACTTCCCTCCAGCCTGACGTTCCCCATTTCATGCTGCTGTTGCTGTCCTACCTCTAGCCATTTCAGGCCAATTTAAAATTTCTGTACTAATCCCCTATCTTCTTCAATTTAACTAAAAACTTCCCAGGTGACACAACATTAAAGCTTTCCCAAAAATCAGACTGCCAAGATCAATTTAATTTCCTTTCTCTGGAAACTGAGAGTTTTTTTTTCTCTGAGAAAGATGTCAGATCAGTGTGCCTTACCTGTATTAAATCCATGTGGTATTTCCCCCCCTCCAAATTCTTTTAAATTCACTGGCTTGGATTATTCTTTCTTTAATAACTCTTCTAAGGTTTTGCTGCTGCTAAGTGTAGAAGAAAGAGCTTTTAGTTACTCTGATAACTTTTTTTCCTTATTAAATATAGATGTGACATTTATTATTTCTGATTGTATGATATTGTTTGTGTCTTGTTAGATTTATAAAACTTGCTATCCCACGTGAAATTTAGTATTCCAGTTCATTCACTAGTTTGAATGGAAATTACTTAATTTCTGGACTTTTTTTTCCCCTTGAGCTTTGTGCTCATCTCAACCTTGATACTTTCTGTTTGATTATCATCATTGACATCAATGAGAATTGAAGCATGTATTCATGTAATTTGGGGTTACCTACTGCCTTTGGTCTGTACTCCAGTGTAGCAGCTCTGCTCCTGTGCAGATTATCTCTTCATGTAGCATTTGTCACTTTTCATCACTTCTTTTAATAACTTCAGAGCAGCTCCCTTGTCTGGCCTGTGGCAGCTGCCCCTCGCTGCCTCCTCTGCTCTCCTCTGCCATTTCCAACCCCTAAGGATGGGCTTCCCTTTGGTGCTTTCTTCACCTCCTCTCCCTCATCCCTGCAGGACTTGTTCTGATCTCCTCAACCAGAGAGCTCTGGGCACGCTGCCTGTGAGTTTTTATTTCTGACTGAGATGTGGATCCCTGCAAGTACCAACTTCTCTGACTGAAAACTTCCAGTTTCCTTCCCCTGGCAGATCTTCCAGCCTCACGATCAGTGACTTCCCAGCTGGGTCCCTCACTGTGCACAAGTTGCCCTTTTGAAGCCAAGAGCTGAAAATGCCAGCCTGTCTTTTCTAAGGGTTCTGTGAATGTTGGTGAATACTTCAATTTGGAATTGTCATATAATCACATGCTTTAAATTTATTTTTATAACCAGCTCTTTCATTCCTCTTCCCTAGGAGGAAAAAAAATCTGAAATAGCACCTTGTTTCAGTGGCTGAATGAAATTGTCAGTGACTGCTTTTGGGAATATCTGATTCTAGTATTTTTATTAGCAGCATTTGTTCTGCAATAAATGAGAAGTCTTTTTTTTAAATAGTGGTCCAATAACACTGTTTTCATATGAAAATCTCTCTTTGGAGGTCTGTGGTGTGTTGCTCAACAGTATTATCACAGTGAAACCATCCCAGTGTTACCTTCTGGTCCCGTGACAATTTCAGCCTGGTTTTGATAAACTTCTTCAATAATTTAATTCACTGAGTCTCATTTGCCTCTCACTCTGGTGAATCTACATGACATCAGGTAAGTCCCTTCTGATTTATATGTCTGTAAGGAGAAACTTGAGGTGGCTACATATCATCTTTATTTGAAGCCTTACAGAGCTGCACTGTGCTGCTTCTCAGCAGGAAACACAAACATTTGTATTTGCTTCCTGCTGCGTGAATTGTAACGTTCTGGGAAGAGTTTAGATTTTCCAGTAGAACAACTGAAGAAGTATTTTAGTATGAATTTTGACTTACAATATGTATGTATTAGTATATCCACAGATAGACACAGAGAAGATACTGGAGAAAAAATGAAATTATGAGCTAAGTTAAACAAACACTGTGTACTTCTTTTGATTGGCCTAAACACTCACTTATGGCACGAATTCAGTAAGAACTTCCAGTGGTCAGTTGGAAGGAAATATCCATATAAGATACTGAGATGACTTAAATCCTGTTGACATGTGCAGAAATCAGTAGAGCACTTTGGTTTTGTTGCACGGCTTTGCAAAAACTGAAGTTGCCTTCCTCCTCTGGTACTGCCCTTCAGTCAAGCATTTGGTTATGCATTCACTGATTCTGTGCTCAATCTTGCCACTCTTCAGCCTTAAACACAAGTTTGAGTATTCAACTGCAATTTCCACATGGGAAATGCAGAGATGTTTAATGAGTGATTGATATTTTTCAGCTTGTAATTAAATGTTATCTGTGAATATTTGTCCACATGAAAAATAAATAGGAATGTATGATGTTGGCCAGCAGGTCACTGAGAATTAATGATGAGAAAAATTTTCTGAGAGGTGCTGTGGAAAAATTAACTGCACGTGTTAGTGGCCTGGATACAATTACTGAATACAGCAAGCAAATATAAATATATATAAATTTATAAGAGAGAGTGTAGAAAAGTTCAAGAAGAACTCTCAGTCATTGGTTTGTCCTGTTTGCTGGGAACATTCACCTTTGGGGATGGTATTGAATTCAAAGATAATAAAGACAGATCCTCATGAACAGTTTTCAGAAAGGTCTTACAGTTCTCAATACTGTAAATCTAGGGAAAATAACTTTTTTCCTGTTGGAAAATATCACTGTCATTTTTTTCCCACTTAATCCCCAGGCTATAGAATGTTGAAAGGTCAGCCTTGATGGACTCATTTGGGAATATGTGGTGTCAGAGTAGGAAAAAATGGACACTGTTAGTGGAGGTGTCTCTGTTCTGTCTCACCTTTCTGTCTGTCCCAAATACACTTATATGACAGAATATCTGCAGCTGGAATGCTGGTCCTGGCTGCATATTCATTTATCCTCTGGTCTTCTACCTCAGACTGTCATTAGGCAGCCCAGTCGCTTGGTAGAGTGATGGGTTTCAATAAAGACACTCATACATTAAATTCTAGCTACACCCAGGCAGGGCTTCATTGCTAAATAGCTGTGGCATTCCTGAAGTGAGTGCTCCAGATTGGATAACAAGTTTGAAATAGGAGAGACCATGATTATGAAAGTGCTTTCTAAATCATCTACGTGCAACCTAAGAGTTACACTTCTTTTATTCCTTACTTTAAAGGTGCTTTGTTGGACTTACTTCTTCTTTAATCAGCTGGTAAAAGCCATTTTCAGAGGAATATTCTCTCCTTTAGGAGAGAGATCCTGTGTATTGCAGTGTTGTTTATATTGACTGTTAGAGAAACATTAAACTGTTTTGCAAAGCTAATGGATATACCCTGATAAAATGCACTCAGATCCTTACCCAAACAGCACATGAGAAAATCTGATCAGCTCAGAATGGTTTAGATAAAAAACTAATGAGCATGAAGCCTAAGTAATGACTGCCAAGTTAGGCTCATTGTTTGTCTGGTGCTTTGGGCTAAAAAGGGGCTGTTTATATGATCTGCAATGATGGCAACTTTATTAAAAGTAGCATTGTTTTGGTCCCAGTACAAATATCCAAATTCCCTGGACAACTGCCTTCCTTTTTTTTTCTTTTAATTTGAAAGTCCTTTTATTCTTCGTGACTCTTCAAAATTAGTGAAGCATTCTTCTGTTAGTAACATAAAATCCACTTTTTATTAATGTGCATCAGTTCTTACCCACAGCCCAGGCACTTCACCATAACACAGAAGGGGATAATAGGCTGAATTATCCTAAAGCAATTGCAGTTGTAACTATTTCATGTCTTATTGTGGTATGTAAATTTGATTCTTTGCCAGGTCCCATGGACATATCTTCATTTTGACTACTGGAAGGCACAGTGGGATAAATGGATTAAAGTAGAACTAGCTCTTAGCATTATTTCTTATCACTTTTATGGTAATGTCTTCACTGATGTAGTTGCTGTATGCACATAGAAGGCAGATTTCTTTCCCAAAAGTGGGAAACCCTATCAGTATTAAACCAAATGTAAAAAACCATAATAAACCACAAAACAATGGGAAAAGATCAAAGAGCAGTGAAAAGGGTGGTAGTGCAGAGATTGTTTGGTCATTCAGGTTAACAGCAGACACAATGGGATGATGCTATTTTTACCAGGTTGTTTTTTGAAAGAAAAAGTACAGTGAGTAGCAGCCAGTGTTACCAAGAAGAGTTGTGCAACCAAGATGTTGTATCTGAGTGGTTTTGGGAGGGAGAGGTGAGGCTTGCAGCAGGAATGGATCTCGAGAAAGTACTGAGAGCTGGGGAAAGAAATGATATTTCATATTAATTCCAGTTAAATATTCCAGGAGGGTGGCATAAAGAAAGGTGTAACAGAAGTTCAGCCATGAGTGCTCCTCAGTGGTGTCGTTGATGGAGCGAAGTGGGGACAACTGAAGTGAGAGAGAGATGAGCTAAAATAATGTGTTGACTGGAGAGGAACACTTCAGCTATGACAGCCTAAGTGCTGGTTGAAAATGAAAGTTGAAGCCATGGGGGAGATAAAATTAGCTGTGGACGAGGGAGGGAGAAAGAAGAGCAGGCAAGCTGAGGGATAGCTCCCCTGTGCCCAATAAAAAGGAGGATAAGTGGAAGGAGCAAACTTATGAAAGGCATAGCAAAGAGACAGCTAACTCCTGCTCTCTATACAGTTATTCCTTGGTGCAGTATATATAAAATGGGATGTAACATCTTTGCATTAGAGACCAGCTTTTTTTGTTCCCTGTTTGAAGCTGAGGCTTTTAACACCTTGCAAACACAAATCACCAGTGAGGTGCTCTGGCAGGAGCTCTACATCTGGGTGGTGAGTAGGGCACGTGCTCTTGCCTGTCTGCTCGCCCTGGGAGGGCAGTTTTGGCTGGCACTTTGTGCCTGCAGGTGGTACTACCACTCTGGAGTGTTCTCCAGCAGGCAGGGATGCAAGGCTTTTACCTTTGAAGATAGAAGTACCTCCACAGGGAATGTTTGCAGCTAGGAGGAGCAGGGAGGGGAGAAGTTCATCATCACCAGCAGGTGGGAAATTTTGCTACTGGCACTTAGCTCATAACTTCAGGAAGTTTGGCCCAGCCTGGCACAGACCTGTGTCATGACCATATGCTTTGCCTTATACCACTGCACTCTCTTAAGTCTCAGAGAAGCTGTTTTCATTTGAATGGTTAGATTAATTCTGTTTTATTAAGTGTTTTCTCACCAGGTTATTCATTGGTATGGTGTGTTGAAAAGTGGGAATGTGAGACTGATGAGCAAGCTGCAGACATAGGTGAGGGGTTGTTCCCCAGTCTCTGGGGCTTTCCCTGTGCCTGTGGGAGCAGGGACCAGCTGCCTGGGCATGGGGGACAAAGCTGGTGTTGCATAAAGGTCACACAGGACAGTCCCTGCAAGACGCCAGAGCTGGCATTCCCTGGTGCCTGAAGAATGGAAGCTCCCTTCCTTCAGCAGCCTCTAAAATACAATTGTTCCCCTCCTCTCAGCCTTGCCTCCCAGAGCCCTGGCTGGCTCCGTCAGTCCTCTGTGCCTTCCCTTGGATCCAGCTCTGCTGCTGCCACCAAATTCAGATTTTCAGCCTGAAAATCTTTCAACTGCAGAGTTGGGGCAGAATAACTCATTCAATTTTGCCTCTGTTATTGAGCAGCCATGGGCTGCCTCAGAGGGCAGGTGGGTATTTAACGTGACATTTGCACTTCTGTAAGGTTCTGCCAGTGTCATGGGGGCCAGCTACTACAGGTGAGCAATTGCCAGTGGTGGCCTAGTGTCATGAAGAACAGTAATATGACAGTTTATACTCCAGGCTTCTCTCTGTGGGATGATACTGCTCAAGGAAATTAAGCCTAAGAGATAATTTGGCAACAGGCTTATTTTAAATACTGATTAATGACTATTGCTTTAGTGCAGCTCCTGCTTTACTCATGATGTTTTAATATGGCAAAAGAATTATGATTAGTGCTTTTAGGTTTTTAATGTTCAGATAGTTAAAATGTCCCGTAATAATCGCTCCCTTTAATACTCAGCATAACTATTACAGAGATATAGCTGTGCTTTGGTGTTGAAAAGAAGAAACCAGGATCCCAATGTGATCATGAGTGCCTTTTTCTGGTAGCTTAAATCAAATCCTTGAATTTCGAAGTCCTTGGCAGCAAGTTTTAAGAACTTTAATTAAAAAAGAAGTCTTCTATAAATTAAAAAAACAAAAAAAAAAAGATAATTTGTTAAAAGGAGTTACTGAAATATTGCAGTAAAAATATAGTGGAATATGTAGCAGGAAGTGCAAGTAAAAGCATCTCAATCAGAAAACAAATTCAGATTCAGGGTGGCTGTAATCTGAGAAGTACCTGTATAGCATACAAAGTGCCTTCAAGATTTGTAATCATTATTCTCATGACATTAACGTGGTTTAGGTCTCATTCTGCAATATCTCACACCACTGGAAGTCAGGAGTGATTTTCTAATAGAATTGCAAAAAAACCCCCAATAAGAATAAGAACAGGCTCCGACTCTGCCAATCTGGCTGATCCTTGGAAGAAGCAAGAATTATTTGCATACATTTCCCTCTCCTGCCTCAGAGGTGCTATCTTGCATGCAGCAGTTCATTTTTGCCTCACCCAGTTTGTAATTATGCTGCTTTGGGTTCTGTTCTGTGGCTTTGTAAACCATGTTAAGAGTGGAAGGAGTGTGAACTCAAACCTTCCCTTGAAAAGAAGAATCCCCCAGTGCCTGTGCAGGATCCTCACAAGGCTCAGAGCAGCACCTCAGCATCTGGAGCCTGGGAGCACTGCTGGGGCTGCCAGTTTGTCTGAGGGAATATTTTATGTACTACCATGTCTTGCAGGAATCACAGCGCTCCCACACAGCCCCACAAGCTCTGCACCAGTCCACTGAGCTCGTCCTGGCCTCTGTCTCCCTGCAGGGAGTGTCTCTGGATGTGTCTCTGGATGCACTGTGGGTTGTGCTGCCTCCCACAGCAGCCTCAGCCACCCACGCAGGGAGTGTCTCTGGATGTGTCTCTGGATGCACTGTGGGGTTGTGCTGCCTCCCACGGCAGCCTCAGCCACGCATTTGATGCCCCTGTCCCTGTGCACCTTGGGTGATGTCCAACACTGCTTCAGAGCATGGAAAAACCTTCTCTCTCTAGTTCCTTAAAGCCTGACCTTACCTTCTTCCATGTGCCATTTTAAGGTGATATCCCTGCTGGTTTTGTTGAGTTCTTTCCATGGTGTCCTCTTCCCCGTGTCCTCTCTTTGCTTGTTTCTCATTTGGCAAAGGCTGCTGTGATCTTGCCATTCTTCCTGAAAAATTGTTAGTAGTTCTTTATTGCATTGTTGTTTTCATTGATGGCTTGGCTGATCTTGTCCATGTGTTGAAGTACCACAAGTACATGGTCCTTTCTCCCCCTCTATGTGTGTTTCTTCAGCTGTTGGTTCCTCTTTCTGCTCCCTTTCTTCCTTCATTTGCCATAAAGCTAAATATGGACAATTGATTACCCTCGTCAGTTACTTGGTGTGGCATTTCCCACTTTTTCAGGATGAATTCAGGAATGTCATATGTAGTTAAACAAAGCACCCAGTTTACCACTGGCACAGGGCTGGCTCCTTATTCCTGTAGGAATACGCCAAGGAAGGGTTGGAAAGGGCAGACAGCAGTATTGTTTATACAAGTGAGTAATTACCCATGGTAGGGCAGTTTAGCAGCTTCTGTCTTTGCTTTGTGTGTTTTTCAGGTAAGGATGAGGTAGAGAAAGGGGAGGTAGCTGAGTATTTTGCCTCTCACGTGAGTTTCTTTGTGCACCTTCCAGCTCTGATAGAAGCAATAATCTCACTGAACTCATCACTGACTGCAGGAATGTGTAGGACTGGCTAAAGTAAGGACTGGAACGCTAAACGTGACAAGGAAAGGAGTAATGGGAATGGTTTAGCTTCTAGAGTAGGATAAGTTGGAGGTTAAAGAAAAATTGGGGGGAAAAAAGACACTGTAGAGGTATTCTCATTAATCTTTTAAGCTGGGAGGCTGTCATCCTTACACAGTCAGTGGAAGGAGGTGAGTGCCTATAACATGCCTTAACTAGCAGCCTAAATTGAGGGTTGTAATGCCACCTGTTTTATTGTTGTGATTCATGATCTTATTAATGCACGTCTAAAATGAAAAGAAGTGTCAGACATCAAGAAGGATAAGGGGTAGGTGGAGAGCCTGAACATCTGGTAAATGTTCTGTTCATTTTAATAATAATTTTGGGTGGTTTTTCCTTTCCTCTTCCATTATTTTTAGGTAAATGAGATTGTAGCTTAGCATGAAACTGATTTTGGAAATAAATTTGATGGCATGCTCCTTCTCCTGCAGAGTTGGCTTGATCTCTGTAATGTAGTTTTTTGCATAAATGCATAAACCTTTTTGTGTAAGTTTATTGCTTGTTAAAGATGTGTCCTCAAGTGTAGATTACTATTTTAAGGATTTGTCTGTGGCTGTGGCCAAAACCATTTTTTTGAACTGTTTAATTCTGATTTGTTTAAGAAGCACAGTGCTGCCTTTACGGGCCACATAGCCTAATTTTAATAAGAGCTGCTGCTTTTTCTTGTATTCTTGCATTACTGAACCTCTGGTATTTTGTCAGGGAGATATACCTAGCAGAAAAATTTACACACCCAAACACAGCCCTCATTTATTGGCAACTTAAAAACTTTGCAAATGTAGTAAGTGTTTAATATGTCTGAATTCATTTTTCACAGAAAGTCAGCAGGAAATAGAAAAATCCTCACAGAAGCATCCAAATACAGCTCAACCAATTTCTTCTGTGTTCAAATATGTCATAGTGATGTGTGGAAAGTGAGTGCCTTCCATTAGTGCAGCGCTGCACCTCAGACAGGTGCCCCGCTGGTGGCTGACCCCAATATAATTGTCCAGGACCTGCAGCAGTCAGTTGTCCTCTGGTGTGTCTCCCCCAAACCATCATCTCTTCCCTTAACTTTTACTCTAAAATCCTGTCAAGCTCATAAACGCCTTTCCCATTCCTTTTCCTCTCTGAGGGCTAGCTCCTGGCTGACATGCTGATGGATTTATAAAGGAAGCACTGACGGAGCACATTCCGTTCTGGCGCCCGACCAATTAGCGGCGCGTCCGCCGGCTGTCTCCTGGACGGCTGCACAGGCAGGAGCCCACTCAGGATGAGAAGTTAGCACTTACAAAACAAATGATGTCTCACATGAGTTGGTAATTACTGGCTCCTTCAGTTCCCGCAGTGAAAATTGAGGTAAAAGTGGGTTTTAGCCCTTGTGCCAGTTTTGGAACTGCTCCCTTTCAGCCTCTGGAGTTGGAACACTCAGAGTGTATTGATGATGTGCTGTGTGTGAGTATCTGGAGAGGGTTTATGGACCCACCAGCCTTCAGCTGTGAGCTGTGGTCTCCTGGGGATGTTGCTGGTGGTGTGTGTGCTCCTGTTCACAGGCAGAGTGGGAAAGGGCATGTAAACCACAACAAGGAGTAGATTAATGGACAGCATCCAGTGGTGTGGTGGTGTTCACTTAAACTGTTAAAGCAGGAGCTCACATAATCCTGAGTGGTCACCCAAATTCAAAGCTACATTTATTGAAACTGGGGCTAGAACATCTTGTCCCCAAAGGGTATCTCAGATCTTATTCTGAATGAACATTGAGGTGTAAGTTGAAATGATTCTTTTGACCTTGGTAATCTTTGTACTTTCTGGAAATTGTACTGACACTTGAAACATCAAATTAGCCAGGAGGTTTTTCAGCTCTGATTTCAAAGATGTTTTACACTGAATATTAAGGAGAAAGGAGCTATGAGTTATGCATCGTAAGAAGAAGGAAAAAAAAAAAAAAAAGGAAAAAAAAAATCCCAGGTAACTTGATGAAAGCCTTATACATAACTGTTTGAAAATAAGATATTGTCGTACTGGAACTAATACTGCTATTGAAGTAGTTGGAAAGTTATATTGACATTATTCAAGAATGTTTTATCTCTAGTACTTGTGATTCTAAGCTGTGCACTTATTGGATGTTGCCATTGGGAAAATGGACACCTATTATATATTCTTCTAAGAAAGGACAGTCATCCGGGATTCAGCACATGGCTGAGCAAAGGAAGCAGAGAGAAAATTAATTTTCATAGGGAAAGTTGGGCAGAAGATGAAAAAAAAAATACATTAGAGAGGTGGCTGAGTGGAATAAGATAATCTAAAGACCAAAGATCACCTGTTGAACCAAATAAATAATTCAGGAAAACCCTTGATGCCCAGGGATCCTGGGCTGAATTGGAAACTGAGCTCTCCCAGTCCTTGCCTGCTGTTATGAATCAGTACCTGACAGCTCCACTGCACTGTGCCAGAGGCTGGGATCTCCCCCAGCTGATCTTGGCAGGCTCTGCCAGTGGCTTGTGCTGTCCTGAAACAGCCATAATTTCCCTGCCTTGCATTATGATGTCTGCTCTCAGAAATTACCTCCCACAGAACTGAGGGCCAGCTAACCGACCTACTTCTCCTGTAGGAACTTTCATGCCCTACATTTACTAGGCTGAATGTTTTAAATAAAGATTTAACATGACTAAAATACCCATCAGCCAGCTGACCTGCCTGATGTGGGAGCCCAGGCAGGATGATGGTGTTTTGGGCTTAAAAGTGTCTGCAGGGTGAAGTCCCATTGACACTTAGATTCCCAGTGCTTGGTCTGAAAGTATGATTAAAGATTCTGAGGTGACTTATAGCCTCACACTGTTCTTGATGCTCATATTAAATAGCCACAATCTCTGCAGAAAAATGTGCTGCAGCCTGAGGAGAGCTAGGTCAGGCAGTAGAGGTTAGTCCTTGGATTTCTCATGACTTCTAGGAAATTTTGGACATTGCCTTGCCCCCAGGTGTCTGCAATCCAGTGCTGTGGTGAATCTCAATAGTTGGCAGACCAAATGATTCTGGAAAACCAGCCCAATTGCAATAAATGCTTTCAGATTATTGTCCCAAATGATCTATTGAAAAAGGAACAGTTGAAGGCAAGAGTGAGCAAATGAGAGCATTTTCTGAAAGAGCAAATCACAGAGGGAGCCCCTGGCCATTTTTCAGGCTCTATCACATAATCAGAAGCATTCAAAAGCAGTAAGTGTTGGAGGGAGATAAGGGACATGTACAGGAGGGCAGTAAGGTCATGGGTAATAATCAGCAAGAACCTGAGAGAAGCTGACCAGTCTAACCTCCTTAGGTTTATCTCAGAGAAGAGTAAAAACATTTATGCAATACTGAGATATACAGTTCCAGTTTGTGGGAGGATGCAGATAAAAGCAGCACAGAGCATCTTAAGAGCCAGCACGGCCTAATTAAGAGAAAATACTGAACGTAATCCCCTAAGACTCCTCTCAATGGATCTTTGCTCAGGCAGCAGAGTTCAGCGTAAACAAGTTAAATATGCTGATGAAAAACTGAATTGCGTAATAAACATAGATAGAGAGCTTTTCTTCCTTTTTAATGCCTGGGAAGAGCACAGTAAATGGGCCAAGGAGCCAGGGGAGAGCAAGCAGAGTGGTGTTTGAATGGTGTGTTCCCCTTTTCCATCAAAGTCTGGATTCAACCCATGTGTGCTTAAGCTAAAGATTTCTAGGGCTTGTGTGGGCTGGGGCCATCCAACCCCTCTGTGCTGCCCAGGCTGCTTCTAAAGGGGAATTTGGGCTGCAAGTAACACAGCTGTGTCACCCCACTGCTGGGGGCAGGGGAAGAGACAAATACTGGTGTGAAAAGGCATCTTTTCATGGGGCTGAGCAGTGTCTGTGGGGGTTCCTAGCAGTTCCCAAACACATAAAGGCTGTAAATATCAAAGACAGACACTGGTTACAGAACGTGGTACCCAGGGGTATAATGGTCATGGGCTGGAATGAAGAGTGGAGATAGAGGCTGACTATAAAGGAAGTCTTCCTAGCTAATCAATCAATGCCACAGTTCCCTTTCCAAAGGGAAAGAGCCATTGACACAGGACCAAACTAACTCTTCCTATAAGAAATTCTCAAGTTCACTAGATCCTACCAGAGGTCTGGGCGTGGATTACTGCTGTGTGTAATTCTGCTGATGGAGTGAGCTATGGAGAAGATGAATAACCACATTCATGGTCCTGTTATTTCTGCTGTGTCAGAGCAGTCTCTCTGCTGCTGTGCCAGCCTGATGGAGAACACGACCTCACTGGAGATATGCTTACATCCCCTGTCTGCTGCTGCTGTGTCTGCACTTCTGGCGTGCTTGTGGTGCAATGGAAACAAAGAAAACAATCCAAAAGAGACAATATAGCAGAAAAAAGTCTGAATGCTTAGTATCACATTGCTTTGGGATAAAACAAGATAGGCTTCTGGAAGCAGTCTGAGGGGGGTAATTCCCAACAAAAGTTGGGAATGTGTTCTTACCATTAGAATTGATGAAATTGTCATTTGCTGTAAGTAGACGTGCTCTGAAGGAGTCTGCACATATTATTGTACTGAGCAAAGATAATCTTGCCTCACTGTATCCTGGTCTGTTCTCTGTTTTAGAGCTGTCCTTGTATACACCATCAGGGGCTTCTTTCAGTGCTTCACTTAATTTTCTTTAAGCCTCCCATAATTGTTCCCCAAGGAAAGGTGTATTTTACTCACTGTGGCATCTCACCTCATCCCCTGGAGGTCTTAAAAGCATAGCCATTACAATAGTGTCTGTTATCAGCTTTTTCTCTGCCCCAGCCCTCCCTGCAGGGTGATGTGTTTTGTTGATTCCAGGAATGCAAAAAGCATCAAGACTATAATCT
Organism: Pyrgilauda ruficollis; assembly: GCF_017590135.1. Lineage (NCBI taxonomy): Eukaryota > Metazoa > Chordata > Aves > Passeriformes > Passeridae > Pyrgilauda > Pyrgilauda ruficollis. The sequence continues at coordinate 3,805,128 of NW_024524377.1, read as the reverse complement.
TTGGAAAGCATCCAAGGGAGTTTTCCATAGGCAGGGAGGAGTGTTGAGGTGCCTTTCTCTCAGGTGAATGCTGTGGTCCCTCATGCTCTTCTGCACCTGCCAGCACCTCTGGGTTGCTGCTGTAGGGGGCCGCAACAGTGCTGAGTGGCTTTGATGGCATTCCCCACTGGACAGATGGGATTTATAAGTATGTGTTCCTGATTTTAGGTGGAAATCCCAAGTGCCAGCAGTAGGGATGTCTCTGATGTCTTCTGCTTGTGTGAACCATGCAGCTCCTGCCCAATGTGCCATTGGCTTTTTCCTTTAGCTGCTTTGGTTTCACTCTGCAGTGCTCAGGTGCAGCCATAATTGTTTTGTCTGGATGAGTGAGGAAAATAAATCCTTTTTCCTTTTGTGTGGGGAATCTCATGTCAGAGATATTTATAAAGAGCCCTCTGGCTGGCAGTGCACCACAGCTACCTACTCACATCCCTTGTGTTTAACAGGAGCACATCCTGCTCCACAGACCTCTGCCCAGAGCTTGAGGAAGCCAGGCAGGAACAGAGAGACATAAATTTTGTGGTTTGAGTTGTTTATTTTGAATATCCTGTTTTGTTGACCATCACAGTGAGAAATATGGTTTTTGTTGGTGTCCAGCAGTCGCCTGAGTTAGAAAGTCAGGCACTGTCCTTGAGAAGCACCTTCCACTGTGTTTAGAAGGGAAAAATTGCAATGTCTTCTGTTTTTATTAAGAAAAATATTTTCATGTCTAAACATGCATGAGCACAAATAAAAGTTGATTACTTCTTTTTTCATTTTGATGATGCAAAAGAAGGAATTTGTTTGGTGCTTTTCCTTCTCTGATAGTTTTTGTTGTTATAATAGAAGGTAACAGAAGACAGCTCAATTTTTCGATTATGTAATCTGAAAAAAAACCCCCAAAACAACCAAAAATCAAACCTAAACTATTATTTATTCCAAATGCAGTGGATTTTTCAGTGATCTCTAGCAGGCTATATTTCTCTATACCCATCTGAAGCAATGTGCTCTATGCTGGTCCTTCATAGCCTAGACTTGCCAACATTTGGCAATTAAAAATGTAATTTGGAAACTGTCTGATGTCCCTGTAGTAAACACTGAGAGGAATTTACTGCCATGCTCAAGTATTTTTAAATGGTTGTTTGAGTGAGCAGTTGCTTTCCTTGCTGTGGAGCGTTTGTGTCTAAGTCTAAAAAAAAAGGCAGTGAAATGTGGCTTGTTCCATGTCTCATTATTTAAAGGGTGGCTACAAAGAAAGTGGTGGCTCCCTTTTGGCAAGGAGTCATGTGCAAAAGGCAATAGGTATGAAAAAAGGTTACTCCTTCCAGCTGGACACAAGGACATTTTTTCACAGTGAGAATAATGCATTGGAATAATCTCCCCGGAGAGGTGGTGGTTTCCCCAGTGTTGGAACTTTTATGATGCTGGGCAGAGTGCTGAGCTACCTTGCCTGGACTGTGCTTTTCCCATGAAAAGTTGGACCAGATGATCCCTGAGGTCCCATCCAACCTCGTATTCTTTGATTCTGTGATTTGCTGAAATCTGTGTGTCTGGACAGACACTGGTGTGCAGCTGCCACTGTGGGAGAGGCTTTGGTACAAACTGAATGGAGCTTGGTTCTTACACCTGCGCTGCTTGCTGAAAACAAAGATTTCCAAAGCTGGCTTTGTGAAATAAGGTGAAAATAACCACACACGTGTTGCCAGTGGAGCAAATGATGGCACTGAGGTCACTATCAAGCTGTCAGTAAATATACAGGCATTAGCCTTTTAAGTGTTGCTGCTTTTCCAACTTTTCTGTTTATTGCATGTGTCTCACGTGATCAGAAGCTGTTACAGGACCTGCCAAACCACAAAGAGATGACCCAAGTCTAGCCCAGCAGAGTTCCATGTATTCCCTGTTGCAAATAACTTTATCATTGCTTCTCCATGCGCCTCTGTCCTGCCTCAGACGTATTTTGCTTTGTGTTATATTTTGTCAAGCCTTTGTAAAACACAGTGAGCCTCTTCCTTTAGTGTTTTCCTTTGTCTTTTCTTTGCCTTCATCCTTCACAGTGTCACTGCCGGTATTCCTTGTTACCATATTTCTCCTTTTTCTTGCTTCCCCTGAAATGCACTTCTGCACAGTGAATATTTGCCCTTCTTTGCAAGTTGTTCTCTCTCTTTCTTCTCACTTTCCTGTCAATCAGCTCCTGTTTATTCCCAGTGATATCCATGCATACATGCATATATTTGTCCATGTGGCAGGTACTGCGCACTGACCTGTGGGAAGGTCAGAGGTGCACTGCAAAGTAAGGGGTCTTAGTAATAAAAGCCAGCAGGAGCAGCTGTCTCAGAAACAAAACAGAGATCTGGAATCCTCTATCCAGAGACAGGAGACTCCAATTTGCATTTCCAAGTATGCCATCTATTTTACCTACCCCAGAGTTACAGTTGAGAAATGGCAGAATTCACTGATGAATAAATGCAGGCAAGAAAGTGTTTCCTTTATTTAAATAATTACTTTTTTTGTTTTCCTGCTCCAACTTGATGGCATTGATGCCGTTATGACTTAGTTAAGAACTGCATTCTCCTTCTGAATTCCAGCTCCTGTCTTGCTTAAAATTTAGTAGCTAGAGCTGATGCAGTAAATAAAATATTGTCTTCTTTGGGGGATCCACATTTATGGGCTGATACATGAACTGGCTGAACTCCAGTGTGCCTCTGATCTATAATGTAGAACAATGGTTTTTTGAGAGCCTCTCAAAATATATGAGAAATATATTGAAATATATGTGAAATCCATGCAAGAATCCCCTCATCTTCAATGTGCAATTTGTATTTAAAGTATGTAGTGTGGCTTAATAAACATGGTGCTCACTGGGTGACTAATACATGTTTTAGAAGTCTTCTATGGAATTCCTCATTCAGAGATCCTAAGACCAGAGGTACATGATGATGGTGAGGGTCTGCTTTGACCCCTTGTACAGGATAAGCTCCTTGTCTGCAGTCACATCACTGCCTAGCTGGGGAGGTTTGTAGAAAGGCACACTCTTTGGCTAGAGGAGGCATAACCCTGGATAAACTGATCCAGTAATTAATTTCCTTCATACTTAAGAAGTTCCCTCTTTGTGTATAATTTTGAATTTGTCTAACTGAAGCTCTCAGCCTTGGGAACATACATCTTTACCTGCTAGCTTAAAAAAGAGGTCTTCTAAGAGGAATTCTCTCTGTATATTCTCAAAATTAATTGAATCTCCTGTTTCCCACCTATCATCTGAACCAAAGTAGGTTCCTTAATTTTCCTACTTTTAGGCAAGTGTTCCAGATGTTGAATATTTTCCTGTGTTTCCTTTAACTGCTCTGTCATTATCAATGCTTTTACAATGAGGAGCTAGGACTGTAGGCAGTATTACAACAACCGTGTTGTTAATATTTAATATAATGGCACTTCCTCCCCCCTATTCCTCTATGAGGTTTAAGACAGCCCCAGGTTTCCAAAACAGAGTCTGGCAATCTGTGATTTATTCAAGGCAGCAGTGAATAAGCCAGCATAGAGCTCAGTGATGCTGCAGATAGATGGTTTCAAGCTGCTGGAAGATCTCTTTAAAGCTCTCTCAGGTGTCTTTTTGCTACTCTGCATCTGGTGTGATACAGCAGAGTTATTTCTTTTTATGGCTAAGCATTGCTATTTTATCTGACAGTGATACCATGCTTTGTTGACAGACCTGCCATCATGTAGATGGTAACTAATTATATTGGTGTTTTAAATGTTTGCCTGTAAAGCAGCAGAGGAAATGCCTCTGCTCACCTTGGCAATTTGATTCTGGTCTTTATAGTGTTACTGCCATCAGTCATTCCCCAGCTGGTTCAGATCCTTCAGATTTCTCATCACCTTGGATCCCTAAGCCTGGCTGTTCTTCCTGAGCTGAATCTGTGCCACAGCTGAAGTGGTACCTCAGTGTTTTACAAACTCTGCATTTGTCTCATCATTTTACTATACTATTGGATCACATTCTCTTTATGGTTCTCTGCAATTTCTGGATCCAGGACAGTGGTACCACTGAGGGGCTGTTTGTTTCTCATCCTGTGTTCTCGCTCTTGTCTGGTCACTCTCTGGTCACTGTAGTTCTTTACTTCTCTTTCAACATATTTTTTCATTCCATGTCACCAATTCATAAAGTACATCTTGAATTCTGCTCCTGTCCTCCAGTTGCCTCGCTGTCCCTCTCACCTTGGCAGCATCCACAGTCAGTAAGAATAATTTTCAGTCCATCAGCCCTACATTAATGAAAAGAAGGAATATGACTGGATACAGAACATAAAGCTCTGCAGAGCCATGTGTGTGGTTTCTTGCCAGTTTTACACTTTACTATTCTGAATGTGATTTTCCAGCATTGTACTGCAGAGTGTTAGATTAATCCAAACCATATTTCCTTAGCCTGAAGGTTTGTGAAAGGCTTACTAAGGTCGACATAATACCTGCCATTTCATCCCTATCCGCAGCATCTCTTATCCTGTTACTGAGGAACATTAGAATGATTTCACACAGTTTGTTCTTGACAAACCCATGCTGCCTGCTACTCATCTCCTTGTTATTTTCTGCGGCTTATAGATGATGTCTGTAGAAAAATATTTTCTGAAGAATAAAGGTTTTTATGACTGCTGTGCAATACACTGTTTTCCTCATTTCTTCCTCCAGCTCTCTTGCATTGCATCTTCTGAAGATGCTGGGCATCTTGTCCCTGTCATTCCTAAATAACCCCATTGACACAGGAGTTATTTCAAGTGTCTCTTCCAGTTTGCCCTCCTTGTTGGCCAAACTTTCTGAGTCAGTCCCTATCATAAAAAGTTTATCTCACCTTTCTTTGTCTTCACCCTGTTGATCTTCCATTTTCTGCCATTCCCTCTATTGTAAATTGACTTTTTTTTTTTTTTTTTAGTGTTGGGCTTTCTCTGTGTGGCTCCTCTGATAGGTTATGGTGTTTCCCTTTATTTCTTTGACTCTTCAGTTCCTTTCAGATCTGCTATTCAACATCAGTTTCTTGTTTCTGATTTGTTAATTTTCCTTACTTTCTCATCTGCAGTGGGCTGTTTTTGCTTTGTTAATTTTCCTTACTTTCTTTTAGACCATTTGCATGATCTTTAAATTACTGCATCCTCTAATTTATATCACATGCTATTTGCTGTGTTGCATTATTTAATTCTCTAAAAGGTTTCGGGTGGAGTGGTTCATGTGTACAACATACTGCAAAGCACAGCTGGGTTGTGTAGTCTCCATATGCATTTGCTTTCTATTTTCTCCTTTTACTTACTGTTTTGGGAAACAACCTTTTTCACTCCATTATTTCCAGAGTCATGGATGCATGAAGGTGATGCTCCAGGGAATGGCAGAGGTGTGAGAACTGCTGAATCACTCGTGCCCTGACATCCCCATCCTGAATGGTGGTACAGAACAGAACTTGGTGCAGTGGTGGTGCTTATTATAGGGTACAGGACCCTCTGGTACATGAACAAATCAGGAGTTCAGTGTTCTGGTAGGGCTCCTGCAGTCAGATCAATTCCTTAAAACCAAGAAAGTATAGCTATGTGCTAGATGCTGGTGTTTGCAGAGCTTGGGCACATGTGCATGAAAAATTATTCTGTTGTTCTCTCACAGAATCATGGAATGGTTTGGGTTGTAAGGGACCTTAAATATTGTCTAGTCCGCCCCCCCTGCACATCCCTAGGGATGTATTCCTTGTCAGATTTATTCAAAAACCCATCTATTTATTTTTTTATAGCTTCTCATTAATCAGCAATATATAGGCAGTATTGATGTCCATTTTAAATAAATACATACTGCAGCAAAAATTCACCACAATCAATACTTTTTTTCCCCCTAAATTTTAGTGGAGCACCTATAAATGTTCAGATGTTTCTTGCTTGCTACAGCACATCCCAGTGGAATTCAGTAGAAGTTTTGCATTGGTTTGAGCAGGTCCATGTAAAGCATTTAACCTCAAACTACAGGTCAGTGATAGAAATGTAGGAATCTGAAAATAGATATTCTCTGCCCTGAAAGAAGGGAATGGAAACAGAGAAGAAAGGAAGGGATGGAAGCAGAGAAGATGTCAGCTACCCCACAAGGTAGTGGCTCACAAGCAATTCCCTCTTATCTTTTGGCTTGGGGACAGTGTATGTGCACTCTGATGTTTGAAGTAGTTTGGGTAGAATTTAACTTCTGGCTCAAGGGAGCCTTTAGTTTATTAAATATGGATGTTCTTTCAGGTAGAAGCATGGTTTCTCTCTGTAGCACATCACTTTCCTTGAACATATGCATTTGGGGAAGATAACTCAGCTCTTCTGTACCTAAATCTTTTCTGTCTGGATCCACCTGCAAGAAATAGAAATAAAAACTGTGAGATTGTAACAATTGCAGGATTTTAAAGTGTGCAGTGGTGTGTCTTTAGCTACCTTCACATCTGTGGAATTGTGTGCCTGGTCCCAAGGCTGGGCTCTGTGCAGCACTGCTGGGGGACCTGCCTTTGCCTCACCTGTAATTACAGGGAGAAAATCACTGGAGTTATTGCCGCGTCTAAACGCAGCACTAACGTCTGGCAGTAAGACAGCTCCCACAAACAGGCTGTGCAACAGGCTGTCACATCCCCTTCCTTCTGCATTATCTTGCTCTTCTAGGAAAATTTTTCCAGCTCCAGTTACTAATCAGGCTGTGGGTGATCTCTCTGAGCTCTGAAGCAATGGGATCTATCACTCATCCATCAGCGCCTGTCCCGCTCTCCCTGCGAGCATCCGTTCCTGCCTGGCTGCTGCTGAGGAGGAATGAGACCTGCTGCTGAGTGGGCTGGGGGAGAGCCACAGTCTCATCCTGACGAAACAATCAGGTTATGGGCTGGTTTGCATTTCTGTTCCTGCTTTTGCAGGAGCATAAACTGGACTGTTTCTTACTGTGACTGCGGGAAGCCTCAGGAGCAGCTTGCTCCTTCTTCCAGCCTTTGGTGTAGCCTCATAGAAGAGTGTTTCAAAAAACGTAACTTTCAACTGCCTGACACTGCCCAGCCTCTTCTATCTCTCATCTATAGTGCTATCAATCAAATTGTTCTTGTCAGTTAACTGGTTTTAAATCTCATGTGGAAAAAATTGTCAGTTCAAGATCATACTGCGGTAAGGACAGATGTGACTGCTCTTGTTGTGTTAATTCATTCTTGCTTAAGACGTGAAAATAAACTGATAGAATATCAATTTGAAGCTCTTAGACCCTGAAATGATTTAAAATCTCCTGAAAGAAATGCTGGGGCTGAGCTTTGTCTCCAAGGCATCATTTTTAACTTAGCAGGAAGCTCTGATGGTCTTTCCTTTCAATTGCCTATTGTCCAGATGCCTACAAAGAAAGTGCTTCTGTGGGACTGTTTGTGTTTAGTGAGGGTGTTTATTTCATTTCATGTGACAGATGACTTGGCTTCTGGATCGAGTAATTACTTGCTCACATCCCGCCGGGGCAGGTTTCTGACCTGCTGGAGCAGTGATTTGCTCTGGGAGCAGTGGCTGGTGGCGGTGACAGGCTCCAGAGCCCCGTGGCCCCAGGCTGGGGTGGCTCCTGCCACTCCTCTGTGGGGCCTTCTTGGGTGTTTCAGTCAGAGGAGAGGAGAGGGACATGGCAGCTGCAGGTTTCACTAATGACAGAGCCACCCAATTAATATCTAAATACCTGAAAGCCTTTCTGGTCTCTTATGACTGATAGTCCATAATTGTGGGGTGTCTCACCAGATTTCAAATTCATAGATTTTCTTAGATTTTCAAAAAAAATTTTTTTATTACCCTAAACTTTGATTGTGAGACACAGTGATGAGCTCCTGAGGATTGCTGGATGGAGCTGAATGAACTCTGCTTTATTCTTCGGCATAGTAGTGCTTTTCATTCACTCACAAAGAAATGCTTGATTTCTGCTTGAGGTGGTTTTTTTTTTTCCTAAAGATGGGGTAATCAAAGCATTGAATGCAACATTAGATTGTGGCAATTTTATTTTAAGCAGATTTTCTGCCTTTTTTTCCCTTTTTTTTTTTTTTTGCAATATTATCATGCAGCAGCCAAACTAATGCATATATAATTTTCTTTCCTTTATGCTTGTCATGCCCTGCTAACATGGACATCTACAAAGGCTCAGGTTGGTGTTGCAATCTGTCTTCATCTTGTTGTTCTCATCTAGTAAAAAAGGGCTTCAATGTTTTCTTCATCAATCAGGTTTTTTTTTTCTCTTCCTCTCTTTAAAACTGGACCCAACATTATTATAACATTACAGATTCATCCAGAGAGGTGCCACATTTGTTTGTTACCCCTGAAACTTCAGCTGCAGCAAAATGTGCTGTTTCAGAAACAAGGGATATTGATTTATTTCTATCTACTTAAATTTTCTCTGCTTGTCTGGCTTTGTGACAGGGAGGCAGCAGCACCTACAACTTCTGAAATCTGCAAAAATGCACTGAAACTCTCACTAATGAGTTTCTGCCTTGTCTTAAACCCCTGTATTTGACAACTTTGTAAGATGGCATTTGTTAGTATCTTATCTGGATTTAGTATTTTCTTGGTAGGAATGAAACATAATTAAAATGTAAAATAAAAAGCAGAGGCACAGGAACTGGCCCTTTGTGACTGTATTCTCATAAGCCCACATTCCCACTTCAACGCCTCAGTTGTTTTGGAAAACTCTGAGACTAAATTGTCTTGCCTGAGTATTTCAGGTAGAAATAAATATTCAATATGTGCAAGGTTATACTTTGTGCTATGTCCTGCTCCTCTGAGGTTGTACTGACAGAAAAACCATGAGTAAAACCAGACAGGCAGGTTTGGGGCCAGGAGCTGCACGTTTTTTCCTGATTTACTCATGTTGAATGATGCCAGCTTGGTATTTTAATCTCTGAGAAAGAGCACTCATGCTTTACCCTTTACCACTTGGTGTTTCTAGTGCCTGCACCAATCTCACAGCAAATAAAACCACTTACTACTTGTAAATATGAATTAATAAACCTTGCTGAGCAACATGGTAGTTCTGTCAGAGTGAGGTGTAATGGCTGGGGTTCGACAGAGCTTGCCTCAATTAACTTTCTAAACAAGGCATTTTCCACTCATTGCACTTAAGAATTTGAAATAAATCAGTGTCTGACTTGGAATATTTAATTATCCATTAGAAGAAAATAAGGGATTTACTAGGAGCATTTTGTAAAGTCCAGTAAAAAAATAGATGAAGTAAAAGCATCTAAAGGCCATGGTGAAGGAAAATGGAGTGTCCAGATGTCTTTATAGCAAGAATACTCTGCTGCTTTCCTAATTTCTCCTCTTTTCCTCATTTTGCAGCCAGAATTTTACAGTGCTGCTTTTTTTGATGGCTTCATCCTGAAATGTCTTTATCTGAACTTTCCAGGATCTGATTTGAAGCTGAGATATCATCCAGTTAGTGCAAGAAACTGGGCATTTCCAGACTGAGTCCCCCACTCCCCGAGGGCTTCCTTGCCACCCTCTAGTAAATCACTCAACTCTTCATCCTCAGTTGTCTCATGTGTAAATTAGGATTAAAGTTGAGCAGTTTTGAGGATTGGGCTATAAATAGATAATCAAGAGCAGGGGAAACTTCAGAGGCTTGATAAGCGTTTTCACTCTTTTCAGAGAGAATAATTTTTCAGCAGTTTTTGAAGTAGTGGAGTAAGGGTGAGGGGTCTGTTTGTGCAGGGGCTTCCATTCTGCCCACAGGGCAGATCCTGGGAGCTGGAGCAACTCTGTGTCTGTGCTGTTGTAATTGCTGCCCTGGCTCTGAACTTAGAATAAAACAGATCCCATCCTTTTGCTGGATACGAAGTTTTAGATAGTTTCAGGGGTTTTTTGGTTCAACACCAGTGAAGGCTTTTCAGAACCTTAGCAGAGCTCTAATTGATTTTCTTTTCTCCCCACCACAAAGGAGGTAAGAAACATAAACTCCTTTGATTTGGGTGTAAATAAAAACTAAAACTGCTGAATTTGTTTCACAAGTATTTGTGCAAGGATCTGCTAGAGGCATAAAAAATTCAGGAATTCTGATAGTTTAGAAATCTTACCACAGATCTGTTCAAACTTTCATGCTCTAAGTAATTTTGAGCAATTTTTTTTTAAGTTTTGGTGGCTATTTGCTGCAGTATCCAAATACCTAAAGACAAATATTCATCAGTGAAGCTGCTGCTTTGCAAAATCTTATTTGCTTGAAAATTAACTGTTCAACCAGGTTTAATACTGGTGAGTGGTTAGCATATTTCTGGCAATCGTGATCAATATATAAACTAGCATGAAATAAAATCAATTTTATTTTAAAGAGAGCTATTTAATGTTGAAATTTTAATGAGATAATTTCTGTGATGTAGTGTTTGTTAATGTGCAAATGCTGGTCCTTCAGATATGCAGTTAATTCAGTAAAGCTTTTAAGTGCGTGCTTAGATCTGCCAAATCAAACACACAGTTAAGTAATTAACAAAGCAAGTACTCAATTTTTAATTCAGTTTTAAAGAACTAAATAAAAGAAAATCATTGTTAGAAATTATCTGGTTGCTATTAAACATAATGTGAAAGCACTATTGGAACATTATAAAGTAATTCAGTTAATATATGGACATCTTTCAACCAAAGAAAAGATTTGGATGAACGAGATGGAGTCAACATAGAAGTCAAATTTGTGGATTATTACAATGAATGGACACATTTTCAGATGTATTTCCACCATACTGTGGATCCATTTGTGTCAGGCTGTTTGATGGACAAGTGCTGGCTGTGTCCCACATGTCACCAGCTGGTGGCCATAAGCTCTAAGAGGAGAACATCCCAGTGCTGCCTCCTGTTGCAGCCTGGATATCCAGAGAACATACAAGTGATTATGCAAAAAGTGTTAGAAGTGGGCAAATTGCTGTCCAGTGTCAGTAGGAGTGGTTTTAGCCCTTACCAGCAAGTGTCTTTGCAAGCCAGAGCAAGTCAGCTCTCTTTGCTATATGATATCTTCTCTACCTTTACTGTTACTCATGGTGGTCTCCATAGTTTGAAAATGGGTTGTTAGTTCTTTGGTTCTGACTGTTTCAATGTATTAGGTCTAATGTAACCTTCATGTAAGGGCAGCCATGTGAAATGGACTTATGTTAGCAATGAATTTAGCCCATTTGTATTAGAAATGAATAGCACAGAGGTAGTCCTCAGGGTCTCGGGCAACTGCTACAGTGATCAGTTTGGTTGTTCTAATATAATAAGCAGATATTGACTTAGTTGGAGTGAACACCAAGATTTACTGTCATGAAAGCTAAAATATCGACTGAGGGAAAACCAGAGTCAATATTTACCTTGAGGGACAATAAATCTTGATGCTCACTGAAATATGAAGTCACTATGATTTTCAGAAGCGTTGAACCTCATTCTAGTTTATTCTGCAGATGCTCATCAGACAGGCTACCTGAAGTATAGGCATGAATTTCTTTTAATGAATAACATCAGTTGAGCAATTGCATTTGTTTCTATAAGTCCTTCGCAAGTCTACATTTAAATAAGTTAGAGAACAATATAAATCACACCAGAGCTCTTGGGTGGTTAGATATTTGGATTTTTCGTTAAAATGCAAGTGTCAGCTATTAAAAAAAAATAAATAGATTAATACCTGCATATCTTGTTGAAGTAACTGTCCACATCAATAACGCTTTAGCAAGGGTTCAGGATTTGCATTTGAGTGAATGGGAGTTGGGTTCTTTTATTAGGGTACGCTTTAGCAGTCTGTCTCTTAAAAAGTAGCTTTTGTCCTTCTTTCCTTTAATTTATTGAGACCTGTGCCAATCAACTTGAATTTGGGGCTCAGGTGTTAAAGCAGTGTTCTGGGTTAATTCCGACTACAAAGAGGGATACAGTGAGCCTGTGAAAGGCAGCAGCAAAACTCCCCTTGGCTTCAGATGGGCATTGTTTCAGCCCTTCATTGAGCCTAAAACCCAGCATATGACTAAAAATAGAGGAAAGCAGTTAATTTGCTAAAATGCCAGAAGACCGTGTTTATTTCTGGAGGCAGTAAGGGATGAAGCCAGGCTGGTCGCCCTGGGTGCTGATCTCTGCAACTCCTTACAGGTCAAGTGTCTGCAGCTTCCAGCATCTTTCTCCCTCCATGCAGAACAATGGGTTCCTGTACCTATTGCATGGATTAAATTTCACTTTTGTCCTTCAGGACATGGATTGTGGCACTACAGTTCCATACATGGGCTCAGTGTGAAGGGGCTTGTAAATGCTCTGTCGTAGCAGGTTTGCGTAAGCTTGGGGAAGGGTGAGCATTAAGCAGATTATTTTCAAAGGAACTGTTGTCTTTGTGCTTGGGAAGAGAAGTGTCACAGCTTTACAAAGGACTTTTGTATCTGCAGCAGAGTTAGTGGATGGCAAACTGGTTGGGGGCCAGGAGACGCAGACCATGTGTAATTTGAAGGTTGGATGCACTCTGTAATAGCCAGGGATCCATGGGAGCACATCCCAACCCCCTCCAGGGTTGGATGCTTTGTGTTCTCCGTTTGGTGAGGAGTGAGGACACCACATCCCATCCCAGCCTCCGTTCAGGGTCGGGGCAGGGGTGTTCCCGTGCACCCAGGAGGTGAGAAGTGAACATAGGGTTCTCTGTTTTGTGGGACCCACAGAACAGCAATGCTTAGTCAAAACCCTTTGGAAATGAAAAATCAAGAGCACGTCTGTTTGACCTCCTTAAGTAGCACAGCTCCTTGCAAAAACAGAAATGGAAGGCTGTAAAGTTTGCTAGGTTTTTTCCAAATTAAAAAAGAAAAAGGAGGAATTGGAGGTGATTGAAAACAAATTATGGCAAGCCAGGAGAGAAAATGGGAGGAAAGCATTCTCCTGTGGAGGAAAGAACCACATGCCACATCACTGTGGTTTTTAAATGCAAAGATGGAGTTACAAATTGTATTCACAGCTTCCTGAACTCATTCCCACAGAGTTCCACCCGTGGAAATCTTGCATCTCCTTGAGACTCCCACTTAAGAGCTTAATGGCATCCACGGGTGCCTGTTGTAACTTGTTCTGAAGAAATCTGTCCCTCCTGGTGGCGCAGGTGGTTATTTACATCTCCCCACTGTCCCAGAGGTGCTGCCAGAGATGGCATTGCTCAGTACTGACACAGGGCAGAGGGGAGAGCTTGTTCACAGCAACAATGTGCTGTGGTGTCAGCACAATAACTTAGGAAAACAGGTTGTTTGCGACAGTTATAATTCATGTTTTCGGTGGTGAGTGTAGGCTGGGGATCCTGACCAAAGGGGAAGTCAGCAAGGTCAGCAGCAGATCACTGGGGATCTGAGGTACCCCAGGGACAAGCAGCCAGTGCTGTGTCCCCTCCCTCCTCCAGCACAAAGTGGGATGTCTGTCTGTGTCTGTCTGTCTGTCTGTTGTAGGAGGAAGAGAGCTGATGGCACTTCACATGTAATCGAACAGGTTTGACACAATCAGACAGCAGGCTAGAAGTGCTCTATTAATGGCTTTGTTATTGTGATCCTGCCTGCTCTTTAAAGAGCACATTTGAAGTATCACTTCACATTGTGTGTATTTGTGTCAGTGCCTGTGGGATTTCTGTTTTGGCTCACAGGATTCCTCGGATTGATTTTAGTTAACGTGCCATCCCATGCCTGCCCCATTCTGTCTGGTTTTCCTACACAGTTACTACAGCACGTACATGCCACAGGAGGTCTTGACCACTAAAACACATTTATGGTAAATGCCTGATGTTAAGCCTTTGCTGCTGTCCACAGGTGGGCTTTGCTGGTTAGGAGAGCTCTGAGGTTTAACAGATGTTAAGGTGGAGCAATCAGAGGTCACTGAGATGGTGAGATGGGATTCCCAAGCTCTTGGCCTCACCCTGGCTTCAGGCAGCAGGGCGAGTGCTGAGAGGCTGGCAGTGCTGAGAACCTGCAGGATTCACAGTGGTATCCTCTAACCCTGAGGAAGGATTATTTAATAGAGCAAGGAAAAGAATCTTAAGTCCCCAAAACTGCTGTTTGTGCTGGACTGCCCTGGCTGCCCTGCTGTGCCTGTGGAGGCTGGGAGGGAGGGAGGCAGCACCTCCTGCCTACTCCCAACCTCAGCCTCTTCTCTGGAAGTCTAAATAACAAGAACAGGCCACCCAGCTCTTAATAGAACTTATTTATTAATTTTACCATCCTTGACACTGTCCTGTGAGGCACCTTCTCACTGGGCTGGCCCCTGGCAGCCAGTTTTGTGTAAGTTTGGCTCTTTCCTCGTTCCCTCTATGATGAGGAAAAAACTGATCATGCCTCAAGCACCTGTTTCCCTCACTAATCGTCTCCTGTGGATGACAGGGTGTTTTATCAGGCAACATAGGCAGGCTGTAGTTTTTCCTTCCCTCTGTGGAGCAGGGAAACTAATAAATACTCCCTGACTCTACATCCATCTCCTGGATGGATGTCTGTGGGGAGCACAAAGGCTTTGCAGTGCCTGAAGAGGGATTGCTGTTGTCCCTGGCATGTGCAGGGATGTGGCTGCAGCAGTCTGTGGAGGTGACAGGCTGGTGGGGCAGGATGGTGGCTTCAGCTGTGTCCCAACATCCATGGGCTCCCTGCTGGCTGGTGCTGAGCCCAGGCTTGGTGAGTGCAGCTTTTCTGTGCTCCCATGTACACCAGTTAATGATAACGAGCCTGGCTGCTCAGCTAATTAGCAGTGCTTGTGGTGCTGCTTGCTCAGCGTGGGAAGCTTAGCTCTGAGTGCACTTTGTACCATGCACAGACACCTGCACACTCTGGAGTTGGGCCAAGTGCCAGTGCCTTGGTGCACAGTCCACACAGAACCAGAGAGTGGCTTCAGTTCAAATGGACCTTAAAGATCATCACGTTTGCAGCTCCCCCATCGTGGGCAGGGACACCTTCTAGTTCAGGTTGCTCAAAGCCACATCCAGGTTTGTAATTTGTGCTTAGTAATATGCAGGGAAAGTGGTGCTAGTGGTATGACTGCCTTTGCCCCTTTTGCTCCCTTCCTTTTTCCCTCCTCTGTGTGAAATGTGATGCTCTTACTGGTTCATATTGTCTTTGCCCTCACCAGTTCAGACTGTGATTTCCCTCATTCCTGTGTTTTCACCTTTACATATTTTCCACTTTTCATCATCTGTTATTCTTCCTTTTTGGCTACACCTATGCACAACATACAGACAGACCCACAGTTAAAATTAGTTTCTAATATTTTCTGTTCTGAAGTTTTCCTTTTCAAGTTGTTTTCCTTCCTTTTGAAATGAAGGTGATTTTCTGATGGGACACCAGTTTTGTTTTCAGACTGGTATTTCAATTTTCTTGTCTTCCAACCTCCACAATATTAGAAAGAGGATTTCTTTATTCTTGTGGCCACAACATGTCTAGTTATAATTTGCTATTTTAAAATGAAGCTGTAAATTATTAAACATGTGGCTGAATCTTTTTGGGGGGTACTTGGGAGGAAGGCTATTGATTTATAATTATTCTAATGGTGAGAATTAAATGGTTCCACACAGCAGCAAGGCTGAGGAGGTTTTGGTATGTGGAAGAAGAAATTTTAGGTGTATTGTATTTTTCCAGGGCAGCACATTATGCTTCATGCAAAGCAACAAGGAATACTGTATCTTCAAATCAGCTTCTGCAGACAAACCAGATTCAAAATAAATAACTTTTATTCATCACTGTAATAGAACTGTTGATGCATTCATTTATTTAAACCTAAAAATCTGCTGAAGAGCTATGTCTCAGTGTGCTGCTTTTAACAACCTGAATATCTTTTATCAAGCTTTTGGCTGTATTTTTCTCCCTACGTAGATACCATAGTTCAGGTGAACACACTGTCATGTTTGATTAAGAGATATGTTAGAGATAAGTCACTTGCAGGCAAAAAAGCATTTACCATTTTTGTGTATAAAAATGAACTTTGTAGGAGGCCTGAAATTTCATTCTTTTATGGTAAATGGCTTATAAGAATACATTAGAAGCAAAGGTAAATGAGTGCTGATTTTAAGTTTGTAGCTGCTGAAACACAAAAGGATGTGGTACATACGATCTTGGTGAATGACATGTGATAGATTATCCTGAGAGCAGGCAGAGCAAATGAAACTGTAATGGAGTTCCTCTCCTGGCTGCAGGAAGCAGCTCTTATTTATCCTGCTTCCGAAGATGCTGCATGCATATTGCTGTTCATTATATACTTAAAAATCCCTTGGCAAGTCAATAATGAAGAAATGAACTTAAAGCCATTACAACAGCCTTAGCATGAGGAGTGTAAGCCAGGATACTTTTCAGTGTGCTTTTTTGTGGGTTTGTTCTACAGACATGCTAACCTGGACAGTTCAGCTGAAGAGTTTGGTTCTTTCTCCTGTCAGGTGCACGAGGCAGTCCCATGCTACAGTGAGTGCAATCAGTATTCCTGGGAAGTAGGACCATGGTCTCCATGCAAAATCAACAGCGAACAAAATTCCCTCCACTGTGGAGAAGGAATACAAACGAGGGAAGTCAGGTGCGTGAAGACAAAAGCTCAGGTATTCCAGATCAAAAAGAGCTGCAATATCTGGCCATCTGACAGTGAGTGTGTTGCTGAGTCCAGTGTATTTCAAATGAAAAGAAACATGTGTTTATGTGCCATGGTTTACAGGAAAAGCATTTCAGAGATGCAGCCTTGGTTTTTCAGGAACACGGCATGATGTTTAAATTAGTATTCTTCAACCTAAATGCCATGTATACATAAAGCTCCCTGAGGTGCAAAGCCTCCATATTTTGATTTGCTAACATTTTCCCCAAGTAATAGCAATGCGTGCACCAGAGTGGCATTCATTATTACTGAATATTCATTCCCCAGGCATGGGGAAATGCTGAGTTATTTCCAAATGTTCAGATGTTACTAGCAGGAGCACTAAGATTTGTTCTCGCTCGCTGTCACTTTCTGTTTGCTCCTTTGTCAGCCGATCAAAGCTACAATCCCTCTGTATGAAGTAACAAAAAGCATGTTGTGCACGTAGCTGATTTCCATTTGCATTAACATATTAGTTTTATTTTTTGACCAGCCATGCTGCTTGTAGCTGTTGTCATGTCTATGTCCTGTATGGGGTTGAGAAAACTTCTTGATACCCACCGTGCCTGTGATTCTCTAATTAAAATGTGTGTTTTCTGTGTAGGTGTGTGAGCACTGCTGAGGACCACGGTGTGGAGACTGTGCCCAGCACTCTGTGCAGTCAGGCTGAGGTCCCAGAGGCAGTGCAGAAGTGTACCTTGTACTGTCCCAGTGAGTGTGCAGTGTCTGACTGGGGACAGTGGAGCCCGTGTCCGCAGGTAGGCTCTCCTGCCCGTGTCCCTGGCTGTGTTCCTCACGCAGCAATCTTCGCTTCTCCTTCAAACTATTTCATGGCCTAGTTATTTTCTAGGAAAGTAAATTATTTTCTGAGGGATGTCAGGCTTAATAGATCCTGCCAGCATGGTTGAATCTGGAGATATTTATGTCTCTACAGAGACAGAGCTATAGAAAGTTGGTTAGTGAAACACGTAGTTATTACTGTGACAGTTGATTCAACACATCCTTCCCCTTGGTCTGCTATAGGAGAGGGCCCACACAAGCAGAGTGGGTGAAGGGAAAGTATTCCAGCTGCAGTAAGAGCTGAATCCCTTAGGAAATGTTTGTGGGGGAGACCTCTGTCAGTGGTGCATGGCTGCCATAACAACCTGCTTGTAAACCCTGGGGGTGACACTCCTCTGGACAGGTCTTAGTCCTGAGGGAATGACAGCTCTCCCCTCCCAACACACACTATTTCTGTCCAGTGTTTCCTCCTCCTCAAATACTTGGGGGAAGATTTGAGGCAACAGCAGCAGAAGGCTATGACAACAACGTGCCTGAACAATTTGTCATGTCATGAAATACTCAAAACTTTGTGAATTATGCAGGGATTCAAGCCCCTGCAAAGTGCTGTGTGTTTTCCTAAGTGTGCAAGATGGAAAGAAGTTGCAAATTCTGTATTATGAAAAGCCTCTGGCCTCAAACCACATGACTTCAGATCTATTGTTTCCCCCTGATCAGTGTTGAAATAGGTGGCAGGTTTAATCTCAGAGGGGTTTTTTAATAGACTTGCTTGATGTATTTAAGTGACAAACACATATTCATTGCCCCCGTGTTAACAGGGCCATTACCAAAAGTTGAGTGGTTATTGGACAGGTATTTATACTAGTGCTGACACAGGTAATTTCCTTCCATAATATTTTGTGTAGCGTATCAATATACTTGGTAAGAACATGTCAAATAAAATCTTGTGTTTCATTTCCTGCGTTCACCTCCTCCTGAGCAGCATGGCTTTGATGAAGTATAACACTCTTGCAACCCATACAAATGCTTGGATACCTTTCAGGGTCCCACTGTGGTTGGGCTGTTTCTTTCCCACTGACTTTTCCAGGCCTGGATTTTCTTCATTTTCACACACAGTGAACTGATGCAAAGATTCCTGAGGCTGTTGGGAGTCTCTCAGGAGCCTTGGTGGCAGTTAGTTGGTCATGAAGGATTGCTTGAAGCTCTAAGCATCCTCATATCCTTAAGACACAGGCTTTTTGCCTGAAGGCTCCTTTTTTTTTTGGCAATAGCGAAGCCTCCGTAGCCCACAGAAGCAGGAAAGGGAAGCCCAGAGCTCGTGAGCTGCCCTCCATCAGGCAGCACATCTCTTGGCAGGCACAGGGCCACATGCCACAGTCCCTGTGTCTCCTTGTACATCCCTTTGCCATGGTGGATGTTAATTCATAAATGTGAGGGCATCTGCATGCCAATGCAATTAACTGAACAATATGTTTTCACAAGCTGTTCTGCAATGCTTTGTTGTGAAACTGAGATGACTGTGTGCCGATGGAGCATGTGTTTCCATAGTTCTGTCCAGATACGAGGCAATAAACAGCTTGAAGTTTTATGGGCAGATAAAACCCTCCCTTTGATGAGTTTACGGCAGTGCTGTCTCCCTTTTACAGCTACTCTGGCTGTTTGTGGTGGGTTTTGAGAGAGAACCACACAGCACAGTCCCTCCCAGGCTGCACATGCTCCACATCTCCAGGGCGATTGCTGGGCTCGCTGTTAGTGCAGAATGACTGTGCTGTGCCACTGGTGTGTCTTTGGTGGGTGTGGGGTAGGGATTGAGGGAATCGTGGTGGCTGGAGAGAGGCACTGCCAGCACCAGGGTGATTAATGAACCCTCCATCTCCTGAGCCACTAGGAAAGGTGGTCACTTAGGACAGCTGCGAGTCGATGGACTCAAAAATTTCAAAAAATTTGGAAGATCACATCGTATTGCGATGAAGAAGCAAAACTGTGCATCCTGGCTGCTCTATTTCAAGCACATTTACATTTCATACCACAATAGTTGGCACTCTTTTAGTCATAGCACTCATGAGGCAGCTGCCAAAGACCATTCCAGGAAGTCTTCCTGTAGCTCTGGTCATGTTTGGCTTGCTGGAGATAAAGAGGATTTATGAAACTTGACAAATTCTAGTTTGTAAAAAATGAACGATTACAATTTCAGCCTCATCTTTGCCTGAGGAGCTTTTTGATTTGAGATATTTACCTAAGATTTTGGTCAGGTGAGAATTCTTTTCCAGTCGCTTTGGTGTTCTGCTCATGTTTTACAGTGTTGATAATAAATTCATCCTGATAGCAGAATAACTAACTCTTATCAGCTGAATATAAAAAGGCCTTTTAGATTATCCGTTGTACCTTTTGTCAATATGTCATTGTACTCTGGATACTTTCTAGGGTATTACTTGGTTTTATCTTGTAGCAATATTCTTCCCATGTGAATTTTCCACTTTCAGGATGGTAAATGATCTTGAATCGTGTTGAAATCAATGAGTCATAAAAGTGACGACTGCTTTGTCAATGGAAAGTATTTTCTTCAATACTTTTTTTCTGCTAAAACATTGTATTTGTTCTACCTTTTTTGGCTGCATTTCCTTTTTGCTTTTAAATACTTTTGTGGTCTTTTATAATTTCAGATGCTCCCACAATTCTTTTATGTGTGTTTTTCAACTGAATTACGTATTTTGCATCTTGATTTTGGTGCTATTTAACACTGCTACACAAAGGTAAATTTTAATGTTTCATCTAATGGTCAGAAATGAAGCTGTCAGAAATACAATGCCTCAAGGTTGCTTTGAGGTTTTGTCTCTGTACTGGATTCAAGAAATCCATAGTTACTGAATGAAATCTTCCCTGTTATTCTCACTTTTTCTATTGAGAGAAGTAAATTCAAAATGGCTTTCCCTATTTGAAGGGAAGGTTAAAGACTATTTTTTTGGCTTATAATGTTTTGTTCTTTGTCACTAAGTGACATCCAAGTGACTTAAATATCAAGCTTTAAAGCCATTTAAAATAACAGTTTGAAGCTTGCTAGTTAAAAACAACAACAAAAAGGCCAAAAACAACAGGAGAAAAAAACAACATAAACCCACAAGGAAATTAGGTTGACTTGCATTTTGCTTAAGAGATTTCATATTTGTTCCAGGGACAATAGCCTGTTCAGTCAGACATCATCACTTGATTGCTCAAAGACCCAGCTAAACAGTCTGGGAACTGAAATCCTGTCATCTCTGTTACATATTCAGTGATGGAATAACACAAACTTCCTGTGGCGGCTCGACTTTGTATTCATCTGACTTGGAAATGTAATTAATTGACTTCAATTGAATTCATCAAAGCATTCTTAAAATGAGTTAATATGCGAGTGGTGCTACAAGTCCCTGAAATAATTACCTCAAATCTATTTCGTTAGCTCTCTGTCGGTGGATGGCTGTCGCAGCCCCCGTTGTGGATTGGAGTGGCCTCCTTGCTTGCCTCAGCTGTTGGCATTTCTAGCAGCTAATTCCAAGAGGTCTGAAATTAGTTAATTATAGGAGGTTGCGTGTGTAGTGAGTGAGAACAGCTGTCTCCATTTCAGCGAGCGTTTTCCTCATGGATCAATGGCGATGTGCCGCGCTCGGGACTTGCGACAATTGAGTTATTATTCCCTGCAATCCGCAGGGGGAGTGGGATACCCACAAGTGACCGGATTAAAAGTGTCACCCAGCGATACAGAGAGCTCTCAGCTCGGCAGTGACTTTCCTTGTCGATGCACGTTGGAGTTGTTACAGTTTGGAAATGCCAATTGGAAGGGAAATTGTGGACTCCTGTAGATGCTGGGAGTCACTGTGTGGGTTACGAAAGTCTCCATCACAACTGGTACCTGAACTCAGAGCAGGCAAGGCTGGAAGGGACCACTGGAGATCATCCAGTCCTTCCTTTTCAAGCAGGATTCCCCAGAGCACGTTCCTCAGAACTGTCCTCAGACAGCTTTTGGATATCTCCAGAGGAAACCCCCCCCAAACTCTATGGAATTGGCACGTAAGTTTGGCGAAGGACCTGCAGTGTGAAGGCTGTGCTGAAGAGTGAGGCTTGCACAGAGCTCTCTTGCTAGCCCAAGAGATAATGGATTCAAATCAAGCATGAGGATTATGCTGGTCAAGGCTTTTTGGAAGAACATGCACTGCTCCTTATGCATAGCTGTGACTTGGATGTTTTTGTATGTCTTTGTCAAAAAAAGTGGGTAACTGCTGTATTTTTTATG
Organism: Pyrgilauda ruficollis; assembly: GCF_017590135.1. Classification (NCBI taxonomy): domain Eukaryota; kingdom Metazoa; phylum Chordata; class Aves; order Passeriformes; family Passeridae; genus Pyrgilauda; species Pyrgilauda ruficollis. The sequence continues at coordinate 3,783,513 of NW_024524377.1, read as the reverse complement.
TTTGTTGCTTTATTTTTATTAATCTTTGTTAACAATCACTTTTTAAAGTGATTTAAGTAATGATTCTTTGTGGAGGCAGGCAAGGTTTCAGAACCTGGATGCATCTGAAAAAGAAAATTTATGCAAATGCATTTTCATTTCAAAAGACTGCTCGTGTTATTGTAAATGGCTTGTTAAATTGTTACAAAACATCCACACTGGCATGAACAATGTAATGGTTCATTGCTCTGTTAAAAATAGTCAAATACGGTTGCTGCCTTTGCATTTACCTTATTTTAAGGTTGTATGTTTGCTTATGAATAGCCAGTTAAGAATAATGCAGCCAGCTATTTATAGTGCAGGATGCATTATACAAGCTGCTTGATAAATTAAACAGCTTAAAGGGCCCTGTAATGGGTTACAGCCTCTGTGCTGTACAATTATGATGCATATGAAAGCCTAGATCAATGAACAGCTCTTAAATTCCATCCCAAAGAGGGTCTAATAGTGTATATTAATGTGTGATATGTTAACAGCTCTTACACTGGAACTTAGTTTCATAACCTTGCAGCTTTATTTTATTTTATACCTTTCTCTTCCAGAACAAACTTCCTGTGCTTTGTCAGTTCTGTGATTGTCTGAAGCAAAGGCTGGGTGCATCCTTTGTGTATGTTTTTGTCCCTCATTTTTTATGTTAGCTTTAAATAGTGACAAGTGGTCATAGTGAAAAAAAAATAGCTTTGGCTAAAAGAAATATTTTAAAATGCAGTAGTCAATAGTGCCAGAAATTCCCCCATTGAGCCAAGATGGCTGTTAAAATTTCTAAATGGTCCTTTGAGAAAAACTATGATTTAATCCTGCCTTAACATTTTATGGACCTCTCATTGCTTCAGCATATTTTGTTTCTGTAGTGATTTATATGATCTTGCCTGTAGATCCATTGCTCTAGCTTAACTTTTTCATATGATATGGAAAAAAATAATGGGAATGGTGAGATTTAGTACTAGAAAGTAGGCTGGAACAGTACAGTTATACCCATAAAGAAACCTGCTGTCTGTGTATGACATCCTACTGCTGTAGGCTATTGGTGTGGCACCCCATTATTATTTTCATCAAGAAATTAATTCTGTTCCTGTCACCAGTTCCAAGGGGTGCATATGCCAGAATTACCATCCCCACTGCTTACAGTCATTAACAAAGAATCTGAACAAGCAACATAGTCTGGAAAACTTAACAGCCAAACTGATTTGCACCTGGTCTTGAAGGTACATAGAGGTTTCCAGGCCTCTGACCTTGTACCTCCGTGCACCACAGCTGCCTCCATTTCTTAGGAGTTGTTTCCTCTCCTGTTATTTATGGCCATTGTTCTTCTTTGATCCATAAATCTTTATTCCTAGTCTGGGTGGTGTCAGAAGTGGGCTTCAGTTTCCCAGAATAGGGGACATTTGCTGTTACACCCATTTCTATCCCATGGTTACATTCCAAGATCTCCCTGCTATGGAAACCAGTTAAGGGATTTATAACCAGAGGCATAAAATAAGTGTCATGAGCATAAAGAGATGATGTCAGAAATACAAGTCAAACTCCCACTCCTGAACACATCTGTTGTTGGCACCTGCCTTTCCTTATGCTTCCACTGTGGAAATGTTGGCTGATGCTGAGCACAAACCAGTTGCAATAGCCTTACAGAAGGTAATGGCTGACTTAATGTAAAAAATAATTTAAAAAGCTTCATCTGTCATCAGTGAAAGCACTAGTTACTAATAGAGCAGTAGAATGTAAAATAATGTCTTTGGAAGTGTAGCATCCACTCAGCGGGAAGAGAGGAGTTGTAAATGAAGATACTCAGTAAAGCATTGCTGAATCACAGTGGGGTTTATTTATTTAAAACCCCAGAAATTGTAGATTCATACATGCTTGTGATTAGAAACTTGGGCAGATCCAGACTTGATCCATGTACCTGAGTGGCACCTTCACTGTTTTCTATGTGAGATTACTTGAGCAGTCAAATTAGTTTTGTCATTTTCTTAATTTGTGAGAATATTCAGAATTCAACCTTATCTTGCTTAAATCTTAATTAATCCCATGGTAATTTCTTTAGGTACTCAAGAAATATTTTTTTCTTTTGCTGCCTTTTCTCTAAATTGATGGCTGCCATTTCTGTCCTGCCTCCTAAACCTGTGATTTGCCATTGATGGTGATTGGTTTTGCTCTCAGTATTTTCTAAGATCCACAATCAGGACTAGACATGCCCCCTTGCCTTTGCTTGTTAGCACCCTCAGCATCTCTCCACTGGCAACAATCCAGTTTACTTTCACTGTATCCTCTTTACTTTCACTGTTCACATCCCCTGATGACATTGAGTCTGCCAATCCATCCCCCAACCTTTGCTATGCCATAAATATTAGATTTTTTTTTTTCAGCCTGGGTTTTTGGAGGGTCCTGCAGGAACTCTGCACCCAAGCCCATTGAGATTTCAGGGTAGCTGGATACTCAGCTCCCTCTTGCTCCTTTGAAAATTCCAACTTTCATCTTTTTCTTTGCAAGTCATTCCCTCCTGCTGCTTGCTCAGTTCCATATATATTTGGCTCAGTTTTTTACATGGTTAACTTAAAAGAGCAAGGGCAGAAAATCAATTATAAAACTAAATTGACTTTTCAATTGACGTTAAGAGAAATTCAACAAATAATATTACAGGATATTAGTTACAGTTTGCCGACTTTGAATTTTTGCATGTTTCCCATGTCCTCGGCTTGATTAAATGAATGCTTTTCCTACAGAGATTCTTTATTATTCAAAACTAGGAAAAGTGGGGGGCTTATTGCATCAGCTCTGGCTTCTGAGCACCATGGCTCATCAGCACAGTGAGAATTCTGGCTTCAGAGCATTGGTAAACCAGTTGTTTGTTTGGATCCTGGCAAACACCAGATGGACTTTGACCTGTTAGACTGGTCTGCTGCCTTCCAGGAGGATATCTGAGAGGGAAAATGGTCCTGCCAGCCAGGAGAGCTCTGGGGCACTGTGACAGCACTGGGCTGCAGCAGTGTCCAATAATCGAGCACAACAGGGGCTGTGCTAGACAGGGGGAAAATACTATTTTATTAAAAGAATTTACTTATCTACAAATGAGGCATATTTTCTGTCTGCAGGTTCTTATTTTAAAGGGAGCAAAAGCTGGTGTTTCTGAGCTGGCACAGACAGCTTCTGTCACAGCATCCATTGATTTTATTTTTCTTTTCTCCTTGGTAACATAATTCAGAGAAACATTAATTAGGAGTAGCTGCTGAGATACATGCTTTGATTTTTTTCCTTAGTCATTTTGCTTTATTGGCAAATCATTTAAGTTATTAGTGTTAGTTGTGAGAATGAACAATCAGATTAGTTGTGAAAAAGGCAGTAAACTATTGGTAAACACTTAGCATAGGTTTAATTTTCAGATAATTAGAAACAATTGGGTATTTTAGCTGACCAAGGGTATTCAAATAAGATTACCATTTAAAATGATTTGACAAGGTGTGTGTCAGCAATAACAATGTAATGGATTTCACTTCATGTAGTGTAAACATAAGGAAATAGGCCCTGACAGTGTATTTTAAGACCAGACCAGACTTTTTTTCCCATTTGTTCTGATATTTATTCTGTTCAGTTTTGCTGTCATCTGGGCAGCTAATCCAGTTTGCAGCAGCCTGAGATCCAGATTTATGCTGCAAGGCCATTACATTTGCCTTTAATATTCACAATACAGGAATTATCCACACTTCCACCCGTGCAGTGTTCAGTGTTTGCAGGCTGTTTGTTGCATGATAATAAGCCTGTGGTTTTAAACTGTTAGTTATTTTTTGTAATTATAGTACTCTATAGAAAAATCATGTTTTAAATCCCCAAGCATTTATGAAAATGCGGTTCTACATGCATTGTTTTGGTTTTTTCTTTTGTTTTCTTTGCTGTTCCTGAGCAATCCTAATGAGAAACTGTTAGGAATTAAATGGGTCATCTTGTTCAATAAATGGTGGTGGTTACTTTTAATAAGGGATTTATTTCCATTAGGTTTGCTGTGACCACTTCCACTCACCTATTCCCCTTACTGGATTGTGGGAAAACAGCTCTGTGCTGCAGTGCTATGAGAGTGAGGATCAAGGGCTGCTAAAAACAAACAGTTTTCATGCCTGTGATGCACAAATAGAAATGAAAACCTGCCTCAGTTGGTTGATATTTCTGTGGAAATGTAAACAAGCAAATCCTGGTTTATAGGCAGCTGGACAAAAGTATTTGGTATCGCATACTCTGAAGAGTCACCTTGTCTCGTCAGCATCATAACTGATATGCAATTACAAATGTCCTCCCTTCAAATGAGTGCTTTGTGGCAACATCAGATACTACTTAAACATGCATTAATTGTGACAAAAGTCCTGTCCTGTTACTCAGTACTGTGGCATTTTACTGGAAGTCTTGGAAGGAGGTGCAAAGCAGTAAACAGCAAAGTGGTGCAGTCTTTATCCCAAGGATCCTTACCAAAAAACATGGAAAAAAATAGTATAGGAGGGCTAAAATAGGATGGATAAAAGATGATTTTTTGTAATACTGGATTCTTAACTTTGAACCACATTTCTTTTCTTTCATGTGCTTTTAAGTATAGTTAGAACAGGAGTGGGATTGTATCCTCCCTCCATGTGGCCGTGGATGTGTGTGAACAGCCCTGGTCTGTGGTGCCTGTGTGATTTCCTGGGGTCAGTGATGCCTGTGTGATTTCCTGGGGTCAGTGATGCCTGTGTGATTTACTGGGTGTCCGTACTGTCCATCCCTTCTCTGTCCAGGTGTGTGACCCCAATATTATGCAAACCCGAACCCGACAAGTGCTGAGGTCTCCTGTCAGTTCAAAGCCCTGCCCTGAAGATTCACAAATGAAGCCATGTATTCTCAATCAAAATTGCTTCCAATACCAGTACAACCTAACAGGTAGGTACGAATTTTCAATATACCCTTAGTATGTGTTTCTAGTTATGTTTGCTTGTGGTGTTGGTTAAAGCCTTGACATCGTTGGTTTCAATAAAGTTAATTACACACCTACATTTTTACACATTAGTGGACAAATGCACAATTTCTGTATTTAAGTTGTTGTGAGTACATTGGAAATAAAGCATGCTAAATGGGATTTTCAGTGGGTTATCAACATAATTAATTACAAAATTCCAATTAAAAGAGTATCATCTGTGTGGTTCTGGTGAAGCCAATAATAACAACAGAAATCTGCTTTGAAGGCAGTATGAGTTATATTGGTGGGCATAGGATATTCAGAGCAGAATGCATTATTTAGTACCTTAGAAGCAATTGGTTCTGTTGCAAACAAATGCACAAAACAAAACTGAAGAATTCCTTTTGTTTTGACCAGCAGAAATAAATGAGAAAGGCATACAGAGGAGAGATCTAAGAGGAGTTTGGGGGCTGGTGGGGAGGGAGAACAAAGCAAGATAAAATATTTGAATATAAACTCAGCCTGTTTGTAATAAAAGCCCTAGAAACACAGGCAGCAGGATGATGCCTTTTTTATCATCACATTTCAGAAATGCAGAACATTTATGTGTTCATGTTTATCAGAGGTGGAAGACACAAAGTAATAGGTTTTCTTCTCATCCTTCTTATTTATTGGTGGTATATGGAAATTTTAGTGGTTTCTGTTATGCTTTTTGTTTATTTTAAATGGTGTTTTAAAGCTTATTTCAGTTTAGTTGTATTCTGACCAACATAATTTCAGACACGTAATAAGATATTAATTTCCTTCTGCTAGAAATACTGCTTTTATTTCATGACTATTAGAGTTCAGTTTTAAATAATGGATAGCTTTGCCTGGAGACAAAACCAGGTTAAACCAGAGCTCCCCTTCAGAAACTTCCCCAGCTGCTTTATCAAAGTGGAATTTTACTTCAGACAATAGAGTCTTGTACCTGTGCCAAATGGATTGAACTGATAGCCTTTATCAGTGTTCAACATGTGCACTCTGATGTAGCAGTGTCATCACAGGATACGGTATCGGACTGCGGAGAGAACGTGTCTCCTCTGAGGCTTGCCTGGCTTTGAGAGCAACTTTCTTTTGTGGGGGTTTGTTCTTGGCTGTGGGATGCCCTGACTTGGGGAAGTGCTGCTGTAGGTGCAGGTAACACCCATGTTCAAGGCTTCAAAGCCAGGCTGGATGGGGCTTCGAGCCACCTGGTCTAGGGGAAGGTGTCCCTGCCACGGCAGGGGTTGGACCTGTGCAATCTTTATGTTCTCTTCCAAGCCCTTCTGTGATTGTGTGATTCTGTGTTGATGTGAAGTGAGCTGCAGCAGTGCACCTTTGCTTTGTGTCTGCAGGCTGGAGCGGGTGCCAGCTGGGTGCCAATGCCACCTGCGGTCACGGCGAGCGCCGCCGCCTCCTGAGCTGCCGGCGCAGCGACGGGGCCACGGTCAGCATGCAGCTGTGCCAGCAGGTGAGCAGGCTGGGACACACCCAGAGGCCCCTGTGATTCCAGACGGATGGGGAGCCTCCTGGTCCATGCTGAGACATTCCACATAAACAGTGGAAAGGTTTTGTATGGTGCTGGGGGCTGGGATACAGAGGGGTGGCAGCGGCTGGTGTCACTCCTTGACTCAGACACATGGGGCATGGCTCACAACCCTGCATCCCAAAGCTGGGGACCAGGGAGGGGATTGTGTCCTGCTGTTGGAAATCTAGGGTTGTCCTTCTGGAATGAGACCCAAACACTGAGGGATGCTTAAATGTGAAACTCTTCAACACTGAAGCAGTGTTCCCCCGTTGCACCCTCGGAAAAGCTCCTCATAAACACCTCCCTGGTGCCCTGCAGAGCTGCTGCCGGTTCTTGTTGGGGTGTTTGGCTGTGGCAGGAGGTGTCTGGGGCCTGGGGAAGCTGATGCCTGTGTTTCCCTGTCACAGCTGCACCTGGAGAAGCCCGTGCCCACGAGCAGCCGGTGCGTGGTGGGGTGTGCCGTGGACTGCCAGCTCTCGCCGTGGTCAGCCTGGTCGCAGTGCTCCCACACGTGTGGCGCCGGCGGTGAGTCCCTGCCTGCCCTCCTGCCCCCCACAGCTCAGCAAGGCAGCACAGACAGCACCCACAGGCCCAGGTGGGCTCAGGCAGTCCCTGAGTAGGGGTGCAGAGCTCAGGGATAGCCTCGAGCCACATCCGAATCCTTCAGAGGTGGTTTTGGACACTCTCAGGGTCCTTAGGTAGTGGGTGTTTGAGCAAAGCAGGCTATTTTCAAAGTACTCTAAAGTGAAAAATGCAACTTAGGGAAAAAGTAGTCAGATGTCTGGAGGATTATTTACTAATTAATTCAAACTCTTGGAATTCAGTCACAGCAGCTGTTAACCCCAGAGATGGGGAGGATGTAAAGCTAGCAAAGAGCCTGGGAGTGTTAAAAGATTCTGAAGAGATTAATAAATAAATACAAATTCTCTGGTGAAGTAATTTTTGGGAAGATAATTGTATCCTATTGAAGAAAACACACAAAGACTATTTTTCATCATTTAGTGTATGCCCCCATCTCCATCTTGCATCCACAGTTCCCTTAACACTTACATGACCCCAGTACCTTCAGCAAGACTTTCTATAGCCAGTCGTGCTCACCAGCATACAAAAAGTGAAAGGATTAGGACCTTTTTCAACTTATGTGATTTAAAACACCCTTTGAGTATTGACATGAGGAAATGCATTGAAGGTTTTATTCTCAATAAGCTTGGGATTTTATTTCCCAGGCTTCTGATGTGCATTAGATGTACAGCTAATGGTCTTTAAGATTCAAAAGCCATAATGTATATTTGAATAAAATTCACTTAAGGTCAAAAAGAAAAAAGCTCTTAACTTCCATAAAATGATTCCTTCAGATGGATTCCAGAGATCAAAGTGTGTTACAGAAAAAGCTTAATATTTGGATTAGTGCTGTTCTTTCTTTGCTGAGCTTTTAGCCCGTTTGTGAAGTAGTGCTTTCTTAACAGAAATGAATAATTCATGGACAGTGTTTTAACAACAACACACTGGGAGTATTATTAATTCCAAATTTTTTTTCTTTAAAATCCATTTTTGAGTGTTAATGCTTGTGTTGCTGAATAAACTTAATTTAATTTTTTGAGTGTTCTATCACTTACTAAGTTAAACAGAGTACAGTGCAAAAGCAGGTTGTAATGTTTCTCTGGCTTTTAGCGTGCTCAAGGAGCAGCTCACCCTATATAGTACCTGAAGGTTTTTCCATCCTGAGCTCTTACATTGCACAGTTTGCAAAAGGAGGTACTGGAGTGAAGATGTATTTTGTATTCAGCCTCTGATCCTGAAATGCTTGTGCAGATTCCAAAGACTGGTTAAAGAGCTGCCAAAGAGTAGAAGTAGTTACTTCATGTCCTAAATCAGAAGAAAGCTGGAAACATTTGTGCCTTGCTGAAAGAGACTTCCCAGTGATTATCCTGGCTTTGGGTGCCAAACCTCATTGAGGCTGCTTGAACACACAGTCAAGCCCAAGCTCAGCCTGGTTTATGGGTCATCCCTGATCCTCAAAGATCATAAACCTGCCTTACTGCTGGTGAGAGCTGTCTTGTACAGGCCACTGTACTGCTGCTGTTAAAATGGATTTAAAACCTGGAAATACTCCTCTGTGAACCTACAGCAGCTAAGCAGCTGGGAAAACGGTCTTACAAACTGTGTCATGAAGAAGCCAAGTTCTGCTCAGTCCTTCTCTACCACTTGAACAACTTTGCAGGGACCCAAGAGTCTTCTGAACCTCATGCCAAAGCAGGAGCATCAGTGAAATGGAAGTGCTCTGCATCCAGGTTATTCCGAGCACACGTTTTGTTTTCCTGCAGCCTCGGTCCTGATCTGACTTTTGCTGTATCAACTCAGGAGCGTGGAGCTACTGTGGTGCCAAACATCCCTGGTGGAGCTACTGTGGTACCAAACATCCCTGGTGGAGCTACTGTGGTGCCAAACATCCCTGGTGGAGTGACCTTGGCACCAGTCCTGTGGCAGTGGCCTTGTGTGGTTCCAGCAGCACAGACAGTGCCACTTCAGCTGCTTCACTGAGTGCCAGTGGGTTGTAAATACTCCTGGATGATAACAATAACCGAGAAGATTTTACTTGTGCACTCATCTACAGGTGGTGCTTCAGAGGAACACAGCAAGGGTTTGCAGCCAGAAGGGTCGTGGACTGCGACACCTTTGAAGTACCCTGGGTTTCTCATGGGTATTTGTGGGAGTAGGATGAAGCCTCAAATTAGACAGGGAAAAACAAAGGATGACAATAAACAAGCTGTGGGAATTGGCTGTAGTAAACACTCATAACTGCTTCCCTTTGCCAGTAAGTAATTTGCCCAGTGTTTGGTACAGAGAAAAATGCAGGGCTTAGGTGCTCGGTGTGCAGAAATAACTCACAGCAAGTTAAATGCAGCATTACTGGGTCAGCTTACAACAATATTTTGTGTTTCTGGCTTTTTTTTTGGAGAGCATGCAGAAGCACCATAAAGGACTTCAAAGAGAAACATAATTTAAATATAATTCAGGTCAAAATTTAGTGTTGCTGGGTGTGTGTTTTGACCTGTTTTTTTATTCAAGGATTGTTGCTAAAATTTTTATTACGTTCTTTTCCAGTAACAGTTTGATGTGATATATTTTAATGGGTGGTACCTTTACTCAGGTGTTATTTTATGGAATAATGCATTTAAACATGAAGTGGTGCTGCTGTGCATGTGGTGCTGGCATCTAACACAGTTGTGGTGCACAGCAGCCAAAGGCGAATATATTGATTTTTATGAATTATGATGAATAAAGAAGATCTCTCTTTCCTGCCTGTGCTGAGCCTGTGGAGATGCATAACTGATGTTTGCCTGTTGCAGCTGTAGTTCTGAGCAGCATCTGCTCAGGATGCTGGATAGGGCTTTAGGCTGACACTGGGTTATGTATAAGGTTCCTTATATCAGTTGCTGTACTGCTATGAAAAGATGTATGGAACTGCTTTAATGGATGATGCTTCCCTGGCCTGAACCAACATTACTGGAAAGATGTTTGGAAAGGATAATCCCCAGCAAATTGAGTTTCCTTTGTTAAGGCAAATGAATACCTGAGGATGCTGAATTTTTCTACACAAAAATTTTCCAATCCCGCCTGGCTTCTCTCAAGCTCTCCAACAGGACTGCTAAACTGTATAAAACCACCTACAGCTGTGCTTTGCCACTTACAAAGCTGACTTTGTCAGATCAATTACAGGATTTACCAGGACTGAACATGTTGCTGTTCCTTAGTCCTGAGAGCCCCAGAGACCGTAGCAGGCTGCAGAGATGTGAATCCCAACAACAGAGTGACCTGTGGGATTGAAGTGAAGGGGCACAAGGATGCACACAATGGAAAAATTTGGTTGTTGTATTCTTCCCTGGATCATCACCAGTTTGGGAAAATACTTTTGCTGTTGCCTTCTGAAGAACTCCTTGTGATGCTTTCTCCCCTGCTACTCAACCTTGGCAAGCTCCAGTCTGTGGATAGTGGGAGATGCTGCTGGGGATGCCCCAGTGCTGCTGGAGGGCCTGGCAGTGAGAAGGGGATGAAACATCCTATTTATCACCTGCCCCACTTGCTTGTGACTGGACCTAACCCAACCCCCAAGGCTTTTTCAGTGACTTGATCCCTGCTCTGGTCTTGTGGTTCCTTGATAGAGCTGTGTTTTATGTGCTCTGCTCAAACTCACTCAACTGCTTACAGCATGTTGGTCATTGGGACTGGGATGTAAGGTAGCAGGAATTTTAATTTTCTTGGTTTCAGCTGTGACACTTCACTTTGTGGAGATAAAGTGCAAGTAATGGCAAGAATTTTTTGGGGGTAAAAAAAAAATCTTACTCTTCTGATTTGAAAATATAATCCTATATTCCTGAGATAAAATTCTTGCTGCTGACACAAGACAGAATTTTAAGTGACCAGCATTAACAAGACTGGCCTCTATTTTTTTTTTCCATTTCAAAACTAATTTGGGGATATGAAGAAATGTTTATTTTCAATTTCAGCACACTTTCTGTCCTAATTTTTGTATCACATAACATTGCAGAGCAGAGGAATCAGAGATGTGGCCAATTCATTAGAAAATTAGAGAAAATTTCAAAGGAAAAATTAAATAACTAAGCTTCCTTCAACTCTTCTAGAGTTTGTATTGGAAACAAATTAATTTCAGATGCAGTGAGATTCTGTTCTGCATAGGCAGCGAAAGATAAGCTATTTAAAAAGAAAAAATTGAGTTTTTCTGCTACTTGAGTGGTAATCGAACACCTAGATAATGTTTTTGGAGTAAAAAAAAAAATAGAGCCTTAAGAAACTCCCTGCAATCATTGTGCAAAGAAAGGTTTCAATGAAATTTCTTTCTTCAGTTATTCATTCACAGTGTTAAAAGAAAGCCTGACCACTGGGACTGTGGTGAGTTTAAGTAGTTTGGATAATCAACTGTAGGAAACCAAAATGGAAAGAAAAGTTGTTAATTCCTCTTTCTGTTCAATGATCTTCCCATTTACATATTGCTAGAAACATGTTAAACAGAGTGTACGAAAGGAAATGATTTAGTAAATTAAAATAGCTTGATGAATGCTTCAGGCTTTCAAGTCCCTCCTAATGAAATTGGATCTTTTAACCTTAGGAGAGCTCCTTTTCCTTAGCTCCATGCAGGGAGCTGGTGCCTGACAGGGTGCCCCAGAGCCCTGCAGCCTCAGGCTTCCCATTGCTTCCCAAAGAGCCTTTTCCATTGCCCACCAACACTCAGCATTCAGCATTTAGACTAATTTGGCAAATTTGGTCTCTGCCTGAAGAGGAAGGAACAGCTAATTTTGGCCAGTGGGGCTGGGGAGAGCTGTTGTGGGGTTCATCCAGCAGCAGGCTGGGAGATTCCTCTTCCCTTGCTCTGATCTCTCAGTGAACAACAGGACCTTTCCCTTTCTCTTTCTCTTTCTCTTTCTCTTTCTCTTTCTCTTTCTCTTTCTCTTTCTCTTTCTCTTTCTCTTTCTCTTTCTCTTTCTCTTGCCCTTGCCCTTGCCCTTTCTCTTTCCCTTTCTCTTTCTCTTTCTCTTTCTCTTTCTCTTTCTCTTTCTCTTTCTCTTTCTCTTGCCCTTGCCCTTGCCCTTGCCCTTGCCCTTGCCCTTGCCCTTGCCCTTGCCCTTTCTCTTTCCCTTTCCCTTTCCCTTTCTCTTTCTCTTTCCCTTTCCCTTTCTCTTTCTCTTTCCCCTTCCCTTTCCCTTTCCCTTTCTCCTACTTTTCCTGTCCTCTCCTCTCCCATCCTTTTCCTCCTTCTCCTTTCCTTTTTCCCTTCATTCTTCCTTTCCTCTCAGCTGGTAGGACTTTTTCCACCTTGTAATGTATCTGAGTCCGTGCTGGCTGAATGCACAGTCATGTGGGAAACATCTTCTATCATCACTTCTGTTATAAACTCCCAGGTCTGGGGGATTAAAACTGGAAAAGGAAGAAGTCTTAAAATTGGTTTTAATGGGTTTAAAAACAGAAATCAGTGGGTCAGAGCAAGGGAATAAAGGTAACAGAGCTTGCTAAGGTATCCATCAGTGTGGATACCTTTTTCCAGGTGTGTCTGCTTTTAATTTTTATTTGCTAAAATGTTTTGCCCTTTGGATAGTCATGATGACAGATATCAGAGATGTGCCTGACACCTGCAGTGTCCTTAATTAAAAATCATGTGCATAAATAGCTGGGAGAAGGATCTGGCTGGGTATTGCAGCCTCCCTGTTCTGCAGGGTGTTTGCTCCCCCTCCAGACTCCCCTCTGCTCACAAAAGCAGCTGAAGGGCGGTGATCCAAAAGGGAGAGCTCCACCACAGCACCTTATCTCTTCCTGTGCACTGGGTTAGCAATTACCACTTGCCTCTGCCTTGTTGTATTTGTCTGCCCTTACTGCCCAGACCTTTCACTTTTTAACTCAAATCCACACATATTGAAAGACAGGGCAGAAATTTTATCCCCAGCACAATCTTCTGCATCCCACTGCATAAGGGCCTTTTCTTTTCCACTTTTCTTTTTAATTGGAGATGGAATTCTAATTGAAACATTTTGAGTGAAAACATTCCTGGACATAAATGGACAGCAAAGGAGGCAGAAATGGAATTGCTGTAAGTTTAATGAATATATTCAGTTTTATTAGTTCAAAAGTAGTACCATAATTGCTTTTTCCATTCAGTGGCTGAAGAAGTTTTCACCAATAATAAATAGGTTTTTTAATGAAAATGGTAGAAGTGGTTATGGACAGTAATAGCCACTACAGTGTTTGCAGTTTTCAAATTAGGTCCACATAATTGCTCATAAAAAGAAAATTTCATTGTTAAAAGTCTCTGGAAACATACTGAATGTGTAATGGTAGAAATGCTGCTGCCATAGGAATTATTTTCCTGTCATATTTAATAATCAGGATCTAGTCAAGTATTTAAATGTGTTGCATAAACAAATACTATATTTGGAAAACATACCAAACCATGTTTAAAAAGTGTGCTTGAAAATACCAGCAACTGCATTTCTTAGACTTAGCAATCCCTATTATCCAGTCTTCCCAATTAATTGCTTTCTTAACAGATTTTAGCTCTGGGAAATGAACTAGGAATGCTGATAAATTACAAAATCTGTCTTTCCTTCCTTCTCTCTCTCTGGCTGTCTCTGCTGGGCTGCGGGCTGTCTGTCCTAGGCCAGATGGTGCGTGGGCGCTCCGTGGTGCTGCGGGCAGCGGGCGAGGGCAGACCCTGCCCGGAGCAGCTCACCCAGCACAGGAGCTGCCCAGTGAAGCCCTGCTACAGCTGGCTGCTGGGGCCCTGGTCTCCCTGCATGGTCCAGGTAGGACTTTCTCCAGAGCTTCCCCCTGCCCGGGGTCAGTGGCAAAATCATCGCTTGGTGGGATTAATTGCTGGTGGTGTCTCTGTGGCTGGTGGAGGTCTGTAGGGAAGAGGGGGAAGTTCAGGAGAGGGGAACCCCTGCCCCCCATCTTCCAGCCATCAGCAGCCATTCATATGAGGTGATATGGGTTGAAGTACTGTGAGCTCATGGAATTACTGTAGGGGATTTATGGAGTGAATGTGTTTGACTGGGCATAGTCATGGTGACCTATAATTTAATTACATAAAATATCTCTAACAAGAAAATAGATACACTAGATATCAAGACAGCTTAGTCTTTATCTTTTTTTATTTCCTTTTTTTTTGAAGGACTGTATAGCAGGTCTTGCCCCCCAGGTCTCCAGTACAATAGTGAGTTATTGTGTGAAGTGCTGGTTTCTACTTTCTCCATACCCTGGCTATCTTTTTAATGATCTAAAAATGTCTGGATTCAGTTCCCATGTGCTGTCCCTATGCCTGCCACCTTTGCTCAGCACTGGGGTCATCATTTTTTCACTGGCAATGACTTCCATCAAGCTTGAATTGACTTTTTCTTCCCCTCCATCCTTATCTGTTAGATCACATTTCCAATATTAAAACGTATTAGTTGGTAACCCAGTTGAAGCAGAGGTGAATCTTTCACAGTGGGGTTTATCAGCCTGCTTAAATCTGGCTGTGGTGAGATGGAGGCAGGAGAAGTGTGGTGGAAACGAGCCCTGTCTGGTCCCAGGGGACAAGACCTGGGCCAGATCTGTGGCTGCTGCTTCTCCACATTATATCGTGTAGGAGATTGAAGCCAATAATGCACATAAAGACACACATCCCTTGTGATTTCTGCTCTGCCAGTGCCTTGAATACCTACGTGGTTTCTCAGTGTGATGGAGGGATGTGGAGTGAATATGTAAGTGGCACAATAAATACCCAGAATTTTCTCAGTTTTCACAAATGAAATCTGGATTGTGACAGTCCAAGATCTGAGAAACAGAGGTATATTTATATTTTCTCTAATCAACAACTCGTTGCAACTAGTGATGTGAATGTGGCCCTTATATTTGCTGTACTCAGCATGTATAAAATGTATAAAACATATGTATAACATAAATAGAACAAAATGATAGCATCAGCTGATATTTTGTCCAGATAACATAAGCAGATTCTGTTAAACATCAGGGAAGAGACTTTCAACCATAGGAGCTAACACAGCTGATAAAAAAATTAGCAGGGAAGCTGAATTAAGGCCGTGGCTTATTCCAGATAAATAACACATTGTGCAGATTAAAGTGTGCCCATCCCAAACCTGGCTAAATTTCAGCTCAGAGCGAGTAATCACAGCGTTCCGTAACCCAGATACCATCCCTGCATTCAGTGAGTTAGAGCCTGCTTCTCTCCTTCAATTACCACAGAGCAGTTTCTCTCCCCTTTGCTTTGTTTTGGAGAGAAGCCATTCTATTCATGTTCACTTCTCTTTAATGAGGTGCTTAGGAATTAAATGTAGTTCATAAATACAGGGTGATTTATTCCTGTGCTTTACCCGAAAAGAAGCTTAAGCCTGTGTTCTAAAGAAAGCTTCCAGAATTCCTGTTTTCAAGGATGCTTTGTGAAATAAGGTAAAGCATCCTGTGGTAAAGCTGTAATGCATGGTGTGAAAGTGTCTTCCTGTAATAATAGAAATGGGACAATTAATTATAAGGCTAAAATATTTTTTCCTTGTATTATAACTGAGACTGGAATTCCTAGTTGTAGGAGGACTATTTTATGCTAAATTGACTTCATGTGAATAATTAGAGGTGTCTTTGTGGTTAGGAATAGAGCCTGCTAAGTGTTCTGTGTTGCTAATTGTCACAGTATGGAAATCAGTGCAAAATTGCACATATCCCAGGCACACCTGTGGCAGCATGGGACATTTCCCCTGCATTCAGAGGGGTGCAGAACTTAGGAACTGGTCAGTACATCCAATTCTAAAGGGTTACAGGACATTAATTATTTTCCTCCTAGAGTTGAAGTGGTTTACTCTGATTAGCTAAGAAAAAAAGAAAAAAAAAATAGTGTCTGACACTGTTCATCATTTTTTCCATTAAGTGGAATAGCCAGGCATTATCAAACCACGAGCTGGCTGACATTCCTAAAAAGACTAAGAACCTCTCCTTTCTAATGGTTTTAAAAGCACTCCCTTAAATGTGATCACACAACACTCCCTCATTAGAGAGACTTTTACCTGATTAAATGCTCATCAACCTGTGAAAGCATTGCCCAATCAGCTCTTTACCTAAAATAATTGCTAACACATGAACCCCAGTAAAAGCCAAAAAGGGAAAACTTTTCTTCAAGGCACATCTGGGTGAAGCATCTCATTAGGGCTGTTACCTCCTGTCTTATTAGGGTGTTCTGTGTGGGAAGGATCAGATGTGATGTGAGAGAAGGCTCGTGGAGATGCTGCCTCACATTCATGTGTTACTGAACTCCAGAGATTCCTGGCTGTCCAACACAGGAGGTGTAAACCTTCTCCTCCTTTTCCCATCAGGGTGAGCAGGGTGAGAGGTGGAGGCTCCATGCAGGTGCTGGTGGAGGGGCACATGTATCCTGTTTTTAGGAAACCCAGCATGGGTTCTGTGTCCTCAGTAGGGTCAGTGTAGGAGTTTTTGCAGACAAATGGCAGGAATCCCTTGTGGAAGCCGAATTCCCACATATTTCCAGCAAGGAAATCATGATGCAAGAGGCAAATCCTGGTCCTAGGCAAACCTCAGAGGATCACACCTTCCAAAGAACAGCATTTACAACAAAGAATTGATCCCCTGAGCTTTGAACATGTGATGGTTTCCTTGGCAGTTTTCCTCTGATCAGCAGCAATTCCCTGCATCCTCAGTGTGCCATTGCTGAGACAAACTTCCTCTGGTTCCACACCTGTTGATTAGATCTTCAAATACATAATTTTGGGCACATGAATAATTTTGAAGATGATAAGGCAGTTAATGCAGTGCTCCTGCATTGCTTAAGAACATTTCAAATGTACCAAAAAGCATCTCCTACTGTAAGTTACAGGGTGACATTTTAAGTGTGTTCAATTGATTGTAAAAACCTATTGCTGGTCTTGAAAGAAAAAAAAGCAAGAGGGAGCCACTATTAAAAAGCAAATCTTTCATCTTTCTCTTTGGGATTGTTTTGAGAATTCAAAGGTTTGGGTTTTGGTTTTTGTTTTTTTTTTTTTTTTTTTTTAATTCTAGATGTTAGAAAGTATGAATGTAGCTCCAATTTAGGTTGATGGAAAAGTGTTGCCTGTGGCCTTTTATAGTGGGAACTGTTGTACTGAAAAAATTTATTGTTTTGACCTATTTATTTCTCAGTATTCTTCCTCTTACTTATATATTGATATGTGTATAAATAATTATGTACTCTCTGTAGAAGAATTATATTTTTGAAATATCTTTTTGTCTTCTCCAGTCATATAGTCATTCTTTAAGTCACTTCAAACTGGAAATACTGCAGTTTGATTAGTGTCCATTTCCCTCAAGAATATTCTCCCTTCATCTTCTGTTCCCACCAGCCATTTCTAAGCACTCTAACCCAGTGGACAGCTGCATGAGTTTTTCACACACCATTAATCTCAGACCACAACAGAAGTTTCAGCAGTGAAACAGTAATTTAAAACAGTAAGTTACACAGTGACTAAAGTGAAACACTGTGTTAAAAACTCAGATCTGGCTGCATACAGTAAATCTACACTAATGCTTCTTTAAGATGCTTTAGATTAGAGCTGCTCTAAATCCAACCAGTTATGCTCTTTTTATTGTGGATCTGCAGCAGAAGGGAGGGAGAGAATGCAAAAGCTGCCAGGTGTGTGCAGGAGAGGCGTTCTTGAGATTCCTGCTAGCAAACCCGCTGCTGGATGAATGCACTCAGTAGGAGCCATTCTGTTCTGCAGATGAAGTCCATTATTTTAAAAGAATCCACTGCCAAGAAATCCAAAGAAGCATTTCCCTTGGTTATATAAAGGCAATGTTTCTTCCTTCTTCTTGAGTTTTGTTTACTGAATTTTTCTAAAGTGCTGTTTCCACGAGGCTTCAGGCGCACATTCATAAGGCATCATGCAGACATGAGGCACCTCAACAGCACCACAGCTCTTCATCTGATGGGAATGAAACAATTCCACTCTCTAGAAATAGCCTCAGTGCTTCATCTCTCAGAGCATCCTCAGCCCTTGATCATAACTCTAGCCAAGGATTTTCCAATAAAGGATGTCCTCTCCGGTAGTTTGGTGTATGCCTGGGTATTTCATCTCTCAGAGCATCCTCAGCCCTTGATCATAACTCTAGCCAAGGAATATTGATTTTCCAATAAAGGATGTCCTCTCCAGTAGTTTGGTGTATGCCTGGGTACTTCAGGACTGGGATGATGAGCGTGGAGTGGCCCAGATGGAGCCTCCTTTTTCTTGTTCAAATGGGCTTTAATGCTGGCTGACTTGGGTTGGTGTTTCGGTAGAGTGTGTGACATAAATTTGTGATTTCTGTCTGCTCCAGATCTGGTCACTCCCTTTAGAACATGACACAGACAGCCCACATTACAGTAAGGATTTTTGCTGTTGCAGGGTTTAAATCATGAGCGTGCTCTTCTTGGGCTGTATCATCAAAGAGGGCAGAAGAAATGCCTCTTCCTTATGGGCAAGCCCTGCTCTTGGCTTCTGAAGAGAAGCCCAAAATGTCTGTGCTCATCTAATTTGGCATTAATTAAGAATCAGTAAATTCATTCATTTAAGTAAAAGGCATGAAGGGTAGACCTCAAAGATTATATGAATCTTTTGTGAATGTATCCTCTTCTACACCTTTGATAATAACACAATTTCATGTGTGGCCCTGCCCCTGCCTCCAAGCTTCTGTGGAGAGGTGTACAGAAGAGATCTCCATCTATCTTCTCGTAACTGGGGACACTGTTGCAGACCAAATTTGTATCTTTGAAGACTTTTCATATAGAATCAACTGTGTATCTTCTGTCATTTGCTAATGTCATTGATGCATGCCTCTGTTCCCTTTCACCATCCCGTAGGGTGGACAGTGTGGAGATGGATTGCAAGTCCGCAACCTCACGTGTGTAGTGCATGATGCATCAGTTTCTGCCACATCCAAACCAGTAGAAAATGCATTATGTGGTGAGCTACCATCGAAAGAAAGTGTGCTGCAGTTACCCTGCTCTGTGCCTTGCCCAGGTAAAGGCTTTGGAAGGTCGCAGTGAATTTTCTGCCTGTGGTAGATGGCTGAGGTGGACATGCTGCTGTAGTTCTGAGTACTGTCAAGCCTTGTAGCACAAATCTGTGCTTCAGCAGATCAGGTAAATGCTCAGTCTGCTGTTTCTAGACCATCTAAGAAAGGCTTCCTTTGTTTCTTGAGAAAATGAGATACCCCATGAAGCAGAAAATCCAAATATTGTTTACTACTGAGAGATATCCCAGAGATATTAAAGCTGTTGTATGCTTAGGTTAGCCTTATCCTTATCGTTATCTTTCAAGGCTAATTCTTTTTGAAAACCTGTGATTTCTTATTTCAACGTGCAGGCGACTGCCACCTGACAGAGTGGTCAGAGTGGAGCTCCTGTGAGCTCACCTGCATCAGTGGCAGGAGCTTTGAGAGCAGCGGGCGCCAGTCTCGATCCAGGGCCTTCATCGTGCAGGCTGCAGAGAACCGGGAGAGCTGCTCGGGACAGGAGATGGAGACACGGCCCTGCTCAGGTAGCTCAGCCACAGCGCCGCTCCCTGCCCAGCAGGAGTTTGTTCCGGGCTGCTTGCAAGGTGAGGAGTAACTGGTGTTGGTGTTGCAGGAGGGAAGTGTTACGACTACCTGTGGCAGACCAGCCTTTGGCGGGACAACGTGCGCACGGTGTGGTGTCAGCGCTCGGATGGAATGAATGTCACAGGTAATGTCCCCGAATGGCCTCGCCCACTTGGGAGTGAAGTATCTCCACAGAGGCTTTTCTGCATCTGTTGCTCAAAGGGAGTTGGGCATCCTTCTTTGCTCTTCCAAAATTTCAGTTTGGATTTTTGTGTGTAGGAAAGACAGGTGGGAGCTCACCAGCCTTGCTGTCAGCTCAGGATCACACATGTATTGCACAGAAGTGTCTGGGCTAATTGCCCTTACTGTCTGGCTGGTCATGGGAAGAAATGAGTGCACACATACTAAAGGGCTGCCTGGGCTGGCTTGCACAGCCCTCAGTACAACCTTCCTGTGGCTGTGAAGAGCAGAAGAGAGCGTCACACGCCTGGTAGAGACCCCATCTTCTGTACCTCCTCTTCTTTTCAAAACACAGGAGTCTCAAATCACTCAAACTGTGAGATTCCTGCTGTTGCTGTGACCTACAAATTCTGCCTGTGAAGGATGAAAAGGGGAATTCATGGTCAGAACTTTGAAGCTCTGTGAGATTGACAAAGGCAGTAGGGCTGCATATCCATGGGATCTCTTTCAATATGCACAGGGTAAATGAGGAGAGAGTAGAAACGAAAACGCAGATGTTCATGTCTAGTTCTATTTATAATGACTAGTTAGGATAATAACAAAGTCTTATGTGCAAAGGTTGCCAAGTATTTAAGAACTCATTAACATGTTTTTATTCCTATAGAAGCACAGGCTTTCCCAAGTGAGGATGGGCAAGGGCGTTATGTGGATTATGTCTTTTTATGTAGATAAGCCATTAATGAGGACACAGAAGATCTGCATCTAATTCAGGATTCTGTCCCCAACTTCCTATGTGGCCAATGGCAAATTGCTTAAATCTGTATATTTCTGTTCTCCATTAACAAGATGGGTATGATAATAATTCCCTGCCTTGTTAAGGCAAATTAATTAATGCGATGCCTGCAGATATTATGTTAATGTGCTTAATAGACTAGTATTTAACTATATAAAATAAGCAGGCAAGCACTTCTTACACTGTGGTGATCTAAGACAAAAACATTTTGAAACCTGCCCTTGAAGGCACTCAGTGTTTTCTTTTGCAGGAGGGTGTCCTCTTCGGACAAAACCTGCCGAAGTCCGGCACTGCAGCCCGCCGTGCAGAAAACCCTTCTCCTACTGCACACAGGTAACTGCTCGCTGCAGAACAGGGCTGGGAAATTAACTCTGCAAGATTTAATCAGATTGCATCTTAGATTGCATTCCAGGACTTCGAAAATAGTTTAGTTTGTCCCTGGTACCACCTCGAGGATGTTGTGGGAATTTCATCCTGAAAGAAAACCATGAACCTGCACAAACGATGTGGTGTTGCAAGTTTGAGTTTGTTCTGTGGGGGGTTTTGGTTTTAATTTTAAAATTAAAACTCTTGGTTTAATTTTAATTGAGTGCTGTTGTACTGTTCTGCAGAAAAGGGACTGTTCAAAACTTCTGTAAAGGAGGAGATAAAGGAGCATCAATCACCTGTTCAGATCAAGAGTATCAGACCCTCAGACAGACACTGTAGATATGAGACAATGAGCAAAGGAAAACAATATTAAAAAGCCATTTTAAAGTAGAAACCCAAAATACTGAGTATCTATTCAGCAAACCATAGATTTATAAAAAACCTCTTGAAAAAACTGCTTAGTCTGATCAAGGGTAATGGATATTTGGTCATAAGAAAGCTTCATTTTAGATAGCTTTGTGAAATACGGGAGTGGAAACATGTGAGGAGGGTTTGGGTCTGCAGGGGGATTGGTTTTGGTTTATCTGTTCTATTGCCCAGCAGGGTCAGTGAGAAAACTGTTACTTGCAAGAGGAGTTTGCCACAGATTCCTGTTGTTAAGCCCGTTTGGATGAAAATGTTTATATGTTGGACTTCTCTGTAAATACTGACTCTTTTTCAACCAATTCCCCGAATAGATTTGGACTTTTTTGAACTGAAACATGCTTGCAGGTACCAGTTCCTGACTGCTTTGGTTTGGTGGTGGTGAATTTGCGTGTGCAGGTTATTCAAGCTTTCCCTACAGTGTGCATTGTTGTGTGAGAGGGCACTGCTTGGTTTAATGCTGAATTCCCTTTTATCTCCCAGAGAGGAGTCTGCGGCTGTGAGCGGGGATATACAGAAGTAATGAGATCAAATGGGCTCCTGGATTACTGCGTGAAGGTACCAGGTTTAGAAGATAAGAAAGCTGATGTTAAGACCATTGCCGGAAAAAATAAACCTGTCAACTCCAAAATGCATGACATTTTCAAAGGATGGTCTATTCAACCTTTTAATCCAGGTGAGAAACTTAAATATGAATGGAATAGATTGTCTTTAGAAGGGTTCTGTAGAAGAAAGGTACAAGCTTTGTAGGTGATAGCATCAGAGATTGTGTCTTGGAGCTGCAGAGCGACCTCCCAGTTCCCGGTTCGTGTGCTGTCTTTCAGGCCTTTGTGCCTGTACAGAGGAATCACAATCTCTTATGTTGAGAGATAGCAAAGACAGAATGAAACAATAATATTTTGCAAAAGTATGCTCATATGTGATCTGGGGGGATGTTTAGAACTATTATCTGATGATGTTTCTGGAAGTAATATGTTTGGCCTAGGAAAGATATTGATCACTAGCGCTTCAGAAGTTTCAGAGCAGAAAGTGCTTAAGATTTCATTAAAGAAAACATTGGTTGTTTCTTGCCATATTTCAAAAATATATGAAAAGAACAGGGTAGAAAGTGTACAGTTTAGTCTTGAGGGTTGAAGTTACAACATTAAAAGCATCCCACAAAGGCAGACAAGCTGCTGTGCCCAAGCAGCTCATCCCAGGTGGATCTTTGACATCCATAGCACAAAATCCTTCCCAGCTGGAACCACAGACTGCTTGTGCCCAGACTGGTCCATTGCTCTAATATCTGGTTCCCATTTTGACTTGTTTTGAAGATGAATCATTCAAAACAAATTTCTGCAATGCAAATAGGACTTTAAAAATGGGAAGCAAATGTGTCAGGCACAACTGAAATGCCTGAGAATCTCTTCTCCTTGTGTTATAAAATACTGGCAGTGCAGTTCTTCCCCCTCTTCAGGTACCTGACATTGCATTTGTTTGCAATTAGTTCCTAATGAACACAAGACTTTAGAAAACATGTAGAGAAAGGTTCTGTTAGGGGATTCAGGGAGCCATAATTCTGTCTGATACATGTGATCACACTTTGAATGTTACATTTACATATTTGATTTGCAGACAGTGGTTAACCTTTGTGTTGACAGTCTCTGGGCTCACAGAGCTCAGTCCAAAGCCTTTTAAAGGTGGCTGCTTTTCGATCAAGCCCTTCATCCAGTTCACCCACACAGTTCACCTGCAGTTTGAGTCGCAGGTGTGGGGTTAATTGCCTTTTTGTCAACACCCCTGGCTCTCTGCAGGCTGTCTTACTTGGTATCATCTCTTTGCCTGGTACCTTTATGGGGTTAGAAAAAGGGAGGGAGATGTAGGTAGATGCTGCAGTCCTCCCTTTTTAAACCAGCATTTGAGTCTGCAGCACTAAAAGCGTCTGGAGGGCTTTACCTCAGTGCAGCACATGTGAGCCAACTCTCACCCAAGGTCTGCAATAGAAATAGTGACTGAGGCACTTTTACAGAACATGGTGTTGCCTAATTTACAGCAGAAATATTATAGAAACAATATATGGGAAGGGAATAAAGGTGCCCCATGTGTGCTAAGTGTATCACCAGCCCTGTGGCACCCTGCAGTTAACTCTTCAGTCTGTGTGTGCTCTTCAGACCCCAGCTCAAGGCTGGTGCTCTTCAAAACCCTCCCCTTTGTCTAACTTCACGACAAAATGTGTAATTGCTCCCCTCAAAGAGGCTCTCGGGCTCACTAGTCTGGGGATTTGCAGTGGTTACTGCTGGCTGAGCCAGGAAACCACTGTTACCTCCCCGTTCTGCTCTTGATAGCAGGTCTGTGGTGAGAGCTGCCTGTATGGATGGCATTTAACACCCTGCAGCACCACAACCCTTGACATTGTGTTGGTCAATCAAAGTACCTGTGCCTTCTCCAGCTTATCTGTGGTTTCCCTTTCCATTTACAGTTTGAAACACTAATTTTATTTTGATTAAATGAGGCTGATGTTTTTGTTCTTCTATAAATGCTCTACAGGAGTGCACAGAACTGATTTCAAATCAGGCTGTGTTTTTCCTCTCTGAACTGCACTCTGAGAGGCCAGAGTTCAGGTACAGAAACTTTTCTTTGACTTGAGAGGCAATTTAAATAGCATTGTTTAAATTGTCAGATGACATGGTCCAGTGCCTTTCTTCTGGGGATGGAGAGCAGAGCTGCCTTCACAGCAAACATGCTGTGATGCCTTTATGGGGCTGTGACAGTCCCTTTGCAGGATTGCTAAGTATTTCTTGGCCCTCTCCAGATGAGAGGACAACAAATTTCATACCTAGACTTCAGCAAAAGAACTCAGACAAACCAAGCCAGTCCTGATGAACAGAGCTCACATGGGAGATAGTCTGCAAGTGTTTTGAGGAGCAGAAAAAACCTGTGAGAAGTTTCCCCAGCCTTTCCCCAAAGTCTGGAAGAAAAATGAGAAAGAGTGGGATCTGATTAAATGTGTTTCCCTTTGAAAAAATTTGTCATTCAAACATAAAATGAAAACCAGGCTCAGTGATTGTCCCTCTCACTTGACTGAATTTGAAATGGCCTCTGTCAAACCGTGTCTGTGGGCACGGCACAAGTTCCTGTTCCTGCCTCCAGTGTGTATTTGCAGCTCTGCTGATGTGAATCAGCTCAGACTGCTGCTGCTGCTCTGTGGAAAAGTACCAAACCTGCTCCCTACAAGGAAAGCTGTGCAGCCACAAACAGAGCAAGGAACAGAAATATTGATCTTGCGAAAATTGCTGTTATTATTAATGCAAAGCTTGTAATTAAGGACCTGTCCAAGTGAAGTGTTCTGAGACAAGGGAATGTTTGAACAGACTCAAGCCCACGTGTGCATGGAGGGGTTCCTGCAGGGCTCCTGGGTCACTGCAGCCCAAAGAGCCCAATCCACAGCCTCACCTTGTCTTAAAGCCAGTTTTGTCTGCTGCTCTGTGGCCCAACCAGAAAGCTCTTTCCCAGCTTTATCCCTCTTACTCTTAAAAAGCCTATTCTTGTTTTTATTCTAAGCTGAATTTATTCCCATTTGTTGCCCAAGTGTTTCCCAGTTCTAAGCAGCTTTTCCACATGTGCTTGCTGGTTTTTACCCCAACTGACCCCCAAATATTTATAGAGAACAATCCCATCCCTTCTGAGCCCTCAGCTAAACACATCAGGTATTGCCTGTGTCTGTCTGGGTCAGCTCAGCACTGAACTGCCTCTGCCAGAGCAGCCACTGGGCTCTGCAGGGAACGTACCCCAATTATCCTGTGCCTCTGCCCCTTTCCATTAAAGTTTTGTCTTTAAAATTAAGAGATTTTTTCAGAAATCTTCCTATCAAAAATATGGGGTTTATTAATTACTCCCAGCCAGTCCCTGCTGTGTTCCCCATCAATGCTGGTACTAATTTCTCTTTAATTGATCTCTTAAAACTTTGTGTATGTTAGAATAAAGTTTTTTTTATTCTCTCCTCTTCTACCTCTGTCCTTTTTTCTTGTCTTCCAACAGATGGTAAACTGAAGATATGGGTATATGGAGTATCAGCTGGAGGGTTCTTCATAATAATTTTCCTAATTTTTACATCTTACCTGATGTGGTGAGTATGGCAGGTATTCTGTCCTTAAATAACAGCTAGTTTGCTTTTATTTAAACAATCCTAAAGACACCACAACACTGCATTGCAGGCATTTAATGGTCAAGCTCAAACAACAGGAAAGGATGGAGGCTGGACTACCTGAGTGCCTTCATTTGGCCCCTACCTCAGAGTAATTAAAACTCTCCAAACTGTAAATGTTAACAGCTGTTATTGTGAAGAAGTTTGGTGGCCATGCAGGGAAAGAATTATTTTTGGTTATCAATAGGCCCTTATATTTATTCAGACTTCTGCTGGGATTAGAAAGGGGTTTTATTGTATTCTTCAAAAAAAAGATGAAGTAAAAAACTGAAGAAAGGCAAGGAGAGTGATTGGAACAAGGAGCTGGCTTCTGCTCAAGGAAGGACTAAATAGAATAGGGACATTCAGTTGAAAAATGATGTTTGATGTGGGAATACAATAGAGATCTATGAAATCATGAATGGAGGAGAAAAGGGTGCTATGGAATTTTTATCTCCCACAATAAAAGAAGTAGGAGGCGTCTGATGAAATGGTTGTTTAAAATAAACAAAAGAAATTATTTTTCCCACAGTGCATTATTACCTTGTGAGCTTGCTGCTGCCAGGGCAGTGCATGCCAGGAAGATAAATGGATTCAGAGATGGCTTAAGAGTTCATGGGAGATTGGGTCTCTTGGTGTTAATTGTGGTTTCTTGGCTGTTCGCTACAGCTCAGAAAATCCCTAAATAGGTTTTTGCAGTGAATACACCCAGTGAAAACATGTCCTGTGTTTAAAGCTGCTCTTACCAGCCATTGTTAAGAACAGGGTACCAGGTCTGCACCTTTGTCCAGGGGCTCTGGGGGTGCGGGGTGTCTGCCCTCCTGCAGGGGAGGTGAGCCCTGACAGAGCTCGCCTTGCCTCCCTGCTTTGAGTACTGCAGAGGCACTGCCATTGATGCCTCTGGGAGGACAGAAAGGGAGAAGGGGGAAGCATCCAGGTATCCTGCAATTCCCAAGGATTTGGCCTGAACTTACAAACATTCACAGTGCAAGCTGGCCCAAGCCTTGTCCAGTCAGGGCAGGCAAGCAGAGAGTCACAGCCATGGCCTGACAGCATCACTGCCACTTTCATCCAACAGTTTATTCCCTTTCTCTCTTTTAGTCTTTCTCTCATTCTCTTTCAAGGGTTAAAAGCTCAAACAACAGCTTAGGAGCTGCAGCTCCCTTATTTTCCAAGCCATGTAGCTCCATTTTTCTGTAGCTTCACAACAGAGGATACAGAGGATTTTTTAAATAACATTACACACTTCTCCGTCACTTGGAGGCTGCTGAGGAAATGCATTTCTCAATAATAATAATTGTTGCTTCAATACCATGCCAGAGAAAAATGAGAATATCCCACTCCCAGACAGTTCATGTTCCAATTTTTCTGCGAGGTGCTCCTTGTTTTGTCAGCTGTGAGAAGAGATGGGAGATGAATGTGCTTTGTTTCCTCTGCAGATGGGGAGCACAGCTGGCTGCCCCTTTCTGGCAGGCTGTGTGTCCATGCCACACACGTGAAAGCACCAGAGGGGCCACGTGGTGCCACCCAGTTACAGCATTCAGTAGCCACTATGGAAAGTTGGTTTTTTAAATTGAAGTTTGGGGATTGATGATGTTTCTGAGCTGGTTACAGTTTGTAATTTTGTCTTCTAAAATGCTTTTCTTGCAGCAAAAAAACGAAGCAGCATCAAAGCCCTCCACCACAGCAGAAGCCTCTAACCCTGGCCTACGATGGAGACATTGACATGTAACATAAACAAAAAATCCAAATGTAGACATCGACTGCCTTAACTGCTTTCTTTTTTGGAACTCTCCGACTTCTCAGTTTTTTGAGGAATCTCCTGATGTAAAATATCCTGGGCAGAACAGAAGTATTGCAAGTTGAAAATTTTGCCACCTCTTTATTAAAAAAAAAATATGGAGTAAAAACTTGGATCTCATGAAACTTTTCTGAAGAGGACAGAAAATACATCCCTTCCTGTTGAACAATGGGAATAACAAAAAAAGAAAGAGAGAATTGACAGACATCAAAAGGAATTAGTTAAAAAAAAAAGGCATGACAATCCCAAGGAAATTGTGACATTTACTGTAAATGACAAGTTTGACACAGCATCATTATGCACTATATTAGTGCAGGGTTCTTTATTCTTCACATACTTCAACAATGAGTTTTCTAGTGTTTACATTTCGTTCAAAGACTTTAAAACCAGATCATGTATTTTGAGAAATGCAAGGAAGAATGAGTTGAAGTGTCTGAAGTTACCAGGTTTTTTAAAGTTTCTTCCTTTTTATCCTGTTTTCTAGTCTGGAATATGATTTTGCTTCATTTCCACCTACAGGACAGAATAAGGATTGTTATGAAAAAGCATAGGTGGTTTCTTAACCAAGAATATTTTCTAAAGAGCCGAGTAGATAGGTGTTTTGATGAATGGCTAGAGGATTTGATTGTTTAAAAAGGATTTTAAATTAAATTAAACCATGTAGATACATTATGGCCAGTTTAAATTGTTATTCAGTTTAATTAAAACAAACTCTGCTTTTGTATTTAAATTTTCTTATCTGAAATATTTATAAATTCCTTTTTTTGAATTTAATTACCTGACCTCATTTAATATACATCAAACACAAATGCAGTTTGTAGAAGGTTTGCTTTTTTAAATGTTTCAGAACCACTGAGAAGTTACATGTCGTAAAATTCTGGGAACATTTGAAGAGGGTAAGTGTTTATAATAGTGTGTGTTGCAAGTAAGAAAGTGCCATCTTGTGGTATTGACTTGTATTTATAAGCAAATAAAATGCTAAAGAGAGTGAGAAAATTGCTTCTGGTGTGTTGAATTAAATGTGTGTAAACGACTTGTGTTATTAGTCATTTACTGAGCTGAGATTGGCCTCAGATTTCGAACTCCTCTGGCATTATTTTGTGCTGCAGTGATTAGTGAGAGAAAGAGTACAGACAAGTACAAGTCGAGAGAATAATTGCAGGTCTGGAGAATGCTTGGTCTTATTTTTAACTCAATGCAGCTGCTTATTCCAATAATGAGAAGAGAAAAAGAAGAACTGTTACCAGCCCAGTACCTGTTTGGTCCTTCCCCTTCCAAAGGTACCTGGATCATCACGGCACATGGGTATGACTGGGGCAGAAGGCATTGCTCATCTTGTCGTGTTGCTATTCACAGCTTTGTAAAGTGGATTGAATGTTATGGTTTTATTGAAAAAATGATGGAATTGTAGACAGGTTTCCTTCCCTAGGCTGGCATCCCACCCACCCAGTATTGCTCCTGCAGCATCGAATTGAGAAGGTGCTGTGCCACTAAGGCAGGGTCAGGAACGTGCTTTTCTCTTCCCTCATTACAAAGAAAGGCTGATGGAATTGTGAGGGGAGCTTGTCTCCTGTGTTTCTGGCCCTGAAGATGTTCTGCTGGCCCTGCTTTCCACCTTAGAGCTATGACTGTTTTTGGAATATAAAGCAGGATCTGGTGTTTCCCAGTAACACTGGGGTCCTAAATTTTTTTTCAACAGTGCCCTGTAGTGCAGCATTAAATAACATCTACAGAGGAAGAATTACAAGGGGAATAATGATGTGGTGCCATTAGGAACAACACTGACAGATCTTAATATATTTTGTCTGTGGGATACCATGTCAGCAGAGTGGTACTCTCTGAATAATGAAGGAATGAGCTCAATTAAGCCTGCTGTTCAGCAAGGCATTGGAGTGGGCAAGCTGGTGTAATAATAGCAAAAATGACAGCTGGAACATGTGGTCATTGCCCTCAGCATCAGGGTAAATTATAATCCTAACTATGATGAAGAGAAGGTTCTGGGGAGACCTCAGAGCACCTGCCAGTGCCTAAAGGGGGAGTACCAGGAGAGCTGGAAAGGGACTTTGGACAGAGGCATGGAGTGACAGGACAAGGGGGAATGGCTTCAAACAGAGGGCAGGTTTAGATGAGATCAGGAAGAAATTCTTCCCTGTGAAGGTGGTGAGAACTCAGCGCAGGTTGTCCAGAGAAGCTGTGGCTGCCCCTGGAAGTGTTCAAGGCCAGGCTGGATGGGGTCTGGAGCAACCAGGGGTAGTGGAAGGTGTCCCTGCCCACAGCAGGGGCGCAGACCTTTAAGTCCCCTTGTGACCCCACTGTTCTGTGACTCAGTGATTCTGTGTCCAGCACGGGACATGTCAGATCCTGGGGGAGGTGAGGAGCTCCAGGTGCAACACTGCAAAGTGTGTTCGTATTGAGGAGATGGATCTGGGGGTGTGGCTCGGTTTGGCGCTCCTCTCCCACTCTGTGTCCCCACTTGGGCACCTTCTGAGGGCACCCAAGAGGGGCTGGCCACGGTTCCCGCTGGGGCTGAGCGCCGCTGGCAGAGCTGCGGACACGGGGTTGGTGCACGGGGACGAGACCAAGCCTGCTGCAGAGCTGCTGCAGCTCAGTGGTGCCCTTTAGGGAATTGTTCAGAAATGCCCAGGAAATGAGTGCACCTGTTTGACTTGGTAAAATAAAATGAAATAAAGCAGCAGGGAAGGCTCCTGGGGCTGCTGCTGGAGGCAGTGGATGCTGGCCGCGCACCGTCTGCCAGCGCGTACGGGAATCCGTGTCTGCTCCTCGTCCAGCTCCTTGGACAGGGTGGTGATTCAAATGTCACGAGGTAATTGCATGTATTTGATAATTTGGGATTGAATTAAGCTGTGAAATTGAAGCAGTGGCCCTGCAGGGTGCATGAGGCTGAGAATGCAGCATAGTGCAAAAGCAGGAATCGCTCACTTAGGCACATACCAAGGTTATTGCTCTTTGTCAGAGCCCTGGATATTCTGCTGGGGGGGATTCCCAGCCTCCTGTGGGAGCACTGGAATCAATTCCTGCCTTTCATTGTCCAAAATAAGTCATGACATGGAGAAAGGATTACTCCAATCTTTGCCTATTTGGGATTTCTGAACTTTTTGCTGAAGTAGCTGGGGCTGGTGCTGTCCCCCTGCTGAGGACTGGGGAGAAATCTTGGTCCCTCAGGAAGAAATTCCTCTGCTTCCAACTTGGGCATCCCATCAGCACATGTATGTGTTGTGAGATTGTGAGGGAAAGCATCTGTGGGTGAATAATTTCTTCCTGATACCTAATCTAAATTTACCTTCTTCAAAGCCATTCTCCCTTTTCCTATCACTCCATGCCTCTGTCCATAATCCCTCTCCCAGCTCCCTTGGAGCCCTTTAGGCACTGGAAGGGGCTCCCAAGTCTGCCTGGAGCCTTCTCCAGCCTGAAAAACCCCAATTCTTTTGGCCTTTCTTTATAGCAGAGGTGATCCAGCCCTCTGATTGTATTTTTTCTAAATACAATATAATGTAATTTGCACTTGTGCAACTTACATTGTATAGTTACAGTATATAGTATAATGAAATTTGTACTTGTGAGTGGAAGGAGAAACATAGTTTAAATAAAATTTTAAGTCTTGTTTTCAATTGGGAGGTCATAATATAGAAAAAAATTACCTCGCTCAGGACCTTCTGAAAGATGGATCAGGCTACTGATGTATTAACGTGCCTCAGGACAGATTATGGGTCTGTCTGGTTTAAAATGTAATTTAAATGAATGAACTTCCACGTCCTACAGCTGTGACACGCACCTGTCCTGCACAGGAGCTTGATTTATGTCACCTTTGTGGAGATCTGTCTGAGCCCAGGCTGTTACGTGCCATCCATATGGATGTGCTCCTTGATTCCGGAGCCACGACCTGGCAGGTGACTCAGTTACTGTCACTTAGCTGTGACACGACTGGTGCCACCAGCCATGCCATTGAGCTATTGAGATGTCACACGTCCTGGTCCCTAAGGCTGGTGACGGGCTGTGCCTCCTGCTCCTGTCAGACGTGGAAGATTAAGGGAGTCCCAGGTAATTCCTGCTGGCTTTTCCTGCCAGCACCGCCCGGTGCAGCTGCACGGAGCGGGTGGGACGTGCCACGGAGTTGTCACAGCTTGGGAAAGTTGTACAGCTGTGGGGTTACCTTAGAGAAATCTGTTTGACCCTTCAGGACAGCCAGGACTAGAAAGGGGAGTGTAAAACACCCGAGGCATTTGCATGAGCTGCCGCTGGATAAGTGGAACAGCACACAGTCGTTCCTTGTTCCTGCCTGGCAGAAGTGAAAGAAGTGTCTTGCTGTGAAATCTGAGCAAGGAGCCCCACCCTGCCTTGGAACAGGTTATTACTTAGCCACGCTTGGTGATCTGGTTACATTTACATTTGGGGAGAGAGGAGGAGATTTGAGTGAGTAGTTATAACAGTAATCACAGCAATGGGATGATTTCTGTGGGGATTTTTAATGTGTGCCCTTTCATCCCACAATCTAACAGAGTTTATTCATATTTTTAAATGTAAACCAGTGGTAAAATGGTCACATATGGAATGTCTGAGAAAATAACCGAAACCCCCCTATTTGCAGACATTGGTAATTATGCTCATTTGCTTTGATTACATGTTTTGTTACAATCATGATGGGCTGTAGGCAGATATGCAGGTTAAAGCAATTTATGGGATTTATCCTGCCTGAGAAGAGATGTTTTGATGGAATGAAAAATCAGACTGATTTTCCTCCAATAAGAAAAATGTTACTATTCTCCTCTGCTTCATGAAAGTTCACCTGCATGTTTTGAATGTTGGGGTTGTCACCTGCCAACATGGCATTTGGAAAAAACTCCTCAGACATAATAAGAGTGAAGAATCTTTCAACAGCACGTGGGTGAAGTGGAGCCCCCAGCACTCATTTTGCAGATGAGGAAGATGGCATGCATAATTTTATAATTTTTGGGTGCAATCTGGCTCCTGCCCCATGTGAGCAGGCTTCAAGTAGCTTTTCTTGCAGAAGTGTCCCAGCAGATGAGTGCAGCCCAGAAATGCTGTTTCCAGGATGCTGCCATTGCCCAGCAGTCACAGCACTGTTCAGTAGCCAGACTGGGCCAAGGAATGATGTGGCATTTCCTCCACTGCAAATAACCTTTGGTAACTGTTCTGGAGCTCAGGTTTAGCAGGAATTCACATTCTCTGTTACTGTCGTAGCATCAGGCAAACCCATAACTGAGGTGGCAAAGGAGGGATGGATCTGATCTGAAGTCAGTGAACGATTCCTATTGACTCCATTTCATCTCATTTAGAGATGATCAGACCATTCCTACGTTGTTATCTACTGCTTCCTTAGAGTTTTCCACCTTCACTGAGCTTTGTGAATATGAGTGCATTGATCCTGAAAGACCTCATGTGGCAAATTAAGTGATTTAATTACACAATTTGCGTTTGCTTTCTACATTACAAGTCAATTTAGCTCAGTGACTGGATTAGAGACAAACATCCCAGCAATTGACAGGTCAGACCAGTGAAAGATACAAATGTTCCCTAAGAAAATTTTCTGTGGCTGCTCTTCTGTAGTGGAAGGGTTGAACTTCTTGGCTTTTGTGCACTGGCTACTCCAAGTATATCCAAATTTATCTAAGTGAAGTCCTTGGGGTGTACCTGAGGATGGGAATCCAGGATTGTTTCACTGATGGGATGCAACAGAGATTCCATTTATGGTCATCTGTGCTTTGAGAAAAGCATTTGTGTCGGTCGACATCTGTGTTTTTCCTGTTAATAGAGGATGTTTTAAATGTCTCCTCTGATGAAACAGAGGCCTTGTCCTACAAGCAACTGAAAGTAGGACTTTGGAGAAGAGGTTCCACAGTGACAAAGGGTTTTTTCTTCCAACACGCTACACAGAACTTGTGGGTGTTGTAGCACAGCTGAAGCACCAGTGAAGTGTTTGTTTTTGAGAGATGTAAGAAGGACATTTGCTAAGACCTTGAGACTGTGTATGAGCCATCCCTCCCAGTGACAAATATGCTGAGGGACTGCCAGGGAGAGTCACAGCAGAGCCAGGTCATCCCACAGCAATGTACAGCAATCTCTTCTTTTCTCTAATGGCCCCACACCACCTTTTTAACTGGGTAACCCACTTCATCTCCCAGTGTCTGACAGTCCTGGAGCAGAGAAAATGGGCTTTTATAACTCAGGCCAGTGCTAGCTCTGGTTTGTATTGCGTGGGGCTGTGCCTGATGGCTCAGAGAGGAGCAGCAGACACATACATCTCCACAAGCTGTGCCCCCTGCCTGCCGGCTGCGCTCGGCGGTGACAGCAGTGACATTCCGGCAGGTTTCTCATTGCTGCTTCTCCAGTGGAGATGGGCTGAAAATATCACTTCATATACCAAATTCAGGCAGCTGATGGAGCCTGTTGAAGACAGAATTGAGATGAAAAGCTGTAATGCAGATGTGTCACATCACGCTTGTGTTGTCACTCCGTTTCTTTTTATGATACGGCAGATCCACAGCAATTAATTTTAAATGCGGCCTCCATTGCTGCAGAGTGGTAACTTGAAATATTTACTACTTTATTTGCTTCATGCCAAGTGAGATTTCACTCAATTTGTCATTAGAAACACTGTTCTCTTCTGAGGAGAGAGTATATTTACATAAACTGCTCTCCAGTAATTCTGTGCTTTCTGCAGGAGTAGATTATGTGCACAAAAGTCTGCTGATGAGCCTGTGGGACTGAAGACAGATGTTGGGGAAAGAGCAGATCTGTTCATTGCCCTCAGTGGGCTATAGAAAGGCCAAAGAGATCAAACCCCCATTCTTTTGTCATTCCTCTGCATGCAGCAGGAATCCTCACTGACCAAAAAAGCCCCTAAAACCAACAAAATCCCGACCTCTTCATTATTGCAAATTTGTGCAGTATTTTTGATGTACCAGCAGAGCATGATTTGGAAATTAAGAGCTGCCATCTGCAATGGTTTTCTTGGATCTCTTCTAAAGTCTCTGAAAATCAAAAACCAGAAAACTGCCTGTCTCACCTAATCATGTGCACGTAGGACGTGGATTTTGGGGGAGGGAGGGAGGGAGGGTGGTGGGAGCCAAATGCTGTTAAATTTGAAGCCCAGAGCACAGGGGATGCAGTGCTGGGTGTAGGACCAGCTCCCTCCTGAATCTCAGCTGTACCACGTGGGAATGACTAGAAACTTGTCTGTCCTGTTGTTTTACAGAGAGAAATGTGTTAATTTATAAATCTGTAGAAATGCAAGATACACACAGGAGGCTCAGGGGAGTCCTTCTCACTCTCCACAGCTCCCTGACAGGAGGCTGGAGCCAGCTGAGGACCAGGCTCTGTGGGTAGCAAGTGACAAGAGGAAACGGCCTCAATATGCACCAGGAAAGGTTTGGGTTGGATGTCAGGGAAAATCTCTTCACCAAAAGGGTGGCCAAGCATGGGAACAGGCTGCCCAGGACAGTGCTTGAGTCCCATCCCTGGAGGTATTTTAAAAGCCATGTTGATGTGGCACTTGGGGACATCAAGTGATGGGGGAGAGGTTGGATGATCTTAAAGGACTTTTCCAATATATTCCATTCTGTCACCAGCCCAAATCTCCCTTAAACTTCTGCTGTTCAAGGCATGAGCTTCTTCTCAGCCTGGAATCAGCCTGGCTTTACTCCATGGGTGCTACAGTTCCATGGGAGTGACTGTTTGGGTGCTGCCTTCAGGGCTGTGTTAAAACTTAAACAGGACAGAAAAACCTATTGTGTTTGAAGATAAGCTCTGCTGCTGCCAGCCATGGGCCAGGGACAGCAGTGATGCTGGGCCAGTGCTGGCAGCTTTGGGGAAGAAATCCCTATTAAGATGCTGTCAGTGCCTGGATCTGTGGCTTGGTGCAGTCAAGCATGTTCTGTGTTTGACATTTTGTGTAATATTAGACACTGTCTGCAGCGTGCTTTGTTTCTATTAATTATCTTTCATTTTCTTATCAGATTTGCTTACCTTTTTTTTATATAAAATTTTGGATCAGCTTTCTGAGACCAAAAAAAGATTAAAATGGAGTTTTTTTCCCTTGCTAACACTGAACCAATGAATATGGATCAGAATTTTCATTTCCTTTTTTTTTTTTGCAACATCCATTTGCTTGATAGAGCAAGCTTACCAGCCTAGTTTTACTCTGATAAACCTAATAAGAAAAAACTACTTTCCACCTCCATATTATTTTATGCCTTGTTTGTCACTTCAGCATCCCTTATACAAGTTTAAAGACAATTTATTCTTTATTGCCCTTGAGTCATTTTGGGAGAGCATTTGCGTTTTTCCCCACATAAAAATGTCCCCCTGTACCATGATGAATATTAAACAGGTGCTTGGATGAGGATGGATTGGTGTGCTCTGACCTGGCAGCTCCGTGCAGCCACAGGGAGAGCCGAAGTGCCGGCGCTCCCAGCCGTGGATGTGGGGCCATGCAGCCAAATGACCAAGTCCCCAAGTGACCAATGTCACCGTGGTGACAGCGTGAAGTCCCCTCTGCCCTGCTTTCCTAAGGGGAAAGCAGTGCCCAGCTGAAAGCAGACGTGGCTGCCGATATACAGGGCTGGTTTCAGCTCCTGTGCTGTCACTGCTCGGAGCAGGGCGGCTCTGCCAGCAGGATCTCGTGTGCAGGGCATGTGCTCCTGCCAGCGAGACCCTCACTGTGCCAGCAGCTCCCACACCACCCATCTCTCCATGTGAGAGAGAGACACAGGGATGAGCATCAGCTTGGGAGCTGGAAATACCCAGGGGAGGCTGAAAAGCCAGGGAAGGGGGAAATCTGCAGAGGAGGAAATGGTGGGTCCCTTGTGCTGGGCCCCTCAGCCCCTTCCCGGGCAATCCCTGTGAGGGTGGGCTGCCAGTGCTGTTGGGATGAGACAGCTGGAGCTGTCACCCCTGGCTGTCCCCTCAGCAGGACAGGGACAGCTCAGCTGCCATGGCTCACGTGTGCCCCCGTGAATCACCCCTTGAGACAGAAAAACGCCTGGCTGTGATATTTCCCTCTGCTACCAAGACAACAAACTGACACCCTCCTACTATAAAGAAGAATTATGGGGAGGTGAAATGCTTTCTCATTCCTGTAGTCCAAGGACAAGGAATGTGAGGTTTAGATTAGGTATTAGGAAAAAATGTTTTCAAAGAAAGAGTGGTCGGGCACTGGAACGGGCTGTGCAGGGAAGTGGTGGGGTCACCACCTCTGGAATTATTCAAAAGGTGTGTGGCTGTGGCACTTGAGTTCATGGTGAGCATGGTAGGGCTGGCTTACAGCAGGACTTGATGGTCTTGGTCTTTTCCAAGCTCAGTGATTCAGTTTTCCAGTGATTCTGGGATTCTGCGGCAGCCCTGGCAGCATTGCCTCCCCTAACCTTTCATGTGTTCAATCTCTCCTCGTGCACAGAGCTTTTGCTGAGACGTGAACTTTCCTGCTCCTTGTGGATACATCCAGCTGCTCTCCAAGAGGAGGGTGAAGCAGAGGAGGGCTCCTCACACACAGGGCAGCACTTCATGTTGGTGGTCTGGAGCTCTCTGCAGTGGCCTTTCTGTGCTGCAGCAGGCGATGAGGGCAATGAGGTGGTTTGTGTGGCTGGATTTATTATTCTTTTCTCTCTAGGTTTTTTTCCTGAACGCTGCATTCCATGAATTCATATTGCTTTTTCTTCTGTTCCATTTGGGAACTGGTGGAAAATGGCTGTGCTAATAGGGTGCAACACAGGTGCCCTTGCTGAGTCAAATATGCTCATGTTATGAAAACTGCTTTTCCATGTGGGAAGTATTCATTTTTAAGGAACAGAAAAATTACAATATCTTCACTATCTACAAATGCAAGGGCAACAACCAGGTTAATTATTGCTTGCTTTACCAAAAATAGCTGTGTAATGGCACAGAAAAAATAGTATGAATCTGCCCAAGATTGTTTCAACTAACACATTCTCTCAACTGAAATTAAAAACAGTCACACAGAAAAGTTCCTTGGCCACCTGCAGCAGCAAATGTGACTGCCCCAACCACACTCCTGATGTGCTCTGAGACCTCTCTGTGCCTGTCCCTGGCTATTGCCCCACTCACCTGGCAGCTCTGCATTCCATTTCATGGGAATGAGAGAGTTGGCAGCATTCCCACTGCTCCCCATTAATAAATAATTAAATTCTGTAAAAGTATTAAGCAATAATAGATCTGCTAGAGCTAATGTATTAAGACCATGAGGATAATTAGCCAAAATAGTGTCTATTTCGTAGACTCACAGAATGGTTTATGTTGGAAGGGACCTTCCAGTGCCAACCCCCTGCCGTGGGGATTTAGTGTTAGGAATTTAAACCCAGTGTGAATGCAGCAAAGCAAATGAAGATTCATGGTGATTCCCTGCGCCAGTCAAGACTACAAGAAAAAGCAGTGGGGAAATATCCACGTTCAATAGAGACACATCCTATTCCAATTTGTCAGGGCTGTTAGAGGTAAGAGCAGCTTTACTTTGCCTCCAGGCCAGGCTGGACTCACACAGGGCCTGTGTGCCTGAGCTTGTTTGTGTGCCCTGATGAATGGCTCAGTTGTTGGGTTTTTTTTTTAAATTGACTTCCCTCTTCCAGAGACTCTTGAAGAAGTCAAGCCCTGGCACTACGGAATGTCTCATTAGTGGCTCTGGGATGAGCTGGGTGAGAGCAGCCTCCTGGGGCTCACGGGCACAGGGGGGATCCCAAAGCTTTCAAAACCATCAGTCCTGACACAAACCAGCCACAGCTGCTGCTGGCAGGTACTGGCTGACTTATCCTGGCACTGTCATGAAGGTGGGATCTGCCCTGACTTAAAATGCATTTCCTCTCTTAACTTTGACTTCTTGGTGCATGCAAAGATACGGCAAAGCCCAAAATACAGCATTAATTGCATCCAAAGCTGTACAGCCTATCAGAGAAGCACAGGATAAAGCTTGTCCCTCCTCTATTTTGCCACCCATGAGGGCTTTGTAAAGGTGTTTTGCCCCCTTGCCGTGATGGCAATAAGCCTTTAAGTGAGCAAATTGGTTTTGAGGTACTGGAGTTTGTACCTTGTTTGCTGCTGCCTTTCCTGCTGTTTCCATCCTGGCTCTGGGCAGGTACAAATAATGAATTAACTGCTGGATAAGCCCCATGCTCCCCTGAGCAATTATTCTGGCTTCTGCCAGAGCAGACTCAATTTGTCCTGCAATAAGTACAATTTTCTGAGAAGTTAGTTCTGGTTCAGGTGCTAATCATCCACATCTGTGCAGCACAGGTATTTTTGGGGGGGAGGACCCAGTTGTGAGTCAAGATGCCAGATTGGCACATCTTCAGAGCATCGTGGTGTTTTTGGGTATGCAAATACCCTCCCAGCTGCGTGTGGCATTAACTCTGTTAGTGGAGGGGGAGCAGTATAAAATATGCAGTGACCTTGAGCACTTGGTGTTCCCAATGCTGGCTTCCCCATCTCAGGGAGATCAGCACTGGTGAGCCAACATGAATTTGAATCTCAAATATGTAAAGTTTATTTGCAGAAGTTGCTGGAGGTTGGGAATGGAGGTGCTGGTTAGAAAGGTGATTTCCTCCATCTGCTAATTAGTTCTGGGCAAGAAGTGTCATTAGACAGAAAGCAAGTCATGGCAAACAGCATTTGAGCAGCAGTGGGCACACAGTGGGCAGGCACCTGTAAGCCTCACACATCTAAACCCCAGCTGAAGATGAATCCATGGCGGTGCCTGGGAGAACCCAGGCTGGGTCATGCTGAGCTGTTCAAGGTTTTCTCACTGTGTTGTAGCTTCAGGATGCTCAAACACAGTGTAAAATGGGGCAGGGTTGGACACAAGCTCCTGATTTTGCTGTTTTATGCACCAGGATTGTGCACAGCAATGCACAGGCTTTGCCCATTTTTCTGGGAGCCCTGGGGCTGCCAAGGGCGGCTGGGGATGGGTGCTAAGGGAGGTTTGGCTGCTGCTCTGAGGAGCTGCCTGGATGAACAGGCTGCTCACTGCTGTGTCCTCAATCACCTGCACATCAGAGACAAAGGGCCCTGACTGCTAAAAGACTTTTGGGGGAGGAGAAAACTTCTGTTTTGTACCTTCCCTCAGAAATTCAGTGCTATTGATTGCACAGCAGCAGGAAGAGCTCCTCAGGGCCTCCCCTGGACAGGGATCCACAGCAGGTGTAATGATCCCACTGTCTTTGTGCTCTGGACCAGGTGAGAAACTTGGCAAATTGCCTCTTTGCTGGCTCTGGTGAGGTCTGTGAGAGCTTCTGCACCACTTCTATCATTGTAATCAGCTTCCTTCTTTGCATAATGTTTTGATGAGTCAAAATTGCCTGGTGTGTTAAAACAAATGATCTCTGCACACGGTGATAACTATCTGTATAATTGGTGTTAATCACTGCTGAATCCTCTGTGAATCTCTGTAACACAACCCCTGTCTTGGCTGTACACACCCATGGCTTGGGTGTACATACCCTCTACAAAATGATGCTCCCTGTGTCCAAAAAGCAAAGTCAAGTACCGAAAGGCTTTGCAAGTGATTTATGGTCTTGTGCCCAGTCTTTAAATAGATGCAGAATCACAGTCAGTGTTATATCCTGTTTACTCACTTTGAATATATTATTAAGTGTTTATTGGTACCAAAAGAGCATAATTAAATAGCATGTCAACTGCAGATCAACACTGTATTGATGAGGGCTTGTGGCACAGGAGATGTGTGAATTTTATTAACATTGTCATTTCCAGTCCCCAGCATCATAAAGGACTTGGACATTTCCCATTACAGTTGCAGATCTACCTTAACATTGCTAAAGCAATCATAGTGTGGGAAATTAGATATAAACTGAAAAATAATTAAAGGCCTGGTGACAACTTGATAACGCTGAATAATTGAAGTGCTGGTGACAAATCCTGAATTCTAATTTTCTCCCTGTAGCTGATGCTAGCAATCAAGATCAAAAGTATCTTTGTTGCTTTAGGAAAGCTCTCTCACATTTGTGCCACGTAAGGAGGGGAAGGAAGAGAGATGAAAACCTTGGGTCTGGGTTAGGTTTGCTAACAGCCTGGAATCCCACTAAATCCTGCAGATGGGAATGTGCCAGAGCTGACCAAGCCTCTTCCCTCCTCACTCTTAGAAAAGCATAAAACCTGCAGGAGATACCTCCAGGAGCTCTGCAATGTTGTTTGGGATACACACCCTGGGGAATATGTGAGTGCAAGCAATCAAGGAATTCACTCTGAGGGAAATGTCCCCTCCAAGGAGGGCAAACACGAGACCTGCAGCATGGGCTTGGCCAGGATGGGCATGATGGCAGGAGCCACAGAGTGTGGCTCAGCTCAGAGAGCTCCAGCCTTCACCAGAGCTGCTCCATTTGCTGTTGTTCCCTGGGATTTTTGAAGCAGTTGTGGTCTTGACACATTGAGGTTAAAGAAATTCCTGGTGCTGGTCCTCTGTGCCTCCTCACACCTGCCTGGAGCTGCGGGGCAGCCCCTGCCTCAGCAGTCAGACCCTTTCAGGGGTAACTGGTTAAAATCTGGCTGGGGGGAAAGGAAATGAGATTCTGTAGCCGCCTGAGAGATCAAGGATGGATGGGGGAGCTGGGGCCACCAGGACCTGTCATCACCGCGGTGGCCATGAAGGGCTCTGTGCAATAAAAACTACAGTTGCTGTAATGATGAATAAATTAAATAGCATCCTTGTCTGAAAAGATATTAAGCACCTTAATGCTGTCCAGGGTTCACGCTGCCCACTTTGCCTCCAAGGGGTGCTGGGGCTGATCCTGCACCCCTCTATTGCCAAGGTCACCCCATGACAGGCAGCCTGCAGGACACAGGGAGAAGCCCATCAGAGACTGGTCATTGCTGGAGGGAATGGCAGGGGACAAACAGCACTGAGAAGATCCTTTTATTTTTGTCAGTATTCAGGTAAACATGAATAAACTGGTCAGGTGTGTTACAACAGCACACAGCTTAGAAATTGGACAACATCCAGCACTCTGCAAGGTGACAGAAGGTTGTCTGTGCTTAATGCTGGCAGCAAAAATCCCCTTTTTTCCTTGAATATCCTGTACATGAATCCACATGAACACAAACAATTTTAAAATTACCTCTTTGCTCCCTATGCTGAAACTAGTCATTACTGTACTTTTTTTTTTTTTTTGGTCTGATAAAACCATATGATAATATTTTGGCATAACTTAAAAGCCATATTTAAATAACGCTGTTGGAGGCTGTAAGTCACCATCCCTGGAGGCAGGCATTAAAAGATGTGGTGCTTGGGGAATGGTTTAATTGTCTGGCAGTGCAGGGTTAGCTATTGGACTTGATGATCTTAAAGGATTTTTTCAACCAAAAAAATTCAGTGATACTGTGACTCCAAAGAGGTGAAAAGCCAAGTATCTCCCTTTTTGCTGCTGGCTGTGTGACTCCAAGGCAGCACAGAGCCCTGTGCAGTGCTCCTTCCCTGCAGCTCCTTCCCTGGCATTGGTCTGTGCATGTTTATGGATCAGTTATTGATCTGAATTTGGCAGGGTAGGGAGTGGGGATCATTTACAGCACAGTGAAGAGCATTTTGGCTCTGGTTGCACATTTCAGACTGGAGGCAAGTGCCTTATCTCCTCCTTTGTCTCATCCACTTCTGATCCCTTGTCAGTTATTTTAACATCCTTTGTATGCCACCTGACCCCTCATTTGGAAGCTCTTTGAATCAGGTATTGGATTTGCTATTCAGTGTCCATTTGGCATTGCAGCAGAAATCAAACTGTAATTAATAAACAGAAGGAGGAAGTGCTTCTGTAGGGCTAGGGCACCAGAGGATGCTTGGGCAAAGACAGCACACCCAACACCCAGCTGCTCTCCCAAAAGCCAGGAGATTTTGGCACGAAATGAGGCACAGACTGTGCTTCAAGGGACTCTTATTCTCTGTGAGCAAGAGCAAGAGCTGTTGGGAGGCAGGGAGGAAAAGGAAAAAGGCTTTTATGAGGTCCAGCAGTAGAAACCAACTCTGCTGCATGGCATCCCATCTTCTCCAGCAGACCTGTCCACATTTAATGGGTTTGCTGAATATTCCTGTAATTTCAGCAGCTAAGAGCTGCTGCTGGAGCAGATGGGGCAGGGGATGCAGGAGGCTCATGAGGCTGTGCCCTCACTGGGGTGAGGATGTGCCAGCCCTGGGCACACTGCACATGGTGTCAGTGCCTCGTGGCAGGACGGGGCCCTGCTGGCACTCCCTGCTGCATTTTGGGGATACCCACAATGCCAGGGGGATCTTGGCTCCAGGAGAGCCAGCAGCAGCAGGGGGAGGAGTGGGGACACATCCTGCACATCATCCACGTGGCCCTCGCCAGGGTGAAAGCCAAGGGCAGGATGGAGGTGCACTTTTCACACAGGGTTTGGCTCTGCTGCCTCTGCAAGGGCTGAGCAGCACAACAGCAGATTGTAGAGGGACACAGGGCCCTGTAACTCTATCAGCTTTGATCAATTTTTCACTCGAGTTGGGAATACACCAGAGAGCGTGTCAGCGTGCTTTATGGAGGGCTGCAAGTGCCTTCCATGGCTAATCCATAAAATGGGTTCCTGGAAAACAGACATTCTGTTGTCACCATGAGGAGACTACTAAGCAGTGGGGAAAAAGCACAGAAGAGGAATAGCAGGAATCTGCAGTGCCTGCTGAAGCTGCTGGGAATGCCCTGGCAGGGATGGTGGCCAGGTGTCCCCAGCCAGGGAGGGCAGGGACACGGGCCCTGCTGCCATCCCAGTGCTCCTTCAGCCCTGGCCCTGCAACCTCCTCACCCTCTGGCCCAGGAAAAGCAACTGCCCTTCTGCTCATGCTTAATGAAGTGCAGCAATCTGGTTTTAGCAATTAGTGGAGATGCAGTGGAAAACACCAAACAGTCCCCAGTGCTTCTGTTCTCCCAGCCCTTAAAACACTGATTGCCATGAACTGGCAGCATTACCTCCATATTTAGAGGATATGGAGTAGGAAAGGCATTTATTTTGATAACATTTGAATTGTTCTCCCACTTTTCTGAATGCATTGTTATGATACAAGATTAATTTGCTTTCAGAGTATTTACCAGAGCTTTTTTTTCTCAGACTCCCAAAGACATCCTGATACCCACTCTCCCTCCCTGCCAACCTATGAATTTTCAATTAATGAAATTGCTCTGAAATTAATCAATTTTTGGATTTCTTTCAAAGCATTTTCTGTGTTTTGAAGCCTGGAGTGCATTTTGGGTACCTTAGCATACTCCCAAAGCTGGAATTTTGCTGTTAAATATTTGCTAGAAGAGTTTTTTCCCCCCACATCTCACTTGACTTTAGGAGCTGGGAATTAATATAAGCACCAAATATCCTGACACTTGAGATAAAACTCTGTTACTTGAGATAAAACTCTCTTACTTGAGTAAGAGTGGGTGCTCACTGCAGAAGGCCAAGGTGACTGGAGGTCAGAGCTGACAATTACTGTAGGACTGGAGCCCTTTTCACTGCCCCAGCACTTCTGATGCTTTGCACAGACTCCTGCAGCCTGAATGTGCTCCTGGGGCACCTCTGTGCAGAGCTCCTGTCCTGGAGAGCAGGGCTGATCCTGCCTACACCTCTGCCAAACCCATTCTCCTGATTTTGTCCTGCTTATTCTTAGGACAACTGTGGATTTCAAAAGAGGAGAAACAAACAAACAAAAAAAATTACTGAGAGATTTGACTACTGAGGCAATCTCCTGGCTTTTTCCCACAGTTAACTGCTCCAAAGTATGGACATTTTCAGAGATTACCAGTTTGCTGAATACCATTTTCTCCCCTGTGTTCAATCTCAAGTACCTTTTCTTTCCACAGCCTATAAAAGAAGACTAATCCACAAACTGAAAGGCAAACGCTTTACTCTTCCTAAGTCTTGGTGCAGGGAGTAATATTCAGCAAGAAGCAATTGCACCATAACTGCTGCCCGAGGCCTGATCCCTACAGGATGAGAACTCAGCGAGTGAGAAGTTTCCAAATGACCTCTGTCAGCTCCTAAAGAGAAAAAGGAAAGCCAGCAGCAGCCCCTGTGAGTGGGAAAGGCCAGCTCGAGCTCAGCGTGATGGGATCAGAGCATAGCAGAGAGCAGAAAAGTGTCCTTGCATCCCCATCTAGCGGCTTTGGGTAAAATAAATCTGTGGTACCTGGCTGGGACCTGCTCTCCTGTGCCACTGCAATCTGCTCGGTGGCAGACATGCACATTGCTAAACTCCATCTGCCAAAGCTGCTGCATTTGATCTGGTTCTGTAAATGCTCCTCAGGGTTTGAGAGATGACAGAACGCCAGTGGAAAAGAAGCTTTCAAAGAAGAGTGAATTTAGCTGAGGTTTCTCTTTTTAAGAGTGGGACAGACCAGAAAGATTCACAAAAATCAGACAAAGTCTGTGAAAGGTGAGCGTCCCCCACTGGGCTCATGCCTGCTCTTCCACTGCTTCTTCTCTCTGCTTCCCCATGGAAATGT
Source organism: Pyrgilauda ruficollis (assembly GCF_017590135.1). Classification (NCBI taxonomy): domain Eukaryota; kingdom Metazoa; phylum Chordata; class Aves; order Passeriformes; family Passeridae; genus Pyrgilauda; species Pyrgilauda ruficollis. Next base: position 3,738,695 of record NW_024524377.1, on the reverse strand, counting down.
GGCTCATCATCCTGTGTACATCCCAAGAGATATTCCAGTTTTGTAACATATTTTGGCCTGGCAGAGTGGCTTTTCCTAGGATGCTTTGGCTGCTCGGAGCATTCAGATCCCTTCAGTTCAGATGTGGTGTGTTGGCTGGGCTCAGCCTTGCTTTATCAGCAGGTGAGTAAAAATAATTTAAATTCTGATCCTTCATTTCCTGTCCCACTCAATTCATCCTCTTGAACTACAAAAACCTCTCAGGGACCAGTCTCCAGCCTTACTATTTGCACTGCTGACTTTGAGCTAGGGACAAAATCTGTTTGCTGGCAATTCCTCATGTTTTGGTACAGCAGGATTTGCAATACCCCTGTTTTGGAGAGCTGTTCCTGTTGGGTGTGTTTAATCCTGCTCATGCTGGACTCCCAGCACATGCTACTGGCAGCAGCACAGGTACAGCCAGAGAAATTTAAATTCCAAGTGTGTTTTCCTGGCTGAAGACGTGTGAGTTTTTGAGGGGTAAAAGGCACATTTTACCATATCTGTCTTGGCTCTCAGAGACATCTTTCTTGAATACTGGGTGGGTTGTAGAGCAAAGCTGGTCTTCACCTTGAATCAAAGAGCCTTTTTTGTAGGCAGCCACATTGGGCTTTCCCTCTGCCCTTACCTTGGCTCTGTAATTACAACTACATGAGTTATGACCTCTAGTCAAACGGGTTGGAAAGGGTAATTTTAAAAGGTCTGGAAGAGCTGTACCAGGATCCAGGCTTTAATACAGAGGCAGGAAATGCTGTGTTTAAAAAAAAAAAAAAAGCTCCAAGACATAGATACTTCAGGTTTTGTTGGAAGGTTGGACAGAAACATGTCTGGAGCCCAGCAGCAGTGAGGGCTGCTGCACCCAGAGAGGGATGGGCTCTGCTTCTGCAGTGCCTTTTTTTTTTCAGTATTTATCAGAAATTATGTTCTTCTTCCCATAGGAAAATATCCCATATAAACATATTTTAAAAAATAGCGTTGCTCAAATTCCAAAATCTACTGCTGCCTAGGATTAAAGGATTAAAGAAAAACAACATTTCTTCCCTTAATTAGAAATCTTGTTGTTAACTGTCAGGAAAATGGGTGCTACAGAATTGCTGGCTGTCCTTCTCTCTACCAGGATTTGCTTGATGGAGAATAACATGTTTGTATGAAATATTTCACCTGGGAGAGTACAGAAACTGCAGCACTTGAGAGGATTAGTCTGGAAAACCGAAAATATCTAACTGATGAAAACATTTTCATTAAAACAGGAAGAGTTTTGCTCACAAGAAAATCAGAGTTACATTACCTGAGATTTAATTGATTGATCTAGGTGGATTTGGAAGAGTCTCAAAAAACAAAGCAGTAAACATGGAATCATACACTGATTTGGTTTGGAAGGGACCTTAAAAACCATTTAGTCCTAAACCTTCTGCCATCAACACTCTAAAAATGCCATGGACCTCCCCCTGACAATCATCAGCCTAGAAGCTGATTGCTATTTAGAAGGTAAATTCATGGAAATTTGATGTCAGTACCCAGGCTTTCCTGGCTGGAAGTGCAGGTCCAAGCTTGTTGTGGTGGGCTGATAGAGATGGAAAATGAGAGGGGCTCGGGGCCACGGGCCACACCAGCCTCAGACAGGCTTGTCCCGGGGAGAGTGGATGACCTATTTCTGCAGGATCAGCCCAAAACTGATCTCCAGAGCTGCAGAGTGTGGGAGGAAACACAGTGGCTTTGTTTTCCTCTCCTTGCAGCCCAGCTCTGCCTTCAGCCACTGACCAAAAATCAGCTTTTTCAGCTCGCACGGAAAACAGAGCTGAGAGCGGATTTAGTCACGAGCTGGGCAGAGCTGGACTGGCAGAGGGCACATCCTGCAGCAGCTGCCCACAATGTCCCGTTGTTGTGGGCAGAACAAAGGCTGCTCTTGGAGCCTAATGCCAGCTCAGGGCGGCACAGGGACACGGGGAGGGGGAGCAGCGCCCCGCGGGTGTACAAGGAGGCTCCCGAGGGTTGGCAGCTCCAGGCTGCGGGACGTTTCTCTGGGGAGGTACGGCTTCCTGAGGGACCTGGCTTGGGCATGGGGGGCTCAGGGGAGGTGTTGGGTGTCATAGTGACACTGGGACCAGGCAGAGGTGGCTGCGGGGACAGCGCTTGGGGCTCGGCTGGGAGGCTCCAGGTGCATCCACTGGTGCACGGTTGGTGTCTGGGGGATGGAATCTCTGGTGGGACTTATGGCTGTGTTTGAGGGTCCCAGGACAAGGGAAGAGATGAGGATCTCGACTCCATGTTTCAGAAGGCTGATTTATTAGGTTATGATATTATATCATATTAAAATGCTATACTAAAAAGAATAGAGAGAAAGGATCCTTCAGAAGGCAGGAAAAGAAAAAGGAAAGGAAAGGAAAGGAAAGGAAAGGAAAGGAAAGGAAAGGAAAGGAAAGGAAAGGAAAGGAAAGGAAAGGAAAGGATAAAGCATAAAATCTTGTGACTGCTCACAGCCTCGACACAGGTGGCTGTCATTGGTCATCAAGTAAAAACAATTTCACATGCTGGGTAAACAACTGTCCAAATCACATTCCAAAGAAGCAAAACATGGAGAAGCTGAAGTTTCCCATCTTCTCAGGAGAAAAGATCCTGGCAAAAGGATATTTCATAAAATATGTCTGTGACAGGGACTGATGAGGGATTGAATGAACTGATGTAAGATCACTGCCCAGGTGGTCACACCAGGAGCCAAAGGTGCACTTTAGACCTAGCCAAGAGGTTCTGGTCTTTCCTCGTCTGGAATATACTGAATATTTTGTTGAAGAGTAGCAATGTGGTTGTTTCTGGGTTAATGTGCTGCTGTGGACCTGCCTTGAGGTGGATAACTTAAATCCATCTGGAAGCTAAATCTAGTGCAAACCAAGGCAGGTCACTTGACGGTGAAGCATCTCCATCTGAGGTCCCTGGTCTAGGGGATCTGTGTGGGCCAGGAAGTTTTCTGGGGATCTCAGCAAGGTGGGAGGTTTTATCTGCTCAATCTATTCTACCAGAGGAGAACAGATTCTGGGAATTCTGGGAATTCAGGGAATGGGAGTGATGAGGATCCCAATGCTGCTTTGCCCACCAGTGTGCCTCACTTGGAAATATAAAGTCTTTAAATCTTTTCTTTTTTACATTCATGTCATTACATTTTAGGCAAAAGGAGCACCAGCCCTGTGGGAGAGGGTAGGGGAAAAATCCAGAGGCAAGTGCAGGGAGCACCCAGGATTTTCTGTATTTCGAACAGTGACCACTGCACCTTCGTGGGGACCTCCAGCCACTTCTGCCCTGGATAGATGTCCCCAGAAATGTTTCTTTGCTTTCTAATCCCTGCGGTTTAGCAAGCAGAGTGTGAGCAGGCTGGGCTCCTGCCCCCATCCTGGCTGCCTGTCCCCCCTGCCTTTCCTGAGGCAGGACAGGGGGTGCCAGGCTGCCGGGGCTGCTCGCTACAGGTTCTGCCACTATGCCCCATTTCCCCCGAGTCACAGACGGAAAAATGGCTTGCTCAGCTCTCCGGGCAGCCAGCGAGCTCCTCTGATCCCCGGGGAAGGCAGGGATCTCCCAGCGCATCCCCCATCCTCCAGGCAAGGATGCAGGAGAGCGTTCCCTCCTGCCCAGGGCGGCGAGCGGGAAGGAGACCAGGCTCAGACACATCAAAAACTGGACAGAAACAGCCCCGCTCGGCCCGGCTCACACCCTCAGCCACTGCCGCTCAGGCTCCGAGGGTTCGCAAGTGCCAAGGTGTCCCTGTGTGCTCTGCCCCGCTCCCTGAGGACACGGAGCTGCGAACGCCCGGCCCCGCTCCTGCCCCGGGGCTCGGGTTTCCCCCTGTCCCTGCCCCGGTGACGCTGCCTGTCCCCACAGGTCCGGCAGAGCCGAGCCGAGCCGTGCGGGGCCAGCCGGACATGCTGACCTGGCCCGGCTGAGGCAGCCCCCGCCCCGCTGCCGGGAATCGCAGCGTGTCCCGGGCTGGAAGCGAGCCGCGAGGAGCATCAGCCCAGCCCGAGCCCCGGCACGGCACCCACCCGGCATGGAGCCCGCTCCCGAGGGGAAGAGGTACGCGGGCTTGGGCAGGCAGCGGGATGGCGTTCCCGCCTGCCGTCTGTGCCACGGATGGGTGTGTGCGAGGTGGGAGGAGCAGCAGATGTGCCCGTGTCCTGGGAAGGATGGGGGCTAAGGGGGAGATATTTAGCCCCTCCACAGCCTAAGTTTAGCAGTAATGAAGTTTATGAGTTATTATTGCAATTTGTCTTCCTAGAGAAAACTTTTTCAAGTGAGAAGGCTGCATCACCTAAAGTAATAATAATAATGTGACTTCCCTGCAGCTGCTGTCCATGTTGCACCCAGCTCTGTTCATGGAGGGAAGAGGTTTAACCTTGCAAGCTCAGTCTTAGCTGGGAGCTACGGCAGGACCAGCTGCCCATGGCCATCCTGCTCCCTGGCAGTCCCTGCCTCGGTCCTGCTGTTGGGTGTTGGGGTCCTGGCGTAGGGCAGGACCAGCCCAAAATGTTATTTACAAATTTTAAGATCTGGTCTGGATTTTAACCAGATTTTAGAGGAAGTTCATTTGTTCCTGTTTCACCTTCCCAGCAACAAGTGTTAATCAGTCTCAGAATCTAACCCCTGCCAGGAGAAATGGCAAAAGTGTCAGTGGAAGAGATCTTGGCATCATCTGTGCTGGTGAATACTTGTGCTGAAGTCTGTCCAGGTCTCCTGGCAGGTCTCCTGGCATGGCTGGAAACACTTGACCTGTCAGAAATGGAATTAATGTCCAAAGCTGTTCCTCCCTGCACAGGAAAAGCCATGCTACCCTTCGGCATTTTAGTGGGAGATTTACTCTGAAAAGCACCTTGCTGGGTTCACCCAGCTGAGGGGACAAAATAACCCTCTGGGGGTTTTGATGGGCAGAGATAGAAGGGGTTGAGTGGAAATTGGAGGGAGTGGCCTGCAGCCAAGCTGGAGATGATGGAGGTGGGCTGGTTCTGGCCTCTTCCTGATGAGCTTCTGAGAGGTCTTTCCAGGGGAGAGGTGAGGTCAAGGTGGTGGAAGAGAGACCTTTGACATATCCCATGGACATGAGTTACATGACTTTGGCACTGAACTCAGATGAAATCAGCTGCTCTTGCAGGACTCTGAAAGTGCCCCAGTGTCTCAGACTTCTGGAACCTCTCAGTATTTTCTTGCCTTCCTTGACCAAAGCAGTGCAGTATTTGCATGTGGCCACTTCCTTGTCACATGGCCAGCATGGTCCTTACATATTTGTATCTCAAAGCCCCACTACAAACTCCCTTCTTTACTTTTCCACCTCCTGCCCTGTTTTTTTCTTCACTTGGGATTTTTTTCCTTGGCAGAGGAGACTATTGGGCTGGGATCTGCTATCTCAGACTGCTTGCCCTGAGGCATTTTCTAACAGCAAAGCCTTGGTGTGTCTAAACACATTATACAGGATATCACCCCTAAGACTTGCTGTGCATCTCGATACTGAAATGTGGTTACCCAGGAGGTGACTCTTCCCTTTGCACAGACAGCCTCATCCCAAGCCTGTCTTTGCAGAAGTGACGTCCTTGCATCCCTTCCTTTTTCCCTCACCCCTGTTTTATGTATGAGGCACATTGTCAAAGGAAAATGAAGAAAGGGAAATGTCAGTCTGATGCCTTCAGCTGCAATGACTGGTTGATGGTTCTGCAGGGGTATGAAAACTTCCACAGCACATCTCAGACAAACACTGGAGCAGTGGCCAGCTGTGGCTGCCCCATCCCTGGAAATGTCCAAGGCCAGTTTGGACAGGGTTTGGTGCAGCCTGGGATAGTGGAAAGTGTTCCTGCCATGGCAGGTGATTGGAATGAGATGAGCTTTGAGGTCCCTTCCAACCAAACTCTTTTATTGACTCTAGGATTCTAGGATTCTATGGCTATGATCAGCTACAAAGAAGTTTTGGCTTTCTCTAGTAAAAAAGAACAAAATAAATTATGGATTATCAGGAGAGGAAAGTTTGTCCTGGAGCATTTTCCCTTTGTTCTGCATTTTCAGTGCAGTTTCAAAAAAGCATACAGGTTCTTCAAATAACTGAAGTGCTATACTTTCCTTTCAGGAATAGTTTCCCCAGCATGAACTTTGAAGCAGAGATTCTGACAACACCACACGATAATTCAGGTATTTGGGAGAAAAAATAAAGAAAAAAAGAAATTAAAGTAAAATGCCCACTCAGGTTGCTATCACTACAAACATGTTTTAATTCTTTTGGAGTCAGAGGTTGTTTAAAAAAAAAAAAAAAAGAAGCAGGACGGTAAACTGACTGCAATTCAGGTGATTTCAGGTTTATGTTAGGGGAGAGTTCACAGTGTTGAGGATAGATATTGATGTGTTTCCCTCCAATAGGGCTACACCAGGAACACAGCTGCCGAGGAGATGTGCTTTTGGAAACAGCAGAGGCATTAAATTTGAGATTGCAGTGTCCTGGATGAGAACATACATGGTTCTCTTATTAGTGGTGACTAAAATCAGGTGATAAAAATGCAACTCCTTGAAAGGCAAAAATGAGGATGAAGCTATTCTGCCAAGTCCTGTCCTTCATCCTCATTTCATTTAAGAGGAATAGCTGATTTTTTTCCCCATTGAATGATGCCTTCCACCATTGATCTGAGACAGACCCAGCACAGCAGGGCATCTTTTCTTAGTCCTGCCATTGCTCCTCAGCCCTGAGCAGCTGGCCAGAGCCTGTGCCCTGGCAGCTGCCCTGTCTTTAGGATGGGACAGCAGGAAAAGGAGACTTTGCAATAATTGCTTGGAACCCCTTGAGTATCCCTGGGTTTTGGCTCAGAGAGAGAGATCTCGGTGTCAGTCACCCACATTTGAACAGGAGCCCAGTGAAATGTTTTGCCATCAGTTGCCCTCCTGGCCAGGAGCTGCAGGTCCCAGCAGGGAATTCCCCTTCCTGGCAGTCCATTTCAGCCCCCTGCTGTCCAGAGTCACAAGTGAGATGCACAGGATGGACTATTTTTGCTTCAGCTGCAGGTGGCAGTGTTTGTGTTGCATCATGCCTCCTGGGAGGTGTGCCAGGAGCTGCCCCCCATCAGTCACACTGTCCAGCACGGGCACCAGGGATGGCCACAGGTTTGGACCCACCCTGTGACTCCCTTCACCTTTTTTTAGTCTTCCAGAAAACCTTTCCATTTCCATCCCTTGCAAACAGAGCTCCCCACATCTGGCTAAACATTTCAGAGACATTTTCCTCAGGCTGTCCTGTAATGATGAGTCACTTAGCAAACATGCTGATGTCAAAGGGTGCCCAAGAATAATTTTTGTAACCCTGAGTGTGAACAGGTTGGAAAGTGCATCCTCTGCATCGTTGTCCCAAATCCCTGGCTCCTGTTGGGTTAGGTTGGGTTTCTCCCATGAGGTAAGTGCCTCAAAGCCTCTAACATGCAACCCTTGTTTGTTTCCCAAGAGCTCTACATGATCCCTTCCATGAGGAGCCTCACGGCTGAGGAGTATGTGGAGGCCTTTAAGTCATTCTTGGAGCACTCAACAGAGCACCAGTGCATGGATGAGTTCAACAGGGAACAAATGCCCACCATCGTGGCTGGGTAAGGAGCACGTCCCCCAAGGTGGGAAAGCTATCTGTCATCCTGGGAGTCAGCAAAAACTTCTAAGGATTTTTTTGGGGCAGGAATGAACTTTAAATGCTTTTCAGTTTTAAGTCCCCTACAAGTGGTTTTTAGGATATTCTGTTTAATGACTTCAGAGTATGTGCTGTTTCAATTAATACACTGTGCTGCCTCAGCTTATGTTAAGGAAAGACTCAAGACCTCATTCTCATGTCCATCTCTTTGCATTAGCTGCTTTTCCCAGGATTAAAGTTGGGGTTTTTTGGTTTTTTGGGTTTTTTTTTTTTTTTTTTTTTTCCTGAAAGAAAGCTCTCTTTTGCTCTCTCCCTGCTTTTGGGACTTCATCACATCCATCCAAAAAACACATCTCTAATTCTCTCCTAGTGGCTAATTTGTGGTTTTCCAGTCCCCTAAGACCTTCTTATTCCTATCCTCAGTCAATTTGCATTGCTTAAGTACCAAATGACAATCAGTTTTGTAAAGTATTGATTTAATATCTTAAGGCTGGATAACTGCAGACAGCTTCAGAACAGCCTAGATCCAAAGCACAAGAAAGTCCTTTCAAATCTGGGTAATTTTTGACGTTATAGGAACTGTATTTTTCCCATTGAGAAAAAAAGGTTAGGCAGGCAAATTTTTATTCTACAGATCAGATATATATAAAATATAATATTAACTTATTAGTTATAATAATAATTAATAATAATAGTAGAAATAATATATCTCGAATGATAATCAAATATTATGTTAAAACATTTAAATTGTGAATTTAAATAATGGACAAAATTGTGGCTTTCCATGATGCTGATTTTGGGTCTGTCAAAGAGTCTTGACCCTCATTAGGGCTAAGGCCCCTGGACTTGCTCACACCCTTCAGGACGTGCTACTCATCCATCTCCTGTGGAATCATTACTGTGGTGCCTCCTGAGTGCTTGGGTATTCTGCTAGGAAGCATGTGACTGGAGTAATTTAATAAGCAATTCTTCTAAGGTAAAAAAATTATTGACAATTCAGACCCTCCTCCCAATTTCAATCCAAGATTAATGTTGATAAGAGATGATTTCCAGTCACCTGGATAGACTCATGGTTTTGTTTTTTCTGGGTATTTATATCCAATATTCCCTCCTGAGGCTGCTGAGGTTTTTCCCAGCTCACCTTGTCCCTGCTTCCCCAGCAGTGCCATCCCAGTCAGGGACAGCCCCTTTTCCCTGGGCTTCCCAGAGGCTTTTTTTGCCAGCCACAACCTGAAGAAATCTCCTTGGCAAAGGGTGAGAAACTCTGCACCATGGTGCCTACTGTACTTTGAAATATGAGCTGGTTGAGCCATTGGTTATCACCAGGCTCAAAAGGGGTGACCAAATTTCTGTCCCAATTCATGTGCATAACATGAAAATATCCACGCTGAGGTGTCATCCAAGGTGTAAGAATGAAAGCATGAAGGGGTGTGACACAGTGTGGGTAAGTAATTTTATTTATATGTGTATATGTGTATTTATCCTTTCAGTCTGGGTGCTGGAAAATCGACCCTCAGCGTTCTGGGAGTTGGGAGTGGCACAGGTGAGGAGTGTGGGGATGGGGCACGGGGGGAAGGAGACACAGGAAAATTGGGCACTGAGGATACTCATAGACATTAATGGCAGCATTTCCCACTGAAGTACAGAAGGGCAGAAGGAAGAGTGGAGCTGGGATAAGAGGAGTGCTCCTTCCATTCCTTCCCTCTCCATCTCCCTTCTGAAAGACTGCTGCTCAGATCTTTCTGGGCAGTGAGAAATGTGTGATTTTTAGCTTAGTTTCTGCCTCTTGGTGACACTTACCTCACTTTATTTGCTTCAAAGCAAGGACTCCTCCTTCTGCTTAGGTACAAGCGCATCTTCAAACCTTGTTGGAGAGAATTAGAGACATTGGAGAAATTCTTTCCACCCAAAATCCTGCCTTAGACTATCCTCCCTGAAGGGATGTCTCCTTTTGCTTTGCTTTTAGGGATCCCAGAGGCCAAGGCTGGGCAGTGCCCTGCTCTCAGTAGTGAAAAACCACCTGGCCACAACCATTAGCTGATGCAAAGCTGCATCAGCTTTTTCAAGACGTGTTTCTTTGTTACTGCTGTGTTTTTACCCAGTGATAAGAAGGGTTTAACTGCAAATGATATTTTTCCCCAGAGAGAAACCCATCCTTTGGAAAAATAGCTTTAAAGTTGTTCTAAATGCATTTGTGTTTAAAAAAAGCCAAAACAACAAAACAAAAAAAGTGGTGAACAGCCAACTTTGCTCCTAGGGAAACTGGGATTTTTTTGGGGCAGGAATGAACTTTAAATGCTTTTCAGTTTTAAGTCCCCTACAAGTGGTTTTTAGGATATTCTGTTTAATGACTTCAGAGTATGTGCTGTTTCAATTAATACACTGTGCTGCCCCAGCTTATGTTAAGGAAAGACTCAAGACCTCATTTTCATGTCCATCTCTTTGCATTAAAAGCCAAAACAACAAAACAAAAAAAGTGGTGAACAGCCAACTTTGCTCCTAGGGAAACTGGGAGAAAATAAAGAGTAGAGAAAAGAAGCGGTGGTTTGATTTGTCAGAGTTGAAAAGTATTTTCAGCTGAATTTTAAGTGCTAATACTTTCAAGTGAAAGCATTTTTCTCACTTTTTTTGGTTTTGTTTTCCTGAGTAAGAGAAAATTAGCATTTGATTGTTTTCCCCAGCTGGGAATATGTTGGAGCATATGAGAAACCAAGCAGGAAGAAATGATTCAGTTCTCAATTACCCTCTATTTTCATTAAGTAATATAAAACAGAAATTCTGACTCCACAAAAGCACAAGGGGGAAATGAACTTTTAGCATCGTCCTTAATTTTCCTTATGTCCTCTTCAGAGGAGGTTTTAATGGAAAAATAAACCCTCTAAAATTTCCTGTGCTTCCTGGGTGAGTGCCCCTCACAGATGCCAGGACAGGGGTCCAGACCTGGACTCCCCACCCCCAGCTTGCCCATGTCTGCAAGAGCTGGGGCTGGGCAGGGAGTGAGCTGGGATGGCACAGAGTAAAAGGTTATATCTGATCCCTGACCTTTTCAGAGGTGGACTCTGGTTTCACAGAGCCCCCAGAATTAGTTTAGTTGATGAAAATATTAACAGGGATTAGTGGCCGAATCACATCCTGAAAGCTTCTGTTATGTTCCAAATCACGTTTTATCACTCACCCCATGTTTGCTCATGGCTAGTTGAACTCTGAGCTGGAACTTTCCAGTTGCAGAGAGGTTCCAGTCCTGTCCCAGCCTTGCTGTGGGCAGTGCTGGAGGGTTGCTGCTGGCAGGGAAAGCTGCAGCAGAGAAATTCCTGCCCTAGAGTGCTGTTATTTTATTGCTTGTTTTTACAGACAGCCTGGTTGAAGATGTTATTACCTGCTCTTGCAAACACTGCATTAAGGAATTTTACAGAGGTGGAGTGAAAAAAACTCCAAACTTCAGCAGCTTTTAAGACATCCACCTGCTGTTAATGTCACATTTGCCTCCATCAGTGCCTCCAGGGCATGGGGCAATGATGCTCTGCCTCTGGCCCTGCCCCAAGCCTGCAGGCAGCACTAAGGGCTGCTGCTCCCCGAGCCAGGCACTTACACACTGGCATCTAGGACTGTCACAAATGATCCAGCTGCTTGCTATTAGGATCTGCCTTCCTGTCAGCAGTGTTGGTCCCTGTACCTTCAATGGATGCAGCCTCAGCCTCCTCCCTTGAGCCTTTGGCCAGCCCTGCCCTGCTGCCACTGCATTCCTCACGGGCCTGGGGTATTTTTAATCCAATTTCAAAGGACTCCTCCTTCCTCGGATGTCCCAGTAGTGCTGGCATGGCTGATATTTCCTTCCCTGAATTCTGTGTACTGCAGCACCTGCCAAGGATGACAGCTCTTCCCGTGGCTGGTACATCAGCTGAAAGAGCAGGGAGGATGCAGGATCTCCTGTCAAGACCTCTCTGTGTGACATTTGCAAGGCCAGGGCTATTTTTAGGCCCCACCATCAGATACAGAGGATTCTTGCAGAGGTCTCATCAAGGTGGTCACATCTGCTGTTTATTTACATGGTTTGAAGAGATCCAGGGGCACTCATACACTTGGCATTTCTGGGAAGTAAGCACCATGTCCTGTATCACTTCAGAAGAGGCTGGAAATTTTCTAGAACAGGAGGACAGACGGCTGCTTGCTCCTCCAGAGCTCACACAGCAGCACCAATAGCTAAATTTGCAGGGCACTTCCACACAAATATGTGAGTCTCTACCTGTATTTCCAAGATAACCATCAGTTAATTGGTGCCCTGGCCTGAGACCATGTGGAGAATCCCCAAAGAGGGAGGATCCAGGATACTGCACGTCAGTGGATCTTTTCTCTTGTGCTGCAGTTCCCAGGTGCTGGGGCTGTGTCGCAGCAGCCACTGTGTCCCTGTGGCAGCCCCAAAGCTGTGGGCCACCCCATGCAGCTGTGTCAGCTGCCTCCTTGCACCCATTCAAACTTTGTGGTGTTGTTGAAACCTGTTTCATGGTTATTTTTGTAAACAGTGAGCCGTGATTCTTGTGGCCTGTCTGTCTCACAACCCAGGGTATTGCCATTAGCAGGTTTCTGTGCTGCTGCTTGTCTCTGCCTTGTTCTCAGGCTGCTCTGTACCCCTCTGTCAGCCTGAGCAGTACAGTAGCATGGCAGGAGTGTCACCAGGCTGTGCCACCACATGAGCCACAAAGAAGAACATGGCTCACTCCTGCTGGGGGATTTTCTGCTGCTGCACTGGCATCCTTCCATTGCATTTACCTGCTTTCTAAAATAGTGAATTTGTGTTTATTGAATAGGTGAGCAGGATTTGAAAATGATCAGAATACTGCAGGCTGTGCACCCAGGGGTCTTTATTGACAATGAGATTGTGGAGCCCAACCCACAGCACGTGGCAGCTTACAAAGGTAAGGCTACACCTGCTGCCTGGGTTATAGCAAGGACCAGCCATCTGAATGATGAGTTTTTCTGCTGTTTTATGAAATTCAGGGTTTTCTTCTACTTTTTGAAACAGAGCTGGTGAATCAAGCTCCAGACCTGCAGAATGTTTCTTTTATTTGGCACCAGCTCACTTCCTTGGAGTATGAACAGCAGGTGAAGGAGAGAGGCACACATAAGAAATTTGACTTCATCCATATGATCCAGGTAATGGCCATTTCTTTAACACAGGACTATTGGATTTAACTACCCCCTTCAGTTCTGCTCTATGCTTGGATTTATGACCAGAGCTGAGCACTGCTCTCCCACAGCAATTCTTCAGAAGCTCTACAAACACCAAAGCTGGCAATACTCAGTGCTGTGAGGTGTCCCTAAATGGGCATGTGGAATCAGGAAAGGCTGGCAAGCATCTGGAACAGAATTTAAAACACCTCTAAAAGAAAGGCTTTAAGCCTTTGGAGGGTCATTGCACTGTGGAGAAGGAATAATGGCTGTGTGTCACTGTCTCTTCTAGATGCTGTATCGTGTGGAGGATATTCCCAGTACTATCAAGTTTTTCCACAGCTGCCTCGACCATCATGGTAAACTCCTGATCATAATTTTGTCAGGTAAGGGAGACCTTGCAGTTTTTTGGGGTTTTTTTCTCCATTGCTGGAGTTTTGAAGAGCTTTCAAGTTTGAGAGCCACAAATATTTATCTAGTGATGTCAGTGGTGCTTATTCTATAGTAAATAACTAAAAAAAAATGCTGGATTTCATATGGAGAATGCAATTTTGGGCTTAGCCTTGGGCCCCAGTGTCTGATGGGGTCACTTAGGCACAGCCTTTGTGCTCTTGCTTCTCTGCTTGTGGAATTGATGTAGTAGAGAGAAGTGTGGCTGTCCATGAACGAGGGTCCATCCTTCCTCATGGTGAAATCAGCACTGTAAAAACACACCCTGAGCTCTGGGTGGACTCATCCTCAGGGCTCTTTGTACAGCAATGACCCACAGCCCAGAAGGACAGCAAATGCTGCTGAGAGCTGCAGACTTTATGGCAGGACAGGAGAAAAGAAGCACAACATGATGGCACTTCTTAAAAGAATTGAGTGTTTCATCCCTTGGTGCCGTTCATGAACCCCCAGCTCACGGTGTGGTGGAAAAAGCAAAAATTCCCATGTTCCCCATAAAAACTGCCTCTCACATTGCCTGTAGGCTGTTTCCTTGCTGTCTGAGGCTGCTTTTTGAGGTATGTCTTATTCAATGAGCACTAGTAACTGAGGTTTGATGTGATAACATCTGCACTGCTTTGGCCACGGCACAGTAAAGAGGCAGCACGAGATGTTCGGGCTCAGCACATTGGCACCTCTGTGTGACCCTTCCTCCTGAGCAAATTCAGTGCTGGAGCCATCTCCTAGGAGTTTTGTTTCAGTGGGGCAGTTTTTGAGGGAGGGCTGAGGGAAACCAGGGTTTTATGAGGCGCAGATATTTATAAGTAGTCTCGAGGAGGGGGAAAGCTCTCCTCCTGCCCTGTCAAGGCTGGGCCAGCAGCGAGGGAGCTTTCCAGCTCATTTCATAGTTGATTAGCTGGTGTTTGACTGCCTTGGCTTTGCCAAATCAAAACTATTACCAAGTATTACAAAGTATAAAAGCACACTACAACAATAATAACCTTCCCTGGTGGCCCTGCAGACAGCAGCGGCTGGGCCAGCCTGTGGAGGAAGCACAGGGACTGCCTGCCCGCCACCGACAGTGGCCACTACATCACCTGCAGCGGCATCACGGAGGTGCTGCAGGGGCTGGGGGTGCAGCACCGCGTCTACGAGCTGCCGTCGGGCTGGGACATCACCGAGTGCTTCACCGAGGGGGACGCGGTGGGCGGCCGCATGATGGATTTCCTGACGGGCACCAAGAACTTCCTGGGCACGGCCCCGGCGGCGCTGCGGCGGCGGCTGCGGGAGGCCCTGTGCCAGCCCGAGTGCAGCAGCACCAGGGACGGCAGGGTCATCTTCAGCAACAACCTCAGCATGATCGTCGTGGACTCCTAGAGCCCGCAGCCCGCCTGGAATTGTTTTTAACACCGTGCAGCCCGCCTGTGCTTTCGCTGGGACTTGCGCTGCTCTGTGGGGCCTGCGCGGCCTTGGCGGCCGGGGGTGGCAGCCCCTGGGCCGGCCCGGTACAGACCTGCTGCTCCACTGTGCCCGCGATGCCTTCTGTGCCAGCCGGGTCGCCAGAAACTGGTTCCGTGTGAAGGCTGGCCTAGAACAGAGACTAGACAGAGCTAAAGAATGAAGTAGGGATTTATTAGGAGGCCTCAATGGATCCACCTTGGGCAGCACAAGAGCCCAGCCAGGGCTGCACCCAAGGTGAACCAAAATGGTCCTAAAATGCACGAGCGCTCACAGGGTCTGTCACTGTGATCAGCTCTGCTCCATTTGCACATTGGAGTGAATTGCCAGTTATAGCTTTAGCCCATGAAGTCCCATCCTTCTTGTTTTTCTCTCTTCAGCCCACGTTGTTTGTGCTCTTGGGCCTGAGATTTGGATCATTTGTCCTTGGTCCCCAGCTAGAGAAGGAATTGTTTTGTCTGCCTCTCTCTGTGATGAGAGCTCACCATCCCCTAATCTGAAGCTCAAAAGTATACCCTAAAGCAGCACAGAATCTGAAAACTATAAAAGCTAAAACCTGAGGCATCACCAGGACAAAACCAGCAAGATGTCCCTGCTGCTTTGCGCCCAGGTAATGTCACTGCACCCAGGCCCGAGCTGTAAGTTGCTCTGCACTAGGCTATTTCACGTGGTTTTATTGGCATAGACATTTACTGCCCCAAGTCTCTCAGTGTCTCACAATATAGACATAAAGTCTTAAAAATTTAGTCTTAAAAATTTATCAGCCTTTTTGTTTGGAGAATATTTTGGAACCCAGGATGGTACTTGCCCTGTGCTCTTTCAGGCAGATATTAATTTTGTTACTTTCTTACTATTGTTTATCTCCATATAAAATAAAAGCAATCTTAAAACAAAAAAAAGTCACATCTGGTTCTGCACATGTGGGATTATAGAAAATGAAGCAAAGAGGTCATTGAGTTAAAAACCAAAAAATATGCAAAGTACCATTTTATGGAAGGCATTAAGGGTTTGTTGTGAGAGAGAAAGATGAGCCTGAGGATGTGGAAGAGCTGGGAGAGGGCTGCAGCTTGTCCTTGTGCCGCAGCCCTGGGAGGCAGCTTGGCTCTCTTGGAGCAGCATCACTGCAGCACAGCAAAACAGCACTAAAATGGGATGTATGTGGTTAAAATGTTAATGTAGGTAAGTTAAGACTATTTCCCAAGGACCCTGAGGTGTTCAGAGGGCTGAAGGAGGTGCTGCCAGGGCAGCCAGCTCCAAAGGGAGATGCCACTCAGGATGCCAGTGAGGTTTGGTTCTGCATTTGGCACCGTGGTGCTGTGCAGACCTTGGGGAAGCTGCCTGCAGTGCCAGCAGCCTCATTGCAAACAGCTCTGAGGGGGGAAAACCCAGCTCAGGTGGGAAATACGTGCAGGCACAGAAGCCATCTATCTCTGTATCTGGTTTTTCCCTGCTTAAACTGGTTAGGACACACCTGTGTGCACCTGGGGGTCTCAGGTGGAGGTGTGGTGTGGGTCAAATGGCTTCTTTCTGCACCATGAACAAGTGGGTGGTCACAATGGCTTGCAAGACATTCCATGTCACTGTCACCCAGAGTCCTGCTGATCCTGCTAAAACCGTCCCACCCCACCCAGCTGAATGCAGCTACTGCCAGGGGCAGCATCACCCTGAAAAGGTAACAAACCCATGAAGTCCTTGTGTCTCCACTCTGGTGTTTTTGGGTACTTTTTTAGGTTTGGGTTTTATCATATCTTTTTGAAATGCAGCCATTTCTCCTGAAACGGCTGTAACAGGAAAAATGAGCAAAACAGTGGGAAAACAGCAGCATGATATCATCTCCCTGGCAGGACTGAGGCACCCTGGCCTGCAAGTACTATTGCTGTCAGTTCCAGAAAGGTCAGTCAAACCTGGACAACCTCCTCCAGAGTACCCCATACCTGTGCACAAGCTTTTCCCTTTGATCCATCCTATTGTTTATTCCACAGGCATCCTCTTTGCTGGTGCTGGCTCCCAGCACTGGGCAGGGAGTGAGCAGCTGGGCTGCTGGACAGGATCTCAGCACTGCTCCCATCAGTGCTCTCCTTCCACTATGAATTCCCATGGTTTATTTCCAATCAGCAGTGGTTTCTCTGTCTCTGCCTGCTAGATTAAGAGGAAAAACAAAAGGTACCATAAAACAGGCTTGCTTTTCAAGCTTCAAAGAAAAATCTACCTGTTAGTCTTTGCAGAAATTTGGCACAATACAGGTTTGCCCAGATCTTCCCCAGCCCAAGATGTTTTCCACCCTTGCACAGACAGACACATTTCCAATAAGCAGATACTCAGCACTTATTTGTGAGCACAGAATTTGCCCACACCATTGTAAATCAATGTGCAAATGCTCAAAAAAAAGGAGCACTTCAAAGCAGATTGTTTAGTGACAGGCTGTGGAGATGAAAAAAAGGAGCACTTCAAAGCAGATTGTTTAGTGACAGGCTGTGGAGATGAAACAGGGCACCCCATTAAAAACACAGCTGATCAATGCTATATATGTATTTTTTCCTTTGATTCTTCAAAAGCAAGTAGTTTATCAACAACTCTGCTTGTACACCTGGAATAAATAGCATCCTAAGTGTCCCATTTGTTTGTACATTTATTCTTTGGTGAACGTGCTGTTTAATAACTGCTTGTTTTGCTTTCTAAAAGATGCTCTCCTCCCATGCAGAATTTCAGACTGTGCTTCCCCAGCAACAGGAGTATGGCCACGAGAGGGCTGCAGCAGCCAGCAGAATAAATCCACCTCAATCCACCTCCCAAAGCTCTGGAAATGCTGAGCTGAAGTAGCAGAACCAGACATTCAGGCAGACAAATGCATTCAGCTTGCTCTGCTGGCTCATCACACCCTGATCCCAGCAGTTGGGACCACACTTTTTCCTGCTGCAGTCATGGGCTCTGACTCTGGCCTCTGGTTTGTAAAAAAGTCACAATGGCACAGCACAGCTGCCACAAGGGATGCACAAAATCTGCTTTTGGGTTGGTTTTTTTTCTCCCACTCTATGGCTGGAGTGCTGCAGCTTGGCTGCCACAGAGCTCAGGTCTGCGGACAGGGACCCAGGAGTGACAGATCCAGGGAGGGAAACACCAGGAGGGGGATGGCAGGAGTGAGGGGCTGTTTCAGCCCTAGCTTTGAGCCATATTAACCCTGCTGAGCTCAGTCCAGGAGGAGCTGTGCTCCATAATGAGTTTCCTGGAAGTTCCCATTAGTGAGGAGCCAGCCTGTGTCTCCCAGAGGGAATTGTGATGCTCCATCAGCACCAGTTTGTTCCAGCCCAGGAAGAAGGCTTTTGTGGACAACCATGCAGTAGGCTGCCCTGTGCTCTCTGCAGCAGAATCAATGCCTGCAAAACCCAAACTGTGCAGTTTCACGTGGAGCAGTTGCAGATTTTTCCTGATTTCCAGTTCATAATATGCCCATTTCAATGCACAGCTCTGGTTGTGTTACAGTCCCCTAAAAAGGAGCTATAG
Source organism: Pyrgilauda ruficollis (assembly GCF_017590135.1). NCBI lineage: Eukaryota > Metazoa > Chordata > Aves > Passeriformes > Passeridae > Pyrgilauda > Pyrgilauda ruficollis. The sequence goes on along the minus strand of NW_024524377.1, from coordinate 3,720,499 downwards.
AGAAAAGTCTTTACCACATCAAGGATGGATAATTTTAGTTTTACTGGGCCTATATGCAGTCTTGGGGGCTGAATGGTTTGCCTTTGAAGTGTTAAAGCTTCTCTACTCATGAATATCATCAGGGAAAGGAAGGTAGCATGGGAACTGCAAAATCTAGGAGCTGATTTCTGAATAATCTCATTAAAAAACAAGCTCAGTAAAATACTGGAGCATTTAGTAAAAAGATTATACTCAATCTCAATAGGGGGGAAAAATAAAGAGACTGAACTTTTTTCCCTCCCCCTTCAACATTTTCCTACAGAAATCTGTTGAGGCTTCTATCAGGCACGTAGGATTGTGCTCACATTTTTGGAGGTTATAAAGGCCTTCATAGGAATAATATGGACAGAGCTCTAGAAAGGTATTTATCATCCTGCTTTTTAAACTAAATATTTTTTTCAAGATCATGTCCTCCAGACTGAGGATGAATATCTAATCCAAGTCTGAAATATCTTTATTATTGAGCATCACTCCTTGTAGTCATTCCCCTCCCTTACTGAAGTATCAACAGAAAGTTAAATCTTGCTAAATGGTGAAAGTCCTCTTAGGCATAGAATGTGTTGTTTATTCCCCATTCTCCTTTAATTCCTTGTTAACAACAAATAAATAAATAAAGAAACAAATCCCTCCAAGATAAATGTTTGGAGTAGAACCTCCAGCTGGAAAGATCTGGTGCTGAGTAGGGTGTGTGGAACATGTGAGATGGCAGAATCCCAGTGGGGCTTTTCTTCTCATCTCTGAGAAGGAACAGGGAAGAGCAGAACAGGAGTTTCATTTCCACTCCCCACTTCTGATGACACGTTTGATTAGACGTGCCAGCAAATTGCTAGAGAAAACATATGTTTTGTCATACATTGTAGTGATGGTTCCTCTGGTGAATTCATAAGCGTGATAAGGAAATTTTCAGAGCAGTCTCTAAGTCCCTATTGCTTTGTTAACATTTTTTAGCATCCTATTAATCACTCTGTATGTATCTGTCAACAGCTGATATTATGGATTAAGGAAGATTACAGCTCATTGCTCCAGTGGCTGTTTTCTTTAGGATTTAACTCCACAGGCACTTTGCCATTCACCTCCCTCTGACAAAACCAGCCCCTTGCTTTTGCAAACACTTTGCAGTGCTTCTCTGACTAAGAGTGGGTTTTCTTAAAAAAGTATTAAAAGTGCTCATCCAGGAGGGAAACATTTTGATTTTATTATTTCTGGAAGAAGGGCTAACACACTTTCAGTGCTGAACAAAGAGTGAACAAGATCCTGATTTACAGAGGTTTCCATGCAGATTAATGTTGACTTTGTTTTGTCATGCTTGTGCAGATCATGTCACTTGTTATTTGGGGAAAGGGGATGTTATTTGAGGAAATTCAGAAAAAAGTTCTACAGGTTTATTACATTTAACTCATAGAGTTTCTCCATTGTTTACTATCAACTATAGGCCATTCTCTAGTTCTATGTATTTGTTATCCACTCTGGGATACAAAGAAATCCTTGTGACACCTATGATGCAGCAAAAAGCAGAATTAACACTGGAGAATCAAACAGCTCACCCATTAATTACCTTCAGACTGAAATTTATTCACCCAAACTTACTCCCTTGTGCCAGGACTTGTTTTTATACAGAAAAACAATAATGTCAGAAATACCAGTTTTGACCTAGACATTCTTCCTGAACTTAATGTTTACAGCTTGCCTCCAAGGCCTTATCATTCCTCTCTCCCTTCTCTGGCAGAGCATCTCCCCACCACAGCCTCATCCCAAAGCAGCCACATTAAAGAAAACTTTCCTCCCCTGCTCAGAAGATGCAGGGTCATGGCGAGCCTTGGTCCTGCTCACTTGCAATTCCTGCCAAATGTTAATGCAGATTTCTTGCTTCAGAGCCTCAGGTGACACAAAGCTGCTCTGGGTGTTTTACTGGGAGCATCTCACCCCATTACAAATGTCCTAAAACAACAAGCACTGCCAGAGCCTGCCTCCTCTGCACTTGGTGTAAATTATCCCTGGGCCACTGCTTAATGTTTATTATTTCAGATGCTTTGAAATTTTAAACTGAGGGCATTAATGTAACCTATAGTACAAGGCCAGGTAAAGGGGTTAATTGGAGAGGAAATTTTTGCTTTGCTGTATGGGAGAGCTGTATTTTACTCCCCCTAACCCCCAGCAAATACAGTCCCCAAATTCATTCTTGTTTTGGTGGGAATTTAAATAAATCTTCCAGTTCCATCTCTCGGCCACAAATTGCTTCTAAACATAATTAGCCTTTCTACTGGTACTGCAGCCTTGTTTATTTATGTGTCAGTCCCTGGAAAGTGTAGGAATATATAAAATTTGTCTTAGGCTTAGACAAAAACTCCTTCTTGACCAGAATCCTGTACTTTCAAGGGAGGGAAGGAAAGCAAGGAATATAAAAAATACTCAATATTCTATATCTTTCTTATACTTCCCCCACCCTCCCCTGCCTTTTGGAAACCTGTCTGCCAGGGACCTCCTGTGCTGAATGTTGCATCCAGAGAGTCATCCCTCCTCCTTACCTTTCCTCATTCATTTCCCTGATTTCTTTCCACGTGTTTTGCAAAAAAACCCCAACAAACCCCATTTCAATACATCTGCACAGTCACTTTTTATCTTGGTGAAAGATATCCCATTTTTTAAATATAATTTCCTTTACTGTGAGGATCATCCGGCCAACTTTCATATAGACCCTGGCTGCAAAACTGTCACCTTCTGATCCCAAAACCAGGCTAGAAATTATTTCAGAGATAATCTGCTGTCCAAAATCTCTTATTTGGCTGTTGAACAGAGAAACATTTAAGTCTGAAAATGCAAAAGAAGGTTCATGTTTGTAAATTGAGAGCCTCCCCTGTTCCCAGGGTATCTGTATTTTCATGGGGCCCTGCCATGGGCTTTCCCAGCCTGGCCATGATCACTTCATCTTGCTTGGAACCAATTTTCCATCTTTAAAAGCTTCCTTTCCTTGCAGGCAGGTCATGAGGCTGGATCCATTACTGCAAGTGAGGGGTTTTATTACTGAGGTGATAAGTGTCATGCCAATACAATAGTAATAATAAATAACTTCTCTAGAAGTGTAAAAGGGCCTGACATTATTAATTGCATTTCAAGCTCTTGCAGCGTGTGTGGATCAGGACTGAATGCAGAACAGACCAAAGGTTTTTCTCGCTTACATTTTTGCTCTTTGGACAGAAATGTGTTTTGGTCAGCTGAAATGTCCTCGGTGTGCTGAGCCTGCAACAAACCTCTCACCTGTGCAAGCCCCCATCACTCCCATCAGGGCTCAGGTGTCCCTGCTGAGATGCAGAGATGGAGGGACACCCCTCTGACAGGTAGGGAAGGTATTTATTTTCCTTTTTTTCCCTTCAACACCAAATGTAAATTCTCTAAATCTTCTCAGTCCTAAGTAGAGATGGTTTCAGATGGCTTCAACAGGAGGCAATGCTGTCAGATGCTTATAAAAATGTGATTTCCTGCATCTCTCCTGCAGGCTGCCATGCACTGATGAATGAGCAGAGGGCCTCACAACGCCCCAAAAGTGACTGAAGCTCTTGGTTAAAGGCAGAAATTGGCCCCAGGTGCTGCAGGGCTCTGGCACAAAGCATTGCACGAGGCTGCCTTGTACATCTGGGTTGAGATGCTCACAGGTAAGTTCACTGAGCAAAAGCAGGTCACATCAGCAGATTTAACGTGTCCTTTGAACCTCCTGCACCTCATTTTCTGTCCTCTGCTGTAACATTTCTCCTCTTTTGATCATTTAGTAAGGGGCAGTTGTTTCATTACAATGGAAATAAAAATAGTTGAGACAAAAGGGTGGAGTTTTGCCTATTCAGAGTGACAGTGAAAAGTTGCACTCCTGAGTTGGCTTGAATAGAGTGAGCATTAATAAGTGGTGACATGAAAAAGACCTCTCAAAGGAGATAGTGTCTTCATCCAATTAATCCTTCCTAATGAACTTACCCTTCAGAGGTGGGCAGAACAGTTTCAGCATGAAGTTTGCTTCCTGTGATCATTTGTGCCAATAAAAGTCTTGTGAGCAAGCTGATGAAAACTGATGTGAATGTGCCTGAAGTGAATTTATTTTGATATTTGACTTGTCAGGAAAAGAAAAAAAAGTGGTTTGTACTTTTCAACCTGATCTGCCATTGTGCTCTCTCCTGATGATCCCGTTCTTTAATAACTCCTCAAATTATAATAAGGCTCTTAGACATCCACTTCCCTTTGAATTTGCAGCTGAGAAAATTCCACGTTTGAATCACTTGGAAATGGAGTTTTATTTGATAACCTGTATTTTCAAGGTGGGTAACTACCTTGGTGAACACCTTGATGGTTATTTCAGTAATAGTAGTCTAAAAATACTCTTCTGTCTCTGAGAAATTTGGATTGAGGAAAGAATCCTTTTTCCACTATGTTATAATGATACTTTGCACTTAGGCACATTCTGTTATCAGCATGTTTTATTCATCAATGCACCAGGCCCTTGTTGGTTTTGTTTAATTGTGACTCTGTACCACAGGCTTGGAAGTCCAACTGTGACATTCCATTGCTGCTTTCTCCTGTGCTTTGGAGATCTCAAGAAAGAAAGTGCCAGGAAGGGGAAAAGAAATGAGTAAGTTCAACCAAAGCAGAAGTTGTCAGACTAAAACAAATCCAGAGGGAGGAAAAATGTCAGAAGAATGGATAAGAAGATTTTATAAATCGTATATTTATGATGTGTTGTTCCTTTTATAAAACTGGGAGCTCCTGTTTAGCTCCAGTTAGAACTGGTTCTAAAGTGAGATACCACCTCCAAATAAGGGCACCCAAAATTATCTACCTAGCTCCTACCTCTGTTTTAATAACTCATGTTAGAGATCTGATTTTCATCATGCCATTTTCATTTTTGCAGCCTTGAAAAAAGAAAACATTACTGGAGGTTAGGATTTAAGCTGATAAACTGAAATTGCCAAATTTTAAATATTGGTCACTACAACTTGTTCACTTTACTGAAAATGATTCAGTAAAGTCATCATGAAAAGCAGCTCTAAGTCTTCCCCATCTCCAATTTAACCAGCAAAAAAGAACTCTTTAATGAGGACAATGGAGCTGATAGCTGGGGAGAAATTATTTTCCAGCTGCTACATGGTTCTGGGGTCATGATAAAATTAACCACTTTGAAGTCGTGCAGCCTGGTTTCATACCTCAGACAAAGAATTGGGATAATTTTTGAGCACTGCAAGCTGCTCATACTTCTCCTACTGCTTGTGGCAGGAATAATTTTTAACTTGCACTTTGTTCAAGATGGTAGTGGAAAAGCCAGTGTATCCAAACTAGTGCATGCAGGTGGTGGGCACTGAATTAATATTTCTTTTCATAGTCTGGAAGAGTGTCTCAATCAAAATGAGACTTTATGGCCCGCTTTTAATTTCACAGTCATAAAGATGAACATGCAACTTTTCCAGAGAAATAATTAGGTATCACAGAATAAAGCATGTCCCCATCAAATAATAACACATTTAATTAAGTGAAAAACTAGCTCTAACAGATTTTATTGTCTATAATTTATTGCTAGATTAATGGGTATTTTGTAGTCCACCAGTCCACTAAGTATGCTTATTGTATAATAATGCTTTTCTTAGTTATTGTTTCTGGTTCTATTTCTACTCCATGTTGACTAAAAACGACTACATCCATTCTTTTCAATTAATGCCTTGATATAGTTTCTTTTAACAAAAACATAGTTCTTTTGCTCACTTTTTGCCAGACATTTAGCCCTGGGGCTAAACCAGCTGATATGTATTATTTGTTTCCCTGGTGGTCCCATGGATGAACTTGGATTAGAGTGGGTGCTCATCTAAATGTAAAACACAAAAAATCACTTGTAATTGCCTGAAAACTGGCAACAGGTTAATTAGTGCAGACTGTGGCGCTGAGCTGGACATGCAGGTGGTGGAGTGGCTGTGAGACCTGAACCTAAGGCATCCTGAGGTTCAAAACAGAAAAGGACATTTCTGCTGGCCCCAGTTTTCTGTGTTCTTTGATTTGATCTCCTCTTTAGGGAGCTTTGGGTTGTGCCTCGGGGCAGGGAGGGATATGCTGCTGTTGTCTTCCAGAGCACAGCAGGTCAGAGAAGACACATTCCCCGAGCTGGTTTAAAAGCTCAGACATGCTTTTTTGGCTGGTGGCTGAGCTGATGCTTGAGTGACTCCTCTGATGCATCAGCACCAGCCAACGCCAGAGCCATCTATTTACCCAGGGAAGTGCTGCAATAGATCAATGTTAAATGCTTATTTGTGCTTCACTGCTCCAAGGCACAGAAACTAATTACCAAAGATAAATTAGCCCTTGTGACAATGACTAAGAAATACACGTCCCAGGATAGACCACCTTGACCACAAACAGACATAATTCTGCCTCTGACGAGGAGCAGCAGAGGGTTACACAGCTCATCCTTCACCAGAGCTCACTCAGGGTGGAGTGCTGTGCCTTTGTCCATGTGCTGGAGAGCTGGTGACCATTTGCTGAGCCCCTGAGCCTTCCTTTCCCTCCAGGAGCCGCTCACTTGACACCCCTGTGTCTCTGCTTGCCAAACTGTGGATTAGCAGAAGCAGTAAATAAAACACCTTCTGCAGATACCAGCAGACCTGACTGATGGCAAACTCTCCCAAGGGTTTTGAGTTAACACATGAGCTTATGAGCTTTGCCTTTACACCTTGGCTGCTCAGGGACTGCAAATGCCTTGCTATGTGGCACCTGAGCAGCAGTCAGTAACAAATGGAAAGTTTTCAATTTTGGGTGTGATTACAAAGTTTTTCTAGCTAGAGGCCCTTGGTGTTTCTCACAGCAGCTGTAATCAGCAAATGAGAGCTTGTCAGAGTTGCAATAAGTTTGTAATGCCACTGCTTCACTTATCCCTCCCCTGGACCTTTTACTTCTCTCTCCCTGTCGAATTTGGTGGATCTGAATCCAAAAACATCTACCCTACCTTATTGGCCTTATTCTCTGACTGGAGCTGGGGGACTCAAGATGCATCTCTGGGAGGGTCTGGGGGGCTGCAGAGCTCCTCTAAATTTTCCCTGCAAGGAAAACAGGAGAGAGCTGCTTCCATTAACTTTTTACCCTGAATCCTTACAAAAGATCTTGCTAGGCTGGGCACTGCATTTTCCACAAATTGTGTAAAACCAGAGTATAAAGCCATTATGGATTCAACCCTTCTCACTGTGTCCATCATAACCAGCTCAGGGGAGCCCTGCAGGACTGCAGAAGGAATAACTTGAGTGTGGAAACTTTGGGAACACTCACAGTGCCTGGGGGAGGATCATGCTGGTGTCAATATCTGTGGGAAAGCTCCTCTGTAAGCCAGGTTGACTAAATTGGTCTCAAATAACTCAAAAATGGCTGCACTCTTCCCTCTCTCCATGGGAAGCACCTTTACTAACTGATATATCTCATTCCCCTTGCCCTTTCCACCTGGCTGTATCTCTGTGGCACCACAGATGCATCTCGTGCTGGAGCAGAGCAGTCTCTCACCTGTTCTCCTGAGCCATCCCAAATTGTGCTTTCAGCTCTCAGGGACATCCATTCCTCTCAGTATCATATTCCAGCTCTCCTCTGTACTGAAGGCATGCCCTGGGTTTGTGGCATCAGCACATTTTCATAACCACAATCTTCCTTTCCTGCCAAGATCATTAGTGGGGATATTAAGCTGTGTGACTGACCCTTGAGGAAGACCCCAGAAAATGCCTCCAGGTCTGGTGCTTCTCTGAGCACTCCTTGTTGCTGGACCCCAGGTATAATTAAGGAGAATAACCTGTATTTTTATAGCATTTTAGCAAGTTAATATTTTCTAAATGTGCAAATCCCAATTGCTGCCTGAGAAAGTGAAGCATCACTTCTGTCTCTGTGACATCCTCTCTTCCCTGCCAGCAGAGCAAAGCACTGGTGGGGTTTCTGCACCCCTGTGCTGGTTGGGGTGGACACATCAGCTCTGGCTCCCAGGTGTGGGGACACTGCTCCTGTCTCTGCCAAGCCATCAGGACAGGACTGGCTCCAGCTCTTAACCCGGCTGGATTTTATGGCATCTCGTCGAGCTCTGGTTTGCAAGGTACAAACCCAAAGGTTACACCTGGGTGGAGTTGTACCAAAGTCTCCTGGCCTCGTTAGTGCTGCTGCTGTAGTTTTCCATAATTTTAGTTTCCGGCAGCAGAGGTCAGCATTGCCCTGCTGATGGACGGCCACGTTCGCACCTGCAGGGAACAGCAACACATCACAAAATCAGTTTTCATTAGTCCTTGCTCTCTTATCGTGATGGATTGTGTCTTTGAGCTCCAGCAGCTCCTGGAGGGCAGGTGACCGAGCCACCGTCTGTGTCCCCTGGGAAGTGACACGGGAGGCTGCGGGGTGGCCTTGCACATGCCATGGGCTGTTCAGGGTGCCTGGGGACAGCAGGGACATACTCAGGGTGCTGTCACGGGACCTGTGTGACATTTGTGTCCCCCTAGAGTGGCAGCAGGAGAGAGGCTGATACCCCCAGCACCACAAACATCCCCAAACATGGACAGGCAGTGGAGCCTGGGGGCCTTGGCCATGGATCTGGATGTTCCCTGTTCGTGTCAGGACTGTATTTCTCTAACTGATTTATGTCTTCTTAAATGGCTGAGGGATGTTGTAAGCATGTGACTGACTCAACTGTTATTGCATATAGATAATTATAGCTCTTCCAAACAGCCTATTGGACACTCTAGTCAGTCCATTGAATAATTGCTTATTCTTTGTAAACATACTTTTGACACAAGGTGGGTCCAGCAGGGGAAACAGAAATGTGAGCCAATCCTCCAGGGATCTGTCTATTGTCTAATTGCTCTGCTATGTCCCTAATATTTTTTTTCCTAAGCTGGGAAATGAATCTTTCTGACTAGGAGTAATCTTTATTTTGAAGTTCTTGGGGTTTTTACTTACATACTGAATGATTCAGCCAGGAAGTCTCCAATCCATTTGTTCTGCACCGTGCTGAAGTTCCACCACCCTTGATACATAATGAAAATATTGCACACCAACGAGCCAGCAGCTGTGCAAGCCAAACTGGTTGCCTCAGTGTTGTTGTCACCCAAATCCCAATCTCATAACAAACCCTGGAAGTTGTTGACAGGAGCAGCTTCCATGCTGTCTGGCACTGATTGTGTGCCTCCACTCGGAGCAGGGGAATGGCACAGAGCAAAGCAGTCCCCAGCAGCCTGAGTGGCCTGTGGGGACAGTGTTGGCAGCCCTGCAAAGCAAAGTGCCTTTGGTGGCTCCATGGATGGACAAGGTGCTGATCAGCCTTTAGTCTGTGTTGAGGGAAGTGGCTTCTATTTTACCTTTGCACTCCAGGAGGTACAGAATTTTAGGAGATAAATTTGGGCTGAAAGCCTAACAAAAATGAAGAGTTTAAAGGCTGGAATTGGTGTGTCCTGCTAATGACAGAGAAATTCAGCGCAGTGGTAAACCTGATGAGCTTGGCCTTCAGCACTGGCTGTCAAATTGAAGATTAACATGAAGTCCCCTCAAACACGTGTGTGATGCGAGAGACTTTGTGGGATTGTTCAAGGGAAGCTGCCTGGGGAGCCCAGCACTGAACTCTGTTAGAGGAATGAGCCCTTACTGCCATTCCCTCAGTGTCCCTCAGGCATTTATTGAATCTCACATTTCTGTGCTTTCTTAAAATTTCCATCTTTGCAGATGATTGCAAGGCCCATGAAAATTCTGTATTGGATCCCAGATGAGAAGCACACCAGTGGGACAGGGATTAACACAGCAGCTTTGTCTCAAGACATTTGGATGTGGTGCCACATGGGGATGAAGAACGCACAGTGTGGTGGGAGCAGCCTGGGCCTTCCCTGGTCCCCCCACCTCTCCACCCTGCAGTTTGAGAGGTGTTTTCTATTGAGTTCATAAAAGAAACACCACACAGAATCCCCTGGCTGTGGCAATAGATTCAATCAGTCTCAGTCCATTAGCTTAACTAATCAATAGCTTTAAGTGCCACAATGCTGTCTCCTACTTCATCACAAAAGCCGAAAACTTACAGGAGGCCACGTGTAATTACAGGCACTCTCTCCATTAACTTCAGGGAAATTAAACAGCCAATATTTGGGTGTCTGGCAGGTTACTTCTCTCAGGAAAGCTGGCACATCTAACTCAAACAGAGCTGATTAATGGGAAAAAAGGCACATTTTTAGCAAGGCTTTTCATGACGTCATTGTGTCACTGTCACCCCAGCAGCTCAGGATGTGTTTTGCATGGCAGACCTGCATCTCCCCACTGCACTTTGTGTTACTGGCCTCAGCTGCAGAGACCTGAGACAGAGGTGTGCCCCTGGTTTAGAATGACTGCAAAAATTCCCACTCCTTGCTCTGGAGTGAGAAAACCACTGGTGAAAATTTCAAGAAATAACACCAAGTGGACAAAAAACCCCACAGGTAATAGCAATATTATATTATAGGTAATAGTAATATATACATTTTATATATATTATTAGTATATTTTATAAACATTTTATTATATAGTAATATTATTATATTACTATAGTAGTAGTATATATAGTATATTGTATACTATATATAATACATATATTATAGTAATAGTAATTAATTTTAATAGTAAACAACTACAACAACAACAATAATAATCCTTTTCACAACTTTTTTTGCTTGTTCCCATGCTGTAAATCCTCTATCTGGAAAAAGGTGGCTCCAGAATTTTGTATTAAGCTCCCTTTAAAGCAGATGTCTGCCTCTGGGAAGGCAAAAGTGGACCACATTTGCATTTTCGTGCCTGAAGGCTGGAGGCTGGACCTTTAACCCTGCATTACCAGAACCAGGGGATACAGCCGCAGCCCAGATCTCTCCACTGGGCTCTGAGTTGTAAAACTCTAACTATATTGCAAGCTTGTGTTTTTTCAATTATTTTTTGCCATAACTGGTACACTGCAACCAATTCCAGTTCTCTTTGCCTTTTCAGGTACTGTACCCATCCTTGTGTATCCTAATTTGAAAGATATTCCCTGCTGACTTCCCCCACTCTTCCCAGCTCCCTTGGAATCTGGATGTGACTGCAACAGGAACACAAGCACCCGGAGCATGGCCAGGAGGTGACTCCTACCGCTGAAATCAGGAGCAAATCCTGAAGTGCTTCTTTTGTCCTCATTAACTTCGTCAGGGGTTGTCAGAGCAGAGACAAAATCAAACCCAAGTGAAACACCAAATATGATCTGCAGAGCAGGCTCATCCCAGGGTAGAGATTGCAAAGAGGATTCCTGCTCAATAAAAGCATGAATGCACCTATATATAAAGAAACTCAGGGGCTTTTGTCTGTGGGAAGATGAGAGGTGAGCAGGGATCAAAATAACAAGATGGGAATGTAGCTTTCTAATAAAAGCCTGATGTCTTCAGAGTAACTGGCCCCAGGTTTATTTAATCAGGAAAATAGCTGTGATTTTAAATAACTTGCAATATAAAGCCTGCACAAAGGAGAGAGTGAGCAGGCTGGGTTGGATGGGTCTATATCTTGCAGGAGGATGTGAATTTGAAAGAAACTGTGACACTTGGAAACTGCCTACAATGACACGAGCTGGATTGAGGGGAGAGATAGAAATGGTATTAAAAAAATATTATTTCCAGCAGCAGTTGCAGGCCTACAGGGCAGGAAGGGAAGCGAGAGCAGGGATCATGGAAAGCGATAAGGAGGGCAGGTGAAGACACCACGCTGGGAATGGCAATTGCTGGGGCTGTAACAGGAGAAGGAGCTCAAAGGATGCAGTCAGGGACTGAGCTGCCTTCTCCAGGTCTGCAAACTGACAGCCAGGCTCCCTCACTGCCCCTTCCATCCCACTCATGGCCTTCTGGAAAATTCCTTTGCAGACGCAATTCTTCACATCTGGCTTCAGAGCAAATAAACGCACCTTCAGTTTAGGGCTTGAGGAGACAACTGGCATTTTTTGGGAATGGCTTTCCACAGAGGGGGGGAAATCCACAGTACTTCCAGGGAAGCTTTAAGATGGCCTTTTCAGCATCTCTGGCTGAAGCATGAATAGGCTCTGCAGGGAGCAGCTTCCAGTCAAGGCTCCTGTTGGCTGCAAATTAAGTTGTAATTAAAAAAAAAATGGAATGACAGCACTATCCATGAAAAGCTCTTGTACATTTTCACTGGAGCAATGTTACAGCACTATGTCAAGGGCTTTTGCATGATCCATGTACCTTGCACTGATAAGTACTAGCAAGTAAAAGCAGTGCTTTTGTACTGTTATTTCACTGTGAAATCCCACATTTGCAATGTCTTTTGGCAGTAGGTGGTACGCTCAGCTCCAAAATTAATATATTTGCTCAAACTGTAGTAAAAAAAAAAAAAAAAATAGTATAAATTAAAGCATGGCTGTGTTCAAAGCCAAGCTTCAGCACAGCTTTGGAGAGCAACTTTGTGCATTGGCAGGTGGCAATGAAGCAAGGGGGAATGGTTTTAAACTAAAAGAGGGCAGGCTTAGATTGGATGTTAGGAAGAAATTATTTTCTGTGGGGGTGGGCAGGCCCTGGCACAGGGTGCCCAGAGAAGCTGTGGCCACCCCTGGATCCCTGGGAGTGTCCAAGGCCAGGCTGGACGGGGCTTGGAGCAACCTGGGACAGTGGAAGGTGTCCCTGCCCAAGGCAGGGGTGGAAGAAGATGGTGTTAAGGTCCCTTCTAACTCAAGCCATTCTGTGATTCTCTGGCCATGCCAGACCCTGATGGGCTGCAGACCCTCTCACTTCCCACCTGCAATGGCAGATCCCAGGGTCTAACTGCACGTGACAGTGGCTGAACATAACACCTGGCATTAAAAAAAAAAAAGTGAAATCATTGTTAATAGCAGTTGGCAAAAGTGCCAGTCTGTGTCCGTGGTCCTGCCTGCAGGTTGTTTGGTGGCTGTGAGTGGCACAGGGCCACTGAAGCTCACTCTGCTGGGTGTGCTTGCTGAGAATGAAGGGCTGGAGAGGATGCCAAGGTCACAGCAGAGCAGCCCATGCTGCTTGCAGGATCACTTGATCTTTATTTTTCTTATTCCTCCACCTCTGACCCATTGGGAGGCCGGGAGAGATAAAAACAGCAGGAGCTGGGCTTCACCTTCCATCTGTGCCCCAAGGGAGGCTGGGGCCACACAGTTCCCCTGAGAACATCCAGTGCTGCTGAGCCCTCTTCCCACACAGGCACTCCTAAAGCTCACTGACCCTCTTGTTCCCCACAGATTCTCTTCAGAAACCTGTGGGAACATCCCACCATTGTCATTAAGTGGGCAGAAGGGGAAAAAGCTTTGGGATTGTAAGGAAAAAATGAAGAAAGAAGGGGAAAGAAGAAAAGGGAAGGGTAAGTGACTGGTCTGGGGGTCCTGGGTGCAAAGCCCCATTTTCAGGATGCTGTCCTCTGTCCCAGGAAGCAGAAAGAAAGAAATATGGAACATTTCAGAAAGAAATATGGAGCATTTTAGGTGTAAAGGTTGCCATGGCAATGTAATGCCCAAAGTGGTGCACGGGCTGTGCACTATGGAGACACCAGGGGTGCCACCCCTGTGCTGGCACTGCTGGCTGCCATCCAGCCCAGGATCCCACAGGCTGAAGGGAATAAATTTTGTCTAAAGGACACTCTTCACCAGGTCAGGGTGATTCACTTGTGGGATTTTGGCATGAGTGGTGGCTTACAGACATCTCAAGTGTTCCTAATACAGACAACCTCACACAAAGATTTTGATTATGAGAGTTGTAAGCAGCTACTGCTGCCATTGGAGGGGAGTGAGTGTGCCTAAACCCTTTCCAAAGCTTAACATAAGTTCCCACAGGAAGAGATATGAAGGGCATGAAAATGTTACACTTCAAGCAGAGAGATTTAGGAGGCATGTGAGCCACGCCAAGGAGCTCCAAGCGGAATATTCAGTTGTCAAATTATGCTGTGACGGCAGGCACTGCTCCCCCTGCATTGCCCTGTCAGAGCAGGGCACAGGCAGACAGCAGTGCCATGTGCTCAGGGGGATGATGCCTTTCCAAACACGGCCTAGAAGAAAGCCCTTCTAATTTTGGTTGATTGCTTTTCAAGTGTGGCTTGTTCAGATCTTCTTTGTTGCACCAGCTCTTGAGGGAGCAGCTAGAGAGGAGGAAAGGGGAAATTAGTAACGTGGAGAAGGTGCCAGTGGGAAGTGGATAATGCAGAAATAGCACAAATATAGGAAAGACAGCGATCTTTTGAGCCAGGAATGTTTGTTTTGGGAAAAACAGCTATTGCTGTTACAAGTGAAAATGAATTAAAACACAAGCAGGTATTAAGAGCTGCATGACTTCTGTCTCACTTCACGCTTTTATCATTCCTGGGGCTGAAGCTCCACTGAGACAGCCTGGTACCAGGGACAACCCCTCATGACAGCCTCAGGAAAAAAAATGCCTGGGTTGTTATTTTTAATTTATAGGTTTTTGGGTATTTCTGTCTAGTAGAGAGTTCTCTACTCATATCGCTGCATCTTCAAAAGAGAAAATAATTATTCCTATATTAGGGTAAAATGCACTAAGAATTGGGTGGTTTTGTTTTTTTTTTTTCCATAATGGATGGTTATTGTTTCCTAAAATGTGTAGAAAACCTGAATCAGCAGCAAAAGTGGCACAAGAAAAAAGCCATCTCCCCTTGCCTGGCATAACTCTGCTTTCCCATAACATCAATAACCTCAGCCAGGTCTTTGCTGAGTCCTTCATGTTTCTTCAGCACAGAAAAAAGTTTCTGGGCAGAGATTGCAATTCTCAGGAAAAAATGAGCTGCACTCAGGGCTAGCAAGAAGCTGGGGGTTTTGTGTCTTGTCCATGGCTGCTTGTGGTTTCCCAGGACAAGAGCTGCACATTCTGGATGATTTCCAGCAGCATCTCCTTCTACCAGCTCCTTCTAGTGTGGAGCACCTGTTGGTGAAGGTTTGACCATCCTCAACCACCTCCAAAACCAGGCACAGTAATGAAATCCCCTTACCCATGTTTTTTTCAAATTTAATTTCTTTCTGAGATCAATTTAATTAAAAATTTCAGTTTCAAATTGCTAATTGAAATGCTCTAATATTTTGGGTTTTTTTAGTCTGGTAATAGAGCACTGATTTGTTTCACTAATTGCAAGCCAGGAATTTGGAGTGTTCCATAATGAGATATTTCACAAACAATTTTTGGTTCAATTAACTTCAGGAGTGGGAAAAGCACAATTATTTTCACTAAAGCACATGTTTGTAAAAATTTAATCTGTTCCTCAGATGTACTGGGGAAGATAAAAAGACACATTTGTTGAACAAATCATTTCTCAGCAGACAAGTTCAGGTTTTGCCTGTTGTAGCAATACCTAGTAACCTGTTGTAGCTTCTTTGTGTATTATGACAACAGACAGTGAAATACAGCTAGGTATTAATTTCTTTTTTTTTGCTCTTTTCCCCCCTGTTTTTCTTTTACTATCATTGGTTTAAAAAGCATTTGGATAATGTCCTGAAGAAGATGCTTTAACTTACAGCCAGCCCTGAAGTGGTCAGGCAGTTGGATTAAATCATTATTGTAGGGTCCTTCCAAATGAAATCTCTCCTCCCTCCCCACACAGGCTGCCCTGCAGCGTTTGTGGCTCTGCTCCATCCTGCCCTGAGCAGTCTCCTACAGCACTGCTCTGCTCTCCCTCTCCCTCTCCCTCTCCCTCTCCCTCTCCTCCCATCTCCCATCCCAGTCTGTGGCTGGGACTGCCCTGCAGGAATGAATTCATTGCAGTGAGAGGGGTCGGGAGCTGCTCCCCTCTGGTGTGAAGAGCTGTGTCAGCCCAAAATGTGACAGGCCCATTTTCAAGGTGCTGGTGCCTGTGCTGGCTTTGAGGTGGGACAGCAAACAAACCCTCTCCCAGATCACAGGGGGAGTGAATGGGGCGCAGCTTTGGGGGAGAGCGCTGCACAACCCCAGGTGCCAAGCCCAGCCTGGTGAGGATGGGGTGCTCAGACACAGCCCAGGGCAGGGACAGCCATGCCCAGTGCCCCCAGGACACCCCAATTGTGAGGGCTGCACTAAGGAGCTGCAGGAGGAGGGGTGCCTGTGGCAAGGCCCCTCTCCCCCTCACAGGGCACCCGTGTCCACGGATGTGTGCATGCAAAGCTTTGGAAATTTCCATTTTAATAAAAGCAACCTTGGAGGAGCATGAGCAATAACCTGTCTGTTCTTTGGCACTGACAGTTCAGTTGTCCTGAAAAATGAGATTTTGCGAGCCCAGCGCAGCGCTGCCGTTATCACCCCAGCTTACATCAGCGTGCTTTATTAGGAGACAGCAGGAATTATTCCTCAGACATTAAGCAACGTCTCGCTCCTGCTTTTATCAGGCTGGCCGTGTCTGATTACATCAGATCCAGAGGTAAGCCCAATAAACTCCTGCATCTTTGGGCTCAGATATTTGGGCCATCTACAAACGCTCTGAAATCTGCTTACAGGGTAGAAATTAGGGAGTTCCTGTGCAGCCTTTCCTGCTCCTTCTGCCTTTTTCCAGTTTCCTAGACCTGACCCACATACACATATGTGACCCATATGTGTTATATTAAGGCAGGGGGAACATTACACATGGATCCATCTCCTGAACTTAGCTTTTCTCAGCTGTGGCTCCCTGCTCTGCTCCCTGCTCCAAAGGGATGGATCCTCCCCCAGAGGAGGGTCCCTGCAGCCGTTCACGTGAGGGATGGTCTGTTCTGGCACTCCCTTCTGAGATAAAATCAACATTGCACAGCCTTCATCTCCTGTCTTCACATGTAGGCAGCAGCCAGCCCCAACACCCTGCTTGTACCCTGGTTTTTGCTAACTCAGATGGGACTTTTCATCTCTGAAGGCATCAACAGATTCACCAGCTAGCACGGCTCTTCTAAACCATCAGTGGAATTTCTTTTCTGCTATTTCCACTTCTGCCTTGGGACTGATGAGATCCACACAGCCTGTGGGAAATCCTGTGCTGCTGGTGGCCATCCTGGGAGCCTGGAGCAGGGCATTCCTCTACCCAGGGCTGTCTGCCAGCATCACTTGGAGCATACCTGCAGAAAAAGGTTTCGGTGATTCATTTGGACCTTTAACTCCTTTCCCCTTCTTCCCAGGGTATAAATTTTCAGCCCAAACCCACACAGATGTACTCCAGAGAAGGAAATAATCTGCAGACGTTGTCTGTTCCCAGCTGTCGACTCACCTAAGGGGCCAGTGACAACTACTTGTGTCCTTGCCAGGTTCCAGGGGGACTTGTCTTACTCACAACTTTGTATTTCAGTATTATTCCACCTCACAGTTGTCCAGGTATCTACAGAGCTGTGAATTGTCCCTTGAGCTGTCATGACAGAGAAATGTTTAATATATAATAGTGATTATTTCCAACATATTAATGCCCTTAGGGCTTGTAGGATTTCCTTTCCATAGCTCAGCCTCCTGCTATCTAGGACAGTGCTGTGTAGAGGAGGACACAGGGCAGAATGGGACAGGAAGGTGATTTTTCATTAATAAATATTAAGAATCTGTGGCTGCCCTGTTTCTGGAAGGGCTCAAGGCCGGGCTGGATGGGGCTTGGAGCAGCCTGGTCTAATGGAAATTGTTCCTTCCCATGGCAGGGTTTGGAATGAAATGCTCTTTAAGGTTCCTTCTAACACAACTGTTCTATGATTCTGTGATGGTTCTACGATGTCAAGTAGTGTACAAACACCTTAGTGAACAAACCCATAGACCTGCCAGGTCTGTGTGTGGCCAGCTCCTCTGCAGGGTGTCACTTTACAGAACGATTCTGGGCTCCATCCTGGCCCTCCTCCTTCCCTGCTGGTTCACAGCCTCTGGCTCAGCACAGCCCTGCCCTGGGCACTGGCCTAGGCAGTGCTGCAGCATCCCCAAATGCCCAGTGTCCCTGCTCCAGGACAGCACTGAGCACACATCACACTGAAATGGCTGGGATTTCACTTAAAGCTCTCACAATGAGTCCCCAGGGGAAATTAAAAAAGCAAATTAACAGAAGCATCTTTTTTTTTTTCATAATGCACTTAAAAGCACCAGATGCATATAATCTTTATTTTTGGCTCTCTAGACTTAGGCTTTCATATTAAATGGCAACTGGCACTTGGAAAACCCATACTTAATGCTCTGTGGAGGGGAAAATGTGTGGGCCAGATGCACTGAGTTTATTTTCTTTAGACCAGCTTGCACAGCTTTGGTGGTACCAATTAATACAGATTTCTAGAACTGCAGAGAAAACCAAACACCAGTGATCTTGCTGTTCAGCTATGTTTGAACAGCAGTGCTTGTCACCAGTACAGAGCCAGGACAGGGTTCCCTGGATGGGAGCTGTGGCTGCAGAAGGGACATTTGCTGGGACACTGCAGGCCAGTAGAAGCTGGCTTGATTCATGGCTGATGGGGTACTTAGAATTTCATTTTCCTCAAAACACCCCTTGAAATGAAAGTCATAGAATTAGAGAACCACAGAAAAGGGGTTCAAAAGGACCTGAAAGACCACCTAGTCCTAAGCTCCCCTTGCCATGGGCAAGCAAGTCATGATTGTGGATTTCAAAGGGCAAAACTGTTGCTGGTCTCCCCATTCTGCCTGTGTGGATTTGGCATCACCCTTTGAAGCAGAATCATAAAATATCATAGGTACTAAATATTGTGGCATTGCTGCTCCTGGTGAGATCTTTGGTGAGGGCTTTGTATCTCATTCCCTCAAACTGGTGAGGAAATGGTGCAGTGAACACAGAGAGAAAAATTGCAGTGGGTGTTGCCTTCACACACAGTCGTCGTTCTGGCTGAACAATTTTAACTGTTGATATGAAATCTTCATTTGAGTAAACTCTCAGCTAAATGTCAAACTGCAGCCATTCTCCCTGTAACTGTGCCTTTGAAAGCATTGTTATTAATATTACTGGTATTATTTTATGTGACTTTTATCATGTGAACAGCTCATTTCTCCTTGAACAGTTCATTTCTGTATCTAACTCCAGAAGGAAATCTTCTTCATTTAACTTTAAGAAAAATTCCTTCTTGCCAAACATGGAGAAACAAAGGCAAAAAAAAGGGCAAATGTGTGGTGGTGCCCTGAACACCAAATCACAATGTGATAGCAGACACGGCTCAATGGTTTTATCCATACTTACGTTCCTTGGGGATAAAATCTCTCCTAACAGGGCTGCAGAGGGTGCACACAACTTGGAAAATGCTTAAGCTCTGGAAAGTAAGGGATAAGAAGAATATCTGCTGGCAAGAAAACCAGTTAAAAAAGCAAAGGTATCTCTAATGGAAGGGTTCTGTAGGCAAGCTGCTAATGATGCTGCCCATCACCACATGCCACACACTGAGACGATTATTTCCAATTTGCCAGGAGCTGCATTTTCTATTTTCCACTGGCAGGGCTTCATTTGCCACCCCTGCTGTAATTAACACAGGGACAGAGCTCCGTGTCTGGATGTCCCCACAGCAGGGTGGCCGTGCCAGGTGTGTCCTGGGGGACAGCTGGTGGGGAACACACGGAGAGTGGACACGGATGTGGCAGGGCTGGAGCTGCCCCCTGCCTCTCCAGGCAGCTGCTGCCATATGAGGGTCTGACTCTGCCTGCTCCATCCCCAGCATTTGCTGCCATACGAGGGTCTGACTCTTCCTGCTCCATCCCCAGCATTTGCTGCCATACGAAGTTCCAGCCCTGCCTGCTCCTTCCTCCTCCCCAAAGCCTCGCCCGTGACGCGGCCGGGGGTGGGACGGCCGGGATGGGGCTGGATGGGACGTGCCTGGACGGGAAGGTGGCTGGGCAGAAAGGTGTCTGGAGTGGGAGGGGGCCGGTTGGGAGCACATCCCAGGAGCTGAGCAGCATCAGTGCCAGGGCCCCGAGGGGCACAGGGCACCCCAGGTAAGCTGAGCCGCCTGGAGCAAGCGGCGATGGAGCCGATGCCGCCCGAGCGGATCCCGCTGGCACACCGAGTCCTGCTGGTAAAGCCGAGCTCACTTCGTTTGCTGCCTTCACCGGGAGGGTTTGAAGGGTTTTATGGCGAGTTTAAAGCAGGTTTCACTCTGCTGGCACCAAGCAGGGACGGATCAAGTAACTGCAGCTTGTGTCTCCGCTTTCAAAACTCCTCAGTCTTTCTAGGGAGCCACGGATAAGTTTCCATTATCACTGAAGGGAACGTGCCCGAGTGAATATTATTAGAAGTTTCTATCAGCCTGATTCAGAAAACAGTCCTTTCCTTCATTCTCTTTATGCATTTTTAAAGTTAACTGGCCGCAATTCAAACAGCAAAAACCACAGAATTAAATAAATGGGGCAAATTCCAACAGCCAGAAGTGTAATGAAAGAAATGAGACAAATTTCTTGAGCTGCACCCAACATGAAAATGAATCTCGGCTGCTCATTAGAGACTGCTGAGCAGGGGGTGTTGGCAAATTAAATCATGGGAAGTAGAGGGAGGAACAGAAAAAAGGGTTAATTATCTAAATCTCCTCTTATAAACTGCTAAACTTTTTTTTTCAGGATTGAAGGTGGTAAAAATATATCAGTGGCAAACAGCAAAGCTTCCTTATGCACTTAAAATAAAAAGCGAAGGACTCAGGCATAGCAAAGGAATGGGTAAACAAAGAATACACCATTGTGTTTTCAAGGCGGGTTAGCAGTGAGTAATTCTCATCCAAGGTACATCCAGGAGTTTCCTTTCTTACCATCTCTGGAAAAATTCCCTCTTGGATTCCCCAGGTTAATTCAGATGTTGTTGGGTGTTTGAGTGCTGCTCATCTGGGTCAAGGAGGGGTTGTCTGTCAGAGGCTGGCAAAGTTTTTAAAGCTGTCCCGTCTACTTGTTACCGGTGTTGTACCACCTTGTTTTTCATTAGTGCTCTTTGAAATGCTCAGTTTTGCTATTTTTTCACTTGAAAGCATCCTTGCTGTCTGAGAAGGTGGAGAGCAAGGAGTGTACCAAAGCCAGTCTGCCTTGGAGACTATGGGTGGAAAATCAACCTTGGGATCTGCTCCAGGGGTCACCACTGGTCTTTGGGACTGCCTCAAGGAGAGCAATTATCAGGCGTTGCTAATTGATTATGAATTCTCAGCCATTGCCAATGGCTCTGGTAGCAGCACTCGCTGGAGGAGGTGAATTGTCACCAAGCTTCACCATGCCCCTTCCTGCAGGAGCCTTTGGGATGTGAGGAGATTTGGCCCACGGGCTGCAAAACCAAAACGTGTCACAACTTGGATGTCACCTTTGTCACAGGCAGGGAAGGAAAGTGGGCAAAGCCAAGCAGCTGATGTCATTGGAAAGGGGGCAGGAGAGGGATCTGGGCAGCTGCTCAGCATGATGGCTGTCCCTAGAAATAGTCCCTAGAAATAGTCCTCCCTGCAGGAGAAGGAGAATAAGTCAGGCAATTTGGATCTATCAGGAGGAAATTGTTCCAAGCCCATCTTTCTGAAGGTGTTCAGGGGAGAAGGAGATGGCACCATTGTGTATGACATTCTCATAAACAAGTGAGGAAGATGTGGCCTTGATGCGACAGGGTGGGTGGAAAACTGGTTGCACAGTCAGAAAATAAGTCAGAAGTTCACTGCCAGAAAGGGAGGCAATGGCAAATGGGAGCCTGAGCCTGTTGCTTTTGTTTCTGTTTGTGGTGAGAAGGAGGGACGAGATTATTTGTGTTATTTGATATGCAGCTGGGAGGGACTTGAGCACAGCAGAGATTTCTAATTCAAAGGGACCAGAGAAGCAGTCTGGGAAAAGCCCATGATTTGAATTCCGGTCATGCTGGTGAGTGAAGGCAGCGGGTGCAGAGTCTCCGTGGAGCCAGGGAAATCATCCCGGCTGTTCTGGGAGCCAGGAAAAGCAATGGCTGGGAGGGTTTTATGCTGCACTTCAGCACCAATGGGGTTTGGCTGGAGACAGTCCAAAGGGAACTGTAAAAATAGCAAGAGGTGGCTGGGATGTAACCTCTGCAGGGAAGCCAGATGGGATGGTAAGAGACACCGAGGAAATGCAGTGTGGCCTTCAGCATGGGGTCCCTGAGCAGGGAGAGGGTTCCCCCTTCTCCTTGCCAGGTAGGACGAGATGTGGTGAATTTAAACTGCAGTTTAAGGGAGGATAAACACATCTTTGTGCACTTTTTAAGGTACAGTCTGACACTTCCCTTTGCCTTCCCCGCTCCTCATTCCCTGTAAGCCTGGTTTTAGCACAACGTCTATTCCAGTAACTCTCGTGGCTGTGGTGAATTAGCTACTTAACCCATGGGAATTGTACCATTATCTTCAGAAGAAATAGAAAAATAAAGTGCATTTATAAGGTTTTTATTGTTTTCACCCCACCATCAGCATTCCATTTAAGAACATCAAAAGATTAAAAAAACAGATAGAGACATCTGCCAGTGTCTCTGGAGATGAGTGTTGTACTTTTTTCTAATCCAGAGCCAGCCTTTGGAGCCTCCCCATGCCTTCACAAAACAGAGGAATTTTTTTTTTCTTTTTTTGTATTTCAGAACAATCTAAAGACCTTTTTACTGTGTTTAAACAGAATCCTGTGTCAGCACAGTTAAAAAATGCTGGCACTTGCTCTGCACAGATTAAAGATGATAAATTACCCTTTGCTGCTTGGACTCCATTTACAGTTTATATTGCAAGGTTGTGTAACACTTGGAGGCAGTGGCAGCGCTGGGGATGTGGAGCAAAGTCCAGGTGCAGGCTGGATTTTCCCCTCCAGCACTTTTCATTCCTTCTCTAGCCCTGAGAGCTGCAGGGAGCAGCCTGTCCCCTCCTGCACGCTCCCAGCATGGCTTCACCCATGAGGAGTTTGCTGGCTGATCTTGACAGATATGTGCAGTCATTCCGCCTCTTCCTGGAGCGCTCCACTGAGCACCAGAGCATGCAGGACTTCGTGGAGAGGCACCTGCCGGACCTCATAGCCAGGTAACACCAAGGTGGCCACCCTGGGCTGAAGGACAGCCAGGGCCTTCGCCCCACGGGGCTGCTGGCCTCGGGGAGCTGCCTGGGACAGGCAGATTGCTGTGCCCTGTGTTGGTCTGTGATAGGGCTTGGCTGGAGGTTCCATTTGCACACACACGTGGCTCTGGATGGTGGCTGGCTGGGATGGGGCTGCCTAGCCAGCAGGAGATAAGGCTGCTTTGTTTCCTCGCACACAAACACAGCTGGCCCCGAATCAGCTCTGAAATGCTTTAACAGATACTACATTCTAGCATCAAACTTGATGGAAAGCAGCTTTTTAAAAGCAAGCTTTTCAGGTAATATTTAGGGTTCCTCTAGGATGGCTGGATCGTGCTCCTGCTTTGCCTGCCAGTGTGTGTCCTTTGCTGGACACCTCACTTTGCAGGCTGGCTTGGGAGCAGGCAGCCAGCATCAAATCCTGGCTCTGGGGAGGCTCTTCTCAGGGCTCGGGGCTTCATGGCTCTGCCAAAGCCTCACTCAGGGATTTTAGGAGCATTACACTCGGCCCTCTCCCTCCCCATTTTGCATAATGCAAAACTTCTACAAATAATTTTTAAGCTGCTGGTCCAGACCCAGAGGGCTCTGTTGCTCAGAGCACAGACACAGATAAGGTGTGTACTTGTTTCTGCTTGTATTCCCTCATAATAAAAGAAAAATGCCACCTCTAAAAATTGCCAAAATAATGGGAAATCATGAATGTCCAAAGGGGAAGGGTTCTGAATCCGATCCCTCCTGCCCACTCGCAGGCATGCCTGTGTACACACACATTACATTTGGGTTTTGCCCTGCAAATTTGAGTTTTAATGGGATCTCAGTGTCTCACATCATGCATGGAACCCTCTCTACTGGACAGCTCTCCTAGAATGTATAAATAATTAAATAATGTTTTTCAGTATTGGAAATGGGAAGTCTACAATCAATGTTCTAAGTGTTGGTGGTGGAGCAGGTATGTATGGACTTCAACGCTGATGTGTTTTTTCCTTTTTTTTTTTTCTTTTAAAAAGTAGAGGACTAAAAATTGCAAAAGGAGCAGAATGGGAAATAAGTCTTTCCTTGATAAGTCAGCTCCAGGGGACAGGTGGTGTTAATTGGTGTGTGACAATATCATCTGAAAACAGCTTGTGCCTCCCCACTCTGATTCCTCTATGTCTTCCACAAAAACCTCTCCTTCTACCCCATCACTCCTCAAAGGCAGAGAGAAGCTTTAACTGCTCCATAGGGTTTCTGTACAAAAATAAAACAAGACAAAACAAAAGCAGCAAAAAACCCTACCCAAACCCCAAACAAAATAATGTCTTAGATTCCTCAGAATATTGCATTTTTACTTGCATTACAATATTCTCCCCTGTAACTTTACTGAGGTTATAGCTCCCATCACTGCTGTGTAGGAGCCATGGCTGAGCTCTGCTTTGGCTGTATTTGCTGACCACATCAGTGTACAAGCTCCTCCTGGAGCTACTGACCCCCAAAACACTGGGGTTGAACATCAGCTCCAGAAGAAATCCAGAAGGAATCACAAATAAGAAGTCTGATTCACTGAGTGGAAAAACAATACCAGTAAGATCAAGTGGCTTCATTAAATTCTTGCTTAAGTGCCCCCATAATTAAAACCTATGTTTCCTTCTCTGCCCATTAAGTCACCACGCTTAAATTTTATATGAACAGTTAATCTGGTTTAAATGCTGTAGTCATATCACCGCCAAAGACCAGCCTCAGTTTTGTCAGTCTCTCCTCCATAAAGTAATTGTATGTAAATGGTTGGCATTAGCTATAAAACAGACAGTGTGACAGAGCAGGAACATTGCTCTCCAAAGGAAACCATTCCTCTGGGGAAAAAACAAAAGAAAGAAAAGAGAGAGAGAGAAAGCAAGAGAAAGCAAGAGGGAGGGAGGAAGGAAGGAAGGGAGGGAGGGAAGGAAGGAAGGAAGGAAGGAAGGAAGGAAGGAAGGAAGGAAGGAAGGAAGGAAGGAAGGAAGGAAGGAAGGAAGGAAGGAAGGAAGGATATTTTTAACAGGAACACTTAGTGCAGTTCTTCATCCTGGCCAGAGACAGTCCAGCTCTTGCCATCAATCAATAATGGGTAGGCAAAGCTCACTTTGTGATCTAAGCATCCCCAAATCACCCAACCCCATCTCCTCACTGGCTTGTTCTCAGCACAGGCTGTTGTGAGGCCAGGAGGGAGCTGATCCCCAAATCCCCCCAGCCGACCCTGGCTGCTGTGGGAGGGCAGTGATGGAGCTGCTGCCCCGACCCCACCGCCCCTGCGCTTCGCTGGGAGGAGGCACGGACAAAAAGCCTTTCCTCTCCGCTTTTCCACCTCAGGAGACAGGAACCCATTAGTGCAGTATCCCATCCTGTTACATCCCATCCCACCAGACCCCATCCCATCCCATTCCACGTGCCTTATTGAGCTCACACTCCAGCGCGCCGCACTCTGTACCTTTAAAAACCATAAAAGTCATCAGCGCTGCTATAAAGTAGCAACTGGGCTATAAACTATCCCGTTACGTAAAGTGTTTAATTAGAAACTTAATGGCGAACATAGTGGTAGCCTTTAAAAGGTAATTGTGTTGGAGAGTTTAAATAATTCGGATAGCCTAATTGCCAAATTGTTGATAATGCAAGCTGCCACCGATCTGAGTGTAAAATGCCTGGGGACACTTGTTTGCATATAAAAGAGCTAAGTGAAGTCGTTTAAGGCTGTGGATTAAATTATGAATTAAAGGGGTGGGTTTTCTGGTTAAAAACAGCACAGGGGTGATTTGGCCACACAAGAGCAGAAGGGAATATTTTAACCTATCTGCATATGGAAATAAAAATTTTTTGAATTTTTTTTTTAATCAGGACCTGTACAGCCTTTTCAAAGGACTAATCATTTTATGGGAAGTTGGTAAAGCAACCAAAAATCAAACTATTGCAGTAGTTCAAATTTCAAATTCTGTGTTCCCAAATTCTACCATGGCAAACTACAGAGTACAGGGCTTGCAGGGATAGCAAAGCTGCAGCTACTTCTGCTGCCTCAGAAATTCAATTTCCCTCCCTCAAAGAACGTGCTTCCAGAGATGCCATGTGAATGTGGGTGTTGCTGGTTACTTTAAGACACGTAAGTGTGAGAAAATGCAACTCTTCCCCACTTTGTGTTTTATGTCCTCTGGGAGCTAATGAGCAATTTAGTGTCCAGTGTTTTCCTTTTATTCCTGGAATATTCTGCACGATGGAGCGAATGCTGAACTGGTGGGAGTCCGGGGCTCTGAAAATGATGAGGGTGGGCAGAGGCTGTGCAGCTCCTCCTTCCACAGCCCCTCAGCCGATGGAGCGAATGCTGAACTGGTGGGAGTCCAGGGCTCTGAAAATGATGGGGTGGGCAGAGGCTGTTCAGCTCCTCCTTCCACAGCCCCTCAGTCAGGGCCTGTGTGGCCATCAGGGTGCCCTTCCATTCAGTGCAAAACTTTGCTAATTTGTAGGGCATTTTACAACATGGAGTTTTGTGCAAGCACAAGTAAATCTTCCAGGACAAAGCTAGATATTGTAACACAACCTCTGGATCTATTATTTACTGTAGTTACCCTCTGTTTCACTCTTTCTTACCTTAATTTATTCTGCTGTTATTTTTTCCACCTAAAATCTATCCAAGCACAATAAGCAGAGGTTGGAGAAAGTTGAGCAAGCCAGCTGGATATTGTCCCTGGACCCATGCCTCAGTCAGAAATATCATCCCCCTGAGTTTACTACACTGCAGATGGGGTGAGAAGGCTGAGAATGATGGAGCTATTTTTAAATTTTGAAATCTTGGATCTACCAGTGCATCCATCAATAAAATAATTACAGCTGGCCTGAGCAGTGTTTAGAGAGAACTCTTCCTCAACAAAAACATGAAATACAGGAATCTCTGGGGTATTCTGTAAACAAGGGTTAGCTAAACACAAATGGTATGTGCTCTGTTCATCATTCTTTTGGGGAAAGTCACAGGACACTGAAGACAAACAGATATGAGTATTGTCTCTGATCCCAGTGTAAACACAGTGTAAAATATTCCCTTTCCCTCCCCGACATGACCTTGTAACCGTGAGGTGCTTGGCTAAAAATGCTCCTACTGACCCCTAAGAAATCCTGCCAAGTTTGCTGGTGACTTGGAACCACCAGAACTGGCAGCGTGAGAGTCGGGTGGGATCTCCCCCTCGAGGTTAGACCATGTCCAGAAAAAAAGAGATCAGGCATGATGGCTGTGTCAGGTTTTCCCTTGGCCCTGGTGGTGCCAGCCAGAGGGGAGACATGAACAGAGCTGGGACTGATATTTGCATTTTTCTCAAATCCTAGAGCTCAACCTTCAGTTACAACCTGCTGAGAATACAGAGCAGCTGCTTGGACCTGTGTGGTGCACCCGTACATAAATGGCAGAAATCAATCTGCCAAGCTGGGGGTGTGATGGTGGTGGAGATTTCCTTTGCCTGAGCTTTGTTTGCATGCTCTGTTTTGTGTCTCCTGCTTCTTTAGGAGAGATGGACTTGCAGATCCTCTCAAAAATACGAGCCAGATATCCTGAGGTCACCATCAACAACGATGTGATAGAGCCAAGTGCTGACCAAATCTCCAAGTACAAAGGTATTTCTACATTAAATAAATTAAATTTGCATTAATTATTTTACATGCATTAAAAAGTGTTGAAATGTGAATGACCCTCTGTTCAAATGCCTTCTTGTCAGAACTGTCTCTTAACAGTTAAAAAATTCAAAATTTCATGCTTTTTTTGCCATCATTGCTTCTCAACAATGTTCACTCATTAAAATCTTAGTTTCTCACTGAAAAGATCTCTGCATGGCAAATGCTTGGCTAGACAGACTTTAAAAGCTAAACAAAGTGGGAAGTGATGGGTGATTGTATGGGAAATAAGAGAAATCCCTGCATTTCAGAAAGTTTTTCCACTTCAACTTGTGTTGAATCAGGATCCTTCCCCAGCATCAAAGGGAAAATTTTAGAGTCTCATGGTGATTCTCTCACATCTTAAAAATCGTTTCCAACAAATACCTAAACCTCACAGTGGGACACTAAATTAGTAACCAGGTTTTGAATTAGAAAACACTGGAAGGAAAGCAGGAGTGATAGGAAAGGCTTTTGCCATGTGCTCTGGGGCTCAGAGCTTCTTTCCTTCCCCCAGCCCAAAGGTCTAAGCAGCATTCATGAAGGAAAATGGAAAATTTTCCAAGGAGGATTGAGTGTTAATGAGGGTACTTTGATCAAGTTGCTCTACAAAGTAAGCATTAAACAGCAATTAAATAAAATAAATTAAATAAATTAAACAGTTTGATTATCACTGGATTAGAGCCTACCAGGATGATCCTGGTGTTGAGGGAGGTGACACCAGCCCTGAGCAGAGCACACCTGGCTGGAGAGCCATCCTGAATGGATGTGACAGCAAGGAATGAACCTCATCAGATGAGTCTCTTGCTGGAAATGCTCCAAACCATAGGGAATACCAGGCTGTGAAACCACCCTCTAAATCTCCAGTCTTGCTCTTGCTTGAGTCCTTAAAAATGAAGCATTCCCAGTGTGAATCAGCTTGTAGAAGTCAAAGGGAAAAAAAAACCTGCAACAATCCCTTTCTCTCTGCAGTGAGGTAGCTCAGAATCACTGGAAGCACCAAAGGCTCCCAGGAAAACCTAATTTTTAAAGATCTTTCTCAATTTAACACAGACCTGATCTTTTAAAAGATGCCTTGTGCATCTCCTCTCTTTGTAAGACAGTTGGTGCACTTGAACAAAGAATTTCTGTCCTGTCTGGGCTATGCTGGACTGGATTTGCTCTGAATCTTCCCAGTGGTCCCACCATCTACCACCAATTAACCAGCAGTCCTATCCTGCTGCAGTGAGTTTCCTTCCAGAAGAAAGTTAAAGAAAATATTAAATGTTGTCCTTAAGTTTTATGCTAAACTAGAAATTAAATATTCATCTGAATTTCTTTCTTTAAACCCTCTTATTTGGTAATTAATCATGTCCCCAGCAGCTACCATTAATTAGGTTTTTGAGGCCTAAGATTTTCTGTAGAGAATTAGAAACATTACCTGCACCTCTGAGGATTCAGTAGTTATGTTTTCTGCCTCACCAAATGCTTTCTGCATGGGAAGGAGAAGCCAAGCTCACGAGAGAAACTCCTTACTGGGATGTGCAGTGATAAAAACTCAGGCTCCTCTTAGGCTGTGGCAGGTGATGGAGGCTTTCCTCAAAGCCTCCTGGGCAGGCTGTGCCTTTCCTTCACTCCTGGTGGGATCCCTTGGTGGCCTCACAGCCAAGCTGCATCACAGTGCACATCTGCAGGCAGCCCAGTTTTGGTGGCACCAATCAGCTTCTGACTGGGAAAAGAATCTGGGGCGAGCCCAGGGGAAAAGGTAGGAAAACTTGTCGTAATGGATTCAGATGAATATTTAGGCAGAAATTTACCACAATCCCCTAATGAATTTTTACTTCGTAGAATCTGGACTTTGAAGGCCCAGCCTGGAAAGCAATTCAGTTTTTTTCCCAGCTCCTCCTTGCAGGCAGACCAACAATTAAACTGAACCAGATTGCCCCAGATTATTGGTGAGGGGATAAGAGCCGCTTCTGAGCTTAGAACAGCAAATTAAATCTGAGCTGCCAGTGCTGGGCCAGTGGCTGATAAATGGAAGCTAGCAGAGTACCAGTGGCAGCATCTGAAAGGGGTGGCCCATTTCCAGCCACAGAAGACAGGAGATAAGCACTGATGGAGCATTTCTCATCTGCCTGACGGGGACGTGTCCAAACCAGAGCCCGAAAGGAGGAACGCTGTCACTAGTGGTGTAAAGGCACTGGTCTCAGCAAACTGTGCTGCTCTGAACATGTGTTCTGTAGCGAAGGCTCAGCCTGCCTTTGGGCCATGTAAGTTTTAAATTGATGCTAACTCCAGTGAAGCACAGGAACTGGATCAGACACTGAAACTTTGTCCTGCAGCAATCCTGAGTGCCAGGCGGCAGCGCAGTGGGATGAGCTCCATATGCCAGCAGAGGGACATTAGTATTCCCTACATTGTGAAATTACCTCTCAGTTTTGCACCCATAAAAACAAAGGGAATGCAGTGATGAGCCAGGCCCTTGGTGTAACTTATTCTTTGAACCCACTTCTCCAAATTTCTGTTTTCCTCAGTTGCTGATGTGCACTGTACCGAGGTCTGAAGACACTCCATGTGTCACTCCTTAAAGCTCTTTCCTTAAAACACTGTCATCCCTTTTGCCTGAAGCAGCTGGTCAGGACTGTGGGCTTCTGAAAAATTGTTTCAACACAGAAGCCACTGAATGTCAAGAGAAGGGTCCCTGCTTTTGGAACAAAGCTTCTTCCCTCTCCTGCCATTCCAGTTATACAAATTTAGAAGAACACATTTGTTTTTTCTGCCCTTCTCAAAATTTTAATCTCCATCCTTGAGCACCTGTTTTTATTTGGGGAAAATCCACCATGGCCTGACTCCTGCTCAGCCATGTGGGTTTTGTGTGGCCCCTACATAAGTGAGGCCATGAATCCTTCTATTCACCATGAAATGTGCTGCTCCTGGCCTCATAACAATTCATCCCATCAACATCTTTTAATTCAGCTTGAGCCTGTCATGGAGAAGAAATAAATTACTTTTTTTTTTTTTTTTTAGCTCAGGTAAACACCAGAGGAGCACAAATGAGGGAGCAAAGGGAAAAGCAACAGACTCTCTTAATATTTTGTCCTATAAAATCCTCTACAGCCTTCTCCTCACATATGAGCTCAAGGTTTAAGATATTCCACTGTTGTGTTAAACTGGTACCAAAACTCTCCACCTAAACGGGGCTTTTGGATGTGTTAAAGCTCTGAGTGGAAATCAGCCCCATATTTGCAATTGAGATAACTAATTGAGATAACTTCTCCTCCATTTCAGAGCGTGTGGCTCAGGCATCAAACCTCGAGAACATAAAGTTTACCTGGCACAAGGAGACAGCTAATGAATATGAAAGTCGAATGAATGCAGAAAAGAAGACTAAAAAATGGGACTTCATTCACATGATCCAGGTAAGAGTCTTTGCAAAGTAAATGCTGCCAAAGACTCAGATGTTAAAAGCATGCATGAAGTATGTGACCTCATTATCCACTCGTAGGGGAAGATAGGTGAGTTTACTTCCCAGTAATTTGAAGGGCTTTAGCATAAATGAACTGCAAAAATGAAAAGCAGCTTTGAGCACAGTAGTCCTATTAACCAGGCTGTGGGTGGCAGTCAACTAAGAATACATTTTAGCTGGTGTCTTCAAAAGCTCCTTGTCCTCTCCATGAAATTGCCTTTGTATTTCCAAGTTCACTGAAGCCTTCACTGAAGAAAGGCAAATCTCTTTATCTCAGGTTGATGAATGAGCACGAGCTCAGTCCTGGCAGGGCCAGAGAGCAGGCAGGGCATGACAGCCCTGGGCTGGAGTGTGAGCCCACTGCCCACACCTTCCTGAGGTGCCTCGTTGTCCCTGCTTTTCTGTCAGGATTGTCCCCCTCTGGTTCCTTTTAACAATGCTATAGTAGTCACCAGGATGGCACTGCACGTCTCTAAGCATCTCTGCCTTTTCCAGATGCTCTACTATGTGAAAGACATCCCAGCAACTCTCCGGTATTTCCACAGCCTCCTGGAATCACAGGCAAAGCTCCTCATCATCCTGGTGTCAGGTGAGAGCTGCTCCAGCAGCACTGCTCAGTCAGGAAGGGCTCTGAGGACCTTTGGGGTTCCTGTGTGTAGCACAGACCGCAGAGGTGAACAGACATCCCCTGAAACCTGCCCACTGCCTGTGTCTGTGTGGGTGATAAAGACCAGGGATTTATGAGCCAAAACCCCCTATCATGGGCACAAAACATCTCTCACTGCCCTTCCCCATCCCACAGCCTGCCCAGTGAGGGATGGCAGCAGGGGCCCTGCAGCAGGAGAGGCTCCATCCTGCAGCTCTCACTCACAGGAGCCCCCTCAGCCTCTGCTGTGTGCTGGAGAAGGCTTTCCAGGCTGGGCACTGCATTTTCTCCCTCCCAGAGACTTGTGGCATTAAGCAAACGGCTGCGGGGGGCTCGGAAGTGCCATACAGCAGGTGTTGGAGCACATATGGTTCATTTTCTTTTCAAGCTGCCCGTTTCCTTAATATCATCATTTTGGGTACAAAACAGCGTTCTCAGGCTGTTTCAGATCTCGCAGAGATGCTCTGTGGTCAATCCAGCAGGAAAATGTTGGAGCAGGGTAAACAACAACCTTTTAATACTGTGGGTAAGGTATACAAGAGACAGTGCAGTGGTGGAGTCTAATTTGACTCTAGAAAACCTTTAATTTGCCTCAAAAGCTGTGGAAATTTCAGCTGTGTAAACAGTCACATCTAGCAACTCTGAGAGGTAAGTTAAGCATTATTTGTTCAGAGGTTTAAGCTTAATTTCACATTGAATTTGGCCACCTCTGCAAATATAATGAAGATCCTTTTATTTTGTTCATGAAGGATCCACTCTGAAGTGACACTTCTGACCTGAATTTATTCAACTACGTTTTTTTCCCCAAATGTTTTTGGTTTGAAGTGCTTTCAAGCAGTTTACAACAAGAAATCTGTATTTGAAATTATTTTAAAAAACCTGTTCACGTTCTTTGGCTGAACGAGAATAGATCACAATATCAGACTATTGCTGATTACCTGCATATAGTTAATTAAAACTCTCTACCAGTTGCTTAACCTGTCCCTTTGGATATTCACAAAATGTGAATACGGGAAAGAATGTGTGCCTATTCAAAATTAAAATTATTAAAGTTCTGAGTTCACGAAAAGTATTTGAAGTCCTCTCTGGGCCAGATGACTCTGTGTTTTCTGATGGAGCAGAAATTGCTGGGGGCAACAAAAAAGTGGGAGGGAGGAGCAGGACTCAGAACAGCAGAGAGGAAAAGAAGGGGAAAACCTTGAGGAAAACAAGAGGATAGAGAGGGGAAGGAAAAAGTGCCATTGGTCGGCTGCCACCGCCCTGCAAACAAAAGCAGAGCCATGTGCTGAGCCTTCCCAGGGCCGTGCTGGTAATGCTGCGTTCAGGTAGGGGATAACTCTGAGTTCAGGTAGCTCGGCTCTGAGTCACACAGCTCTGACACCAGCACATTCCCTGCAATTAGTGCTCTGCATTCCATTTCCACCAGGTGAAAGAAAATATTGTCGCCTCTCTTCTAAACACCAAACTGTTTATTTGACTATAAATAACTGTTTGCAGATAAAGCAACTGCAAAACCACGAGTAACTGGTTTTAGTACCTAGGGAGAATTATTGTTGTCGCTTTCGAGGGCTGCTCATTAGGCTCAAAGTTATTTTCATCCTGTCCAGTCATTCTGAGTAATCATTCTAAAATTATTTACAGTAGAAATACCAAATCAGAGATCCAGGCTGGGGGAAAATAAAGATGTGAAGATGTGCTTGGGGACTTTTCTACTTACCCAGCTGGTTTGTTTAATAAAATGTCTCTTGAGAAGAGGTACAGAAGTGTGAGCTACTCTGGCCTCAGCTGGAGGCTCAGGGGGGCTGCTGGAGCTCCAGGGTAGGCGCCCACCCACTCCTGCAGCCCCCAGACCTGAGGAACAGAAGCAGGGGCAGCCAACTCCGCCGTGTCCCAGGACACGTCCCAGCTCTGGAAAGATCCCACTTGCAATGAAGACAAATGCTAAAAACCCAGACAATCTAAACTGCTTTCAAATAGTGTTTTTCCTCAACTCTGAGTGTTTTTCTGGTGGTTTATCTCTCAGGAAAGAGCGGCTGGGAAACGCTGTGGAAGAAGTATGGATCTTCCTTCCCGCTTGAGGATCTTTGCTCTTATGTTTCCTCTGCTGATTTGCCAAGGATGCTGGATTCAGCTGGGCTGAAGTACCAGCTCTATGAGCTCCCATCCCACATGGACATAACGAGCTGCTTTATTGAAGGGGACAAAGATGGGGAGCTCTTGCTGGATTTCCTGACAGAAACACTTGATTTTGCTAAAACTGCCCCTCCTGAACTAAAGCGTCAGGTAATGGAGGAGTTAAGAAAGCCTGGGTGCAGTGAAATCAGAGATGGGAAGGTGTTGTTCAATAACAGCCTGGGTGTAATAGTGGTTGAGCCATGAGTTAACCTCTTCTTCTTTGTCCAAAGCAAAGAGATACAAACTGTTAACAGCTGAAATGCATTTTTTCATCTTTTATAAATGGCTTAATTTACTTCAGCACTGATAATAACTTTTGGAGCTTGTTAAGAAATCCGTATTGACAGCTGTTAAGTGAGCTTTAATACTTGATTAATTCTGCGCTAATCTATGACTGTGTAACTGACTAGGCAGTAAATTGTGCTTTATCATACAGATGTTGTGTCATCAGCTGTAACTCAGACCACCCACTCAGGCACTGCAGGAACCTAACCATTTCCTAAGGAATAATCCAGAACTACATGTGGTTCCTCCATCTTCATTTAAAAACTCTATGCAGACTAAACAAGCAAATTGCAATTTCTTGGTGCAGCTGGCAGGAGTGCAGGCTCAGAATGACCAGCACTGGGTGGATCTTTGATGGGATTTCTTGAGCTTGTGACTTCCAGATCTCATACCTGCAGCTACTGTGAAGATGGCCTCACACCTGTATGTTCAGTGGCTGCCTGCCTCTGCAGCATCTCCATCTAATGGCACTGCTTCCCCTTTCTGTATTTTTTACTTTATGATGTATCTGCAGAACAAATTGTGTGCCAGGTCCATAGTGGCACTACAGGAGGGAAGATAGTTGAGGCACAGGGTTGGTAACAAATGTCCTGGAGAGGTGGATTTCAGTGGTGAGCCCTGATGCAAAGTCTTTGTTAGGAATCAGCTACTGCAGTCGCACAGAGCTTTTTTTGGTGTTTTTAATTAACCACACAATGCTTCTGGTCCCAGCCTTCCCCTGGCCTGAGAGCTTTGTAATAAGGAAAATGTAAAAATAAACTCTGATACCAAAATGACTGGTTCCAGCAGCATTTTTTTTTTCATTTTCAATGGCATTGTGTCAGGTAAATCTATTCACTATACAAGGTATTCAGCAAGAAGGGGTTCCACCTCCTCAGCCTCTTCTCCATGTGAGGCTGTTGTGGTTGATGCATTTGTTTTGCTAAATGATTTTATAGTTTTCAGAACTGTTTTCTCTCTGCAAGGCACAATACATAGTGGGATACAATAGAGTCGCTTGAATGGATTTAACAGCCTGAATACTCAATTTATCCCCTGAGACAGGTGTGATTTCTGCCATTGAAATAATTTGATTCAGTGTTGAAATGGTTTACTTTAGGTAATACTTTAGCTGCAAGGAATTGTGTTTTATTTTTGCACACACATTTCTGATACAATATAGATTATTAATCATTTGAAGTGATTTCAAAAGATCATACTGGGTGTAATAGCTGTTTATATTTATTTTAGGGCAAGTTATTTGAAACACAAATTTCTCCTCATGCTCAAATGTTAATTCTGGTGGATTTTAGAACATTTCCATGAAAATCCTCTGTTGGACAGAACAAAATTTATTACCACTTTACCCAGTTCTGTGCTCAGCCTCCTGCATTAGAAGACCTCAGTGTATCTGTGAGCTGCTGTGGTCACATGCCAGAGCAGGAATGAAGGAAAATCTCCCATTAGAACAGATTGCTGCACGCATTTCTAATGGCAAACAAATTAAAGGTACATTTATTTTCGTGGCTCTTTTGGGCTGTCAGTGACCTTTTCTAAATGGTGCTTGCAAAGCAGGTGATTGCTGAATATTGCCACATCAACCCTGTCAGGGGTGAGATATCTCAGGGAGCCACAGAAATGGCAGAACAAAACCAAAACCCACTAATTCAGCAACAAAACCCAGCAACAAGATGCCCTTGAAGATCCTGCTGTTTTATTGTTTATCAGACTTTAAAAAAAAAACAACAAAACTGAAAAAACAACAGAATGAGAAAAAGGGGTTTTAGCAGTTTTGGAGGAGGCTTGGTCTGAAAATGTGGGAGGGAGCTGGAAAGATGAGAAGCAGCAGAGCTGACCTGGAGAGAACAGAGGAGGATTTGACCACACACACACAAAAATATTCAGTGTGGATGGACGCAGAGCTTCTTCCCCTGTTTTGCTTCTGAGGAGAATTTAATTAAAAACTGGGAGGGCGAAAATACAGTAAAATCAGTAAACGCCATTTTGTATCTTGCAACTGCTTGTGTTAAGGGGCAACTGGGAGAAAACTGAATCAGCAGAGCACCCTTAAGGGGTAAATTAGTTTTAATTTTAAATTTGTAACACACTTAACACATTTTCAAGAAGCAAGTACTGTAAGTATTATTTAGAAGGAAATGAATGTGGGCAAGTGCAATTTTATGCTTATTTTACCATAAAAACCAAAGGATATTTTGTAAATCTCTCAAACAACTTCCTAATAGAGTGGAGAACCACATTTTCATGTGAGAATCACTCTAAATTGTGCAGTGAGACTTGGGAAGTACAGTTTGTCCATGGACTGGGATTTGCACAGCAGTCTGTGCCAGGGCCTCATCACCTTTAGGAATTTTTCCTTAATCTCTAATCTAAACCTGTCCGCTGTCAGTTTGAAGCCATTCCCTTTATGCTTTCATTAAAAACCTTGTAAAAAGGTCAAACCCCAGTTCCATATTTTCCTGCCTTGCAGCCCTAAAAAATTAATTTGCAAGCTTTCTACAGTGCTTCATTGAGAGCAATGGTATTAAACCAGCACAATACTGATTGGATCTAGTTTGGTTTCAGAATACCTGTATTAAAAATATACCAGAAATGATCCTGACAGCTCTTCTTGCATTGGTGTCCCTTTCTGGCTAAATATGTTTGAGATATGAAACGTGACCCTGAGTAAATGCAATCCTTAATACTGAATCTCTGTTTTTCTCAAAGATGGCTCTGAGCAGTGCTTGTTTTTAGATTGGGAGAGTTTCCTTTTGCTTTTAATTTCATGAGCACATAAACCTGGAATAAACATTCTAACACAGGTGCAGGAGAAAAAAAAAAGCTGGAAGGAGGGAGGGAGGAGGAGGAAGAGGAGGGAGTCTTTTGAAACAACAGGCAAACACCTGGGCCTGTGTCCCTCTGATAAGTAAAGGAGAGCTTGTGGCTCTGATGCTGTGTCAGGTGATCGTTTCCCAAAGGAATTCCCGTGGGAGGTTTGCTGTGCAGGGAAGGGAATAGCCCGATGTCCGTGAGTGAGGCACGGCTTTGGAGCGATGCCTCAAAGGCTGGGGAGGAAACCATGGGGGAGGAAAAGGCTGATCCCCTCCAAAGGACCCAGGCTTCATGCACCCGTCCCTCCACATCAAACACGTCTGCCCAAGCAGCTCCAGGGCTGTTTCTTTAAATCATACATAGAAAAATATTCTCACTGCTCCATTAATTACTACAGCAAATTGAACAAATGCGCTCACGGCTCGGCTGCTGTCACCACTCCTGCATTGGGGTAATTCATGCTTGCAGCCCATGATAGGATTTTTAATGTCATTACACAGTAGGGCAAAGTCTTCATTTTTAATAAAAATACAAATGCTGAAATGAAACGGATTAATATCTAATTTTACATCTTCATTTACATGATGTGCAAAATTATCTTAAATATTTGTTATGGATGGAGTGGCTTTCCACCAATTTAGGCTTTTTTTTTTCATACTGGAGAATGTTAACAGAAATTGTAGCATAAATCATTGCCTTGTAGAGTACCAGAAGGTGCATATAAAAACCCATATCTTTACTGCACATATTTCCCATTAACCATAATCTATTAGTAATTGAAGTTCATTACAAATTCTTGTAGACTTTATTGCTATCATGCTGCATGACATAGTGAACCTGGCTTGCATAACAAGAAGTCCTTGCTGGGAAATATCCTATTAACAATGACAGTGCATTTGTCATTGTGATAATAAATCCAAAGCTGCCTGTAGATTATAAATTATTGCGGCACCATTTCCACTGTTGTAGTTTAAAAGTTTTGTCAGCACTTCCATTTTCCCCTCTCTTTATGGGCAGTTATAACTTGACCATAAGAATCTGCAGCGAGCTGAATCCCATCTTACAAGGTCTCACTCTCAGAGAGCATTTCTTCCCCCAGTGAGATTCATATTTCATCCACATGAAAACCTTTGAGGCAGAAGCTGTGTTTGTGACAGATTTTTAGGTTCTGCATTTGCACAGATTTTAATTGGAAAGCCCAGGCCAGTTGACAAGTAATTTGTCCATGATATTTCTAAAGATTGTGGCAAAAATTAAAAAAAATCCAGCAAAACAAAAAGACGGGAACTCGTCTGAGCTGAATGCTCGCAGGTTCAGCACCTGAAAGAGCTTCTGTCCTTATCTCCAGGTGCCAGAGACTTTGGGGAGCCATTGGGTAAACCCTGCTTCTCTTCAAAGGAGAAACTGGAGAGAAATGGTTCTCCCCATAGGCCTCACAAAGGTGTTTTGAGGATTAATTACTAAGGCAGAAATCCAGGCATGCACTCAAGTCATCCTTCATCATGTCTGCGCGGTTCTTTCAGCCCTGTGTAGGTTTTAAGTGTTATTAAAAGAAAATTGCTATAGAGTTGAACTTTAAGTGTTAATTATGACTCGAGATATAAATGACATCAGGTCAAATCTTTCACAGTTTAACTCCCTAATTGACTTCAGCTCTCTGCACCAAGGGATATCTCTCTAGCTGAATGCATCTGTCTATCACATTTCTCAAGTGCCTATAGCAGTGCATCCAATTAGCTGGACGTAGCCATTATGCCTCAACAACTCCTAAATAGTGCAGGATGAAGCCTTCATCTCCCTGAAATAATCAAGGAAATTTTACCTCTCACCAGGCCAGGTTTTCACATCATCCTGCAATACATGCTCTGTTTTTAAGTACTGTTTGCAGGTGTGGATAACGGATTCTGAAGTAAATATGATCATTTTCTTTTCACATCAATAATGTCCTTCATCTCACAATGCCCCACATTTCTTTAAAATCTTGATATGCAAAATCATTTTGCTGCACCTCAGTGGTAAGTGGTCTCCTGTGTGAAATTCAGCAGCTGTTGGATCATCCACGGCACCGTTTCCCAGCGATTTCTGGCAGCACGAGGAGGAGGAAGTTGGCAGTCAGATGCTGAGGAGCAGAAAGCAATTTCCTGGGCTGGTACTGAGCAGGGGCACGGGCATTCCAGCCAAAACTGTAATCAGCTTCCCCTCTTCCTTGGCAGGAGAGTGGTGGGACGTTGGGCTGGGATGTGGGGTTGGCTCAGGGTGAAGCCCTGGCGCATCCAACAGCTCACACTGGTGGTGGGACAGGAATGTCTGCCATGGATGGGCTTGGCAGCAGCTTTGTGTGGGAGTGTCCTGGTGCTGCCCAGCAGAGCCCATGTGGAAGGCAGGGATGGATCTGATGGGTGTAAGGGGAAAGAAGATGTCTCCCTTTTTTGCTTTAACGGGAAGCAAATTGCTCTTTGAACTCACAGATGGATGTGAGCGGTACCCAACAGAGTACCCAGTGAGTGTGTGGTACTGGTGTGAATCAGGATGGTGCTTTGTTCAAAAGTGGTGAACAGCTCTAAAAAAATTACCACAAAAAAATTGTTACAATGTATTGCAGATGTCTTACCCAATGTTGTGTGCTTTGTTTGTATTATCTGAGCAAAGAACACCAAAATCCAAAGAAAACAGAATTAAACAAATTAAACACTCTTTGAAATCCCTAAATTTAAACCATGTAATATTTCCCATTTTGAAATCCTTCAATCTAAAACATATCATAGTTTTCCACTCAAGCAGAATAGAGGGACCTAATATCTTTGTGACTCTTAGTGCTATAAATACATTTTGATACTTTTATAACCATGATTTTACAGAGGTCACAGTGAGGAATCATTTATTTTGGTGAGGGTAAGTAGGCTATTGGCCAGCAGATATAATCTCTTTGTTTTCTTAAAAGAAAATGAAATGACAGCGTTTGGAGGCTGTTTCAAGGATCCCGTGTGGATCCTGGCGGAGATGAATTAGTGGCCAGTGTATAGGTGATCTTGCCAAAAATGAATAGCAATGCAATTTATCATACCCTTCTGTAATTTATCTCACAACCATGTATTAGATTAGATAAAGACAGAAAGACATGTGAATTGGATGGACTGGACTAATACTGAAAACTTACACCTGCTTTTATTGAGGCTGACAGGAAGATTTCTGTTGCCTGCATTGCAAGCAGGATTTGGCTTCACATTTTTAATTTGCTTTGAAGTATGATCTTGTCCAGCAATGAGAAAAAAGCTAACTCAACATTAAAGTTTGTTGATTGTGTCTGCTATTTCTTATTCAATACAAATTTGTTCCATCATATATTTCACATTCAATCAATTAAAAAGAGTAAATCTAAACAAAAAACCCTCAACACTCAGAAGCTTAAAAAGAAAAGTAATAAGCAGCTGTGAAACTGCTGCAAACACTCATTACATGCTACACTGTTTTCAAGGTAACAAACCAATAGTTTATTTTGTCCCCTTCCAACAAAATCCATACTTCAAAATCCACTTTTCTTACCAAATCGGTCTGTCTGTAAGACAAAGAGCCTGCAGCTGGGGGTGTTTACCTAGAACAGCAGAAAGATGTGCTACACTGCCTTCAAATTCAGGAACAGCACCAGCTACCTTCTTCAGGCTCGTTGGGAGCCAGTGATTGATATCTGTTCTTTTGCATTGCTTTCCTCTCATATCTCTTTGTCCTGCTGCTATAATCGATCACAGATTTTTCCATCAGGCTTCATGTCAGATTAGGACAGTGAACATGACTGGCACAGAACAAACTGCTTCAAAGTGCACCCAGGCAAGGCTGGGACTCGAACTGCTCTGAAAGAGACTGGTTTGGGCACATGCACAAAGACAGTGCAGCAGCAGGCAGCCAGAAATATGTCTGCTTTTCTGGCAGGGCTTTGGGATGGCTGCGTTCTGTGGAACCTGTGGTGATCACATTTCCACTGTGGGGTGGGTGTTTAAGTGAAGGGCAATGCCTGGCTCATCATTTTCCTGATTCAGGCAGAAATTTCTGCTTAGGACTCCATGGATGTACCTGGCAGGACCTGCACATGTTTTCTGCCTGAGGGCTGGGATTGCAAAGTCACACACAGCTTTTGTGTCTTGCTTTATGTGTGCTATCTACAGCTGCAAGGAGGGAAAGCACAACAACTTTTCCCTGAGTAGAAATAGATTTCAAACATTCATTGAGACCAGTCTTCCCAGGAAAACTAAAATATCAGTCCCTTACTTAAACAGGTCTTTGGGGGGGGTTACTGCTTATTTTTACAGTGCCTAGCACAACGGAGTCTCCATCTTGGTGGGTGTTTTAGATGCATCTGTTGTATAAATAACAATTTTCATTTTAATGTGAAGAACAGAGCACTGTTTAGAGAAGAGGGCTGTAAGGATTTGATCCAAATTTGGACCAGTGATCACAGATGAGTTTGCTGACAGCAATTGCCCCATGGATGCTGTTGCTCAGATCTACAAATCCTGAAAGAGGAGTTGACCCATGGCAGCTGGGTGACCTCTGGGACTTCTCCTAGAAGAGGAACAGGTGTTAAACTTTTACCTGGGTTCAAGAGGAGATGAAAATGTAGTGAACGAGAAGTGTTGTGAGGAGGATCACCCAGTGTCCCATGCAGGACATCCCTGACCTGAAATAGGTGCAAAATTACTGAGGCAAATTATCCCATGTGCTTGCCCTGTTCATATAAGATACATCAGAGAGTCACTGCTGGGTACCAGTGACCACAGCTGGAGAAATACTAGGTAAATAATCATGATAGTCCAACCATTTAGAGCTTGTTGTGACCCATGTAACAACCGTCCCTGGAGGTGCTGTGAAACACACTGTGACACAGAGGTGTTGTTACCCATTTGACACAGCAAACCCCTTTTTCCTAACAGTGACTGGCATCTGAACCCAGGACCAGCATCAGGCCACTGCAGGCAGTGCTTGCACAGGAGCATGAGCTCTGACATCCTGCATTTAATCCCAGGGAAGACACAGGCAGTGGTGCCTTAGTGTAATGCTCCTAAAAAAATTCTGAATAACAGGCTTTTTGCTCTACATGTGTAAAAAACAGGCACTCCTGGATTTTGCCACGTGAGAATGGGTGCTGAGAGTGCCTGAAATTACAGTTTTCTGGAAAAAAAAAAAAAAAAAAAAGAAAGCCTGAGAAATCTTTTTTGAGAGTCAGCAGACACAGAATATTTCCATCAGGAGCTATTACTGGGACAGGGATCTTTCCAGAAAGATGTGAAGTGCTGCTCAAATGGATGTGCTGCCAGGGCAGAGGGCAAACTGTGAGATAAATACTCAGGTGCTCATGGGCTGCTGTAATGCTGCACCACGTAATGGTCTGGGGGGTAAAAAGACAGGATTGGAAAAAAGTACAACTAAAATCTTGTACTCTGCCAGAGACAGGGTTTTCAGCACAGACTTTGAAGTATTTCTGTGTCCTACAGGTCCTGGCTACTCTTCCTCTTGCCTTGCTGAGGTTCTGAGGCTGTGCCTGAAGACAGCAGGAAGAAACAGGGGTCTGCTGGAAGGCAAAGGATGATGGCCAAAGAAATCTGGAGTTTCTTACCTTCAGGTGAACCTCAGGCTGAGCAGCTGATTTGAACTGTTGGGCAGATAACCCACACAGCAGGAAAGGTTAACCCAGA
Organism: Pyrgilauda ruficollis; assembly: GCF_017590135.1. Classification (NCBI taxonomy): domain Eukaryota; kingdom Metazoa; phylum Chordata; class Aves; order Passeriformes; family Passeridae; genus Pyrgilauda; species Pyrgilauda ruficollis. Next base: position 3,677,831 of record NW_024524377.1, on the reverse strand, counting down.
TTAGTGAGGGAAACCTCATTGTGGGATGATTTATGGAGAGGGTACCACTGCCCTGTGCGCACGCAAGGGCCACAGATGCTGTGGTTTAGTGCTCAAATGGCTCATCCCTGTGTGGGGTCATTCATCACACACTGCTTTGGACTCCCAGGCCAACACATATAAAAGTCTGTCTCACAACAGGCACAGCCTTTTCAGCTCCCATCTGCCCACAGCAGCCCTTCCAACGCTGCTAATTACATCCCTGCCCTTGATTATATCAGCTACAGCTCACCCCAGAGCCACAGCCATACTGGTGTGCCCCAAGGAAGATTGTGTAAATAAACAAAAACAAACACAGAGTCTCTGTTTCAAAGCCTAGAAGTTGGAAGCTCAACCTCTGGACAGCCACACTCCCATTGGTGTTCCAAGACTGCTTTATTTGTGTCAATTTTCTTGCTGTAATTCAGTTTCTCATGGATAAGTGGCAGGATGCTCCCACTAACAGTGCAAGGAAGGAAGGAAGGAAGGAAGGAGACAAGAATTATGAGCTTGTGAGGGAACCACAGGAGCAGCAAAGCAAAGCTGATGCTGTGACTGGACTGTGGTGGAGAAAAGGCTGAGAATTCCAGGTCTTCCCAGAACAGGTGTATAAGGGGAAATGGCCCTCTCAGGGAAGAGCTTCCTCTCAGTTGTTATGAAAAGCATGAAAAACAATCAAAACAACCGAAAAATAGGAAGGTCTCTTCCTTTTTTTTCTTCTTTTTTTTTTTTTTTGTTTTTTTCTCCTAGTGTTTTGCTGACCTAGACAGAGGTAGGGGGACAGGTCTGGCCAAATGCACAGGTAAAACTTGCTCTGTTTATTCACCAGGAACATGCTCTAAGGCAGCACTTGCAGCCCAAGCCCTTGGAGGAGCCCAGGCTGTCAGCAAAGTGCCCTGGGGCCATGCCAGGGGCAGAGCTGCCCACACCCTGCCAGGGGAATGCCCAGCAGAGGGGTTAAATTACCATTTTTAGGACTTAGGTGTTTATTCTGGTCCCTGGACATCTTTGTGGCCGGGGGAGAGGGCCAGGACACCCAGCAAGGGCCTGCAGTTGTGCACACCCCAGCACTTGTCCCTTCTCCAGAGGATGGTGAGACCTGGTGGTGGGAGCTCCAAGAGCACAGGGAGATGGCTGCTGAAGGCTTTGTAGGCTCACAGCCATGGTGAGATTTAGGAATGGGCTTAGAGAACAGGAGACATTCAAAAAAAAAGCTTATAATGCCTGGAAAGGAAATTTTGTGAGTGTGCGCCTTAAAAAAAAATCTGATTGTACCAACAGAGTTAACATAAAAGGAGCAGGGAATAGGAAATTGTGTAATGGAGCTCTAATTATAATTCCTTTTGTTTTCCTAAAGAACATTAAAAAGCCATGATGTGACCAACGACTCAAGCCCAAAAAATACTTCCAATTTTATTTTTACACTCATGGGGGCCCCTTGTTAATTTACAGCTAGTGAAATTATAAACAAAGCTGATCTTCTCATTTGCATCTGACACTATAGAAATGGTAATTTTTAAAAGGTTACCCAGAATTAGTGCAAAGCTTTGATTTCTGTCATTAGCATATTTAAGTCTAGCTTAAGCGAGGTTTCTTCCCTGAAACACACATTTTGTTAAAAGCTGTTTAGTGCCCATAATCATTCTGCTGCTCTCAAAATATGATGCTCTAGCAGGCCAGAGCCAACCTGTGCACATGAAATAAGTTTAGTTTAATGTTGTATTAAAAGGGTTTGGTCTCTGGAGCAGCCACTCTGCTCAATAACATGTAATCATATGCCTTCTATTTAGCTTCCTTTTAAAATTGCCCCATACAAGCAATGAATCCAGTTTAATTAAACGTTCTTTTAAACAGCAAAAAATGACACTGGTTTGTATCTTAAAAAATCTACACACCACGGGGCACCCTCAAGACACAAAATCCTAATAAAGAGGATGTAAGACCCACAGCTAATAACAGAGAGCCAGTTTGACATTTGCAGGGTAATTTAGGGAACCAAGTGCTTCCTTACAGGCTTCATGTGGCTGCAGTGCCATTTAATGGAAGATGAAGAGCCATGTTTATAATAAATGCTAATAAACAGCTAATCTGAAAATTAGACTAGCATGTGGCAGAGGGCTGTTGTGCATGTGTAATAAATGCTGCTCAGTGCTGGCTGGAGCCTGTCAGCTGATGCTGGAATCCTGCTGCAGCATTAATCAGCAGCATTAATCAGGGGTGGCCAGGCAAGGCTCAGCCTCCTGCACCCCCTGAGTCCCCAGGCTGCACACAAGGTGTGCAAAAATGCACATTAACCCTAAGGGTTAACAAGGCCAGGAAAGGGGCACTGCAGGTGCTCTTTGCAGAGCTTAAGACAGCTCTGAAGCCCTGACATTCAGGGGAGTGGCTCTGAGTTCAACAAGTGCTCAGTTCTCATCCCCACAAGGGGTAAGGAGAGGCATGAAACCTCTGAGTCCAAGCTGGATGGGGCCCTGAGCACCTGGTCTAGTGGAAGGTGTCCCTGCCCATGGCAGGGGCTTGGAACGAGATGATCTTGAAAGTTCCTTCCAACCCAAACCATTCTATGACTGACCAAGCATCCCCTCTCTGCTTTATTTTTCTCTGGTAGTGTAAATCTGGTCTAAGCCTGGCCAATAAGTAATTTAAATCCTCTTTAATTGAGGGCATCATAAGGTAGAAGAGGCAAATGAGGCAGAAAGGGGTGGTAAATGCTTATTTTTCTCCTTTAGAAGAATCAGGATCTTTAATAAAGTAAGTATTAGGGCAATGAAGAAATAAACACTGAAAGCATCATTACTAAAATGAAAATGCTTGCTAATATATGCAGTGCACCTGGAAATGCCCATTCAAGTAATTACAAAAGGGAAAAACACTGGGGAAACAAGCAAGCATGAAGACAATAGCCATTAGAAACAATATTAAATTAAGCACGCCTTTTGAGATCTACAAATTCACTGATTAAATCGTGCATTACAAACCCTGCCTCGACTTCACTCAGCTGGAGTCCTGGGGCAAACCTGCAACACAAGAAAACAGCCTCTTGTTTTGCACTGAGATTAAGTCAGGGCTGTTCCTAACTCTGCTTAGTCCTTAGTTTTTTAAAGACCAAAAATCCCAACCTTCTTTTTTTCCCTTTTTCCCCCTAATCCCCCAGATTCCAGCTAGCAGAAGGCATCACACTCCCCCAGTCTGAGCAAAACAAGGGCAGAAAAAGGGCACTTCATGCCATGCAGCATTAAGTTTGGCAAATGGCATAAAGCCCATCAAAATCAGCAGGAACCTTCTCATTGACTGAAAAGTCCTGAGTGTTTGGGTGAGTTTGGCTTCATCCAGGACAGGGAACTCCACGTTTCCCCAGGTAGTCGCTTCCCACTCATCTGTAGGGCAGAGCAGCTTCTCACAGTTTTGGCAAAGGTGCTTCTCACAGTGGGGCAGACCAAGGGAATTAACCCTCTGTGATTCCTGCCCTCAGATATTCCTACACCCAGGACAGCTCAGGGGGCAGCAAATGGGAGCTGTGGCTCTCTCAAGGCACCCACAATGACAGGGATGTTTGAGTGTTTGTGCAAAGAAAGGATGGAATTGAGACCAAAATGCGACCTTCCTGGTGACAAAACTGTATCCTCTTACAGAGACATGAGAAATGAGTGAGGACAAGTTTATTAATACGTTTATTGGAGTGCAGGGCTGTTTATCACCATTTTCCTATTGCTGATGAGATTTCCAGGGCTAATGGAAACTCTCCCACTTTCTCCTGTTCTCTGAGAGATCTCCTAAAATTGATTGTGGAAGCCAGCAACCACTTCCAATTGATTTTGTGTCATTAAACATTAAAAACTGTGTGCAGCTTTCATAGAGTTCTTTCTGCTGGCTAGTGGGCTATTGTCTAACAGCAATCCCAGTTTGCTGCTAAAAAAATGGATTGTGTGGGAAGGGAGTAAAATTATATAGAAAACTCTTTTAAGGTGATACTTCCTTGTAACAACACACACACAACTCTTCAAAAACTTCACAGATAGGCATTGTTTAATTTTCCCAGATTTTGGCTTTATTTAGGGGGAAGAGAAGAGCTAAATGAAGATAATTTCTGCTTCTATCCACCCAACTCCTCCTTGCTTTTCCCTAGACAATGAGGTGCATCTATTTTGTTTGTTTTCAGGGAATCTCCTAACACACTTCCTCCCCTTTTTCTCTCAAAAATTTCCAGCAAGCCAGAAGGAAATACAACCTTTGAGAAGCCTTTGGTCCCAGGACAGCAGAAGTTGAGGGCTCCTCCCCTGCTCCTCAGGTCAGTCCCTCCATGCAGAGGGTGCAGACAGAAATTCCCATTGTGGCTGCTGGTGGCAGGGGAAAGCAGCAAGCTCCTGTGCAGGACTCATACCCAGTGCTGATCACAGTGAGGCATCTCCACAGACACATTTTGGGAATCTGTGTATGCAGACGAGGCCTTTCCAAAACCCACTCTGTGAGAAGTGAATTCAGGATGACTCTGTCCCTTGCACACCTAAATAAGAGAACTCTGGCCTGAAGCTGACAGAGGACCAGGAGAAAACTGGAGTCCCACAGACCCTTTTCCCTCCACAAGCCCATCGAGGGCCCTGTACACATTTCCCACACCTTTTCTGCTCATATTTCCATTAGCTGTACCCAAACCCCACAGCACTGATGGGCTGCTGAGGGGACAATGGGGAGATGACAAACCAGCCACCTGGAATGCTGCTGAGGGGACAATGGGGAGGTGACAAACAGCAGGAGCAGCCACCTGGAATGCTGCTTTGCTCAGATGTCCTGGTCACAAATGGAGAGGCACTCTGACTGAGGGACAAAGCCTCTGTTCCTGCAGAGGACAGCTTTTGTGCACTGCTTCTGGCTTGGTAATTAAGGCTGGGATAACCCATAAAGTGACAGCTAACATATTAAACACCTTCTGTGTCTTAGGAAGCACAAACTAGGTGTCACAAATGGAGCCTCATATGGCCCAGCTGCCTCAGGCCATATGGTCACCCTGCTCCTCACTGCCACGTTCGGTGGCACAGCAGGGTGACAGTCGGGGTGCTGGCCTGGGCCAGGAGTGGTGGCACATGTGAGGGTGACAATGATGGTGGTCATACAGAGCCCTGCTCCACGTGCTTTCTCTGTTAGGTTTGTGGACTTGGTTCAACTACTCAATTTGTGGTATGTAGAGCAGCCAACATAATTCTATGTGAAATAAAGAGCTGAGAGCAGATGCAAATAGAGCTAATAATACAGTCATTAGGAAGGGAGCCAAGGCACAAATTGCAGAATTGAGTGTGAAAGGAGAAGTCAGGGGAGGGAAAGGACTGTACATACCCTGTGCTGCTCAGGGGACACAAATATGTCCCCAAACAGCAGCTGTCTGTAGCAAAGGGACAGCAAGAGGCTGTGTGGCCAGCCCTGCTGTCTTGGCACAGGACAGCATCCCAGCAGGATGGTGCTCAAGTGCAGGTTGTTCATGGCCCTGCCTTTTGAGCAAGAGCCCATCAAGGTACAGAGCAGGCAGGGCAGGGACATGTCACACCACACATTTGTGTCACCTGGGGAGATGGGACAAGCACCCTGCTCTTACAGAGGTGCAGGACACACCTGTGAGGGGTCATTTGCTGGCACCAACGTGGGTTCAAAATAGCGAAATGACAGCCCAGGAGAGTCAAGGTGGTGATGAAAAATAATCCCCAGTCCTTGGATGGGCATGGATAACTGCAGTGTGGGGTGTGGGACTGGTTTGTCCTGTCTTGTGGAGGTGGCAGTCCCACACACAGAGCTTAGCCCTGGTGTGCTTTGTAAGGCAGGCACAACAGCACAAGTGGTTTACAGCAGCAGAGCAGTCAGGATATTTCACTGCCATCTGCTTGATAGCCAGTGTTTCTGATCTATCTAAGGTCAGCAGTGCATTTTGGTTTGCCCTCAGGTGAAAGCTGATGATAATGCAGCCTCTCGACTCGCCCTGCACGGCACCTATTTAAAGCTGCTCAAAGAGCCTGTGCAACTGCATGTCCTTAAGCAGAAAACTTCAAGTGCCTTTTTGTGCCAAGTGCTCTTCAGATTAGACCAATCTCCAACTTGAAATGGGAGGAAAGTCCTTCCAAAGAGTAACAAGAGGGCGATTAAATATACACTTCATAGATTCATAGAATGGTTTGGGTTCAAAGGGACCATAAAGATCATTCAGTTCCAACGCCTCTGCCATGGACAGGGACACCTTCCACTGTCCCAGGCTGCACAAATCCCTGTCCGGCCTGGCCTTGGACACTTCCAGGAATGGGACATCCACAGCTTCTCTGGGCACCCTGTGCCAGGGCATTACCAGCCTCACAGGGAAGAATTTCTTCATATCTAATTTAACCTTGCACCCTGTCAGTTTAAAGCCATTGCCCCTTGTCCTGTTGCTCCATGTCCCTGCCCAAAGTCCCTCTCCAGCTCTCTTGGAGCACTGATAAATACTGGAAAGGGTTCTGAAGTCTCCCTGGAGCTGTTCCTCCAGGCTAAACAACCCCAAGTCTCTCAGTGTGTCCCTACAGCAGCGGGGCTCCAGCTCCCAGAGCATCTTCCTGGCTCTTCCCCATCTTTATTCCAACAGATCCACGTCCTTTCGGTGTTGGGAGCCCCAGGGCTGGATGCAGAGCTCCAGATGGGGTCTCAAGAGAGCACAGCAGAGGGGCAGAGTGTCCTTGCTCTGCTGGCTTCCTGGGAAGTGAACGTTGCCGAGTCACGTTGAGCTTCTCATCAGCCAATATTGGTTTATAACATCTTTCTGCCCAAGATGATCAAGTCAATTCTCCTTCAGATGAGCATTTCTGCTGTAATAAAAATGCTGTGCAGCAAACAATGCAAGTCCATACTTCCACAATTCCAGTATTGACTGGAATGACTTCTCTCCACTCTTCTTGCCATCAGCTTTCTCTGGTGGCTCCCATCCAGTCTGTTGCATTCTTAAAATGAGGGGGAAAAAAAAATCTCAATTTCTTAATCACATGTAGTGGAATGGTAGTGATTTCCCTCAATATCTCTCTATGCCTCTGGGGAAATATAGTCTAGGCCAATTTCTGGCATCTTTCCTTCCTAATCCCCTATGTATGCCAAGGCAGAGGGTTTATTTAGTGGTGTGGAAATGTCCATGACTTCAATAGTATTTGCCTGCTCTGTTGTCTCATTGCTGGAGGAAAAATGTTAAAGGATTTTTGGTTTTCTATTTTCCTTTTTTTTTTTTTTTAATAACACTATGAACCTAAAAAATTAAACTTTTTGGTAGAAAGTTTTTGTTTACAAGTAACACCTAAAATTGCAGTAACAGAATGAATATGAGACATATTCACTCTCATTTTATTTTCCTTGTTCCCTTGAAGGATTTTAATGTTCATAATGAATTTTCCTCTTTAGTTGGGGAACTCGTGGCCTCTGCCAGAAGTTTCTTATCTTCTCAAAATTTTAGGCTAGAGAAATAATTTTCTTTCCATAATACACGTGGGGGACCAAGACGCAAAGACTTGAACCAGATTTCTAAAATCATTATCTCTAAACATGAGAACAAAAACTAAATGGCAGCTCAGGAGCTCACACTGTGTGAAACCAAGAGGAGTTAGTAAGTATTTTTTCATCTTTCAGCACCTGAATGTCTCCAGACTCTGCCCCTCAGAGTGTGACTGGCTCACCCATGAAGGCTGTGCAAGCTGAACCTGCACTCCCAGCTCTGGCCCGAAGTGAGGGCTGAGTCCACATCCAGCAATGATGCAGACACAGCTAAACATAGAGCAACACATGCAGGGAAACACAGAACAGTGCTGAGGGTAATTAAACAGATGTTGTGAGGATGCTGTCAGTGTCACTGTGTTTGCCCAAGCAGGCATGGTCCATCTTTACCAGGGGGCAAAAATGGCTGTTCTAAATAAATGTTCCAGATGAGCTGAATCAGACTGAAAGGTTTCCCTCTTTCCTCTTCATTCCTTTTACAATGCAAAGCAGAAGATACCTATGCCAAAGCATTTCATTTCTTCCAGTTTTATTGCCAGCCTTCAGGCTGCCTCATTCTGGACCTGCTGCAATCCAATCTGCTCTTGCTAATACTTCAAATATAATATTTATAACGGCCCAGGTTGAACCAAAGGCACTTGCACTGACAGATGTCACAAGCTATAGCTCTCCTTTCCATTTTATTGTTTGGTAGCTTCTGGCAAAGAGGGAGAGGATCTGGTAATGAAATGTTCCTTCTCTGCTTCAAACTCACAGGAACATTTTGCTGTGCTGCCTATTATTCACAGGGGAGTAATCAAGGGGTAGCTGGTTGGTTATCAATGTGTTATGCAAGGGAAGTTTACATGATGGCAAAGGATAAGATATATTTCTGATTTAATTATCAAGCTGCAAGCCCATATGAAGTTTTATACTTGTGGTTTTGGGAATGTGGGCAAACTTGCAATGCTATGGACAGAAGGACCCTATTCTGTAACAGGGGAGTAAAACCATTTCTCTGTAACTAAAGATAATGAGTTCTGCAGGACTATAAAGAGGCATGGAGCTGTTTTGCAGATAAAGCATCTCTGTGGTACTTTGCTACAGCAGAGCAATGGGGAAAATTCTGCAGGGAACAATCTTCTCCTGGCAGATGGCTGGACCAGGAGACCTACTCAATATTTTCCATGTCTAGTTTTCATGATTTATACAACATCATCCCTTGGAAAAGCAATTCTGAGAGGACATTATGATTCCATGATAATTCACTGTACTTGAGAGAAAAGAAAAAAGACTATATAAATATGTGCATCCCCTATGGTTGGAGCTAGCAGACTTCAAGTTCTCTTCCAGTTTTTTAACTTTCTTGGCTGGAACCACATGGTTTGTTAGCTGGCTGATTAAGCAAATTTCCATGGGAATAACAGTGATTTTGGGGGGAGAGTTCAGAGAATGGTCAGAGGGGAAGAAGAGGGGAGAGAAGACAATCAGGCCCTGCTCTGTGCAAGGGCTAAGCTCAGTCTCTGGGAAGTTCCAGACTGAAGACTCAGTACCTCCTGCCCTAGACTTGTGCCATAGCCACTGCAGCACTTGTGAGCTCTCTCTGGGGAAGAAGGACGTGTTATCACATAGTCAAGAATATGAAAGGTGATGGAACAGCAAAAAATTCTGTTGGAAGGAAAATAGCTTTCCTCCAATCTCTATTCAAGTGCCTCATGGGGGACAGTCCTTCTGGTTTTCATTAGAAAGAGAAGTGTGAGTCAAGGGAGAAAGTAAGATCCAAGGGGAGCAAAAGACTTCAGGGCAAATTTTTTTGCCCAGTACAACTCAGTTGAGTGTTGCTGGCACTGGGAGAGTTTTGCATTGCTCTGTTATGAGCTGTCACTCCACATTGCAGAGCAATGGGACACAGCTGCTGTCCAAGAGCAGCATTTTCCAGAAGTGAAGATGGAAATTGCCATGTTCATTAGGACTTCAAAGACCAGAAATAAAAATACTTCAGATCAAGGAAATGTTGTCATGCCAAACTGGGACGATACAAAAATGTACAGACCAAAGAGCCCATGATGGCAAATGGCTGGAGACAGATGATTTTGAAATTAGCAATTAGCTTTAAATCAAACTAGCAAGTCACTTAAAGCCAGACTAAGCAGAGGACAATTAAGTCAGTAAATACACAGACACAACTTTGCTTATATTTACAGCTGCACTCTGCCCCCCACCCTTGATCTTTCTGTCTAAGCAGAGTGTGGAAAGAAGGCTCAGAGCTTTCTGAAGGCCACACACAAGCAGAGTGCAGAAATCTGACTATTTGTTGGGTTTAGTCCCTCTTGATGTGCATCCATGGCTACAGCATAGCATCCACTGACAACTCCTACTTCATACTTCTGTTCTTTCATGCAAAGGAGCTGTGCTCCTCTAAATGCACAATTTTTTGTAAGGCAAACCACCCTGACAGTTGGATGCCCTCATCTTGTGCAGATTTAATCTTAAATCCACACACACAAAAAAAAAAAAAAAATTAAAAGGTATTCTGAATGCAAAGCAAATAGCAATTACCCTGACAGCTTTCCTATTTCAGCAATGGACTGCAGCTGTATTTGCTCTTGGGCAGGGAATGGTTTTCACTTAAGCCATGGTGAGAGGAGGACACAAATCCCAGAATTTTGTTGCCTGGAGGAATCCCCACAGCACAACATTTGGGTGTGAATGGAGTCCTCTGCTGGAAAGGAGCCTGAACTTATTCTTGCTGCTCTTGGACACAGCTGGCCAGGACAATTTACATTGCCTGGAAACCAGGAAAAAGAGCTTATGTCTAACTGGTTTTGCTCAATTATTTTCTAAAAAGCCCCAGCCTCAGCAGTCCTCAAGAGGTCTCTCCCACTCCTTTACTTTTTTAATACATGTAAAACCAAACAGAAGAAAAAACAGAGCAGAAGGTTCACTCAGTTAAGCTCTAGATTGACTTCATCCAACTTAATGCTTTTTAATCACTCTTTGAACAAAAGATTTAGTCCTCATAATCCTCCTTTTGCTCAATTTGCTGCTCCTTACTTTATGAAATCTATTTGTTTGGTTCCTCTGATTTCCACCCCCTATATGAGTCTGTGGAAGAAAAAAAGGGGCTAATATCACAGGGAAAATTACTTTCAGGAATAAAATAGACTATAAATAACAGTGTCAGCTTTTCTTTTATGACCCTTCATTGGAAAGGTGCATGCAAAACGTCACGAAGCCCTTTCCACAGGGTAAGCTCCTGAGCTGCTCACCAAAACTTCCCATCAATCTCCAGGAGCATGGCTGCAATTAGACCTGATGATTTCCACGCTAATGCAATCCTTTCTTGGGATGACTGAGATTTAATTTGAGATTTAGAGACATTTGCAAAGAAATTCCTGTTGTAGGCTCTGCTTCTTGGCAGCGTCCAGCAACATGGCCGCCCCTCTCCCAAACATTTGAACCTGGTTTTGCCTACATATATTCTGACTGGACTGTGATGGAAATTGCCAAACCCAGCCAGAGTGGTGGGCTGGGCTGGGCTGTCCCAGTTTTGGTGTCTCTCAAAAGCCCTGAGACTCCCTGCAGGAGCCCCTGGTGCTGGGGGTGTCTGGCTTTCACCAGCTCCTCCCCTGCAGCAAAGAATATCTGTACCCTGACAAATAAGTCAGTCTTTCCTTTCCAAACATTTATCTCTGATTCATTGGGCCTTCAGGTCTGCTTAGGAGAAAGTAATTCAACCTCAGGATTTCAACTGTGAAGAAATACACTTATGTGGGCAGGAGGAGAGCCAGACCCACAAATCACTCTCCCATCACCCAAATCCTGTTTTACCCTGGATTTCAGCTGGTGTGTTTTGAACACAATCCTCAAGAACTGTTTGCAAAGCCCGGAGCTATCTGTGCTCACACCTTTTCTAATTTTCACAATATTTATCCCAGCCTACAGACTTTCTTATATGAGAACATTTGCAAAATAAAAAATTAAATGCATGTTATCCTTCTTAGAGTATGTAATGCTAAAAATAAATCTCATCTTCCATTAGTTCCTCATTTAAAATAAATCAAATAAATTAAATACCACTTTTTAGATACCATAAACTATTATATACTTGAAAACATTTATTCTCCAAGTTGATCACAAGTAAGTACAAATTAGTCTAAAGTACTGAATTTTATCTTTCAATTAGACAATTTCAGTGAAAGTCCTTAAGAAAACTTATTGCTGTGTTTTCTACCATCCCAGAAGGTTGGATAGATGTGATCAAATACACCTAACACATAAAATATCTTCAAAATTCTCCTGCCATCATTTTCTCTTTATGGGAAATGAAGAATATGCCCTTAAACCAGGTGAAGGAGAATGGACCATACTCCTAGACTTGAACTGTATCTGGATTGTTTTGGAAAACTGGAACATGATTTCCTCTGAATAACAGACAGAGCCCCAGGCACTTTATATGTTCAAAAATTAAACTTACAACTGGCATACATCTGGCAGTGATCCTGTACACGAAATCCATTTGGTTGGCCAGATGGCCTGAGACTTGCAGCTTTTTAATCTCACACACAAAGCACTTTAGGCTGGAAAAAAACAATAAATACAACATAATACAGCATTATGACAAAAAGCCCCTTTTATTGGTTTTCCAGCTATAGGTACGGAAAATTACGGGCAAAGTAAGTAGTATTTTCACACTTTAACTTCCTAAATTGTGCTATATCCTGGGACTGCATTCTTGTCTCTTCAATTTCTTAAATCTAATTGATCCTCAGTGAAGGGTGAGTGATTCCTTAGGTACTAGGTTGGATGCTGGAGGCAGAAGATGGCTTGATCTTCCACAACTCTTCTTTGATGAGCAAGAGCAGAACTGCAGGATCCTAATATCTCTTTCACTTGTGCACTCTTTAGGACAAAATCCTGCATTGCCCTTCTGCACTAAAAACAGAGACAGCTTTAAAAAGTGCATTTTTCTGCTGTCAGTATCTTCAAGCAGCCAGGGGCCAGAAAACACAAACACTCAATTTCCTTTGCTCTGAATGCACATTTCTTTTTCTCAAATACCCTTCTGTATGTTATTGGTGAAAATCTTTTCTCTCATTGACTTCTGCAGGCGTTGCAGCCCTTCCCCTGTATTTGACTGATCAGTTCCTGTGCCTTTATCTGCTTTTAAAGCCACATTCTATTAAAATCAGTGTAAAACTCTCACTGAATTCACGGCTCTGTGAACAGCATCCACTAAGGCACTGTGACATGACCACAACCTTTCACCTGACCCACCCCACCACTAAATGAGTGGCACCAGGAGGGGAGCACCTTGCTGTGAGTTTGTGTTCAGTGCTTTGGTGTTCTCTGCAGCACAACAGAAATGTTTGCACAGCTGTGTGAGAGAAGCAGAAGCTCAGCCTCCCGGTGTCCCACCAGTTCCTGCACTAAAGCTGCATGTTACCCTCACTCATCCCTTCCCAGAGCTATCCCTTTCTCACCCTCTCTTTGGGAAGGGTAATGGACCACCTTTGGCTCAGACTTGTGTTATTCACATGCAACTAATTCACTCAGAATAGCAGGGTTTAGGACACACAGATTACTTCACTCACTGGCTTGTTTCATCTTTCCAGTGATGCCTTCCTTGCTGGCAGCTTCAAAGGCATCTTAGTGGATAAACTTCCTGACCTACTAAAAGAAGTACAAAGAGAATCCCCTTCTCAATTAATTCTTGCGCTCCAAATTCATACTCAGATTTGTTTCTGAGCAGCTTTCATTTCTGTTAATCAGCTATGACAGTTTTAGCTCCCTTGAGTTGTTGCTTGGCTGCAGAGCTCCTCCTGTACTGTGATTTCCCCAATTGTTTTAGGAAACTCTGCTGCTGCTGAAATGGCACAGGCCTGGACCTCAGCTGAACTGAATCAACACCTCCACCACAGGAAATTATTTCAAATTCATTAAAGTTAAAGGAAGCAGATTTATGTCACCTGAGGCTTCTGTCCCTAAATGTTACAGAGATAGCACATACTATTGTGCTAGTACTTATTGCCTAAAGACCTGGTCCAAATGCTGCTTCACATTCTTCAATTCCACAGACACAACTAGCTGAGGGAAGATTGCTATACTCACCAAAGATCCCATGGCAAATTTGTGCTTCAAGGCAAGTAGGTGAATATAACAAGAGATGTTCTCAGCATACATGGAAAAGAAGCACTGACACTGCTGTCCTACAGACAAGAAAGTGGAAAGGTTCATCCAAGGCCATGAGGGGCTGGGAGAAGAGGTCAGTGACCTTCCCCTGCCAGCTCTGAGCATGGGGCTGTGCTGGTGCTCTCAATTCCTAAAAGGAAGATGTGTGTTCAGAGTCAAGATCTGAGGATTTGTAACAAAAACAAAGATGGGGAAGAAAGTACAAAACTCTAGTGGTTTAGCCACTATCTGGGGTGGTTACCTACAGCATCCAAGGCTTGTAGAATTTGAGGTGAGAAGTAAAGCCATTACATAAAGTCTTCTCCTCATCCCCAGCTCCCCCATTTGTCACTTGCTGAAATCTCTTCAGCTGGACAGACAGACACACAGCACAGCTGGGAGCAGAGGGCTGTAATTCAGACACCTCACTGCTAATTTATGAACCCAACTCCAGCCAAGCAAGTTTGTCAGTTCTGGCCCCTGCCTTTAATGCTATTAGTATTCTGGAGGGTCTATTGACGATTTCATGCCAAATCAATTTTGGCACATTAAAGTGATTTGTCAGAAATCCAGCAAAAGAGCTTTCTTAATAATTCAGCTCTCAGACTCTGCAATGCTGGTGGGAAGGCACTACGTGCCTGCATAGGTGCCCTCAATTAGCTCTAAAAATCTTAGAAATATTTTACTGGAATTTAAAGCATTTTAATACATTTATTTTAAACCCGTGCTTTTAATTTTAACACCGAGTTGTAGTTTGCTTCAAGGTAATTTTTAAAGAAAAAAAATAAATATTGTCTCTAATGAAAAGTATTTACACTTGAAAAAATTAAGATTGTGAAAATGTACACTAGCAAAGTAGACTTACAGTGTTTGATGTTAGGCAACACAGCTGTCTTTCTGCCAGAACACCAATGGTGCACAAATAATCAAATGTTTCAGTGTCCTTTGTGGGGCATGTATCAGCTCCTTCCAAAATATTCAAACTTTTCACCCCATATGTGGATTCATACAAATGTGACAACCCATCAGTTTTAGGTTTGTAAATTATACACGTCTGAGCTGGAGGATCACATTAGCTGACTTTATGGGAAAGGTTATTTACACCACACTTAAAGCTATGAAAAGAAGAAGCATGAAATACAAAGTTCCTCTTACCTTTGTGCCTGGGGTGAGGCAGGTTCAGAGGTTTGATAAATGCTGATAGCTGGGAATGCTAAAGAATGTGGAAGTTTAGCTGCTCTCTGGGTTGGATATGCATTAGCACTCACTGGTTTGGGGTTGTTTTTTTTTTTTTGGTTGAATTATGTCAAAGAATCAGCCAAAGGTGCTAAATAGTTTGAAATGGGAAACAACCATCACCTGACCTGCCAGCTCATTTAATGAGTGCTGGAGTGAATGTGCTGCAGCACAGGGACAGAACTGTCTGGGGCCCATCCAAGAAGCAGTTCCACCCAAATTCATGACAGCTAACTATAAAGGCAGAGGAAAATAAATGCCTTCCCATTATGGGATTTACCATCTCTCCCTCTTTATGGGGCTTGGATAGGGCCCCAGCACCAGCTGAGGGCTTTGGGTCCAGCTGTCCAAGAGCTCTGGCTCTGGCTCTGGCATCCCAGCCAGGCAGAGGTGACACTGTCTGGCACTGTCACCTTGCTGGGCACTGCTCCTGCAAAACTGCCCAGAACCCCTGGAGTGCTCCACACTCTGCTCCAGGGCTGGGCTGCCAGCCAGGGGGACACCTCCTCCCCAGGGAATTTGTCCACTGAAAACTGCTTTTGGGGTGACTAAAAATAAAATTAGGGAACATAAAAATTACATCCCACAGCCTGTAATGTGTGTGAGTCTGGTAATGGAGCTGAACACAATAGTTTGTTACAGAAGTAGATGTCACATACAGGGAAAATCAGTGTCTTTCCCTGACTTTCCACCATGCAGGATGGTCAAGGAGACCTTCACAAGGGGACTAAAGACAATGTCCCAAAAACAAAGAGCTTATTTTGCTCTAGGTAAATGTACTGCTATGCATGGGTGGCTTTTCCAGTTCTGGCACATTGCTTCAATCTTTTCTTTCCCACCATGTGAACAAATGTTTGTTTGCTTCAAGTTCAAAACAGGCTTTCCAAAGCAAAATCCATCCAGATGGTCACCAGACTAAGGGGAGAGCCTCAGATTGCTCTGAACAAGTTTTTAAACCAAATAAATTGTTTTCTACAGTGTTCCTCGCTGATGATGCCTTTTCTGCTGTTGCTCATGACACTGATAGAATAAGCTGCTTTTGTTGATTAAAGCTCCACAATCCCATAGGCAGCCTAAATCCTATCAAAAGGTTCATCTTCTCAGATGTTCTTTTAAAGTTGTTTAACTATGGTTTCTGAATTCTCCCTACTATTTCAATCCTCATAGCTAAGCCCTTCATGCTATCTTTATGTAGCTCCTAGGAATGGCATGAGCACTGCATGCAGTGCACATTTAGTTCAAAATACCACCTATGTTATTTTTGTACATGTGTCCCACACAAAATTGCACTCCTCAGGTACTGCATGGTAGTGGCAGAGTCAGATTTAGCTGTGATTAGCCCAAAGCAGGAGGGTCTTCATCACATGCCAGCCCTCCACATCCTAAACTGGTGTGCAAAATCCCCTTTCCTAGTCAGGGAACTTCACAACCGATTCCAGAGTCTGCAGAGCACTGTGTGGGCTGGGGGATGCTGGAGGAGCTTTGGGACTGCTCAGTGCTACAGAGATGTGGTGCAGCTGAGGAGGGATCTGGTCACCATAAGGCAACCAAAGAACTTGAAATACCCAGCTTCAATCCCTGCTCCATTGCTGTGTGTGTGACCTTGGGAAGCACAAAAATCTCTGCCTGGGTGAAATGGGGAAAAATGTGTTTCCTCACCTCCTGCAGTCAGCAGGCTCCGTTCCTGAAAGCTGCTCAGAGCCTGTGAACACAGTGTAGGTACAAAGGATTGATAGTCTTTCCATTAACTTTGGATGAGACCTTATAGGCATTATGCATTTCTCTCAGTGCTCAAAGTAAGCAATTATCCTTATTTCCATCTGTTCTCTCTGCCTGTGTCCTTTAAAAGCTATGGCAAAGGCTGACGAGGTCGAAAGTGCCTCAGAAATAAGCAAAGTGAAACAAAATCCCTTATCAAAGTATGTCTGCAAAATATATATCTATAAATAGGATCAAGTCTGAAATTTTTGCAAAATATTTTTGTGAACCATCATGAAGATTGTCTTTGAGGCTTGGGTGAGTGACACCTCCTCATCAGCCTGTTCAGGTCAATGGCACAGCTGGAGTTTAAATAAGTAATTTTTTAGTATTGGCATGTTTTAGCTACAAAACACTTTCATTTTACAATCTTGGTAAAACTGGCTCAGAAATGGACAGTGTAATTGACTTATCTGACAAGAAAAACACAAAAAACTTACTACAGCTAGAGAAATCCAGTTCAACAAAAAGATCACCTCTGCCCAGTAAAGTCGTGCTCACCCACAGCAATTGCATTTTTTACCAGGTGTTAAGAGACCTATAAAATCACCTGAAACAAGACAGCTAAGTATTGGCTTTGTATAAACCCAGCTGCAGGAAAAATGGGAGCAGCCTCTCTGTGAGAAAGGGAAAGGCAGGGTGGTCATGTGGTACCAGCACAACCTCTGAAGAGAGAAAAAAGAGTTGTGACATCCTAAAAATTGTGGTCTTAAACCTCTCATGTACATGAGCTCTCTCTTGGACTCTGTTTAAGTGCCAAATATCCTCCTAAAACGTCTCCATAAATCTAAATTGCCAGCTCTTGGGGAAAGTGCTCTTACCTGTGTTGGAGATTCTCTATTACTCTGTCTGCATGAAGGGTTAGGAAATGATGTTGCAGCCCCCTTTAAACACTGCTCTGTTGGTAACAACATATTCAGAGACTTGGAAATATGATGAATAGTTAGGAATAAATTCAGTTTCATTGCATTTGAGCCTTGATAGCATGTTTGATTTTTTTATAATGCATTCTCAGCAAGCTTTAGCATCTTTCAAGTATCAGAGGAAAAACCTGGCCAGAGGCAAGTGCTCTGGGAAAGCAGCACTTGCCTCACCTCTTCTGCAGCAGGTTCAAAGGATGTGGTGAAAGAATGGCCAGGGAGTTATTGCTCTTTCTCACAGGTCCTTCAGGGGAGCAGAGATCTGTGTCTCCAGCTCTACAGAGTAGAAAATCAGTGTTGATGTAAAGTCAGGCAAGAGCAAGGGTCAGGAAAGCTTTGAAAAATTCTTGCTGGACACTTTTAAAACTGAACAAAGTAGGTGAGAGCAGGGGGAATGGTTCATTTCACTTCCAGGATGATTTTCAGTGAATTCAGTGGGATTATGAGATGGTCCTTCCTCTTCCTAAGTGGGATGCTGTGAGGGATAAAGGTCAGACACTGCGCACTTCCAAAGGACCCCATTCTGGCATGCTTTGGCTTTCAAAACATTTTTAGAGTTGTTCAGATCCTGCTCAGAGAAGGACAGCATCACTGACTTCCTTGATAAGCATCAAAAGAGGAATAAACAGAAATTGACACCTGACACTGAGGTTGCTCCTAAATTCATATTGCTTCCTTTATTCCATCAGTGAGCACAAGACACCTCAGTGCCTATGGAAGCCTGGATTTCTGCCAAAAGCTCTTGGGGGCAGCTTCTCCTTCTGTTAAGGGGGCTCAGCTTTAGTTATCCAAACAAATCAGTTGGCAACAAAGGTGTTAAATTCCTCTATTCACTACTAGCAAACATGGGTAGGAGTGAAATGTCCATTTGAAAATGTATTTCCATCCGTGTGTGGATAGGCCTTGGTGTCTGGAAGTGTTATCAAGGTTAATTAGAAAAATTATCTCATCAGAACAGAAAAGAATCAGGTGAGTGGAATCTCTCTGCCTGAGACACGCTAATCTTTCCCTGCTCGGTTTCAAGTGCTGCTGTGATCCATCAAAGTCACTTGGCTGTGCAGTCCCTCGAGGACATCAAAAGTTTAGCCCAGTGTGGCAATTCCTGCATTGCACCCTCAGTATTAATGACCATGGGTGTTGCCACTGCTCCCTGCAACAAAACACAATTGAAAAAACAAAATTAAAAAGCAAAGCTGATGTATCCATGCCATTAAATGCTGTTGCCCTTTGAAAAGATACTCACATGTTGTTTCTCTCAGTGGTTTGGGAACACTTTCCCTCAGTTAAAAAGAAATAATGGCTTTTCTCTGTCTCCATTGTCACTTGATTGTTCTTATTCAATATTTACTTACATGGTCTTTAAATTTTGTTTTCTTCTAATAAAATATGATGCCTGGCCAGGCAGGGCAATGAATAGGAGGTGCATCCCTGCAAGAGTGTCTTTCAAAAGAAAAGTTAATGGTATGACTGAGTCTGTACTTGCTCAGGTTCCACCCCACTACATTCTTCCTTTTTTCAAGGGGGCAGTCACCACCACTCATACCTTGCTGGTTATTCAGACCATTGATTTTTAAATGTTCATTGTCTCCTTCAGTAAGGTTTTTATGGATCAAAAAGTCTCACACAGCATGACTCAGTGCTCACCTGTCATGCAAATTGGGTACTAGTTGAAAAGACTGTAAGGAGAAGCCAGGTATTTCTGTTGTCAGCTATAATGACATTTCTCACACACTCCTTTGGGAGGATTTTGCTGTGTCTCTAGGTCCCAGCCTTCTCTCTCATCATTCACAGGACTCATTCCTTTGACTTCAGTTTCAGAAGTGCAAGATTTAGCCCATGGTGTTTCCTCCAAGATAAATAAACTGCTCACTCTTGTTTTCTCTTTTTTGAGAGTCACACAAAGGATGCAGGCCTTTGCCTGACGCCTCTGCTCGGGCACTGATCTTCACAGAGGGTGGAGGACCCAGCTTCAAAGTGCCGGCCTGGGATCAAGAAGGGACAAAATTGTCCCAAAATTGTCAGCATCAAGATCTATTTTTACATTTCTCCACACAGCGTCACCATCAATAAAATGGAAAATCACCGCTGCAGCTCCCTTGCTTTCTCCCTTTATCAGACCTTGTCCTCTGCCATGTCAACACAAAACAAGCAAGAGAGAAAACAAATTAAATTACTCTCTGGTGCATGAAAAAAAAAAATATATAAAAAAGTCATTTAGTCCAGAATTCCCACTGGAACTGTCACGCTGCAACAGGGAGAAAAATCTCATAATACACTGCTGCGATGTGCGGGAGCATCAAGGGCTTGTTGATCTCCTGGCCAAGCACCATGCACAGGAAGGCACTAGTCCCTCTGCAAGGGATGCAGGGAGCCATGGGACCGTGCTGCAAACTCTCCTGGGTTTTAGGAAGTTCCCACAGCCACCAATTCATTAATCACAGCTGTCCTCACAACATCACCCCTACAGTTCCAAAGTCAGAGCAGCATTCCCAGCACAGCTCGGGCTGCCCCATACACTCTGCAGTAGCAGATCAGAAAGTTTCCAATCTCCAGTTTACCTGGCATGTAACACAGGTTGACTCCCAAAATGCATTTTTCAAACTTGGTTTTGATGCCAGTAGAATCCACAATTGGAAACCCTCTTCTCTACTGTGAAGTGTTTGTTTTGTTCCGTGCTGATTTGCAGTGTCCCTGGTGAGCAGTTAACAAGATGTCAATTAATCATGCAAATGGAAATAAATAGATATAGGGATGATTGCTCCTCCTGGAGCTAAGATTTGGTACTTCATGTAGTTACTTTTCTCTTATTTGGTTTGTTTTTGCTAATAATTTTCATTACTTTCTACTTTTGCTGCTAAAGATAAACAGATGATCAATGCCTCCACTGTGTCATTGTCTTAGTGGTCCTGAAAAGACATTTCTGACAAATCTTATTTCACACTGAATGCAAAACAATATGCCCATGTAAGGGGTGCCATTCCTTCAGAAAATGTGCACCTCCTGCATGGACACTGCCCAGATTGTGTCCGTAAATCCAGCTTTTCTCCAAGACATGATGCTTCCTGAGAATATACAAACTAACTTTGCAGTTCAAAAAGGACAGACGTCATTTTATCACCACGCTGGCCATTGCACCAACAGATATGAGGTATTTGCAGTCCCTAAGCCCAAGCCAGGGCCTTCATTAGTCATGGAATTAGTTTGGAAACATGTTTAAGGTTTCAGGGCAAAATTCACAAATTCACAAGATGCAGGAGGGTGATGTTGCTTGGCAGAAAATGTGGCTGGGCTCAGGAAAGCTCACACACAGAGCAGTGCTAGGGCTTCAGCTCAGGCCATGAGCAGAAAAACCACAAGTCATATCAGGCCTGTTAAAACCAAGTGTTTTCTTCGTCATCAGGCAATGAGACTCAGGGCTTCCATGCTAAACTATCCTGGAGGATTCATCAAGGACAACCAAATTATTTCCCTTACATGACTGCTTAGAAGGTTGAATCTGGGTAATTGCATAGATTTAGAGGCCTGGGGAGCAGAGAGTAGTGCTGATGGTGCCCAAAACCTGAACTCACCAGCAGAGTCAGACAGGGGAGTTAGTGCTGGTAAATTTCCACTCAGGACACTTCCTTGGCTGCCAGGCTCCCCAGCCAGCCTGGACCATGCAGGTGTGGGTGCTTCAGGGTGCTTTGGCTGCCCAGCTGTGTTTGACATGAGGGGACCAGATTGATGCATGAGCCAGGGGAGAGGCTACAGGGGGACAGCAGGGTCCTGGTGGAGCTGCCACGGGAGATCCCTCCTGGCCCTGCACCACCCAGGGAAAGTGAATCTCCTCCACCAGGGACAGAAATCCCAGGCTGAAGGTGAGCAGGTCCCTAGAGGGACTGAGCAGGGCTTGGGGACAGCACTGGTGGCCACACAGCTCCTGCTCCCTGCAAAGCCATGTCCTGTGCCACTGTCCTGGGGCACTCTGCAGCCTTCACATCTTTTCCTCTTCCATCCATTGGGAGTTTCCCCTCATTAATTTGATTTTGCTGTTTGATGTCTTCCTGAGCATAAGCACTGATTTTTCCTTCTTATTTTCCTTTTCCTTTTTTTTTTTTTTTCCTGGCAAAACTTATCCAGTGATTATTTGAAAGGCAGCAAAGGCATCTGGGGAGTTCCTCTTGCGCTGTTTTGATTTAGGCTTGAAATTGCTTAATTGCTGTTTCCTGTACTTCTCATTTTCAGTTCCCTAATGACTGTATCAATTTGCTGCCTGTTATTCCCAATGACAGGGCAGTGTTTTTTGTGAGTGTTTCCACAAGCTATTTTAAAAACTCTTTCCTATGAGCTGCAGGAGGATCCAGCTTTTTGTCCTGGTTTGCCCTCTTGTTCCTGGAGCCAGGAGGAATTCCCACATAAGGCACCAAGGGTTGCAGGCAAGATTACATTTGGTTAAAATTTCTGAATGCCACTGAGCATGCTCAAAGATTTCCTGAGTTTTCCTATCATATATTGCATTTAATTTAAATTATTAAATGGGATTCTATTGATTTTTTGTGAGGAATTATAACAGTTATAAAGTTATAAAAATCTTGAGTTAAAAATTTCACAGCAAAACAAGGACAACAGATGCAGAAAGGCAGGAAAGCAAAATCAGTGATATGAAAAAGTGAGAAGAGCGAAAAATAAAATAGGCATAAATTAACCCACCTTTACAGGGTTAAAATAGAAATTAGTCCACGAAACTCACTGCTACAAGATTTATTAGACAAATGATCAAATCCAGGATGTATTTTTAGTGTTGCAGCAGTTCTCAATCCTGGGACAAACACCCTGCATTTAATGCAGACCCCCAAGGTCAAGCAGAGACCCTTTTCAGGTCAAATTTCTGTAACAGACTTGTGACTGTTTGCTAGTGTAACAAGAAGATAGCTCATAAATCACCTTATATTTCACTAAATAATTTTTCCATTGCATATAAATTCACTTGTTTTCTCTACTCATATTCTGTTGCTTTTGCTTTCAAATGTCCAGTTCTGTATTTTAGCATTGAAAGGTGAGAAATAAAGACGTTTCAGATCCCTCTTTGACATCTTGTGTTTTCAAATGTTAATCTTCTACATATGAATTTTTTTTATTTTAGGGGGGACTCAGAGTTGTCTCTGCTGTCTGCACGACCTCAGGTGTTGGTTAAAAAAATCCTCATTTTTATTCATCTTTTTATGTTGATGGGCACTTTAACATGAGTCAAACACAAGTTAAACTTTACCAATTATATCTGTTACAAATGTATTTGCAAACAGGAATAGTGCTAACAATCTATTTTTGATTATCGTGCTGATCATTGGGAGTAGTAACATTTAAAAATGGGCTATGATTAAAAGAAATCAAGCTCATGAATGGTGTCCAGTGTAGTACCAGCCCTCTGGAACCACATGGCACAGTGTTTAGGGAATGACAGGGGTAGCCAGCGTTGAGAAGGAGACTCCACTCAGTTCCAAGTGCTAAGGGAAGATATTCAGCGTATGTCCCTCCAAGAAATCTGTGTGAAGTTGGAAAAGGAAATGCTAATGATGCCTTCATAAATTGTCTTCTTTTCTGGCTCTAATGGAGTCATTTCAAGCTTCTGACACATCAGATTATTACCTGATCACAGAACCTCATGAGGGCTGCTGACACTAATGGTCACTGATGTTTCTTAACCAGGATTTGCTAACCAGGATTTGATATGTGCAGTGTGTGACAAGAATGGCTTCAACCAGCAGGTGAGGCTCCCTCCAGGGCTCTGAGCTCTTGTTGATTTTCAACCAGGCTGAGAGACTTGGAGCTGTTCAGCCTGGAAGTGTCCAAGGCAAGATTGATGGGGCTTGGAGCAACCTGGTGTAGTGGAAGGGGTCCCTGCCCATGGCAGCAGGTGGAGCAAGATGAGTTTTGAGGTCCCTTCCAACCCAAACCTTTCTGTGATTCTGTGATCCTAACATTCTGCTTTTATTAAGTACCTCATTGACTAAATTTATAGTTTTGCTTAATTCCATTTAACCTCACTTTCAACAATCATCGGTATGGTTCCAATTTTCAGGATTTAATGTCTGGATCCACCAGGCAAAGCCCCAGCGAGCTGGACCCACAGGGCTCTGAGTTCCTCCACATCAGGTGCCTAATTTCAAAGGTGTCATCCCATATTGGCAATTTTGTTAGCCTGCAGGTTTTCTGGAAAGGTCAGATCTCAGTTCCATGACTCAGACCTGAGAGCACACTGTTCATGGTATATTTTATTTTTCAGCACTGGAGCACCTGAATAACTTACAGGTTGCACTATCATTTAATATAAATTCACATACAGAGAAAGTTTAAAACTTAAAGAACTGCCAGCCAGAAACACAACTGGACAAATGCCAATTTTTGTCCAATTTTATTCAAAGCATTTACAGCTTACTTGGTTACTTTGATGTAGTGCATTGGGTCAAAATACCCACCAAGCACTTTTTTTTGTGTTTGAGGCATGTATTTAGAATTAGCTTAGACAAGGTGCATTACCCTTGAATTATCTGTGTGAGCTAAAGCAAAGCAGATGCAGGAAGAATGTGATTATCTTGGTAATGTTTGTGAAACAGATGCAAGTGTTAGCAGTGGAATAAAGCACCCTGCTCTGTTACTAATGCTGTTGCCACCAGGTTAATAATCCACTGCACATTCACCACCTCTTTACTCAGTCTACTGGCCAGATATGTGAAAAAAAAATATACTAGGAAAAGGTCATATCAGAAATATCTACTTAAAATTAAGTTTACCCATGGAAACATTGAACAGACTTCTGGCTCCTACAGCATCAAATCCCACAGCTCAGTAAAAGCAAGAATCATCTTTCTGTTCCCTTTGCTTTCTTTTTCAATTTATTTCCCCTCAAAACAGCATACTATAAAAGCACAAGCACACAATGAAGCCTAGCACAATGCAGGTTCCCCTCTGCAATAACTTCTTACCACAGGTTTGGTGATTGCTGAGCCCAGAGGAGAGAAGAAAAGGTGTGTGGCTACACAATCTCCCAGGCAGCACCCTGGGCAGCTCAGCCCAGTTTTGGGGGTGGCAGGGAAGGGTGGGGGCAGCCAAATCATCTCTGGGTTGGCAGCCAAGGCTGACCTCAGGAGTCCTTGTGGGGCAATTTGTTTTGTCTGAGGGTGATAAGGTGACAGGCAGGTGCTTTTCAAAGCTGGCTGCACTCCATGTGTTTTTTTCTGTAAAGGGTAGGAATGTGCCTTCTTGTTGAAGGAGTGACCAAATTATTTGTCTGCTTAAAAAGGCAAAAAGCCCAGAAGTTTGTCTCCTCAATTAGCTAAAAAGACACCTCATAGGACCTTTGGGACTTCACCTCAAACCTAGGGCTACCCAATTGGACAGAGACCAAAAGGAAAAGAAAAAGAAAGAGAACAAAGGAAATAATCACTTTTGTGGAGTGCTTTAGCAGGAGCCAGAACCTCTTGCCCCGGCTCAGTTTTTCTCTGAAAGAGCTTTGTTATTTTAGCTTTTATTAAACTTTTTCTGTTTCCAACACTACCTCAGAAACCATCCTGCTAACTTTATGCCATTTGAGGTAGCTGAGTTATCTCAGGTGTGATAGGTTCTCTGAGAGCTCATAAGGCTTAGCTTGAGGAGAAAAGGACCTGGAAGAGGCTGGTAGATGCTCTCGTGTGATCACATTCACCTTGCCTTCCTTTTGTCCTGAGCTGTGCAACCCATAGGATTGCACAAATTCTCCAAATACCCAGTGCTGCCTCCCTCAGGGACTGGTTTCACTGCTGTGCCATGGGCTGGGGCCATGGCCTCCCTCCCTGAGCAGGCACTCCTTTCATCCTGCCTGCAGGTGCATCCTGCTTGATCCACACACAGGTGAAGCAGAAGAGAAAGGTTCCTCATCCCTCTCTGTCACTGGAAATAAACAGGAGAGGTGGGGAATCTAGTGCTGTGCAAGGCACTAAGTCATACCTGACACAAAGTTATAATGTGAGATGAACCAGAAATGTAAGGACTTTAACACTCAGCTCACAGCAGGCTGGAATATGTGGAAACTTTTCTAGACATGAGTCCTTCACAGATTTCAATCCCTGGTTAAAAAAAAAAAAAAATCCGTAAAGACATCACGTGTTTGCCTACTAAAGGAAATTGACAAAGGAAAGATAAAAAACTTATATATTTCTATCACCAGCCTCCTAGGGAATAAGTACAGAGCTCTATCTTACTCCTCAGCACCGCATAAGATACAGAATGCAAAATTTCCTCCTTGAAATATTTTGGCACAAACAACTGTTCTACACTATTTGTTTAGAAATCCAGTGGGGTTTCACTGAATAAAAGCTAGCATCTTCATACTGGTAGTTGAAATAAGAATTAATTTCATGCACAATTGGCAGCACAGAAGGAACTTCCTTGATATCCAAAGAGCAAAAGATTTTATGAGGCTGCATATGTATTTATGATTATTTAAGGTTCTTGTTATAATTGAAGAACCTTTAAGGAGAGGAATTTTGTATTTTAATTTGCATAAAGACAATAAAAACTCTTTGAGAAGCAATTTCTTTCCGTATAAAAAGTGAGAACATAGCACCTTAGTGGCACAGACATCTGTTACTTAAGCAGCTGCCACCATGTAAACTCCATGGAGCAGCACAATCCACCAATCAAAAACCACCCAAACTACATCTGCAGCCAAAATTCAGTGTGTGGCTGGGAGCCTCCAAAACAGGTTGAGAAATGATGGGCTTTTCTTCAGCGTCCCCATTACACGTCCAAAGGCCCTTCTTTGTCCATCATTACCAAACGCCGCTGCGCCACGCGGCTCCGGCGCCGCTCCTGGTGCAAAGTTAATCCCCCTGATCTACAATCTGCAATTCCTGCCCGCAGGATTCATACCCACGGAGTCCAGATAAATCACCACTTCTTTGTTTCTCATCATGGCTGTGTGCTTCAGCGTCCTCACTCGGGAGCTGATGTATCAATATCTCTGCCAGAGGTTAAATATTGCCTGCTTAAGTGCTGCGTGCAGAGATACAAACTCGCAGGGCCAAATTCAGCAGCCCGGCAGCACGGGCAAAGTCTGGGGCTGATAAGCCCTTTCTGCAGTCAGCTTACACTTTAAATCAGGAGTTCATGAAAGGCATTAAGAAAAACTATTATATTACTAGAATGGATGGCAGTACGGTTTATATGTTACACCTTGAAGTAAGCAGCAGGATTTTCAATCACTTGATAACCTTGAAACTGCTAAGGTATCAAATTGCTATCATGAATATTGTACGGGAGCAGAAATAACTCAGAAAGCTTCCTTTGTGAATAATAATGTGGGAAAGAGCAATGTTCTTCTGGGCTAGGCTCACAATAGCACCGACAAGGAAATATACATGAAGGCAAGGCATGTACTTAAACAAGCATATTTGCATTTGACTATATATCAATCAGTTATCAGTGCAGCTGCATCTTACCTGGCCCACAGAGAAAATAAAGAGCCTGCTAGATAACTTTGCCATGCAGGAAAAAGAAATTGCAAGGGACTAATTTTTATATATCCACCCAAAACTATTAGGATAAATGCCCTCTACTTTGATGGGCATTACGTATTGAACAAGTATTTTAAAAGAACCACAGTACAGATCCATCCATGCAGGAATTTAATTTAAAGCCCCAATCAACGTGTCTTCCTGGTTTGCATGCAAGAGCTGTCAACACATCTTGAGCCTGATTCTGGTTTCATTCACTCTGGGTGAAAATGCTGAGGTTTTCCTGCATGAGAGAAAGCTGAGCCAGCCCTCCAGGCTCCCATGTTTATGCCCCGAATCAGTGGAGTTTATACCAAACTCTGGTTTTGTTCTGAAGTACAGCACGGGTTTAGTCTTGTGGCATTTTCAGGTGACACAGCCTACTGAGATCATCTGACAGCCATGTGAAAACTCAATGTCTGGAGTGATTCATCATTGTGTCAGATTGTCCTGCACTTTGTCACAATGACTGACAATAGGGGAAACTTGGAAATAATACAAAGATTCAATGCTGGCTGATAATGCCTGCATTGTGATTAGAGCAGGCTCTGAGCACGTGAGGAGAATGTTAATTTTGTCCCCCCACGCCCAACTTCATACGGCAGTATGCTTTCAACAGCTGGGTGTCTGCACTTGCTTTCTTAATCTTCACTCCTGTGGCATTTTTAAGTGCAGAGCCTTTTTTTCCAGCATGTTAAAGAGCCATATTATTACAAGTGCAAAAAGAAGTAATATAGTGCAAAAGGGTAAATTCTACCAGTACTGCCAGACACTGCTTGGGCAGGAACATCTCTGGCGGATGTGCCAGTCCCTCCCAAACCCTAACCTTATCATGGAACCTCACCAGCATCTTAAATAATGGTAAAAACATATGGAGAAACACTTCCAGGAATGCTAAGAAACCCAGCAAGCATGGGTGAATTTGCATGTGGAGTGGGATCTTGTGGCAATGTCTTAAAAAAAAAAAAGGAAAAATATTCCCTTTATTTTGCATTGACTCACAATAAAGGTTTAAGGTAGTTGCTGACTTGATAGGGTCTTGACACACTTGAACAGCCAGAAGAGGTGGTTGCAGCATTACATGTTCTAAAGCTGTTCCAGTTTTATCAGTGTTCACAGCAACAACATCAGAGACCATGGACTTGCTGTGTAATTAATTGGGAGGAAAAGAAAGGCCCTTCCCGTGTGCTCCAGCTGCCCAGGTTATTTTGCTGGGTAAAGAACAGGGGTGAAAAAACCAAACAGTAGCAAGAACCAAAAAAACAACCATTGCTGTGTCTACCACAGTAATGAAAGCAGCAGAATTTCTCCCATTTCTGAAAATATAAGAGGAGCAAGTGGCTCTGGCTTGTGTCCCCTGTCCAGGGAGGGGACAGTGGCCTGGCTCCAGGGTGTGAAGGATGGGACAATTTTCCCTGCAGAGACCAGTGTGGCATGTGCTGCATCACCACACAGGTGATTTTTAAAAACAGAGGAGTACAAATTTCTCTGAAGAATCTTAGTTGCTTACAAACTCAGAGGATATTTATAATTTCAGAGCTCATCCTCACAAGCAACCCACTTAATTAGATGTGTGCTATTGTACTTTAGAAGCTGGGCCCTTGGAAGTAAAAGAAAAATAAATTTCTGTCAGAAGAAGAATGATCCAGTTATCTAATTGGCACTAGCAATGTATTTTTCTTTAAGCAAATCCCAAGTTTAAGAGTAGTCAGAATTAAAAATGGGAAAACCTCCTGCGGCCTTGGTACTGTGCTGTGAGCCACTGGCTCTTTGTGTGAAGAGCTGCACAATGCCAAAAGTGGTTCAATGCATCAGAGAGAAGCCAGAGTCTGACTCTGGCCTTGCTTTTGCTGATTTAAAGCTGAAAAACCAACAGGCCAAGGTGGAGTCACTCTGAACTGGCACTGGTGCACCTGAAAGGAAATGAGATCAAATTAAAACAACCAGTGGAAAGTTATCTAATTTCCAGTGATCACAGCTTGCTGTGGGTTAGGTTTGAGTGAGCTGGGAGCTGAAGTGATTGAAGTTGGTTATATTGGAGCCCAAAATGCATTTTATTGTGATCACTGAGCATTTTGTCCCTAACAAATATGGGCATACAGCTTGAAAGTGTTTAATTAATTGGTACATTAATTTGGGCTCAATGACACACTTCCATCCCTCACTGTGAAACTGCTCGGTGAACACAACTCTGTGCTTTATCTAATTTCAGGGTGCTGAGTGAGGATACAAGAATAGGGTAGATCCTAAAATACATCTACACAATAAATGATCCATAGATAAGAGAGATGTCAGAAGCTTTCTGTTGAATAGAGGTCCACAAACATTGCAAGCTGCGGGAAAGAATGACTTTATTGATGTTGAAAAATCTCATCATTGACTTTATTTTCTTTAAAATGAGCAGTAAAAAGCCAGACATATTTTTTCACTCTGTTGCTTTGGCAAGATTAGTTTGAACCACCAGCTGAAGGTCTCTGGACCTTTAACTTGTGACAACGGTGATGGAAGATTCAAGTTTCCTAAAGTGTTTTAACAACCAGAACAGTATCTGTCCATGTAGATGTTAAAGATATAGTCAGTGAAAGCAATACAAACCCACCATGAGATTGCAATCTAAACATCTGGGAAACAATTGGTATGTTCATTCATTCAGGTGAAATCATGGCTGGTCTTTGGACTTCCCATCACATTTTTTTCCGCAGTTGTTTCCTTCTTATAATTAACACCTAGTATTGAGTACAAGATTTTTAATTTTTATTTTACAAAAAACACTCTTCCATGTGGATTGCAATTATCATTGCAATATTTTAAAATTGAGAAAACAGCAAAAAATGAAGAGCAGCTTCATTTTAATGCTGCAGTTTAATTAAAAAATTGTTCAAGTAATTTAAAAATGTAGACATTAAAATACCAATTAAGCCTAAGGCAATTTTTCCTATTAATTTTGATGACATCAGTATAGGGGTGTCACATAAAGGTGACCCCTTAGAGACAGGTTATTTAGAATTTAACATTTGACTGTACTAGTACTGAGAGAAAATTAATTAATTTATGAAAAAACTACACCTACTTGGCTTATCCCAACAGGCTGATCTTTGAAAACCACGTCACATTCCTCACAACCAGCAATTTAGCAAATGTAACCTCCTTTCAAGGTTTTAATTGCAAAAATTTACTTCTCAGATGTCCATTTTGGGTGGCCACCTTGTTGGAAAGTTGAAATATTTAAGCATAGTTTTAACTGTGCACTATGAACAGAACTGGAATTTATAGTTTGAGATAAAGGCTATTCTAAAGTGCAGTAATTATTTCTAAAACTGTTTATTGTTCTAATTCTGTGTTGGTGGTTAAATGATAACATGATAAAATTCATTTATTACCTGAACTCTAACGCTGTAAGGAATAGAGCAAGTTTTCATGGGAGCAGTAACACTAAAGAAAGCAGAAATTTCTATATCTAATTTGAGCGTTTGCAATTAAAGTTTTGTGTGTAACTGGATGCCCTAAAAAGCTCAGAATGGATGACCTTGCAGAAGCAGTTACTGGGAGTATCCTTATGGACCCAGAGAAACTAATTCTTTAAGCCAGCCTGGTTATGATGGATTTAAGTTAAATTGATCTCATTTCATTTGAGATCTTAAATTGGTTAATGAGGCTGAAATATGCTTTATTTCAGGGAAGTCGTACTGATCTGGACGAGGAACAGAATTTATGCTGACGTTTGAGTCAAGTGCAAATACCACCATCACTTCTTCATTACCACGTTAACTGGTGTGATCTGTTCTGCTCAGCAGAACTTGAACCAAATGTCAGGTTCCTAAATGAAGAAACTCCTGGCTCCCCGTGAGAAACAGGCTGATTGGTTAAAAGTACTTCAACCTTTATTTAATTCATGCCTTATAAGTGCTCTTTGGCAGGAGCTCTTGGGATCTGATCTTATGTCACACTTACTGAAACTCATTTAATTATTGCAGCTGAGGAGGGCAGGGAAATGGTTATCTCACCAGGAAAATCTAATCCTCTTCTTTATCAGCTTAAACCCCAGCCCGGGGAAGTTGGTTTGGATTCCTGTGCTTTCTTCAGCCCCACCCGCTGGTAACTGTTTGTCAGTACATGACCCTTCCTTTCGGTGTTGGTTTGGTTTTTTGTTTTGGTTTTTTTTTTGTTTGTTTGTTTTTGGGTTTTTTTTTGGTTTTTTTTTTGTTTTGTTTTTTTTGTTTTTTTTGTTTTTTTTTTTAATGGAGGTGATTTCTACCAGAGATTTAAGAGGGTTTTGAAAGCAGATGTCTATGGACTCCCTGAACACAGAACCTGTCCTGGAAAACTCCAAGCTGCTGCTCCTAGCCATGCTAAGGTCATTAAGGGTGGGATTGCAGATATCCCAAGTGGTTGTTTCAGTTGCCAGATTAAATGAATGGGATAATTTGGATACTCTGGAACCCCCAGCCAAACCAGGGTCTGACTGTGCCTTAGTGCTGCCACGATGCTGCAAAGGGGCTGCACCCCCAGTGCCTCTGGAGCACAGGTTAATATTGAATTTTATTAAAGACCAAACTCCTGCCATAGATTTACAACTGCTTTTTATGGCTCCTTGCTAAAAGTCTTTTATGCCTTGTTTTAAACAGAGAGAAAAGGCAAAACCACACGTACTCTGCCCTTATGAGCCAAACATGAAATGGTTTTGATGGAAAGCACGTGCAGAATAAGGGATTCAGCCTAAGGCTAAAGACAGAGAATCAGTGACTTTTATAGCTTTGAAAATTGGCCTTATGACCATCATTAAATTAAAGTATCTCTCCTCATGGGGGACTTTCATTTCATCAGGGGTTGAACATCTCTTAGCACAAATAGTCACCCCAAAGTGCTGCCATCATAAAACTTAGCATTGTTTTCTTAAGTTACAAGTCAAAACTTGACTTGTAACTTAAGAAAAATGGAAAAGACCAAACCATTTTGAGTGAGAATGTTCAGTAGCAGCGAGTCTTAGATCAGGATGGTTAGATTTATGATAAATTCTTCTCCCTGTGATTCTCTTGGTACAAATTCCAACCTGAGCAACACACAAAACAAATGGTATAAATGTTTCCTTTGAAAAGTTTTGTGTACTTCATGATTACACAGCTTGTGAAGTTTAGGAGCCTTGGGCAAGCCAGCGAATGTGTAAGAGGAAGGCTTAAGAATTGTTTGTATGCTTGATTTGTTTTACAGTGCATTTGGTCTTTAGTTTTGATTGGATTGTCTTACTGAAACATGAAGGGCATTTAGAAAGTAAGGAAGTGAATAGGATACATTTGCAACTATATGCCCAAAAGCAAGATCTTAATGTCAGAAGTAAATTATAACAACTTAGGTTACTGATGACATACATTATAATTCAAAGCTTGGCAAACCACATCAAGGTTGTTCTTACCATGATCTGACAAAAATATCTTTAAAGTCTTGTGTTTTTCAGGATTTATTTATGCTAGGAACTTCATAAATAAAAAGCAAATATTACCAAAGGTAAACCTATTCTTTCTAAATGTGTCTGAATCTTTCTAAAAATTAAAACATTAAGCCAATAATTGTCAGAGTAGGATGGTTCCAGGGAGTAAGACAGGTTTCAGCCATCATCTTTTATTCTGGTGGTTTTGGGTGACCTTGAAGTGTTTTCTAGAGATGGATCTATAAAGGACTTAGGTCTAAACTTGTTGCCTATAGGTGAAGGTATCCCAGGCCTGCAAACCCTTCTGCAGGTGCTGTGGCACGTACAAATATGGGAAGTTTTCCTTGTGAGCTGCAGAGAAGCACATGAGACTCCATGTTTGCCGGCACATGGTGGCTTTCTGTGTGTAACCTGGAGGATTTTTCGTCTCAGCATCCCAGGTCCCTTATCTGTGCTGAGCCATCTGCAGTACTGAGGCCAAGGGGGTTCCAGCTCCCTGCCCTGCCCCTGGCAGCAGCCCTGGCTCTGGCAGGAGCAGAGCAGTCCTGTCTGTGCAGCTCGTTGCATGGTAGGAGCATCCATCCCCTCCCTGCACACGACTGCAGCTTCCAGTAACTCCCAGCTCCTGCACTTTCTGTGCAAAGGACAAGTTCTCCACGTTCCCTACTCCTTAACAGATTTCTATTCCACGCAGTTGTCAGGTCTTCCCCAAACTCTCTTAAACCTTCAACATCCACAGTCCCTTCTGGGATGGAGCTCCAAATTTAAATCACAGGTTTGGTGGGGGAAAAAATAAATCTCCTTTTGTTTGTTTTAAATCTGCTCTTGTTTTGGAAGGGAGACTGGAAAGTCCCTGCTCACTTTCTCACTGCCATTGGTGATTTTATAGATTTTTGTCATATCCCCATCACACATTTTGCAAGCTGAATGGTTACAGTCTGCCTGCTTTGTGAAGGAAAGCTTTTCCAGCAGCTTAACTCATTCGTATCACAGGTATCTGGTTCAATGTTTGATCTCTCCAGTGGGATTAAACCACAAATCTTCCATTTCATGGTGACTCAACACCAAGTTTGTCTCCTGGGTAAAGTGAAACTCTCACCCCGGTGCAGGTTTTATATAAACAGAAGAGAGAGAAAGCAAGGAGTGAGAGCAGCCACTTTCTGCAGGCTCCTGTTGGGGCTCTTAGGGGAATCATGGACTTGTGTTTCAGTCCCTGTTCTGCTGAACACTTCACTGTGTTGTGCTGATTGCTCAGGCACCTTTCGCTCCAGTGAATGAGAGTCTGCTTTAACTGCACGGTGAATGATGACGAGGAGCAAGGTGATTGCTCCCAATTTACTCCGGTGGAAATGGCTACCACTTTAGAATCAGGCCCACTGGAAACCCAAAAATAAAAATATTCACAACCCTTAAATATAATAAGCCTGATTTGTCTTCATTTCAGCTGCAATCAGTGAGAGACATCCGTGCTGGAGTAAGCCTGAATGAAACATGAGATGGCATATTTAGGTTAACAGTGGCTGAATTACTCTGGGCTTAGATTCTCGTGCAGGGTTTTAGTAGAAAAGGATCCATGTTATCACTGTGTCCACACACTGGAGCTGCCATCTCCTGGCACAAGAGCCACCACACTGTCACACCAGCCCCCAGCAGACAGGGCTTGTGCTGGGGCTGGACAGAGCTCCAGGGCTGTAGCTGGTTTGAATCTGTGTGGTTCTGAGCATTCCACAACTGCTGAAGCTTTCACCAAGCCCAGATTTATACCTATTCTGTTAACAAAACTCCATAGGGTTTTTGTTTATTCTGGAAGTGTACACAGACTGAACTAGGTCTATTCTCTCAGCAGAGCACAAGAGATTTTTTGTTTTAGAATGCACACAGTATTGCCATTTGTTTTCTGGAAATCCTAAATCTCCCTGAGGAAAGTTCACCAAAAGTAAATAAAACATAGTAAATTAAAAATCTCTTAAACCAAGACTATTTAGCTTTAAAAATATTGTAATTTTTGTTTGGTATTGCTTGCTAATGATGTTGTCTGTAG
The DNA here is from genome assembly GCF_017590135.1 of Pyrgilauda ruficollis. Taxonomy (NCBI): domain Eukaryota; kingdom Metazoa; phylum Chordata; class Aves; order Passeriformes; family Passeridae; genus Pyrgilauda; species Pyrgilauda ruficollis. The sequence continues at coordinate 3,643,286 of NW_024524377.1, read as the reverse complement.
TGTTCTGCCTCAACTCTGGTCTGTACAGAATAATTATGTGTGTTTGCAGCTTGTTCACAGCATATGCACAGTGACTGCACTGTGCTCTGCTGGTCTGAATGAGAAATTAAAAGGGAGTTGTCATACAGAAAATTAAAAAGCAGTTAGAGCTACAGAAATCTATTTAATTCATGCTACTTATAACCTCCTGAAAAGAAACTAATGACAAGGCCTGAGAAATATTACAACAGCTCTGAGTACCCACCAGGCCAGCAGGATTTGCAGTGTAACTTATATGCGCCTCAACTTTTGGAAGCAAAGCCTGGGCATGGTATTTCAAGGCACTAAACTCTTAGTGACTAATGCACAATGCCATTATCAGGCACTAAATGCTCCTCCTTCTTCTGTTGGTTTGGTTTTATTTCTACTTTTGTACAGCTTCCTTTATTAAGAGAGTGGCAATGAATCAGTCCTGTGCTCCTTGGGCCAGGAGCTGGTGCAGTTTTGACTCTCAGGATACCAAGATGAAGCACATCCAGTACTGGCATTTTCCTAAGAACCCTAGATATCCCTGACACCATCACATCAGGAAGAAACATTCAGTTCCCAAACTGCTTTACAAGAACATTTAATTCTTAGGATGGGAATGACTAAGCATGACAATTTATAATAGAGAAACCACAGAAGCCAGGGGGTTTGAAAGTGAATGAAATTGGTGGAAGATTAGAGTTTGGCCAGTGGGATATGTCAACATTTAAGCAAGAACACCTGACTGCTCAAGAGAGAATTCCAGTTCAGCCTGGATTGGTTCTCACCCCCTGGAGCCTCATCACTTTTATTTCTGCAAAAGTTTCCCATCAATAAATCAGTAGTACAGGTATCACAGAATCCCAGGGTGGTTTGGGTTGGGAGGCACCTCAAAATCAACTCATTCCAATCTCCCTGTCATGGGCAGGGAACCTCCCATTAGACCACGTTGTTCAGCTAACCTCGAACATTTCCAGGGACATTTTTAGTGAGTGTGTTAAAAACCAAGTCAAAGCAAAGCCACCCACTCAACCTGTTCTCCCAAATGCACTTTGAGCACAGATTTAAACAAAAACCAGACAATTCTGCTTCAGAGGGTCAAACCCCACAGGTTAAACTCTTCAAGAGCCCAGACATGTAAGAAGCACTGAGCTCACTAAACCAGAGCTGCCAGTCACTTACTATGTTTTATATTGATTAAATGATGAGCCTCAGGGATCATTGATCCAGTGCTCGGCAGACAGAGTAGCTTTCCCTTGCATGGTCACTCCATGGAACAGAATCCTGGAAGGAAAGGAGGATGCCAGATGGAAATGTTTCAGCCTGCCCTGCAGAACTTGGGCCACCCCAAGCTTTGCCCCAAAGTGATCTAGGCTGGATGCCTGCCCCACCTGTCACAGGTGTGACAGCTCCCATACCTTGACTTGGAATTCCAAGCATCATCTACAGCACACACTGAAAACATGCAACCTAAACAGCAATGATTCTAGAGAAAGCAGTAGTTTTCCCACTCAACATCTGTTGATATTTGAGGAAATTATGAGTTACTTATCCCTTCCAAATACTCAAAAATATGCAGTGTTTCCGAAAGCCCAGGGGTGGGATCAAGGGCAACTCCAGATATGTACCCACCACTGTGTCCATTACACAGCTGACAGCATTTATGATCATTGGCTAATTGGGAAAAAGTAAAATGCAGTCTTGTGGCTGCTCTAAAGCACCAATGTTTTGATTTCTTTTTTTTTTTTTTTTTTTTTTTTTTTTTTTTTTTAAGAAATAAAATATATTTCCACATTATGTTAATTCTAAAGTAAATTTCTACTTGCTCTGTGAAAACTGGAAGTCAAATGAAAGGGAACTAATCTGGGTATCTTACTGTGGGAGAACCTGCAGCGTGAACTCAACCAAGCTATTAGACACTGGAGAAACCACATGGGAGGGAGCTGCTGGAAACAAAGCTTCATAAGTTCCACTGGCCACAGAATGACTCATTTCTTTCTTAGTTTAGGATTAGCCCTTCTAGGAGCAAATGGAAAAGCTGTGAGAAACTCCAGCAGGTAACTAATTACACAACGCAAAATCAAATGCATCCCATCAGATACGTTCTTTACCCTTCTCAGAGTATGAAAGGGTACTCCAGTGCCAAAAAAAGAGAAAAAAATTTCAAGGAATTTCCATTTTTCCATATATTTTATGAAATTATTCCTTTTAAAATAATGCAGTAAGAATGGATGTTTTTGTGAAAATATTAAATTCTTTTCCTGAACTGCAAATGCCACTTGCACAGGGGGGAAGGGAAGCATGAGCCAGATGCAGAAAATTGCTCCATTTGCTGGCAGTGTAGCTATTTATATGTTGACAAACAGTTGTGCCAAGAGCAGATGGATATTTTCTAGGACTGAAGAACTGCTAATTGTTTGCTGCTGTTCCTCTCAAGTTCACGGGGGAAAGCCATTGGTGTTCTGCAGAGCAAGGCACGAAGAAACCAGCTCAAGCCACGCACCTCCTCTGACGGCGTGGGGGATGCCCTGAAGCAAGAAGATGCTCTGCCAGATGTCAGCTCAACAACTCCCAGCAAAGCACAGCCACGAGGAGCAGCACTCCCCAAATCTTCTGAGTCCTTCCTTCACTGAGATGTGCAAAGAGTGCAGAGGTTTTCAGCTCAGCCTGCTGAGCATCCTGAGCCTGTGAAGGTTTTACAGCGTCTCACACGTATTTGAATCTTGTGGAAATATAAAAGTTTTTTTACACCACAATTCTGGATGATATCTATTTAATCTGACAGGGAAAAGGCATCTTTCCATAAATCTGTGTATGAGTTACCTCAGCTCTGCTTGCTCCTATCTGAGGCACACACTGCTCACTTACTGACATATCGGATCCTGCTAGAGCCACGTGTGAAAAAAGTGAAGGCAGATGAAGAGCAGGAAATGTTTTGTTTTGTGTTTATTTTTTTAAACTGAACTGCTCTTAGCTCACTTTGGTAGAAAAAGTCACTATCATGTGTCTTGATATTCTTATATATATCAGCACCAAAGCACAATTTAGTTAGCTTAAAGAAGTCTCAGATCTGATTTATCTGTGAGACACACTTCACAACACAAACCAATTTTGCTGTAGTAATACCATGTCAATATTTCTTGACAGAAGACAAATGTTGTTATTATTTTGCCATTTCTTACCTTTGTAAAAGTTTAGAATTTTATAAAATGACTCTTCTTTACATGTCAAAATGGTAAGTTGTTGGAAAGAAAAAAAATTGAAGCCATTCTTATATCTATCAACGGTGATGGATTCTACAGTTAGGTTAAAAATTATTCTGGCTCAATATTGATGTTCAAAAAATAAAAAGTAGGTGATATTTTTAATGGATATGTACATTTTCCTATTGAAGCTGAACAAAATAAAGCAGGAGAAAACCCACGAGAGCTATTTTTCATTGTGTTTTTTGGTATTAAAAAGTATTTATCTGTATGCTGTCTGCTGGACCCAACTGTGCAATATGTGTAGACATAATTTCCTCTCCGTAGTGGTGATCTCCAGACAAAGCAGCCTCTCTTACCTTTGCATTCATCCTCTCCTTGCCCCTTCACTACATGGAGAGTGACAAAGATAAAATATCATCTCTGATTTAAATTGAGTTTAAGAGATTACTTTAAAAAATTACTAAAACTCTTGAAAGCAAAATATTTCAAGATTTTTCTCTGCCATTTTTCAGAAGTCTCTACAATGCTTAATAAATACAATATTGAGGAGCCATGCCTTGCACTTCCATAGGGATCTCCCTCTCATGCTGGTCTATTCTTGTTTCTACAATTAAGACTTTGTGCTACCACAAAAGCTTTACCAGACATGAAAGAGCCACTTATCTCTGCTTTAAACTGAGAGAGAAAGTTCCAGGGTTTGCCTTGGGGATTACCTGGCTGTGACTGCCATGGAAGGGGGCAGATTTTTCCAGCTGATTCCAGATGTGCAGCACCTTGTCCAGCAGAAAGCAAGTGAGCTTGCACACCTTGTTTTGATCTCAGCTGGCGCCAGGGTCCTAAAGTTAAGCAGAGCACAGAGATGAGGGCCTCAGATTCTGTTCTGCAGCACATCTGCATGCTGCTGCTCACCATAAAATGTCACATGGAACACAATTTATTGTTTCATCCCCAGGCAAGCGAGGATTTAAGGACAGGGTAAAGAAATTGTGTGATGGCAACAGAGCACTTGGAGAGGGAAACCCCAACAACTTTATCCACCAAGTTATCCACCAGAGAATGAGGGCATTACTCTGTAATAAAACATGGTCGGTTCTGACCTTTGCAGAGCATGTATGAATCAATTCTGTTACTTGTTAGCCCAGCCAGGATCCAGAGGTGTTCCTTCCCAAATCAAGAGTGAGTGAGCAAGTGGCAGTTCACAGGCTCCTCATGAGAAGCCTGACACTGAGGTTTGATATTTAAGCTGTGCTCAGCCAGAGAGCTGAATGCAGAGATACAGCTTCAAATATGGGTGTAGAATCACAAATACAAATATGCAGCTATATGAGATCTGTATTCAAATGAATTATGCAGACCAGCTCCAAGAAGCTCTGAGTTTGTGCAACAGAAAGACCTCAAAGGCTATTATGATCTAATTTAACCAAAGTTACAGTATTTATATAAATATTCACACACTTTTTTTTTCTTTAGCACCATCCTGATTCATTTTTAATTGTAACAAATCAAAGCCAAGAAAAACACTGCACATTTCATTTCAAACTAAGGATTGCAGAATGAAAGCCTAAACATTTTCACTTATCTAAGGACCAGCTGCACAGAAATCACTGAAATTGCCGCTGTGTTTTTATTTATATTGCAACAGCTATATTGGCCTAAAACTGACACAAAGGGAGAATTAGGCCATATATTTACATTCAGCACATTCTATGGCTCACTTTCATGCTGATTATTTTGCTGTGTTTCCCAACTCCATGCTGTGTAAGTAGTTGTGGATGATTATTTTACATTGCAGCAGCTATAGGAAAGGTTTATCAATTCCTGCATAAAAGTAAACATACCCTGTATTCTGAACTTTAGGAACAGCCTTCATTTTTTGCCTTAATCCTATGCATAATATAAGCAGAACATTAAAAAAATTACCTTAAAAATAAATTACCTGGACTTTAATCTGAAAATTGCACAATAATCCAATTACCGTATTTCAGAGATTTTAGAATTATTTTTGTTTGCTTGTTTTCCTTCTTTATTTCCTTCCTAGCACTGGCACAATGTCCCACAGAGCACATTGCATACATTCCCAGGTATAAGCTGGGGATACAGCAGGGTCAGTGAAAAGCAGAGCCTATTTCAGTGCATATTCCTGTAAAATTACCATGCTTCTCTCCTTCTTTATCTTCCACCAGAGACACTAAGCAGATGATTTTGCAAAGACTTATGGATTCATTAAGTTTGAACCATGCCACATGTTCCTCCAACTTCAACAGAATTGCTCACACACTGAATTTAAGCACATACTTAACTGTTTTCTTTATTAACTCTGTGAATTCTGCATGGAATTTGTGAGCACTTTTCCCTGTGTTCATGTAGGTTTCAAAAATATTATTTTTGACTTATTTACTGAAGCACATAGAGCCACACTAGAAGGGAATTCTTCTCAGTATATTTGGATTTTAAAGGGTGTCTGATATCTATTTTCCAAAAACTCTTTGTGTAGCTACACATGAAAATGCTGCTTTTTCTATGAACATAACATGTTATTTGGAATCAATGCTATGTGTTCCCTTGTTAGAACTGTATAAAAATTATACAGATAAACGAATTTGCACTACAGCCTCTAATTGAAAGTAAAGATTTGTGCACAGCAAACTATATAGAAATTAATCACATGCATTTACCTGATACCTAATGATTTTAAGTCATTTTTGAGATAAGTGTATGTCACATATGATAATTTTCCTATTGTTATGATTCCTATCAATTTCTCTTCATAAAATAAAACTGTGATTTTCTATTTCCCTATCATATCTATTTGCAAAATGCTTTTCTAAAAGCTAAGAAAAAAGGTAATTAAATTTACATCCTCAGAACAGAAATGTGGTTGTGCCCCTGATTTGTTTCACCAGCAATCAGGAACTGCAGATACAAAACATAATTTCATTCCTCACCATAAAAATCACCTACAGTACAGACCTTCCCTTCTAATTTTAGTAAACGAATGTATTTCTAAATTCCCCAAGTTCCTGTTCTTCACTGCCCACCAATCTCAGCCTATTGCTACACAGAAACCTGACACAGGGAGCAATTAGTCCACACTGCCAAACACAAGAGGAATGTAATGCTTTTTCAAATATCAAATCAGTCCAATTTCATTTAGACTTAAGTGATTTTTCTGGTCCCTCTTCATGTAGATACCTCTGCAGTCAATTAGCATTGTCACTTTTAATCTGTACTACTCAGATACTGGTCATTTCCCATTAGAGGCTTATTAAATAGATTCTTATGGTCAGATAGAACCTTCTGCAGTGTAATATCTGAGAGAGAAAACTGACAGCCATTATGCAGCTGGCATTTACTGAAAGGTTAGATACTGCAGATAACCTTAATCACAAATTACACTGCATGCCAGTGAAATACCTCACCACTTCACAATTCCACCTGAACATTCCCACCCAAACACTCTCAGGTTTCTGCTCAGTTAAGCTTAACCATCTAGATGTTTCCTAATTAAAATGTTCTTATGCTTTAGAGTATCAGGCTTTACACCAGGCTTTCGTGATAGATGGAAAAACCTTTTATCAAGAGCTTTGCAGCTCCAGAGGATTCTGCTACCTGTAAAACCACATTCCCCTGAGCTGTGTTCTCTGCTGGATCCGACTGTGCTGCCCCTCTGGCTGGATGGGAACCTGTCATTTCTAAGGCTGCCCGTGCTAAATGATTCATTTGGAGGAGTCCCACGAGCAGCTCAGCCAGGAGGCTGAGGGGGGACAACATCTGGCACCAAGAGCCATCACAAGCAGCTGGGCAGTGACTTCAGATGTGCTGTTCTGGCACGGCGTGGAGCTCAGAGTCAGTCTCTCAGAGGGATCTTTTCTGTACACAAAGATGACAGCACAGGAGTCCAGCTTAGCATGGTTTTGCCAGAAAGGAACCCTCTCTGTTTTGTTAAAAAGGCACTCAACACACTCCAGCCCAAGTAGAAGACAAGGATTGGGGTTTTTAAAAAAAATCTTCTGATATTTAATGATTTTTTTTGGTGACAGACAATTTATTTTTAAAAAAAATTGTAAAACAACCAAGAACTCCTTTGAACATAAACCCAAAGGGAGTGATGGCTTGTCTGGGATGTAGGTAGATGCAGAAATCAATATATCCATCATGTGGCCTTAAATAGTGGCAGTTAAGTGCAGCAAAACCAGGTGATAAACTGTCTGATTTGTTTATTTGCACTGACTTAATGAACAACAGAGCTGATCTGTGTGACCAAAGTGCTTGAATCATACTGGCTTTCTGGTGTGAGATCACGGCAAAGATTTCTACACAGCAATCCAGACTTCATCAGCAATGCTTGCACCATCAGCAGTGCTGGTGGCAAGAGCAAACCTCTACACTCTGTTTTGTTGTGGTGCTCAGGGTTATAATGGCAAATACAGGCAGGATGGTTTGGCAGCAGGGACAGGGGGACTGCAGTTGTGTTGTGGTGTGTCTTTGAAGCCTTCCTACTACATGGACACCAGGTCTAAACCTGTGGCAAAATGAGGAACTGACTATGGATTGTCATGTTCTGGTTCTTATACCTTCCTCCCCTTGCAAATCTAGGAAATCCACCATTTATGCAAAAGCTAACTCACTATTAATAAGTTACTGCCAGTCACTGTATTCACAGAGTAGATATTCTCAATATGCAACTTTATCAAAATATCTGTTTCATCCTGAGCAGTGTATGTGCATTTTTTTCTTTTCCTTCCCCAGATTTATTTAAGTGATTGCTTCCCTGATCAGTCCTACTGATTGTTTATCTCTGGTGGCACCACAGCACGCATGGAGCTGTGCTGCAAACTGACAGGCAGCCTCTCACTGCACAGAATAATTCAATGCCTCATTAAAAACCAGAATTAGACGTGGCTTTGGAGATTAGTGCCAAGAGAGTTTTGCCATTTTACATTCCTGTTGATGCACACTGGAGGGATGTGCAGCGTGGATCAGCAGGGCTTCAATCAGAAGACTCCACAGAGGTCACTGTGAGCAAGCCTGTGTGGGCTTTCTCCCGAGTCACAGGGATATGTGAGGGTTTGTTTATTGCTGAAATCCCTTCCAAAGCACCCCTGTTTACACAGCATTAGGGTGACCCAGGAGAGAAAAAATGGAATAAAAGCCGAAAGCTCAGCATTAATGCCGTTCCTCATGCTTGCACATCAGAATAATTTCTGTCAAACCCTGAGACACAGTAACACCTATAACACAATGCTGTTTGCCGCAGCCTAACTTCTCTATGCTTTACAGATAAGTGTAATATACTTGAATTCTGGCTTGATTTTATATTTGTGTGAGATCTACAAAATAAATCAAGGCCAAAAATTAAGCAACCTCCAGTTATCTTCCCCTCTGTCGTGTGTTTTCCCTATAACTTCCTATAAGGCATGAAGAATAGCAGCTCATGGGCACAATGGAAAGGATTTGCACATTCACATTTTGAGGCTATCAGAGAAAATTTGGTAATGAAATATTTTCCCTTCATCCTCTTAAAGTCCCTTCTTGAACCTTGAGTTGAAAGGTAGAAAAATGCTTAATATCCTACCAGCTTCCCTTGCTGGACAGACAAGGGGTTACACTAAGGGTGGAGTTATATGAAGGATTATACTGAAGCAGCCTGACTTTTCTGGCCGTGGAGACTGACACAAGTCTCTGGGAGGAACCTCCTTCTATTAATCTCTCTGCCAACACAGGACCTGAGGTCAGAGAAGGACTGAGAAGCCCCACTCTGTCCTTGCAGAGCCTGTGGACAGCAGCCAGTCACAAACTGTTCAGCACTACCCATTAGGAAAGCTCCTTGGGACAGGGAAAGGCGACTGGTGCAGCCCTGCACAGCAAACCAGGATTTCTGCTCTGCACAGGAAAAGGACAATCTCTGCACAACTCCCTGCAGCCTACATGCTCATGATAACCAGAAAGAGTCTCTTTGTGCACAAGTAACACAAATATTACACAGCTGACTACAGGGAATGAGAATGAGGGACTAAGCTCTAATATTCATTAACAAATAACCACTGTTTCATTAAGCTGAGCGGTGAGGACTGTGCAGAACAGAAAACCACAGTGATTTAATATAGATTTCTAGTTGGAACATTATGATACCTGTAGAATACTTTACTAAATTACTGATGTCAGTTGTATTTCTCTTTGTGACTAGGGAAATAGGTTATTGGCACAATAAAACATCTAGAGGCATTTAAAATGTCAGTCTAATAGCAAGAACCAGTAAGGCTTTTAATTACCTTCTGTGCCATTTTTTTAATTGCTTCAGTGGCTGCAGTGCTTAGTGAATTCCTGACAGAGCAGCTGCAACTGACTTAATTTAAAATGTTTTTTAAGCTCTTGGAGGAAATATTAAGAAATACAACAGAAATCCAGGCAGCTACATGGGATATTTTACATGAGGATCTTTGCAGCATGGGCCAGAATGTTTTGAAGAGCTGGAATGGATGTTCACATCAGCACTCCCCTGCTCTGAGAAGATTGTGTTGGCTGGCTTTTGTAGGAGCTGTAGTTTGGCAATTCAATTCATAGAAAGCAAAACCTATCCCTCGTGGTCCTGGCAGCTGCAGAGGAAAGACCAGAAGCTCAAGAGAAAGGCTGAGTTCCAGAAAACGTCCCAGGACCTGGGTAGTTCAAACAGAACTTATCCTTATCTTGCAGACGCATTTGCAGCTCTTGAGATCAAACTGATTTTTTTCTTTGGGAGAGAAGGCTATTCTATTAACTGGGAAAAAAGCATATGAAAATTTTCCCCTAATAGAGCTTAATTTGGAGATGACTGGTGCACTCCACCCAAGGATAATCCATAGTGATCACAGAGGTGGACCTGAAGAATACCAAATATCCATGAGAGCTCACTTTTTTCCCAGCAGAGAGGAAATAGCCACCTGCAAAGGCTGAGGCTCCCCCAAACCCATGTGCCACCTCCAGGGAAGCTCTCCTGACCCCACTCTTGCCAGCCTTGGATAAGCAGCTTGGGCTCAGGCCCCACTGTCCCAAACAGCTTGCTGCCACCAGCCTCTCAACAGGAGAGGCTCAGATGTTGGCCCAGTGCTGCTGAAGTTTCCTGGCAGAGGGGGGCTGGACTGGGAAAATCACAGCAGAATTCCAACCTATGGCTCTCTGACAAGGCAAACCCATATGCTCTCAGGTTTATTTCATACTACACTGCACTCTGTTAATAAAATGGACTTTTAATCCATTTGAAAAACCACACGGGGCACAGATCCATCTTGCAAACCTCTCTTTCCCTCCTGGGGTTTATCTCGATTAGGCTGTAAAAAGACATCATTGAAAAGGATTAGCTTAACACCTCCTAGCTTTGTTTCAAAGGGTGTTTCTACCCTACAAAGGCACAGCAGTGTCACATTCTGGCTGGAGCATGGTTAAAGGAAACTTTTGCTAATAACACTGCAGAGGAGATATTCTACTCCAGCACATGCAAGGAGGTGAGGATTTCAGCCACACAAGTGGTACACAAACTAACAGTGCCTTATGTAGTTCAATAAATGTAGGCAGGACAAATTCTTAGAGACATGAGGACACATCATAGAAACAGGAAAGAATGAAATATTCTTAATCCAACACACTGATATGGTGGACATTTAGAGTCATAAAATAAGACTATTAATCAAAAAAGATTGGATTTTTTGTTGCCAACTCCAAATGGAAAAGACATGCCTTTTCTAGTTATTAATTTTGTCTTATATTGAAATTGGGAGAAAAAAATAGACATGAGATAGAAATGTACTGGCAACCTTTCTAAACTGAGGCTTTAGCTAAATATACAGAGTAGTCCTTAGAGTGAATATTTGATAGCAATTTTGAAGGTCAGCTATAGTCAGTAAACCATTTATAAATTACCCTGAAAAATTCTTTTGATGAGTCCTTGCATTAAATCCTTTTTGTGTAAACTACAACTTATTCTACTGAGCCCTTTCTAATTTCATTCATACTCACATAAATCAACAGAAAATCCATGGAAGTCAATGGAGTTACACTGAATACAGTGAAAATTTTTCATTTGATCTTTCTAGGAAGTGTAAATTCATTGTATCAGCTTTTCAGGATTAGTATAGTTTTAGGAGAAGATGTGTTGGTGACAAAATCCACCAGAAGATTTTATGCTCCAGTAGTCTAAAAATTTGTGCTTAAGAAACACTTGTCATAATTTAAAATAGGAGGGGTGTGTGTGTCAGATTTTACAGGAGATGGAGGAACTGGACCAGCATCTTTAATTTTAAATGAGATGGTTTGATTTAAAGAGATTTTTGTCATTATTTTAACTCAGAACATGTAAAACAGGTTTCAGTTTGTGACTGTCTTACACGGCAGATTTTATTTTCCTTAGCACACCATGATGTCTTGTTTGCTGAATATAAAGAGATTGCATTTTTTCAGATGTGCATAGATGCAAAGGAAAAGCCAGTAAGTCTCTGTGCACAAAATGCATCATTGTCATCAGAAATAAGAAAGCCTGGCCATGTGTGCATTTTTATTTTGGATTTACTCCAAAAGTCTTCTTCTAACTGGGACAGATGTATGATCCAGTACAAGCATTTCAGTGCCTTACAGTCAAATCTCTTTCCAGAGTGGGTCCCCCTTCTTTTCTTCTCCACCTATTTTCACAAACGAGCACTCACTGATTTCTTTGTCGACTTTGGTTGGACAACGTGATCAAAAGCTGTCAGGTGTGCACTGCAACAGTGGGACTGCACCAGAGGATTAAACCAAAATATCATCGAATAACAGCAGACAGGTGGACACCTGAAGAACCCCCTGGATGCAAGGAAACACCTTCCAGCACAGTGACATCCAAGCCTGACACCCCAGAGTTCACATCAAGGATTCCCTCAAACATTAAAGCAAATCAGGTGCCAGTTTTACTTGTTTTAAACCACAAACATTCTGGTTTCTTGGTTGCAGTTCCATTTTCATGAAAATTTGATGCAGCATAGGCAAGCAAAAAGTCTGGCAAATCACCCCCAGAATTAAATACTAATGTTAACACCTCTTGATTTCGTGTGCAATTAAAATATCTGAGGAGAATACACACCAAAATCAAGTCAGCAAGGTACATGAGACGAAGTCAAAGAGGGCAGGAATATCTTTAATATCACCTTAACATTAAAATAACATTTAATATTATAATTTCAGTTATGTTGTGTTGCAAAAGGATCCCTGGAATCTTTAATAAATGAGGGAAAATATTCCCATACTTCTCCTAGATGCAGGGTGTGTTGTTTTACTCAGGGATTCTCCCTCATGTCAGAAAAAAATTGTATAAAACCATCTAATATTTAAATACTGTTCTATAAATTTATATGGTAAGAGTTCCAGTGGACCCCTTAAAATAGGACAGGTAAGAATAATCTTTCATACCTAAATTCTGAAACTCATTCAAACACCATAAGCAGTGTACTGGAAGGCTACATTTTCTATCAGTTATCACTATCTTCATTCATTTATCAACCTTTATTCGTTACTATGTTCATATTATAGAATTTTATTGGATCATTGACTGATGCTTTCTATTTTTCTGCTTCTGATTTATGTATTTATTGATGCAAAACCAAACAGATATTACTTTTGGGAATAAACAGCAATACACTGAATTGAGCTTTAATGCTGGTTTCTTTACCAAAGTGTCTAAAAATAAAGAATTAAAATATCTGCTTCCATTCATCATTTCACCTACACAAGTTCCAGTATTCTATTACATGAAAGAGGTTTTGCACCTGAGACAAAAGTTTAATTATCAGGCTGCTGCTAGAATTGTGATCTATTCTTAGGTAGCTATATTACCTGTGATCTCCTAGCAGCATTTAAGTGTTTTAATTTTAACCAATGAGACACTTCATTTTACATCTCCAGAACCTTGTTAAATACACTGAACAACAACAAATTTTTTATTGATCTTAATGGAGGTGTTCAATGTTAACTTCATTTCACTCTGACATCCATTTTAATTCCTTCTATTCCTTGCAGTCTTTAGTTTGGCATAGGACAATACAATTCATTGAGGCTCTAATATGTTTAATTATGCTCCGTGGAAACATGTTTAAAATCCATTCCAGTTCTAACAGATGCATATAAGCCAAATGCTTCCATAAAAAGGAAACTGGAGACTTTACAGATTTCATTCCATGCAGCAGGAAGGGAGGGTAATCCCTTTCCCATCTGCATATTTTGAGCTATTTTGGTCCATGAGTTCCTAAATCTGAGGTTATACTTGAGAAAGGCAAACTCAGCAGTCCTGAGGCAAGCTGCAATCAGCAGACTCCATCAGCCCTGCCTCCCCCAGGCACAGAGCTGAGCCAGAGAGGAGCCCAGACAACGCCTGGAGTCTGTTTTCAGAAAGAAGCCACCTGCCAGTTTAAAGGTAGAAAGGTGAATGGGCTGGGACGTGCTCTGCACTGCTCCAGAGAGAGCATCCCTGGAATTGTAAACATGGGAGCTGCAGCAGGCAGCAGATCCAGCTCAACAACCACCACAATTCAAGCACCTCCAGCTTCGAGGGCAGTGCCAATGTATGGTGTGAAGTTGGGTACTGCTATGAAGAAACCCAAGAGGCAGAAGCAGAATTTTATAGACAAAATCAGCATTAATTTCACAAATTAGCCAGTTCTAATTGCATTTATTCATAACTCCTGCAGTATCACTGCTGTGACTGAGATCTGATAACCTCTAACACTGATGTTGGAGTCGACACTATGCCCATCCCTTGCTGTGTAGCATCCAGCTCCCTGGTTCACCCAAAAAAATCCTCCTCTTTGACAGGATTTGGCCATGCATGAGAGCTCCAGGTAGTGCTACTTCCATTAACTCACCTCTTACTGGAATAACACATATAATTAAATGTGCATTTTGTTTGGATGTGGAATTTTGCCTAAACATCCACCCAGTTTTCCATTCTCCTCAATTTTCAGTCACAAATTCCTTCACTGGCAAGAAGATGCTAGAATTAATTTGATTCCTTTTTTTTTCTTTTCCCTTTGGCTGTTGTGAACTTGAATGCCATTCTATTTTTCTCTGTTAATGATAAGGTTAATAGGTTCCTTTTTCTGTTGTTTTGGATCCACCTTCTCCAGCAATTTTAACTTTCCTGCTTTGATGTGAGCAGTGTTATAAACAGTACTCTAGACAATGTCCAACTCTACCATATGGAGCAATAAAAGTTCTTGGATTTCCTTATGATTTATAGCACACAGGACGGGTAATTCAATTCACTCTACTGCTTGATTTGTTTTTCATTGCCAGTACACATTGGGATGAATACTTTAGGGATTATTTCAATGCAGAAACACCCAGATTGCTTTATTTGTCTAGATATCAGCACATTTTCCAGTTTATGAATGGCTTTTGGTTTCACTGTTTATTCATTTATCTGGGCTGAATTTCATTTGTCATTGGTAGGTCCCATCATGTCGATGTTTTCCCAAATAAGCTGTGCTGAGCACGTGGGACTTTTTTCTTTGCACACTCAGTTTACTTTTAGTTGGTGCTATTACTTGGAAATTCAGTATAGAATTAAGGGGATATTCTGCTCCTGCCAGCCCAGCCTCCCTCTGCACAGGACTATCATTTCCATCTGTCTGACACTAATTCAACATTCGTGTTTCGGCATAACGCCACAACATTCCTACCAAAGTATGAGTTTGTGACACACAGCCACTAGAATTACTCCAGCTATATTTAGTTTTCACTTTTGACTTTAAAATCTTTTCTGGACTACTACAAAAAGTCTTCCAAGAATCTGAATGTGATTACTTCTAAGTCTTCCTTAAGGACCAGGAGAGCAACAGTTTATTTTCCTTATTAAATGGTTAGAGCTGTTGTTAGCCTTTCCCAGGAACTTTTCCCTGAGGGAGACATGACTATTTCATGGACATGGGCATGCTTCAAATTGCATCTAGCTATCAGCAAGCCTATTCAAATGCTGCAAAACATTTCAAATGGAATATTTTTTAAAAATACTTTTTCCAATCAGAAGTCTGTCTGTATAATACAGTAAGCTCAAACAGCAAACCAATTTATTTACCATGATCTAAGAATGCTTATCAGTCCTGCTGGAAATCCTGGTTTCTCAGACAAAAGAGATAGTCTGTAAGGAGCATACTTTAATTTTAGTGCTTCCCTGAATCACTAAATATGAGAATTTTCCTTGATTCAGGTGCACCACATTTTAAATCCCTCTTATCTTCCAGAAGTGTTTAAGAGAAGACTCCTGCTATCAAAGTCAAGACCAACAAATCTATAAGATAAGCAATTCTGTCACTTTCTAAAGTAAAACATGAGGAAATTACTAAGAAAAGTAAAAAAGGACAGAATATAAAAAGGGGGAACAGATGTAATTTCACACGTGAACACTAAAATCTAGTACCACATTATTCAAAGTTGGAAATTTCTCTCCAGCAAGTGCAATTGGATACTTCTTTCTCTGTATTAATATTTCTATTTGCCTCCAGACACTACAGAATATAAGTTTAGGTTAAAGTATTTTTTTTCTCCACAGACTTCTCAACAAACTTTAAAAAATCATTTTGCTTTACAGAGGTTTGATACTACATTTCTCTAATTTTATATTGAACATCTGAACATATTGGAAAACTGCAAGGGTTTAGAGGAGAAAGCAACCCCCAAATCTATCCTCTACTATGGATTTCCCTACTGTTGGAAGGCAACAACAGCTTTTACTGCCTGTGTTGTGTCCTTTAATGCCTTTGTCTCTGGATTGCTGAATCATTTCACACAAGAGATGGTTATTTTCTCTTAGCAGTGCACCTGCCGATGTTCTGAGCAGCAATGTTTGCTAAGGGAGCTGTGTCCACACAGGGAAAAAAGCAGTTTCCACATCCCTTGAAATGCTAGAGTGAATAAATGACACTTTTCTGATGGAATAATATGTTATAGGATGGGATGCTTGAAGGAGGTTATATGGCTGTAGTAAATAAAAATATTAAATAATAAAAGCAAGCCAATTCATGCAGATAATTCCATAGACCTGAAGCAAGACATCTCTACCTCAAGCTTTCAGTTTCATGAGCATCACACCACAAGGAGAATCAAAGCACCAGACACAACTGGTTTTGCCACCAGTTTACAAAGAGAAGATTCAGCATGAAAATGGCCATGATGTACTATACAAAAAATCCAATAAAACACAAATCAAAAATAATAAACACATCACAATGTGCTATGTTGCTGAATTTTTGCACTTTAACTTTTACAGAATCATACAAGCCTCTAATGGTTTGTGTTGGAGGGACCTCAGAGATCACCCTGTTCCAAGCCTCTGCCGTGGGCAGGGACACCTTTCTCTAGACAAGGTTTCTCAAAGCCCCATTAAACCAGGCCTTAAATTTTAAGAAGTCCCTCTCCCTTACATATTCACTACCCCCTGTGCATTTTTATTTTTCTTATTATTATTTCCAGCATGACTTGCAACTTCCAGGAGCTGAGCTTGGAACGGCCAGCGAGGATGTTTCTGCAGCAGAACAAACTGCACCAAAATCAGCACTGCATTATCTCTACAAACATGTACTCATCCTTACTCATTGTGCAGCTCTCAATCTAATGGATGTCAGGGTATTTAATATGGCCCATTCTTCATGGAGAATAGTCATCCCATTTGCTGCTGTGAGATTGATAGTGCTGAGTGCTATCAATCCCCAAAGCTCTGATGCAGGCCATGGACCTCAACCAAGAGATTCCTTTCTGTGCTATCAATCTCACAGCTCTGTGCTCTCTCCAAGTCTTAAATCAGTCTGGTTGATATCTTTCCAGTTTCTGTATTCCTGCATCAGCAGCCTGGCTAAACGTGGCCATCATTCACTACCTCTGTTTCAGCAATGGTTACAAACACAATTATCACTTTTATTATTGTCATTACTATTTATTTTTATTACAATAACATCACTGAGGTGATCAGTGCTTTTCAAACCTAGGAAAAACCACAGATGTCATCCTCCAAAAGTGGAAGAGCCATACAGGGAGATTTTTACCATAGCAGGACTTTCAAACCTAGACAGCACAGATAAATACAAACTTCAACGGCCTTGTGTTGAATAACAGGAAAGTGCATTTGTTCCATTATGGATGTTTCCATCTTTAACTCACTGAGCTCTGAGGCACCACAGAAAGTTCCTTCTGTTAGAGTGGAAAGGGACAAGTGGCCCTGCTCCAAGCACTGCTGGTTACATTGCCTAATGGCCATTAAATTGCCTCCCTAAATACTACAAAAGTCCTTCCATGCTTTGTGGTCCTGGGAAATATTTTGTGTATTTGTGAATATTAAAAGAAATATTAAATTGGCTTTCCCATCTTTTTTTGTTTAAATGATTTTTTAGGCTAAGTTTATCCATAAGCAGTAGTATTTAGAAACAGGCACTCCATAAAAATACGAGCAGAATCTAAGTCTTGGAAGGTAAGAGAAATCTTCAGTTGAAAGCTTATGGCTCACACAGAGAACAGTTGAAATGTCTCTTATATTCAAGTCTTAATATAAGCTGATAATTAAACCCTTTACCATTATTGTTGAATGTGGATTTTAAATCCTTAAAATATGGGAATGTCAAGTCACCTTTCCCACTGAGACAATTTAACAATTGAAATTTATGAACCATATCCTTCATTACGACTTCCATTATGTAAGGGGATCTTAATTTTAAGCCCATTCAAATTTTCACTGGAAGGATGATGAAATAGTATGAACCACAGCTTTAACAGAGCTCTTCCATAGAGAAATGGTTAGATAATATCCTGCATGAGTATCTGGGTCTACACAGTGATCTTTTATTTTTCATTTTTTGTTCATCTTTCCCTAATTAATATGCACAACGAATTTTTCTGCACAATCACCCTGCTTGGAGTGCCAAGATGAGAATCTGTATTGAAAATCAATAATTTAGTGGAGACTCTATTTACTGTTTATTTTTGCTGCCCATAAAGGTTGTCACAAAGACAGAGGCCCAACCATGCTACTCACTGGGCAAACCAACTCCATCTGAAATGTCAGTCTACAAGTACAGCCAACCATGAGCAGAGAAGGAAAGGGAAAATAATGCACATAACCAGCTCAGAAAAAGGGGAAGTGGTCAGAGTTAGACAAAACAGAGGGTGGGGAGATAAGAAAATAAGGATTGCCAGCTGATGGAGATGGGGAAAAGCAGTGCTGGACTCATCTTGAGTCCTGCAAAGGCACTCCAGTGTGGGAGAGACATAGGTTCAACCATAAAGGAAGATTAAAATGAATACAACTCCTCCTCCAACATGCAAGGCTCAAATGGGAAGTTCAGCTAAACAAAGTGCTTCACCGGAAAAAAAATTAGCGATCAATGAAAACCAAGAAAAATCTTGTTTTTGTGTGATTAAGTATTGAAATTATTTAATGAAAAATTGATAATTCCATATAAAAACACACAGATGAAATCAAAATGTAGCATCTCCACTGGCCTAAGGAGCTGGATTAAGTAGATGAAGATACAGATATTTTAATTACTAAGGAAAGGTCTTCTATTAGTCTCCAACTTATGTATTGATTTTCTCTGATTAATTTATAAATGTGGTCTATGGAGTACTTAGAATGCAAGTTTTTGTAGGCACTGCTGTAAATACCTGATTTCCCTCTCATCTCTCAAGGACAGATTTCTTTATTTTAAACTAAATTTATCTTTATTCTACAAAAGATCTCATCTAGTCACAACTTCAGTCTGCAATGACTGCATCTAGTGAACTAATTTATGCCTTTCTTTGAATTATAATTACTCATTTTTTATAGAAACTGTGATTCCTACAAGAAGAACTGATTGAACTTTCACTGCTTACAGCGTGAGCCTATAAAGATGCTTGTATGAATCTTACAGTAATATCTTTACAGAAGACAGAAATGAGGATATAAAAACCTGAAATACAGTTCACTTAGATTGCAGTTTAGTGAAAGTACATGACACTTTATCAGTTGTATAAGTCCTCCTAACTAAATTATGTTACAATGATGATGCCATTAATCATGCCTGCACTATTTTCCCCATCATAAGAGATTTCTCCAGTACACTCAGGCTCTCCTAAAGAAAAATGCCACACTCTCATTTATCCTCTATTAAAGAAAAATAATGAAAGCAAGGTAATTACTAGCAACAGTGATGTAAAAACCAAAACATGAGCATATGCCAAAAACAATTGGGAAAAAATGAACAGTAAATTCTATCAGTAAAACTGTCCTGTTTTTCAGCAATGGAGTGAACTATAAAACAACTACATAAAGCTGTTAAAGCAATGTAAATCAAGGCCTCCAGAACCAAGGTCATGCAAAAACTGAACTTTCTAAAGACAGGAGAGGAAAGTAAGGGGAAAAAATATCATATTCTATGGTGTATATACCATCCCATCTGTTAAAAAATGGGGGTGAAGATGAAGTGAGAAAGGGTGAAGATGAAGTGATACAGGGTAGGAATGGGACAGAGCAGTCATCAGTATGCAAAAACCATCTGTT
The DNA here is from genome assembly GCF_017590135.1 of Pyrgilauda ruficollis. Lineage (NCBI taxonomy): Eukaryota > Metazoa > Chordata > Aves > Passeriformes > Passeridae > Pyrgilauda > Pyrgilauda ruficollis. Next base: position 3,623,549 of record NW_024524377.1, on the reverse strand, counting down.
TAAGGGAAGAATAATTTAAAGGTTATTTCAACAAAAGCAAATTAGCTGCAGAGTTCAATATCTGCTTTGTCATTACAATCCACCCTAAACATTAATGCAAAGTGCAAATAGCTAGTAATTCTCTCACCTCTACAGCATGTGATGCTGGATCACAGAGAGTTTGGAAGAACCATTTAAAATGAGTTACTAAACCCGCTATGAAAAAAAAAAAAATATTGCTCCTTATTTGCTTTCTTTTGGAGGGAGGGTAGTTCTGCTGCATTGCAAAGAACAACCTGTGATGTGATATTTTACATCTGAGTCCCCACAGCTATCAAAAAACCCCCTCGTTTATCATAAAACTCTGACTATAACTGCAGTGGTTCAAATGCCTCTACGCAAAAAACTGGAATTGCCATGGCAGTGGTCCCAGAAGCCAGGACATGTGCAGGGAAGATGGGCAGGCACAGCAAGGGAGCTCCAGCTGCCCCTCCACAGCACAGGCATCACATATTTATTACATGTTAACATACTTATTTATTACATGTTCACATATCATACAGCCAACACACTCAGTGAAGCTGGCACTGCTCTAACAGGCAGCTCAGCAGAAGCCAAATGAAAGTTTTACCACCCCAGTTTATAACAATTTATATTCCTTCAGTGTTTCCTTACAATCATCTCTGAACGGAACCCCTGTTTTCATTGATTTAAACTGTTTGAGTAGAAATGTTTTTCAGCTGCCTGTACTTCTCTCAATACAAATCAGTGTTTTTATACATCGCTGCAGAGAACAGCTAAAATTACCACAGTAAAGAAAACTATTTCATTTTCCTATATATCACCCTTACATTAGGCTGAAAGCTCAACGTGTTTTGCAAAGGAATAGAAATGCCAAGAATGACATGCAGAGTCTTCATCTTCCAAACCTGCAGTTGGTTGTCAAAGGAAACACAATTTTCTGGGTTTTACACAATTAATCCTGTTGCATTTACTTACATTTCAATGCCTGCAAAGTGTTTCTGTGCAAGTGCTGAAATATGTGCATGCACAGCTAAATATGTGCAGGCAGAAATGCGTCATTAGCTTCTGCATGCACAGTAGAGAAAATTGGAACAAAAACGCCCTAAGGAAAAAATCCCATGAATTTTCAGTTGAAATGGTCAAAAACCAGTGGCTAAAAAGCAGCATTTATCCATCCAGCAATACATTGTGCTTGTTGTTTGGTTTAGGCTTTTTGTTATGTGGACTGCAACATATGTGTGGGTGTGTATGCATCTTATGGGCAGAATGTGAATTAGATCAGATAAAATACATATCAGCTCAACAGGGTGCCCCAAAACACTCACCAACCAACCCATCCATTGCTGCATTTGCCATCTTAAGCAAATTCAATTTCTTTCTTTGTGATAAAATAAGCCAGTTCAAAGCAGATAACATCTCACAGTAATGAGTCCCAAAGCTGCAATTTAACACAAACCTAGCAATTCTATTATACAACACATCCAGTTCATTAAAAACAACAAGCCAGCTTGTATATGATCTGTATCACCACAAATCAAACATCAGCAAACCAAGCTGCTGGGAAATGCATGGTCCAGTTAAAAGAAAAAAAAAAAATTAACCCATGTAATCACCTCAAACAACAAATTTAGATTTAGTGTTCAGATGAATTTATGTTCACGAGCCATTAATTGTGAGATAAAAGCTGTTCTCATCCAGCAAACTTTAAAAGATCCTAACTCTCCCCTACATGAACTATAGTATATTCATAGCAAATTTAGTCACATTTAATGTATTATTCCACATATCTGAGTTTACTCAAATATATGGCTTACAGTATCAGAGGTCTGGTTAATCATTATCACTTTATTTATTGCAAATCTGTGTGAAGGAAACAGAAATCCATTTACAAGTTATCACGGAAATAATTTGGACTCAGTCCTTCATTTCATGAGCTGCTGGACACCTGGAAACTCTCATTATCTTTAATGAGAAGCTTCAAAACCTTTTCAAAATATGAACTGGGCACAATGGGCCCCCAGCTGAAGCATCTTATATATTTTAGCATTCACACCACTATAATGCCACCAGCTATGTTGAATTATACTTGCTTCACCTTGCTTAATGGGAAGGATCTATCAGGTTTAATGCTAATGAAATATTTTAAAATTCCTCTAGGCTCAATAAAAGGCAAGAGATGTGACCCACACATAGTGTTCAAGTGGTCAATTCTAGTTTTAAAGCAACAATATACAACTCTTTCTTACAGGTTTACCATTTTAATTGCTCTCTCTAATCCAATTTTACACCTAATAGGCCATTCAGGATGCTTTGAAAGTAGTGTACATGTTACTGCAGCAATTTGCTTAGTGCCTCACCATCCATCTCCTGAATTACTCTCAGTGTGTTTGCTGCCACAATGTCTGAATATTCCAAGGACAAGATCTGGGAAGAGCAAAATGAGGCAGGGAATGCCCTCTCAACCCCAACCAGGCTCTGTATCTCCACACTGCACACATGCACAGGGGAGATCCTGGGACTTAAGATCTGCAGTTCCTATGGCCATCCTCCCATCTCCCACAGAGAAGAAGCAAGAGCTGGGTTATTCTGGCTTTTCCCAAACAGGAAACAGAGGCTCCAATTCATTTCTCTAAATGCTACAGGCTGTGTCTTTCCATCACAAAAAAAGTGGGATCTATGACAAGTACAAATCACAGCCACTGACAGAAAAGGCCAAATCTTGCCAGTGATGATTCTTGTTCTTAATTGCAGCAGAAGGCAAAAGGACATTTCTTGCAGTAATCAAGGCTACGTTACACCAGCTTAACAGGGAAGTGAAGGGCACGATATTAAAATCACCACAACAAACTGCTGACATGCCAAGGAGAGCAAAACTGTGCTTATTGCAAACTTAGCTCATCCCTAGAAGAAAATCTACTTTAAGTTGCCTTATGCTTCTGTACTGGCTGAAGAGGGACCAGTGCCACTGCAGGGCAGACACAGAGATCAAGGTGCCTGGAAGAATTGGGGTACCTGGTGGGATGTTGCTGTTGTGTGCCTCAATGTTTTGGGGGCAAACAGGCCAGAGCTGTGTGCCTTGCTCACAGGAGTGGTTACTGAGGAGCTGAATGCTGCTTTCAGGGCTTCCTGGGGTCATTAATTTGGGGTTTATATATCACATAACAGATTTAGGAGGGTGCTCACAGGGTCTGGTGTGGGCATTTGTGTACCATGGATGATTGGACATAATGTTCATTTCTATACATGTAATGGCAGCAGGAGAAGAATGGCAGTACATTAATTAAAATCCAAGTGATTTGGAGAAAACATGGTGCTGTGATTTTGGCAAAACCTGAGAAATTACTCTGCCCTGACACTGCCTCCAGAGACTCCCTGGCCTCAGGAGAAAGAAACAGCAACTCACTTTGCATGAGGAAGGGAGTGAGGAGTGAGAAGCATCACTACACAAGAAACTAAAATTCAGAAATTTCAACTTGCAACCATCAAAACCTCACATTTTTTCAATGTTTCCAAACGTTTTCAAAAGCTCTTAAATTCTCTGAAACAACAGCACAGCCAAACACTCTGAACCAGAACTGTGAGGCTTCCCAAAATACCCCAGGAGTCAGAAAATATGTCAGTCCTGGTCAGTCCCCAGTGTCCCAGTAAGAGAAATTTGCCTGACAAGCTCCAACAATGCCAAACCATGAAACTTGAAAACCACAAAAATTCCACTTCTTGTAAGTGAAGGGAGGATGGATAGGGAAAAAAAATCTCTGTTACATTTTCAGCTGGGATGTTCTAATTTTATGGCAAGTGAATTTTCTCCTGAAAAAGTGACTGTGATGGCAATTCCCCAGACCTCAGTCCTGCTCTTATCTGCAATGCTTCCCTGAACTGGATGGACAGTGAGCAAAATCCTGGAGGCTTGGATCACTTAGGCAGATAAGGACTGCAGAAAGAGATGTGCTTCCATGGGCTGGAAAACATCACAAAATACACTGAAATGTGTCAGCTAAAAAAAAGGCACCAAAAAGCCATGGATGCCTTCCCCTTTAGGAGAGTGCAGAGTGCCAGGATTCAAAGATATGAGCAGTGTTTAACAGGCACCAGCTGCTGCCTCCTGTGCTGGGTGCACAAGGCTGCACATCACATCACGCCTTGCAGGCTGGATTCTGAGATGTTCAGCTTTGCAGCGAGGGAGTTTGGGGATTAATACCTTATTATCACAAAGACACATATAATTCAGCAGTTTGCTTAGTTTTGAGCAGGGTCCCAAGCCTGGCACTCTGCACAAAATCTGTCTTAAGCCAAAACAATTACAGATTTCCAAACAAGCTTCCAGTTGCTGGAGGGGGGGAAGAGAAGGGCAATGAAAACCTGTTCTAAATAAAATGGACTTCTAGTGCCAGTGAGCAGTACTATCTAGTCTTTGTATCTCAGCCAAGTTTTCAGCTGTCAGAGATGGGATCTGAAAATTGAATTCAATAACAGGATTTTTAATCTTTAGAGACACTACTTGTCTCTGAACAGTGGTTGAGAGGAGCTAAACAGAGGGGCTATCAGTGTGTCATAAACACAGGGTGTACAAACACATACACAGATATAGTTTGGTCAGAAATGTTTTGCAGCACCATTCCCAATTCACAAAGGGCTTTTGGTTAGCAGATCTCCAGGTCAGCCAACTACTGCATACTTCAGCTGCTCTAACAAACCCAGAGCAATCTAGCAATGGCAATCTTTTTAACCTCTTATTTCATGAATTTAACTGTAAGTTTCACTCTTTAATTGTAAAGTAGTGAATTCCTACTAAGAGGCTTTCCAACTTGATACACTCCATAACTTGAGCAGCACCACTTTATGATACAGACATATGTTACATGGTGCCAATACCATATAACATATCAGCTACTGTCACCTATAGCAATTTAGTTTTAAGTGTGCTGCCAAAGGGCCAAAGTGAGAGTATTTTTGCAGATATTACTTTTAGTGCTCTGTTTAAGTGACTTAAAAGCCCCCAAACCTATAGATTTGCATTGTTACCAGCTACACTGCTCTGTGCTTACTTTTTTTTTTTGGAAAACAGTAAGTCATTGCTACTTTGGCAAAGCTACAAAATGAAGTGACCAAGAACTACAGAGTTGGCTCAGAAATGTGATCTGTGTTTGCCTTGCTTGAGAGAGGGCACAGAAGCAAGGCAAGACTTCAGATATAAAACATACCACATACAATTCTCAGTAGAAGCTGTCAGCACCATTCCTCCAGCATAGTAAATTATGCTGGAAATTAAATGAGAAATTACTAGTTTTCCAGATTCTATACATTAAGAAGTGATATACAGTATCAAATATTTCTTCTCAGATAAAGCAGCAGCCCTTGCCTCCAACTCTATACCCCAACAGTCACCAATGAAATATAATTGCTGGCAAGAGAGAGGTAAAAAATGAATCAGTGGCTTAAGCATGAAACTGCCAGTAAGCAGGCAGACAGGGAACCAAAAGGAAGCAATCTGCTCACATGGATTAGCTTGTTTCTCTCTGCTAACTCACTACAATTAATACCACATACACCAACAACTTGAAATATAAAATAAAGAGAAGATAAATCATTTTGGTAAGCTACTGCTATTGTCTTTAACTGAAGCAAGACGTGCACCATCAATATCAGGCTCATTGAAGGAGACATTAGGTTCCTCATTTTTGTTGTGCTTTTAATAGTTTATTTTTTTGTAACTTATCTTTTTGAATAGAGTGGAAGCAATAGAATGCAAGACAGTTATTTTACATTGAACTCCTGCCATATGTTTAGTTCTGTTTCCTGAGTAACCTCTTTGTGTTTTCTCATTTCCAAGACACAGAGAACTCAGAAATTCTGGTAGATACCTGTGCCTGGAGGCAGATGATGCTGCTGTGACCTGGGGCACAGCTCAGCCTCCTGCCCATGTGAAGCTGCAGCCTGCCCCAGAGCAGGGGGTGTGAGGGGTGCAGCAGAACATCCAGGCTGGCTTTTGCCCTCACTGGAATGCAGTTTCCACTCCGTGTGCAGCACCTGAGGCTGACAGGACAATGCCAGAAGTGGATTATAGTGATGAAGGTAAATGATGTCTGCCTTGCAGCCTCCTGCAGCAACCCACTCCATGAACGGTGCACATCCAGATCCTGATCACCTTAACTGGGCCTCCAAGGCTTTCCCATGCTCTATCCCACATTTTCTCAGCCATAAAGTGCTCCAAGAAGAGTATAGGGAAAAGCATTTTCATACTGAAGAACTTTGTTTTCCTTTCATTTTTTCTCTATATGTTGCTTTCAGAGCTGGCTCTCCAGCTCCTACGTGATCTTTGCTGCGACTTGTTTCACCACGTAGCTGGAAAATAAAACAAAAATTCTGGCTATCCCTATATTTGTAGCTGGGTTAGCTGGGTTTAGCCCTACATCCTAGCCTCTGAGACCTTGGGAGCCCCAGGCAGGAGCTGACATTACTCTTATGCTCCATATAAACCTATATATTCTGGACTCATAGACATAAAACATTTTTGAAAGCAATTTTTAGATCCTGAAAGCTAAATGCCAGCTGAAAACCTGGCCAAGATACACAGACTAGAGAGCACTGTCCATCTCAAGCCACTTCTCTGAGCATCTCAAACTACCCTGTACAATTATCAAGTCAGTTAATTGCACCTTGTAGGTGGTCTGCATATGGGTTGGGACAGGCCTAATCAGAAGGCAGCAGTTTGCAATTGCTTTTTCTTAAAATTCAGAAATAATTTTAGCTCATCATTTACCTGCGAGCTTACATATTAAACCCAATTAAAAATGCACTTTGTTCTTTAAAAATGAAACTCAATATCAGTCACTCTCCTTTTATCTCTTCAGTGCAGTAGTACTGCTGGAGAGAGAAGTAATTAATGAAGAGAATAAAAAAGTTTCCAAAGTGTTTCCTCTTCACAATATAATCATGATTATATTAATGTAGTGTTTTTATTAAATGAAAATCAAGCCAGCCTAGGCCTGTGAGTGTTGCTTCACAGGCAAAGAAACCTTTATTAGCATTCCCTAGCTGCTGCTGCAATTCTTTCAGGGAAGTTTTATTGCTGCAATATATATTCTCAGGTCTGCTACTAGATTTTTGTCTTGTTTATGGAATTTAAATGGTGTATTAGGCTAAATTCTTCACTCTGCCTCTTTCCAGAAATGGAGATCCTAGACAGATGAGTTGATGGGAAGAAAACCAAATAGAAATAAACCCCCTAACACTTCTGTATTAGAATTCAGTAAGCAGTCACATTTGTATCAGATATCAAATTCTCTGCTGACCTCTGCTGAAGTTGTTGTGGGAACAAGAGCAAGGGAAATGTGGTCAGGCAGCTGCAAGAGCCATGTGCTACCCTGATCCCAAACCCAGAGCCTTCAGGCTGTGAGGGTGCAGCACTAGAACAGCAGCTCTGAAAACTTCAGAGTCCTGGAAGTGTTAATGTTGGAAAAGACCTTTAAGCTCATCCAGCCCAGTGGCCAAACCCAGGTCCAGCACTGTGCTCACCATTAAACCATGTCCTCAAGAGCCATGCCTGCACATTTTTTAACACTTCCAGGGATGGTGACCCCACCCTGAGCAGCCTGTTGCAATGCTTTACAACCCATTCCATTGAATAATAACTGATCCAAACTTTAGCTGGTGCCATTTCCTCTCATCCTGTCATTGGTTCCCTGGGAGAAGATACTGACACCCACCTCACTACATCCCTCCTGTCAGGGAGTTGTAGAGTGAGAAGGTCCTTCCTGAGCCTCCTTTTCTCCAGGCTGAGCCCTGCCAGCTCCCTCAGCTGCTCCTCATGAGCCCAGATCCTCTCCCAGATCCACTGCCCTTCTCTGGACTCACTCCAGCACCTCAACACCTTCCTTAGAGAGAGGAGCCCAAAACTGAGCATGGAGCTTTCTCCTCCCTGCTTGTCCTACTGGCTCCTGGAACATCCCATTCCTGGCCAGCTCTCACACTCCATGCCCTGAACAAGCTGGGATCTCACGTGGTTTCAAGGCATGGGGCAGCCAGAGGGCTGGACCTCGCCCTGCTTCTGCTCTTTCCATCAAGAAGTCCTAAAGCAGAAGGGCCCTCAGTACTGGCGCAGCAGTGCAGACTCTGTGACTCACTGGGGTTATATCCTCTGGGCTGAAATGTCCTTCCCCTCTTAGACAGTTTATTTCCACTAAGCAAACCATCCCAAAATCCATCTAGTGAGCGCCAAGGTGCCAAAGGAAGAAATTAGGTGGATGCTTTTCTCAAGTGGAGCTTTCTCCCCTGTCCTACATTTCAGAAGGGATGGGGCAGGGAGTGCCTGCCTTTCCCCAGGGTTTCTCTCCATCTAGTAGGCAGTTTACGTAAATGAAGTCATGCTGTGGCACTCCCCTTGCTCAAATGGGAGCAGACAGCTTCTTTCCCTGCAGCATTTTGGGCCCCAGGGCTTAGGTTTAAAGCCAGAATAACTCTACCAGCTTCAGTGGAGTTACATTAACATTAAAATGGAGGAGTCTGAATCTTTGCATCCTTAGTACTCCAGTCTTGCTGGCGTTATTTTATTTATTCAGCTCGTCTTTCCAGAAAACATCCAATTTAGATAATAGCTAGTGGGAGAAGCAATCCCCTTTAGGGATCAGCAGTGGTTGTTATATGATTTCTTAACAATTTTCTCAGTGGCAAACAAGTCTGCTACTGAAACAGTACTTCTGTAGCATGTGAGAGTATGGCTTCCAGAACTACTTAGGTCTATTAGAGCTGAGGAAAAAAAACCCAACAGTTTCATAATGCAAGACTGAATAATTCACAACAAATTCAGAGTTTACTCGGCCTCCTTTTCTCATGGTTAGGTTGTGCTTTTTTGACCTCAAAAGGCCAAGAGACAGTGCACAGATGTACTCCAAATCCAAAAGAGGGGCTGAGGAAAGCTTTTTTAATAATTTACTGCTGGCTGTGTTGGATTGCTTGGCATGTTGAGGCTGTGGCATTGTTCATGTGTAACATGGCTGCTGGCACATGTAGAAGATAAAATGTCCAAATATTTTAGGGCTGCTGGAAATGGTTAATAACACCAATCACTGCAATCAAATCTGATTGGATTTTTCAGCCTGCTATTACTTGTGCACCCATGGATGAGAAAGACAAAAGGTCAGAGTAGGATCTTCTGACTTTCCATTTCTTGGTGGTGACAAACTGCCCTGTCTGAAGCACTGCTGTGGTGGAGGTTGTGTGGGGTGTGTGAGGGTTATTTCTCCACACACAGAGTTAATGATTCTGCTAAAAATTCCACTGATGATACACAAAAAGCACAGCAAATTTAAGCAGTCTTCTTTGATTATATGAATTTTCTGATAAAAATCAGAAAATAAATCAAACTAACCCTCTCTGCTAACATTTATTAGAAACTCTGGCATTTCTCATTAGCTACTTTGTCATTAATTCACTTTTATTTTGGTGGGTTTAAATGGAAATTTACTTTTTGACAGCAGTCAGGAAAGCTAAGAAATGTGCAAAGAACACATTTGTATCCAGCCACACCATGCCAGTTTTGAGAGTCTGACTGTCTCCTGCTCATATAGACCCAACACTTCTCCAAACTTCATCTGATGCCCACATTTCAGGTTACAACTTTGGGATAAAATGAAAAATTCTGACAACAATGGATGGATTTCACCTGGAGAATTAGCAAAGTACAGAGGAAATATATAAATTAATAATAATATAGACATTAAAAGATGCTTGTAAAATCTACATGAAAAATTCAGAGCTTACACAGCAGCATCACCATTCAGGAATAAGACAAGCTAGATGAATATGACAAAGGGGACCTCATAAAATTTAACAAAGACAAGCATAAATAATCCCCAGACACAATATTGGCTGGGGACCAGGCCTGGGGGTCTTGGTCAAAGTTGTATCAAGCCCTGAGCAGACTGATCTGACCCCACAGCTGATCCCACTTTGAGCAGGAGTTTGGAGATTTCCTGAGGTCCTTTCCAACCTGAATTACTCTTATAAAACACTCAGAAAAAGTTTCTTTGTTAGCTATTTAGGTATCCTCCTTGGCCTAGCACAACACCATCCTACCAATAATCACTGAAAGATATGAACTTGGGGAATGCTTCAGAGCCTGCTGATGGCTCAAAGTACATGTGCAATACACTCAGGGTATCTTATACCTTCAAGTACACATCAGCTTATGCATCTCACATCCACATCTACGGTGTGATGAGAGTAACAATGATTTTACAAAGACCTTTGGAATCACAGGCATGCCATTAACAATCTTATCAAAATCCTTGGTGCTAACACAGCCTGACTTTACCAACAGTTAGCTTTCCTGTTAGCAGCAAACCCTTCTAAGACAGACTTGCATTAGTCCTTGTGCCCTCTTTGAAAAGCTTTAAAAAGAACTACAGGAACTGTATGCAGGTTTTGAAATTACTGGAGTTGTTGCAGCAGAGAGCTGGCTTGGAGCAATGGCAGACACAGGGGGTCAATCTTATTCTTAGGGACTTTGGGATAAAATTGTCTTTAGGAAACAATTGCTAATTTCCACTGACGTGCATTTTGGGGGCATGCACAGACTCATAGGAAATTTATACAAAGGACAAGATTCTCTATTCCACCATTGTGCTTGTGGAGGAAGTGGCTATTATTACAGATATTATCCCACTTTTCTGAGTGGGAAAGGTTGAAATAATTTAAAGAGAGGGTAGCTTTGCTGTTATTCAACAGGCAGAGTCTTTTTTCTCTTGAATCCGTGCAATACTCATCACAATCACATTTTCAGTAAGAAATGCCTGTAAGATCACAGAAGCCATCATTAAACACCAGGCAACTACTCCTTGTTCAGTTGTAGCATCAGATACACACAAATATCAAATACTATTTGCATGATATCCTTCATTAGCAAAGGTTAGTTACACCTCTTGCACTTGTAAGGCTCTTAGCTCTTATCTCTAATTATGCTCTGGCTTGCCCAGCTGCACAGGGAAATTGCATTGATACAATCTTTAGAACTCACTTAGACCTGCAAGAGCAGGTTTGATTTAAATTACACAGATATCACTGACTCTACCTCAGGAACCCTGAGATCAGAATTTGCTGTCTATTATTAATAATAAAAGGATTCAGAATGGATTTGTCATGGAATGTGAAGCAGGGCAAGCTGTGCCTCCTGGGACGTGACCTCTGAGAAACAAATTTACTCCAGCATATTATCTGAATAAAGGCCTGGTATGAAACCCAGGCATGTCAATGGAAGGTGCTCAGGGGACCAGCCTGGCAGATCCAGAGGGAGAGCTCTACATACTGCATCAGCTCCCTGACAGCTCTACCTGTCCTGGGCACAGCTACAAAGGCAGAGCTTTGCAGAGGTGAGGAAATAAATGGCTAAACTGAGTGAGATCCTGAGGCTTTGGGGCTGGGCTGGGGACTTGGAAGAAACCTGAGGACTGGAAAGATGGAAATCTCACTCATCAGACTGAGGGATCCTAAAAATGAGTGATAATGAGGCTCATACAGCAGCTATTGATAGTTTCCAGACATACAGCTAGCTGCAGCTGGCTGCAGTAGGGAAGCTGATGGGTTGAACGAGTTGAGGTGGTACTTTGAGCAGGCAGGATGGGTGGGTCAGGATGAGAGGGACACCACTTGATGAGAATTCCCCTGAAGATGGGATAGTGTAAAGGGCAAGGATCATATTCTTCTTCACCTTCAGTGGACAAAGCTCTGGTGAAGGAACTGGGGCACCTGGGAAGAAAATCAAAATGCTTCTCCAAGTTCTGTGCCCAGCACCTGCCATGCCATCTGCTGCCACTGCCAGTGCCACCTGGGCAAATCACTGCTTGGATGGAGCACCAGGGACAGCAGCCATGGGAAGGGCAGAGATGACATCCCACAAGCTTGAAGCCACAGTGGCCTCTAGACACCACAGGCAGAGCTGCTCCCATTCCAGCCAGGTGTACCACAGCCATCAACACACTGCTAGAGATGGCTGAGTGGCATTTGACAGCTCTGACCTATGTTATACCTCTGTGCATAATTGTATTTTTCATAAGCCAGCTGAGATTAAATGAGTTCAGATATTGACTTTGATTCTCTGGCTATTAAAAACATCCACATTTGCATGTATTTCATATAACTTGAGAATACTTTTAATTCATCAAGAAATAGTACAGATGAAAGTTCTCTGAGTTGGTTTGCTTATCTACACTCCATGTTCATTTACATCAAAGACTTCACAAATTTCAGTGCTAAGCCTGATATATGTGAGCCACAAACAACTATTAAATACCTGAATTTTCAAATGAACTTAGATTACATTTCAAAATTGCAATAATGAATATACTGTCCAATATTGTCTGATATGTAGAGAATCAACTTAAGTATCCTCAAAGGGAAACTGATCAACACTCTGACTTTGATGTGGACATGGTTTGTTTGAATTTACAGAGGCCCAGAATAGAATTATAGCCCTTTCTAACTCCCTAACATGGTTTTTGAGGCTAGAAAATAACTGTTTGCTTTGCAGAAGAAAAAGCCAGACATTAGATTTAGTAGATATAGGTATGGCTAAATGTTTGTGATGTTTGTATGTAGAGGAGAGGAGATAGATAGGAAGTTTGACCACGAAATTGCTTTCCACCACTTTTGAGATACCACTCCAAGATCCTGCTTTGATTCACACAACACACAGCCTGAACAAATAGCAATTGTGTAGCTTGGTTACCGTGTGTGTTGTCAAGTTGCAGTGAAGTACCTCACACTTGTGCAGGGGGGAAGAATCTCTGTTGTGGCTCTTTAAAGCTCAGGGAACTCAGGTTCACAGGAGAGATATCCTCCATGGCCCAAGTGTGTCTTGTTTCCAGATGACTCACCCGAAGAGATGAGCTCCCTGCTGTATTACATTTTATGGGCTACTAGAGGAAGAAAGATTTGGTTCCAAGTGTGACAAGGGATCTGATTTGTAAACAGGAACCATAAAGAGTAAGCTGCTGCAAAAGATAAAATAGAAATGGTCTAAATGTCATAAGCAGTGCCGGTGAAGGGTCACATTTTTGGATTAAGAAACATTTCAGACACTAGCCTCAGAAAGAGCCACACTCCTCTCGACAATATCAAAATTCTCTCAATAAAAAGGAGCAATTTACTGCTACACAAGAGTTACTGTGCCTTTTTTTAACCCAGGCTGTGTTACAATCCCTCCCTGACAAACAGCCAAAGCCTCTTGGGGTCCTACAGGCCCAGCACTTGTAGACTTGCCAGGTTACCACATGGGAAACCAGTTCATGAAACCCTAAACCGCAAAGGAGCCAAGCCAAATGCCATATGGACAAACTGCCAGCTCAAATGCTTTTGTGAGTCTTGGTGTTCCTTTGGAAGTCTGGGTTGAGTGAATTCTTCCTCCTGCTCAGATACTGTGTCAGGCATCTACAAGGTCAAGCCTTGGGAGCACTCCTTGAGTTAATTCATTTACTTTTTAGACCAGCAAGTTCACTGATAAGCAGACATACATCAGAAATACTCAGCTATTAAATGTCCCTAACTCAGCTGCCTCAGGGGAAGCAAGGAAAAGGTAAATAACATGGAGATGGGATGAAGTGAAACACAGTCATTCACAGAAACAGAAACATGGCAACTTCCACAGCTTGATACCAGGAGGTGCTGCTGGGCATCCTTCCAAGAGGCAGTATTAATTAGCAAGTATATCCAGGCCCTGATTTCACAGTCCTACAGTAATATTCAGTCTCGCAAGAGATTGCAGCAATCTTGGCAGCTCTTACGTAAGATTCACGTTTTGCAGAGGAAGCTGTCCACTGTGCTTCCCAGCTGAAAGCTGCAAGAACTCTCTTTTCCTGTCTCATTTCATTAGCTCTGACTTGCAGTGATCACCCCCACAAGACTCCAGCCCACGCTGAGCAATGGCTGCTGGAGTCTCCAGCCAGTTCTGAGCGACACATCCCTGGCAGAGAGTCCAGATCCGAAGGCATCACATGTATCAAAACAGCTGCATTAACAGTAATTTAATAATAAACTATTAGTAATTTAATTTAAGTGACAATTTTTGCCCTTTTCTGTCTTATTAAACAGATAAAGTTGTGCATATATTGAAAATGCTCTGTTCCATTGTGGTTGCTTTATAAATATGTTCCTATTTCAGTGAGGTTACAGAGCACATAAAATTTTCATATAACTGAAATGAGCTGTGTAGGGTAAAAGTAAATGCCAGCAGGCATCTAAATATTGTAGCATCTGTTATATTTTACACTCTGTGATCACAAATCTTATAAAGCTTCACTGCATTTTAGCAGCATTCTTCACAAACTATTGAAGATTGATGGCTAGTGTAATTGCCATATCTGATATGCTATCATTTTTAATATACTGAGCTACTGCTACTGCCCCTTTCTTTGTACTATCAACCTATGTCTATTTTATGTTTCCACAAAGAGCATATTGTACCAGCAGCCAGCTCTATTACTACCATCTAATATTTTACACACTGTAGTGTTATCTTAATTTTCACTGCAATACATTGTTATATGTAAGTACAGACAATACAGGATGGTATGCAGCAAGATAAAAACAGGAGCCTTCCTTTCATAAACAGTTACATATTTCAAAGGTATTACATTTTTATTCCTTTTCTTGTTGGTTATTATCTGTACTTTCAAGATAAGACTGGTTCAAAATGGATTAGGCTGATGAAAATGGACTTCTAAATTTCATACACATTTGCAGATTATATTATCCAGAAAGAACAGTGCATATGCAAATTTCTAACCAAATTGAAAATTGCTTAAGTAAAAAACACAACCTGGAGTTAAAAGGAGATCTAGAATCCTAACAAAATAGTTACATGCATAATGAACATCTATTTAGAAGCACAAACAACTACCACACTGCCTTTCTATCCATCCTGTTGACTAATGATGTGCACGATTTGAAGAAAAAATTAGTCTTAAGGAGCAGCACTAGCACCTTGTTGATCAATTCAACAGGAAGCTTGTGAAAAAGAAGCAGATAAAGTACATTTCCTTGGCTAATCAAATAGAGCTCTCATTTGTCATCCCCAGCCAGGGCCATTACTCCAAACTACATTTGAAATACATACAACTGCCTTTTCTTTAACTTCTAAATAAATACAGCATTTCTTCTGGTGATGAGAGCACCGTGTCAGGCAGAGCTAGCTGTTAATTTCCCCACCAAGAGAATTCTTTTCATTTACAGACAGCATCCAGTTACCATTCTGTTAGCTCTGACTCCAGAATATCAGAGGTTTGAGCCAACAAACATAACCTGCCCTTTCATTAGTTGTCTGCAGACACAGGACATGCTAACTTTGGTGAACATCTATAATAATTCAAGCTAAAATCTGGCAGCAGGAGCCCACGTTTGAATCCCTCTTCACACAAAAAGCACAGCCAGCTACAGCTGAATTCCCCATGGGGCTAATAATTTCTTGGTTTGCACAAAAATGCTCTCAGGGCTCTCTCGAGAGTAAAAATTTCTGCAGATTGTTTAACTTGTTCATCTTACTCTCAGAGGGCTTGTAAATGTGCATTAACACCTATGGGTGTAATAAATTCAGAGGAAAGGTGTTAGTCTTTGAGTAACAAACCTCACTCTTTTGAACCTTGTTTCCATGAACAATGTACAAAGTCAAACATTTTTCATTAGCTGAAAAAGAATGAGAATGCTTCAGAACAGCAAAAGTAATAAAAAACATTGAACATCTGCAGAGATATGGTTTAATGAGCAAAGACTATTGAAGGCACTCACTGTCCTAATTTCCACTAAGTTGACAGACAATGCCCCAAAACTGCCTTTCATATCCAACATTAACTAATAAGCTAATCAGAGCAGAACAAGCCATTTGTGTAGGACTTTAAAATAAAGAATGGCAAGTATAGTTCTGTAACATATGTAGCATTTTGTTTTTGTTTTTAAACAAGAGAATGATTTGTTTTGCTAAAAGATGCACACACTTATGCTGAATAGTCTGTTCAGTATAAAAATGCCCAGATTTGTTTAAAATTGTTGAACATTTTGTCTGAGTTGCAATAAACTCTACAGTTGTGAACTCTGGCCAAAATTCCTAGCAAAGGCTGTAAGAGGTAGCTTGCCATAGTTCTGCCAGTTGGCACTGAGCTGATTTTCTGTGGTGACCCTCCGTGCACCCATCAGTTTAGCTTCAATAGGTGCTTGGCAAAAATGTCCTTTTCAGATGCTCCACAGGACCATTCAGTGCATTTGCTGCAGACACTAAGCTTTACTCAATAGAAAAGCTTGGGTTAAAACTCCTATTCCATGACTCAGTAGAAATATTCCATTACAATTAGAAGCCACAATAGAGATGGAAAAGAAATGAAGTTTACTCTGACTTAAGTTTACTTACTTAAGTTTACTAACTTATTTTTACCCAGAACTGAATTTGCAGCTGTGACATTCATGTCCCTTGTGGCTTCAGATTTGGGAACTGATCTGAGAATGTGTTTGGGGAGATATTTTGAAGTCTGTCTTCTGTGGTCATTTGCTTGAATCTTGTATCCTCCCCATTTTCTCTAAATGCCAGCTCTTTGGAGCAAAGGCTTCCATCTTCTGATTGTTGTATGGATCCTAAGACTAATGCTGGGACTACTCAGTGTGATTTGGGACTTCAGTAACAGTGTGATTTAGTACAAATCACACACTGTGTAAGCAGAAACTATTCTAAATTATAACAATTATTGTAGGCATTAATTTTTACTAGGACGAATCCATGAATGTACAAGCATTTAAAATTTAGCATATTCAATATAATTTTATCCAGTCAGTGAAACTATAGAAGACTAAAGATAATGAACACAAAATTAGATTGATAACAACAGAAACATATCCAAACACATAAAAATAGAGGCTATTGAGGGGGGAAAAGTTACACCACTGCTTTTTAAGCACTGAGTTCAATCATTTACTTAATTTCATTTCTGAACTATTCCCAGGTAAGGGCACTTTAGGCCTTTCAAACCTAAGATACCACATTGCCCTTCTCCTCAGTGACCTGGGCTGCCTAGATAACACTGGGAACATGAAAGCTGATCATTTACCTCACACAAAACCTTTTAATCGTAAGAAACAGTTCAAACAGGGAGCTCTGCTCACATAGGACAAACCCACCATTAAGCACTGAATTAAATTACAACGGATCTCTGAATCAGATGTGCAGAAATCTTAGCAGGGGGTTTTGTTTGTGGGGGTTTTGAGTTTTAGTTTTGTTTTTCTATAACAATTCCCCATTCCAATACACTGTGGAGCTGCAAAAATAACCATGCTGAACCAGGGGAAGGGCTGTATTTTCTAGCATCAGTACCGGTCCATGGCAGCTTAAGATCCCTGTGAAACTACTGATCCAGACTAAAAACCAAAATTTGTAGCAGAAAAAAAAAAGACACTGAAGGGAAGGCTTTACCTCTGAGATTAATTTAAACAAAGGTGTCCAGGTGCAAACTGGTAGTTGAGAAGCCCAGAGGCACAAACACGGTGTTTTATCTTATCAAGCTGTGGCATTTATGGAGAAATGGAAAGTTTGTATTTGCATTGCTGACTCAGTTACAAGGTATACAAAAACGCTGACCTTTGTAATGTTTGTTTTATGCAGAGGGTATAGAAATACACCAATGTTCCAGTTACAAATGAATCAGTTGTGCAGATAAAAAATTTATATTGTATAGCTCATGACCTGTCTTTCGTTGTTCTTTGAAAAGACAAAACTGTGTCTCCTGATGTTTGAAAATGGAGATGAAAAATGTCCCTCTGGCTACTGAAGGATACCTTCTCACCCTGGAGGAAGGGAGCATGAGGAGCTGAACTTGAACCTTGTATTCCTGGGCCAGTGTGGGTACAAATACCATTAAAATACCATTAAAACATGAAGGTCACATCTCAAGTGTGCCAGGGGACTGAACCCAAGACCTGCACCCGGGAAAACTTAAAGGTCTCAACTCAAAGATTTAAATTCTCTCTGGTCTCTATCCCCACTTCCTCTCCTATATCATGGCACGAACAATTTTATTAAGCTTCTTCAGAGTCATGAGCAATGAATGGAATTGTTGTTTGCAATGTGTTTGAACAAGAAGAAATGTGTGAGTGATAAGTGCTCTTGCAGTTATTGAGAAGTCTGAAAAATCTGCACAGGTGGAGGAGTTGGTGCCTCAAGAGCTGGGACTGCTTTTAAAAAGACCTAGATCCTGTTAGAATATATTGGGCAAACAAGGCAGAGTGAATAAAGGTCTCATGTGCAGTGCCAAGTCAACAAGGCTTTATTTACACGATCCCATCATTCTGCTGACAGACTCAGCAGCTGCAATATCTAATGCAAGACTAATATGATTCCTCATGTGTCTGTCAACAGCGACACTCCATGACCTTGGTGGAAACCAGAGAAGGAAGAGCACTGAGAAATCCTGTTAACAGAAGAAAAAACATGGAGAAAAAAAAGTGGAGCCAGCGGTTGTTACAAGACCCCAGGAGCAGCACTGTGTTAATAGTCTCACTGGGAATGCAATGTGTCTGACCACTTGATGTCAGACTTGACCCACATTTCAGTCAGCCTCCAGGGCAACAGAAGCTTCAGATTAATTTGATATAAACATTACTACACTTGAAAGATGTATTTGGAAAGACATTTCTTTGGAACACGAGTTGTGGAAGGTCAAATATATGAAATAACATGAAAAGCAGTATTTGAATCTTGACCTACTCAAAGCAGCTAATAAAGCTCCTCACAGCAAGAAACTCACATGGTGTTAAATCTTAATTACATTGAAAACCTTGGGTCCAAGCATGTATTTGGACATAGGGAAGCTTGCTAAGGCTTCATTTCAGGCACAGTTCTCCAGAAACCAACCGGGCAGAAATCTGGCAGCCAGCACTCAGTCTCTTGGAAATACAAAACACAGATTTTCTTTAAGTCCCCAAGCACCAACATATTGATCAGACAGTATTGAAGCATTTATTACTCTTTGCAAGGCACAAAACTAAGTTGTGACTTACATCTCCTTCCAGGCACAGCTGTAGAGCCTGTGCTGATTCCAGTCTGCACCATCATCTCCCTGTCCAAGGTCATCACCTTCTGAGCTTCTTACCAGGACGTACATGAGGTGTTCAAGCAATAACTTTTTTCTGTTGCAGAAATATGGTTTAACAAAATGGAAGAAAACTAATCATCAGCTTCTAATTTGGGCAAGAAAAGCCAATTCCTCATTGCCAATAAGTCAATTTATACACTTCAAATAACTTTTCTGTCTTCCTTTCCATCAAAGTAAGTGAATTAGCTAACATTTAAACTGCTTAACAAAGTCAGGTGCCTTGGACTTAAACTAGATAGAGAAGTGCATCCAACTGCTCCTCTGATGGATGAGTGGTGGTAAACAGAGCAGAGGAAGGAGTATGCCACAGGGCTCCAGAAATGGTAAGTGACAGAAGCTACTCCCAGGAGATCTTTATCCATCACCTAAATCCCCAGCTCAGGAAAGCATTAACCAACACTGCTTAACTTAACTGTGTGCTTAAAGTTGCACTGTGTTCAATGGGATGGAAGCATTTAATAAAAATTACACTGGAGTTTAAATGACTTATAAAAGAATGAACTTAAAACTGTCCTGAAATACCTCCTGAATGATGTTTAGGTCTTCACAGAGGCTTTGATATCAAGAAAATTAGACTGGGTCATATGAAGAACTAAAATATTAGCACAGAAAGTGCAAGGCATTGAGAAGGAAATGGACAATTGAGTGTAAATTTAAGCATCTCCAATTTATTCACCAAGTCACCACTCCAAGACATTAGTGCAGTATGAGCTTAGATTTCAGTGGCTTCAGTGGGGTTTAAGCACTTTATTTTGCTGCTGTCAAGGTTTTAGGGATCGAAACCAATATGGCCCTTAAGTACAGGATTCTCTGTATTTCTCTCACGCAAATAAAATTGAAATAAAAAAACCAGAAAAACATTGGCTGCTTCCTTCATGCCACAGCGTGGGAATACACGATGATTTGTGCATCCTGCAGAAATGATGTTATCTTTATCAGAGCACTCAAACACCAACATTCATTACCACAGCCTCAGTGACTGAAATCACTGGTTTGAAACATGCAGTGCCATTTTCTGCTCTGTACACAGATTTTCAGCAATCATAAAAGACAGACCTTTCTAGTACCCAGTGAAGCAATAAAATAATCTATATTCCCTGTGCAGAAATAGAAAAAACCCCTACAATTGAAGCAATATAGTATTAGCAGAGTGTAACACAACAAGCATTAAAAATAAAGCAGGATGTGAATGATTGTTAGGTAACTAATAATAATCACAGGAATACTACCATCTAAGCAATTAGATTTCAAGTAAAGTGTATTAAAAGCAAACATAGGAAGAGTTGGCTGGGCATTTAAAAATCCATTTCATTTACTTAGTTATTTATTGCTGTCTACAATTTATGATTTCTTCCCTTTTTTCAGAGTAGAGTTTTATTTTACTAGAAGCAGCAGAAGAAGGTAAAGATATAATTTACCAGCTTCCCTACAAAAGGCAGAAAGCATAATGATTTCATATCTCCTAAAAAGGGGCCATCTCATTTCTCTGAATTTAGATTATCATGGCAGAGAACAGGCCCATGCACTGCAACAGAGTATTTATTCTTGCATCTCTTGGTCCTCTTTCTGGCTAAAATTCTTTTACATTCTAAAGGAAGATTTAAAACTATCATACACCTGCTAGTGTCCCATTAAATAACGAGTGGAAGAAAAAGAAGGGTGCGTTTGGGGTTTTTTTTTTATCTCCTCTAATAAGCCAGGTTTTACTCTGAAGCCTGAAGATGTGAAAGACCCTCACTAGAGCTGCAGTCCTCTGAAGGTGTTTGGCCTGGCAAGTAACAGCCTTTGGAAAATTTTATAGAAACCCTCTACTGGTAACAGAGGTACAGAAGACATGCAAATTGCTCTGATTCCCTCACTAGCCCTTTCCTTGTGTATCCACTGCTCTATTAAAGCTCAGCACAATTATACATTCTGACAGAGGTTTCTTAATAATCTGCACCAGCACAGCAACAACTGCATTTACAGTGCTAGAACCACCTGCAACCTCCTCTTCCAGGCAACAGGGAAAACAGAAGACTTCCTGAATGGTATTCCAGGCAAACCCTACTGAGAATTGGAGCACGGGTGGCCCAGATAGGAAAGGTGTGAATGTTTCACATCAGGATTTTCATGCTGGACAGTATAAGCTTCTCCCTTGAATGCCCAATGTGTAGATTCAGATGGTACATTTTGGCTATGAAAAGAAAAATTATTCTTGGTCTGAGCTGCTGCCAGAGAGGCTTGGGAGAGTTTTCTGTAGTAGAGAGTGAGAAGCCTCTCAGTGTGTAAGGACAGTGAGCTGAAGTGCTTGTACCATCTGGATCAGTGCATTTATTTCCTTGCCAAGGCTCTAATATTTTCAGCCTTTGATCAGTTTATGACTTTTTAGTGCATGAGGCACTACTACTGCATTCCATAATTCCTCTAGTTTTCCAATTTGTCCCTGTGCCTAAGTGGAAAAGTTATGCAGCAGGGAGAGATCGGGTCATAACTTGTTTTGCTTAAATTTGTTCCTCCGAATTTCTGACAATAAATGAAGTGCAGGCTTGCATGAAGGTGGCCTGGGGTCAGTGGGATGGGGAGGGAGGAGATTCTTTCAAGAATGCTAATAAATGTTGCTGCCTGGGACAATGAATCATGTGGGCTCTCTGAGGCAGAATTTGTAGGTCTTTTATCCAGGTGGCTGAACAGATTGGAAGCAAACTAACACATACCTTGGAAAGGTCAGAATGGCCACAAAATTCAATCCCTTCACAGCAAAACATGAACCCAATTTTTCAGCTAAGCCCTCCTATACTAAAAGTAGGAAAAGTAGTTCTGTAGATGAAATTAATTCAGTCTTGAGAGCTTTCAAATTCTCAACATTTTTCGAGTTCTGCATGTGCTTAAATTAATTTCTGTATTAAAGCATCTTTGCAGTCAGTATGATTATGTGGCTTGACACCAAAATCACTTTAGCATTGACGCTGATACGTTCAACTTCTTTTCTTGGGAAAATCAGTGGCAAGGTACAAGCAAATAAAAGATTTCAAATACGTCATTTGGGAAGGACAAGATTCTGTGCTGAAAACCAGAGATCTTGAGGATGATGTAACAATATTTGGGTCTAGAAATAAACTGTTCCAACATTTTTCTGCACTATGTTCACATGCACCAATGAAGAGCAGATGTAAATAGCATAAAATTTGGTTGGTTTTCCAAACAAAATAAGTTAAAGCAACTATGTTTTAGTAAAAAAAAAAAAAATCTTTTATGTAAAAGATCCTTTAGATCTAGAACACAAATGGAATATCAGCTATTTTTAGTAGCATGAAATTTTTTCTAACCTTTGACTCAGAACAGCCTACTAAAAGCCTCCTTTGAAAAGCATGAAATATCTGTCTAAATGTCTATATTATTTAAACCAGCAATTAGAACCAGATGTTACTGCATTTTATATTTAGACACCAAATTTCAATATCTTCAACAGAAAGAACTCTCTTGAAGGACAGAAGGAATAATTTTCAAATGTAATTACAGCATATTGTTTTGATTCTCTCTCATTAATTTACCTGATTGCAAAGTAAAATTAAATGAAGTTATATTTAAATTTAAAATTGGACCTGTGAGTAATGTAACATCTTATTATCTTACTGCATGGGAAAAAGTAGTTTTAGTGTATATTTCACATTTCATTAAGCTGTCTATATCCTTCATAAAGCTGTTAAAAGACCTGGAGAATATAAAAATGCCACATTTATGAGTACACAGCATAAATACAGCAGTTTTGTAGTGAATCCACCCAAAATGGCAAAGTTTTTTTTTATATAAATCTGTAAATCTACTTAAGAAAAAGCATGTGATGTAAGTAATTGTCACTAAGAGCATTTGATTAATAATCACACTGAGAAGTTCACTCCACCTGCCCAGCTGTACAAAGAATTTGTACCAGTGCTGAGAACAATGCACCCATGTCAAGATCCCAATCCCAAGGGAAAAGTGAACCCAGCAGCCAAGTCTGGGTGAGCTGCAGGCACCAGAGACAGCTCCTGATTCACCAGCAATCCTTTGGAATCACACATCAGGATGTGTGTCATGCTCTTTGGGGTAAGATCCAAGCAATGTTTCTGCCAAGGAGGCAGTGAGGAAGCTCTCCTCCACAGGAGGAGCTTTGCTTGGCTGCTCCTGGCAGCTCCTGGCTGGGAAATGCAACCACTCCAAGCAAACAAAAGATCAGTGTCACTTCTGGCAGCATCAACAAAGAGGAGAAGATTGTAAGGCAGTTACTCAGGGCTGGGGAGAAGCCAAATACTGAAATGTTGTGTTTCAAAGTAGGCATCTGCAGCTATCAACAGTAGTAAGAAGGGCTTATGGGTATTAAAAAATTAAATGAAAAATTTGTGGTGGTACATCCAAGCTACAAAAATATTTAGAGAGCTGTAGTTTCATTTAAAGCCCAACCTCTGTGGATGTGATTGGAGAATCCCCTCATATTTGATTTGCTGATGTTCTGCAGTCCAATTCCAGACAACCAGACAAAAATCCAGACAGAAAACTGCTAACAGCTACCCAACATTTTTCTTCCACAAATAGAGATTCCCAGTTTGCTTTTCTTAATAATGCATCTTAACATAATTTTTAATCTTTAGCAACCAATCTTGTTCTCAGAAAAACTGTTACATTAGCAACAAAATAAATGGCATCAGGTGCCAAGCCTATGAAACTGCTGTGAAGACTTGTGCACAGGCATTCCAAGTATTCCCAAGCAAGTTCACTGTCAACTGCCTTTGGAAAACACTGGCACAGTCCCATGCTGCAATGTCTAGAGGTTGATTAGCAAACACAATTTCACTATAATTCTAATGCTAGCACTAAAATCTATTTCTTTTGCTGCATCTAAACTCACAGACTAAATAAGGCAGCTGGTGACTCAAACAAAAATTTAACCAACTGGAGAGGGAAAGCTTGAGAGCATTTAAGGCATTCTGTCAGGATGATTCCTACAGACCTTTCTTCATGAGGCTCCCACTGAAATGAATGGGATATAACAGTGTCTTCAGCTTCTGCATTCTGGACAATTTTCCCTATTACAACTCGAAAGAAGAGCTCCTACCTGATTAATTTTCAGAAGAGGAATCCATACAAGGAAATCCAGGTGCTTATACTGGAGCATGTACAGCTGTAACAAATTTGGAACCTGATATTTTGTTGTAGATTTTTATATTCTTGTCTCCTTTGAGAGATAGGCCAACTATTTTTTTTTTTTTTTTTTTTTTTTTTTTTTTTTTGGTGGCTGAGAGCAAAATTGTCCCTGTGAAATTGCTGTCTTAAGTGCTCAGCTGACAGACATCTCTTTGTCTGTCTCTATTGCATGGGAGTTTCTTCATCAGTATGTAGCAAATATAAGAACTAATACTTAGCTCAGGATTTATTATTTTAAAAAATAAAAGGAAGAATTTTAATAATCCTTTCAACACATTTATAGTCATTTCCTCAAATATTTTTCCTGTGACCTGAGATAAAGTTATTTTCTTTCTAACCATTTCCCTAAAGCTGTCTTAATAAATGGAGGAGATTCAATGAAACAAAGACAGCAATGAAGATCATACCTGGTATTGGTGAAGGAGTTCTGGAAGAAACTGGACATGTGTTAGCAAAATGACCAGACCACCATGCTAAGATATATCCAGAGATGAAAAGGATAGGGAGGAGAGCAGGGATGAAGCATGGTGCTCAGGATGCACAAGGCCATGATCTGCACAGAACAGAACATTGTGTTCCCTCAGGTGAGAAAAGGGGAAAAGATCACATTTGAAGAACAAGTAGGCCAGGAATATCAAGGGAGGACTATGAGTTATGCCAGTATGAAAAGAAATATTCTCCTTCCTCTGGAATTCCTCCAGAAAATCACTACTTTTTAATTGGAAAAATTATCCATATTTTCTTAACCTCTAACTGATGTCACAAATAAAAAACCCGTTTGTGGCGGTGAACGCAGTTATTGTTCTGCGCATATGGTGTAGAGATCCTGCGAAACCCCAACTATCTATTCTGAGGTACCTGGGAATTTCTAATGCCCCTGAAATGGGACAGAAGTTTTATTAGCAGGTCTGAAAAAGTGCTCAGTTCACTGTAGGATGGACCATCCATTCCCCTCTTAAACTGAGATGTAGGAAAAAAATCCCAAATAACACCAAATGTGATTCTTGCAACAGAGTATTTACCGTCTAATAACTTCAGGCATTTCCCACGGTGCATTTTTCATTGTTTGTTCAGGATTATTATTATTATAATTACTATTAATAATATTATTATTTTCAGATACAGACATTACATGAATAATGAAATGACAAATGGTAGCACACCATACATTTTTAATGAAGTGTTTATCTATGTCTTTTCCAACACTTTTTTTTGCAACTGAGGATATTGTATGAAAAGTTAAAGATCCAGGATGAGTGTATTTTAAGTTAACGAGGAAATGAAGCTGAGTGGTGTTAAGGAGATATTTATGACATACCACACATATTAACCAGCACCAATAACTTCATGCAATCTATCCATTGTTTTTATATTTCAGAAGACACATCAAACAGCTATTTGAAACAGCTGTTGCTGGAAGTCTTGGGAGCAGTCCTCAGCCTGTATAAATCAGCACAGTTCTGACAATTTCAGTGGATGTACAGTGATAGGCACAGCAGCAAATCTAGCACTCCACTTTTGCAAAAGCTATTAAAATGCAAGCAGTAGATTGACCATGGCTTAATGCTGCTAATCCAGCTGCCCTTGGTCTCTCTATTTTCTCTGCTTAGGCTTCAGAGACATTTACTGTGTAGGTAAGCAGCATTAAATTAAGAATTCTTCAAAGAACTGGACAGTATTGATTGGCAGATGTTTTAAAGTCATTCCTGTAAGGACTGTGCTCCAGTAGCAATAGTTTCAGCCGAATGCATCCAAGCCCCAAGTCCTGGAGCTCTCCTGGCACTGGTAACACTCACACAGCAACTGAAGGGTGACTTCTGTAAGGTAGCACCCACTTGTCAGGATTCAGGGCTCAGCCTTATTTTCAGTCTGTTTCTCATGAGATACTTCACCAGAGGAAGTGTGACAATAAAAGCTTCAAGAATAGCTTTGCTCTGTGGGATTCATTGTGAATGTAGATGTCAGATCTTGTTCATAACTCAGTACCAAAATTCTTCTCTGCATACAACAAAGGACTGACAGGTCCAGGCTATATTAAAAGCAGAACCCAATGTTCTTTATCTCCCTTTCTTGCTCCAATATTTCCCTTTTGTTACCTTTTTATATGAAAAGAAAACACAGTTTTACACAGCAGGCTAGCAAGGCCAGGGACTGCTGCTTTCTCTACAATCACAGAGCACAATAGGATTTCCTCCAAGCAATATAGCTTTTAATATTTTTTCAGTCAGAGACCTTGGTGGAGAGAATTCAGAAGTATCTCCTCATATGATAACTTGTGGCTTTTATATCTAAGACCGAATCTCCTGAGACACCAGGAAGACCAAAAGAACATTAAGCTGTGCAAACACAAAACAAACTTTCTCTATTTTTCTGCAGGGACCATCCTGGTCCCTGGTAATATCTCCTGAGAAGTCAGAATGAAAAGAGACCTGAGGGGTGAGGGAAAGGTTGTATTGTCTCATGTTCTAAACAATGTTCCAAGAAAGTATCTTTTCACCATGAAGAGAAGATCTGCTGAGGATCAATGTACACACGTAAAAAACGTAAAAAACGTGCACTGGGAGACTTGGGGGACTGATCCCAGCATCCCACTGTTGACTTATCTCCAAGTCCTGGAAAAGCTCCAGTTTTCTTCTAGAGAAAAACAAACTATTGCTTAAAAATATTAGAGTTTGATATTTGTCTCAGCTCTTGATTAGGAAATTAGTGCTGCCCCCTCCCTTCTTCCCAAATTACAGCAATTGTACCTGTGAACAGGTGCTGTCAGAAACTAGCATCCATTAGTGTATTTTCTGGTTTCATGATTAGCTGATACAAAACTGAAATGTAATCAAGTAAGGATTCATTCATTTGATTAGCCATTGAAATTATTCTGTGCCTAATCAGATGCCTGGCTAGTTTGTCAGCCTCCTTTATGGAGTCTTCATCTCTGATGGATGGTCCAAATGCATTCACAAAGTGGATGTGATTTACGTATGGTTAGGGTCCTCTGACTCATCTTGGAGAGTCAAAACAAAGGTGAAAGAACACCTCTAATGTGAACTTACTTCACTCCTCACCTACAATAATGAAAAAGAGCAGTTTTGAACTGCAAAGTCTTATGTACAACAGAACAGGGCTAAAGATGTTAACAGAGAGAATGATCCACTGCAACGAGTTGAGTGTGAGCTTAGCTATAAAAACAGATCTGCAATGTAACAGACCCAGGCTTAAAACCTGTACGCTGATTCATGGTGAACAGGCTTCTCACTCATGGATACCAAGGGGTTTGTAGTCTCACATCTTATCTTTGGTGAGTTTTCCACAGAGCGTCCAGGAAGTGTTTCCTTAAGACTGAAAAATTGTAAAGAATGTGCATTTCTTTGAGGTTCTTACCAGAACCTGTGATCTGACAGGTGAGTCAAGAGGTAGCAGGTGCAGGGTTTTTTGGGAAAAGGTTGCTCTCGCTCCTGTCTCTGTCTGCAGTTGCACAAAATTTTTCCCTCTTCCTGAATACAATATAACAGCATTGCTGCTGCTGCTGATGGGCTCAGCCTGGGCCAGCAGCAGGCCCACCCTGGAGCCAGAGGCATTGGCTCCATAGGACATGGGAGAAGCTTCTGGCAGCTTCTCACAGCAGCCACGCTCGTGTCCCTCCAGCTCCAAAACCCTGCCAGCCAAACCCTACACTTGAGCTGTCCTTCTACCACTGTTGAGCCAGTCCCAGTCAGGCCTACAGCAAAATTCATTTCTGCAGCTCAAAGTTGTAATTTTCTTCCTCAGGCAGCTGCCTACATCTGTCCATAGCCAGACTTGCTCAAATCAATAGTAATTTTTCTACCTAGCTAATTATTTGGGTTATTCTACAACCACTCCAAGAAATTAATTTCTTGCTTATCTTGCTCCCTCCTCATTTACTCTTGGGTTGTTACACTGCAATACATGCAAGAAAACTGTTTCAGATGCAAGGTTACAGAAGAGTTTTTGAATCTAGTTAACACATAGAGGTCAAAAACTTGCCAAACAGGAGCATGAAACTGGTTGTATTTTGGCATTCCTACAAGACTAAAAAGTCCTTTAAATGCTAAATATCCTAAAGTAGTTTTACCTCATTTCCACAGAAGTTATTAAAGCACAGAGATAATCCTGTTTGCTTCAATATCTTTTTTCCAACTATTAAAAAAATAATTGAATAAAATTACCATATATCTTATTTTTTGTTATTTCTATTTTAAAAAGTCCCAATCATAAGTTATAGTGCTCAAATATCAGATCAAATATGAAATTATGTTGGTACATGACAAAATAGTTTTTGCTTTTCTGATTTTGGATGTTCTCATCAACTGTTCCTATTTAAAACCAAAAAAAAAAAAAAAAGGCAAAACGCTATTACAACCTCTCAAATAATTTCAGAAGTCAGAAGAAATATAACTATTTGGAATTTCAAGTTCAGAAATGGGTAAATACTATAAATACAGCAAATATGATATTAGATATATGATGTATAGATATTAGAAAGCACTTGACTGGAGAAGCTTGATTGCAAGAATTCAATTGTGATTTTCCGCCTTTTAAACACAAACTCAATTTTAAAATGTTTCAATGTTGTTTACACTGAAGTCCAAGACCTGACTGGAACTATGAACTCCACAGCCTTAGCCTGCTGTCAATGAATGCTGTAGGAATTCAAGTTCAGGTGCCAAAGGCAGCGTTAACAACCATTTCAGCAGTCCCTCTGTTTGTAAAGAGAAGTGGTTTTCCAGCCCCTGGGAATTACCAACTGAGTTCTACACCGGATCTCGAGCTGTTATTGTGATTTCAGGGTGGAATGAAAGAAAACAAGAGTGCTCTCAGGGTAAGTGGTACAGGAAATTGATAACTAGACTTGCTTCTAAAGTGGGATCTACTCAGCTCCACTTGCTTCACTCAAATAGTTTGTACTTAGAATGAGTCTTCAGATAAGCAACTCTTTTCCCTCACCCACGAACAAAATCCAGCTGTCCTGAGTGGTATTTTAGAAAGGTTTAATACAGCTTGCAGTTTAAATTAAGCAGGATTCAAAGTTAAGATATTTCTCAAAAAAGGACCCATTATCCAGGATGGAAGGATAAAAGTCAGAGTTTTCATATTGACTCTTTTCTATTTTCAGTACAAGGATCAGTTTAGCTTTTTATTAGCATTGCAAGAACTTCTCACTCTCAGAAACCTTTCCTCCCCCCTCAGCCAGTGCTGAAGGATTCTGCCCTTCATGGTTAGAACAGCCCCATGCAAAGAGCAGGTGACAGGACCTTCTAAAACAGATCTGAAATAACAGAAACCAGACATGAACAGGTCAGCTGTTGGAACTTCCCACCTTATCACTTAACTTCCTCCCTTCCTCTTCCAGCTGTGTCACATCATACAGCCATCTCAAACAGGAGAATTTGGATTAGAGTCAAGAGTGCTATTCATTTTTCCCTGTTATCAACTACTAATAGAAGTTAAGACAAAGGGTCCTAGTTAGAATTCCAATTGACACTTTGTGGTGATGTATTTTATGGATGATTTAGCATTTGCCCCTCTGCAGGCTTAATACTAGAGAAATTGATTAGTACTTCTGAAACGAATGAATGATCTATTATTGACATTGGTAGTCTCATTCATGACTTTAAAAACTGACTAACTCTTAGTGATGACTTATTTAGTGGTAACCACCAACAAATACCATTTCAAAAGTTCTTGTATTGTGCCTGACACCTGGTGAAGAAGGATGAGGTGGAAGAGGCCTTCTGATCTTTTCTAAAAGGGGTTGGAACTCCCTCTGCTGTTCTCTGTGATTTGTAGGTTGCATCTAATCTATTTCTGCAGCAGTAAAACACAGGATAAATAATTTGGTGTAACTATGAACGAAGTTGCACTGCCATGATACACACTCTACAGAGAAAGGTGAGACATGAACACAGCACCTGCTTTGGGAATTATTTGGTGTGACTCATCTAAACAGGGCTGCAGTTTCCCTTTAGGGACCCCTCTGTTCTCCTTTAAGGTGTCTCAGTTACCCTGGAGAGAAAGGCTTACATGCAATCAGGCAAAGCTGAGTCTTCCTCACCTCAAAGCCTTCCAGCTGCCACTTGGGCTCTGAGGACAGTGAGGATTACCCAGCTGCCCACTTGCTACAGGATGGTTACAGTGGCGCTCCTGCCACATCTTGGAGTAGAGCAGAGTCTTCATCCTTCTGCTTTATGCACACCCTGACCCAGCCTCCCTCAAGCCAGTGGGAGTTGAAGCAATGATCAAGTTTTCAGAGTCATCCATAAGCCACTGATCACATCCAAAGTCATCCAGCCCCTTCAGTCATTTATTTAACAGCCTAACTCTGAGTACCCCGAATCACAGCACAGGAATTCTCTATCTGGAAGGAGTGAGAGGAGCACAGACCTTCAATTTTTTATGTGCAAAACTCTAAGTTATAATGAAATAGTAAAAGAATGAAGAGACACTTAGAGAAAGCTCGCTGTCAAGATAGTAGGAGAAAAACCTCTACAAACCTGAAATGAAGTCAGTGACATTTAAAAAGAAAACTAAGAATGTACTCAGCTTGGCTTTGCAGCCCAGCAGCTTGGAAATGATGGCTCGTGAGATGTTCTGTAACAAACAAATGTACCCTCCGGGCACAATACATATTATCGATCCTCAGGCAAAAAGAGAGGAGATTGAAAAACACAGATTAGAAAAAAGCTGTAAGAAAACCTCAATTTCAACTTCTCTTTCAAGTTTTAAAATAAATGCAATTGCAGATGTATACTTGGGGAAAGTGCTTCATATTTTCTGACACAGCAGCTTCACGTCTGCTGCAGTTCTACACAATGTTGTAATTCACAGGGAATTCTCACAGGTTTCAGCTGTTCTGGACACTAATTGGAAAATCCAGTGAACAATGGAAACTATAAAGAAGTTACACTTCAACACAAAATCGTGTTCTCTGAAAAAAATAAAAAATACTCCTACAGTATGATGTAAGCTCCTCAAAAACCTCACGATCCTGCAAGGAAACTCAGGGGAGGTCTTGTACAGTGTTAAACAGACATGAATGGCTTGAGTCCTGAAACAAAATGATTTAAACAGCAGAGTCACCAACCCTCCCGGTGGTTGCTCAGTTAAGAGTTTATAAAAACAAATTCTGAAATTATTAGCACTAGATTTGGCCCAAATTTCATTATTCTGATCTAACAAACTTAATTTATTTAATTGCAGTTCCTCCCAGGATAGCCTGAGAATGTGTTTATACAAATCTTTTGTGTAAATAACAAAAGCAATTCTCCCCACAAACTAACCCACAGCTTTGGATAATTTGTTTCTAGCTAAGTGCTGCCCTCAGAAGGACACTTCTTAAATGTTGGATGAGAAAAGGGAAAAAATTTTAGTGCAGGCATGTAAATGTCTGTAATAATTAATTAATAGTTTATTTCTGAAATCTTCCTATGTAACTAAGAAATTTATATCTTAAAAATCAAAATCTATATATTGCAATTAAGTATTAAAGTTTTCTACTCAATTGTTGCCTCATCTGGCATGACCTGCCCCTTTAAGAATATCTCTGCCTGTATAAATCTGCAGCACAGATCTAGGACTCATTCTCAAAACCAAGTTTTTTTTAAGAACAAGTCTTCTGTGATCATGGGGAACAGAGACTAAAAATAGTCTCCTACTCACAATTAATAGCATTCATGACTTTTCACTGACTTTCTATTAATGATTTCAGAGGTATTCCAACTGGAATTACATTTAAATTAAAAATTAAAACCACTTACCATACATGATGTAAATTCATTAGGATTGCTTAGTTACAGAAATGTTTATGTGAGAACATTTCTTGCAGTATTGTTAGAATAGGCTATCAAGTTGCAAATGCTAAACCTATGAATAATTATTGTCAAACTGCACAATGAATTACAAGTTATTACACATCTTACACCATAAAGTTTTTGTGCAGTTTTTTTGGCTCTAGAAAAACTGCCAGAGTTGATGCTAACCATAAAATTGATGAGTTTTGGACAGAGTAATAAATAAGATAACAAACCAGACATTTTAAGTAATTGTATGGATAAAGTCCCATTTTTCCAACACAAATATATCTAAAATTAGACTTTATATTCATATTTCAGCTAACTGGAAAACAGCTGATGTGAAAAGGTATCAAAAACGTACAGATCTAGTGGGAGCTGATATTTTGCAGTATCACCCAGTCCTGGCCTGCTCTGCTTAGGAGCTTATCATTAGCATTTCACATTGCAAAGTCTGAAAACCTGCCGGCAGGTTCTTGTGCAGCATCTCTTGCTCAGCTCCACTGCCTTTTTATGGAACATGATAATGCTTGCTTTTTTGTTTTTCAAAGCTTCTTTTCTTTATAGTTCTTAGACTGAAGGCATTTCCTGCTTCAAAAAAAATTCCTTTTTGTGTTTTCTACACTGACAGCACCCTGTTAAGTCTCCAGAAATCAGCCGTGTTATTAAATGATTATTTATGTATGAGGTCACGGTAATTACCATTCCTAATGCCTTGCATACCCTAATACCTCCAGGCTGGTAATCTTTAGCATGTCTTCTTCCAGCAAGTGTTAAGAGGCTTATGCCTGAGAATTTCAAACAACTTGGAGAACAAGAGAGAGTCCTGTTGCATTTCCAGCCTCCCTTTTAACTGACGTGCCTTTCCAGCTTCACTTCCCACATGGGTTATCATTCTTTCATCATCAAGTCTCTACAGCAAGTCCACAGGGCTCTAGCAATTCTCAGACAGTCCACCCAAACTGAGTAATTCCTCCGTTTAAATTCAAAAAAGATAATTTCCTGGCCCTATTTGTTTATTCTTCTCAGCAAGATCACCTGAAAAGCACAAACATCCTCTTCTGAACCTGGAGACACTTTCCTGCAGCTTGTAAGAGCACCCAGGAGGGATATTGCCACAGATTTCTGCTCCCCTGTTTGAGCAACAAGAATATTGCTATGACTTCACTCACCTTTCCTCATTATAGGTACTTTGGATTAGTCTATACTAACTTATTGGCATTGTGCTTAGTGCTATTTCATATACCTTCCATACTCACATTTCTCATATTTATCACCTGCTCTTTTTAATTCCACATCTTTTTAATGATCTCTTATTTTCCCACAACAGCTCTTTTTAGCTTATTATAAATACCTACTGGTTCCAGTATGTCTGGTTGAGCACAAAACCAAACCTGGATGACTCTTTGCAGGTTTACAAATCATCTCAGTAACCTCCCATTTTAACCATGGCGAGAAAATCACTTTGGGTTCAAGGAAATAGTCAAAAACCCCATGGATTGTCTCATCCAATTGCTGTTGTCTCAGAGGTATCAGCAGTACTTAGAGGAAATGTTTGCTCATCACATATTTGCATGCTAATGAGGGAGCATCTCCATCACACCTTAAGAATCTTTTTTTTTTTTTTTTCCCCCCCACAGGAAACTTGAGATGAATCAGCTTCCTGTGCATCACTGGTGATGAAAGAGGTAAGGAATATATGGGTGGGAGGCCATGGCCCAGAGCTGATGCGGATGCTCACCCTTGCCCTTTCTTAATAGCAAAGCCAGTCTAAAAAGTTCCTACTCCTTTCAACCCTTGTTTTCCTGCACCTCTCATGTTCTTCCAACTCTGATTTCTGTGCTCAGAAAGGATATTAGAGAGGACAGGCACTCTGTGAATATTTCTATGATATTTTGGAGGAGATATCCCCTTGTGCATCTGGAACAAATAAAGAATGCCTGCTTCTTAATGCTGCATTGGTGTTAAGGAGTTTTTTATTTTTACCAAATTTTTGGTAACAGTCCAATGCCTTCTTGCCAAGGTAACAAGGATGTATAGGATGTATAGTTAATAGTTTATCTTCTCCAGACCCAAAATGCTGATGCAAACCAATCATTCAATAGCTACAACAATCTGCTGCCAGAAAAGCTAAGGATGACCCTGAGAGCTTTAAACATCTCCACCTGCTGGATTTGGGTTACCATCCCCTTGCTGGCGGTGACAGTGGTGTCATGTTGTGGAATCAGTAATCCAAACAGGTTAATTTGACAGCTTGCCCACAGGAGGGCAGGTACCATCCCCTCTTCCTCTGCTTCTCACTGTGCCCTCAAGCCCCTGACCCCACACTACCTTGGCCAAAACAATGTTAATTTTCTTTCTGGTTAATGTTTGATCTGTTCACCAAGGCCGGAGGAAGGGAAAGGATGAAGCCAAGCAGGGCTTCCTCTTGGAGACCAGCAGGCTCTGAGAAATGCAGCAGGCTCTGGAGAAATGCATTGTCATTCAATAGTCCATGTTCATACTCATGAGCTGCTTCAATGCCAAGTCTTAAAGTTAAAACTGTGAACAAAAACCAACCCAGAAAAAAACTCATCAGCCTCTGGGCAATGAGACTGGATTTTCTATTGCCAGCAAGAAATGCAACATCCAGCAGATGGGCAGAATAAACAGCTGGAGGAAAAATGTAGCAACATATTTTGAAATATCATAAGAAGATGAGTTAGAGCTCATCTCATCATGCCGTCATGACACTTGGAGCATTTTGCTGCTCTTACTTCATTAAAAGCTGAACAAATTGCACAACTGAATCCATCAGCTGAAACCAACCACGTCAATCAAATCTGCACAAAACCAGCCAAGAAATCAAAAGAACACATTGCTCTGGAGCCAGCCCCAAGGGCTTTGGTTGGGTCTATTTCACTGTGTCAGCACTGCAATGTGCTGACTGTGCTGTGAGCACAGGGGCTCTGGGGGCAGAGAGGGCTGAGATGGCCCCAGCAGCCCATGGCTGTGGCCCATGCCACATATAACCACAGTCAAGAGCTAGTGCTTTAAAAAAAATGCATATTTTGTGGTTTTCTTTTATCTTGAAAATCAACAGGATAATAAAGATAGCAAGCATTTTTCTAAAGTAATTGTTAAAGTCTGAATGTCACAGAGGCAGATAGGCATTCCATAATTAGCTAGAGAAACACATATATCTTTATGCATTGACTCTTTAAAGTATTTTATTAGTTTGACACCATATTGGGATACTGAGTAAAGGTGTTTAGACCCTCAGCCTTCATGGCCATGCCAAAGCAGGAACCAGCAGGAGGTTCAAGATCTTATGGTGTTGCAAGTGAAGGCAAGCAGTTTACAGCTGAGTTGTTTGTTGTTGTAAACATTTTATTCTCCTTAATCTGGAGATGATAAAATGGTACAGCAGATAAAATATTTGATGTATATAAAAGATTAAGTTGGAGACTGCAGTGTGGGTCAATCTGAAATATATACACAAAACCAGGCATGGCTGGATGTGGCAGTAATCATTTTTTCTCTCCGATTCAAGTGATCCTTACAAACTTGCCTGGGCATTTTGTGGGAGAGAAAAGACCTCTGTTGATGTGAAACCTCTAGAATCATGTCTCAGCTTCCCACATCACCTAGAGCTGATAATGTGTTATTACCTTCTCCTCTCTCTTGTCCCTGACTTGCAGCCTCTGCTGCCCTTGTGGATAACACCAACCTCAGAGTCTCAGTGTGCTTTTTACTCCACCTCAGAGTGGAGCAAAGTGGGCAGTGCAAGCTGTGTTTGTTTTAGCCAGTTGGCATTAGAGGAGATTCAAACAACCCAGTAAAGCTCCCAGTTGACCACCCCTCACAGTTTAAGGGATTCCATTTAAGTGATTCATAAGCTACCACCATTCTGTATGGTTTCCAGCAACAAGTAGGTAGAACTGTTACTGTGGCTGCTATTCTATGACAAATCCTGCTGGACAGCTGGTCCCTGAAATTTTTGGAGGCTGTGCAGATAGAACCAGAGAAGTTGGAACAGTTTCTGTGCCCAGAGGAGCAGCCAAACTTTTGATGCCCAAAACCTCTCTGTCCTCACCATGAAATTTCTACAGTGGTTTCCAGAATCCCAAATTGAACACTCAGGCTCTCTGCCTCATAACTGTCTCCACTGAAAATCCAATTGATGCTG
Organism: Pyrgilauda ruficollis; assembly: GCF_017590135.1. NCBI lineage: Eukaryota > Metazoa > Chordata > Aves > Passeriformes > Passeridae > Pyrgilauda > Pyrgilauda ruficollis. Next base: position 3,587,292 of record NW_024524377.1, on the reverse strand, counting down.
GAAAGTGCATGAGCAATGTACTATATACCTGAAAGAAAAGGGTCTGTAAGAGAGACAGTTGTAAGTTTTGCCTTCTGAAAAGCCATTATCAGGAGAAATGAAGGGTGCTGCTTTTACAGCATTAAGAGATCAGGCTGAATGGAGGGAAAGCAGCATGGCATGAACCTGTGAAAAGCTGGAAAGTTTACCAAGGACTGATCCCACAGCTCCTAGCAGCAGCAGCTGTGCTGTGACACACAGAGTGATGTAGCAGTTGTCTGATCCATAGGTTTCACTTCTAGGACTATTATTTCTTGGCAGCCAACCTAACGTAATTACGTATGTTTTCCTGCAACAAGCAAACACTTTATGTGGCTGAGGAAACAGCTGCACTACACTGAAGAGCTCATTTGCATAAATATGAAAGTAGAATTGCAAAATTACATATTGTATAGGGTTATGTGTTAATGTCAAGGATTATAAATACCAATAGGGATTATAAATACTTATAATGCCCTTTTATTTAAAAGGAATTAATATTTAGCCATTTTGAACATCGAAAGACAGTTTGTCATCTGACTATTTAAAAGTATGACTATTTAGTCTAAAAATAACTTTGAATGTGACTCTGAACAGGAGATCTTTTCATCTTTCCTTATTTTCTGGTTTGAGCTACTCTTCAGAGATGGAGAGGCAGAGAGACACCTTTGAAAAGGATTGCCAAGCCAGATAAAATTTGCCTCATTTTCTTTGAACTTAAACTAGGCTTCTTGTTTGTAAATTCATAGATCAGTTTCTGAAGGAACTCGGTAAAACATCTTGTGTATGAACTGCATAATACAGGAACTAAACTCAGGCTACAAGTAACGTGACCAGGGGTACTCACTGACTCATAACACAAAGTGTTTCCAGAAAAGACCTAGTGACAGCACAAGCATTTGTGCAGATGTGTGTCTAAAAGAACAGATTTGGTGGAGTAAAACATAAAAGGTTTGTTTCAGTCCCTCACCTGCTTCACTTTGTGACCATACACGTGCTCATGCTGTACAAGATGTACAAACCAGAAAAAGAAAGCTAAAAATGGGGAGGATATGGACACAGCAGCAGCCTACACTGCCCTAAACCATATTACAGCTTCACACTGGAATTACAGCTTCACACTGGGACAGCTGAGTTCTTGCTCTGTGCAGAGGCAGCTTGGCAGGGAGACCTTGTGAAGAGAGTGCAGCTTCGGTGATGTTTAGCCCAGTGCTTTAAGAGAGTGCTTTGTCACCCGTTCTGTGTTACCACGAGGCAGGCAGGCTGCAAACTGCACACTTCTGCAGTGGGGACAGAAATCCTGAGAACAGAGAGCCATGTGGTTATATGTGGCAAAGTTGTAGCAGCTGAAGTGATCTGATCTCATGCTGAATTTGGTTTGTTACAGATTGAAATTTGTTTATTTTTTCAGATGAAATAAGAAAGCTCGGTCAAAACCAGCATATATTTAGTAAAACCACAACCTATATGTAAGCCACTTTGCAAATCTCACCTCTCATTTTTTTCTTAAATGAAGGCTCACAAATGGAGAACAGTTAAGATCCACATCTTGTCACAGCAAACAGTGTTTTTTCCTTTTATTTTCTATTACCACATCTCAAAATCTGTCCTCCCTGACACTTTCCAAAAATGAAGATTCCTCCTTTCCTTCTGACAGCCTCGGACTTCCCCTTTCCACATAAGCCACAGAACTCACAGTGAATCAGCAATCCAGTCACGGGAAGCCTGATGTGCCTCACTCTGGAGAGCAGCTGAGATGCAGTGAAATGAGGCACGTTTGCTCCAGCTGAGGATGCTGCCTTATCAGCCCTCACAGCCCCTGCCAGGGGCTGACCTTGCTGATTGATTTCTGTACAGCTGAGCTCTGTTCCCACATCGTATTTTCTCTCTGGCCTCTGCTGACAAAGGGGGTGCTGGAAGTCCAGGGGTGTGGAACCCACGGAAAATCTGTGGGCCAGCAGGTGCTGCCTGAGCACAGGGAGAGCTTCAACAAGCCCCCACCTGCAAACTCTGCTGAGACACAGGCACAATGAGGTGAAATGCAACAAGCTGAGGTGTGTGGATGCTGAGGAAAAAGGCTGCCCTGACCTGCTGCCCATCCTGGTTCAGAGCTGGGGAAGTTGTGCTGGTGGTGGTGCTGGGCAAAGCCTGCCTGTCACATCAGTAGATCACACTCACCTCTAATTAAATTCAATTTCCTGCTTCTAAAGCTAAGAAGAAACCACAGCCTCTCAGGAATTGCCATTTCTGCTAAAAAGCAAGTCAAAAATCACATGACAGTGTAGCTTAGACTACAAAACAAAAAGACAACTGTAGAGACACTTTTTTTTTCTTTTAAAGAGAAGCCAATACACAAGTTTAAAGCAATCACTGGGTTTGTGAAACAAAATTTGATGGGGAGGACCAACTGCACTGATGCCAAGGATTTCACAATCCCAGGGAGGCATTCCACGGCGCACTGTAAATGAACTCCCACTCACCCACTGTAGAGGAGACAACAAAACACTCATTTACAACACTACACAGCATCTGCAGGTAAAACCAGTCTCTGTGAGGGCTCTGAACCAGGAACAGATGAGTTACAGCAGCTCTTGGGAAAGAAAAAGAGTGTTTCTGTTGAAGCCACCCAGTGCAAGCAAGGCCTGAGGCAATGACAGCAACATAAGAAAAAGTGGTAACCCAAACCAGTCCATCAGAAATTGTCATCATCAGTGGTTAGTGTCTATTTCAGAGGAAATAGATTGAGAGCTGATAACTAATAGTCACAAACTAATCGTGACAAATCATGACTACAGCAATTGTTGCTGTCTGAGCAAAGCTATAGATCTACTAATTTACCACTTACACAACAATACATTCCTTTGTTAGAGCCTGGGCTGGATGAGTCCTGTCAGGCTTAGTGGAAGACTGCATCACTACTCTAATGGGGAGATCTATTTGCTTCAGAGTAATCACAATTAACTGTGTGCTGAGAACTGATTTCTCACATATCTGCATTGGGAAACAATGAGCCTTCAGCTACTTCTAGAATCAGAAGGCTAAAATACAGGCAAGCCTGGGATTTGTACCTGGAACAAAAGCTCAAGCAGGGCAAAATAACTAGAGCAAAGGGAAGTGTGTCATATTCATCAGCTTTACCCTAAAGATCCTCTTGTTTTCTCTTAAGGCCTATTCCAGTTCCTAACTTGAGAATTTCATTGACTTCACTTGGGCTGTCAATTTTTTTCACTTTTAGTGCATGACCCAGATTTTAGACACTATGCTCATTAATCTATTCCAAATACAAGTTAAGCATATGACAAATTATTTCCTCATGTGTATTCTGTTCTAAAATCAGCCCCAAAACAGCTTAGCAATATGCGTTGTTAGTATGCTTGAAAAATTCCTCACTTTTTGTCTTCAGACACTTTTTGCTACTACTGGAATTGTCCCTTCAATAAATACACTTATTTAACCAGAAGAGAGATCACTAATACAGAAAGAAGTTTTAATCCTACACATATCCACATAACTAAGGAAAAGGAAGTATCAGCCCAAATATATCAATTTTACTTTGAAGGACTTACTAAAAATCATAGACTAAAGAAGCTTATTTTCTTGGAGATTATTTTTTTGTACAGCAATATCTGACATCAATGTAAGGCCAGCGAAACTGCCTTAGTATGCAGTGAGGTGCCTGGAGTACTGCAGTAATTACACATTTGGCAGGATGTAAACTCCTCTGCATTTGTGAGCAGCCTGCTAGTCAGAGTGCAGAATGTAAGGGGCACAGATCAAAAAGCAGGCTCGAACACCACATGGAAAAAAAAGTTAGGAAGGAATGTACATGACTATAGCATCAATGGTCGACTGATCTGATCCCTCTGCATGTGGCAGAATAAAATCTGCTGAAGCCAAATCCTTTCCCTAAACTCTCATCACTCTTGAAGCCATGCATTAACCAGTGTTAACATAGATGTTGTCAGGCACTCAACCATTACTTCAAAAAGTACCATTTCTCTCAGAAGCACGTTCCCCAGGTCTCCCAGCACACTCTGCACTGTCTGTCGTTAGATTGCACACTCCTTGGGCCACCAAGTGTCATTTTTGCTGCCTCTTACAGCACTAAGCACATTATTGAAGCTTAGCATCCATAACTATGAAAAGCAAAGCAAAATCCCACAAGTTAACTTTGATGTGGTTGCAGATCCCAGTCCTGGTCTGACATCAGGAAATTGGACTCATAAAGGATTTGGGAAGGCTGTTAGAAAACATGGTGGGGATATTTAGAGCTCACCTACCGAGGGAAAAATGGGAAACTTGACATGGTTTACTGCAGTTTATTTAACTTCATGAAACCTCTCCATAGACACTTATAATCAGTGACTTAAACTTGCTTCGGGAGAATAAAGAAGCTTTACACAAACGTGGGGTATGAAATTCTGATAGCTCTACATTCACTTCCAAGTAATGATGGTGGCTGAGTCCACTTTTACATATATATATGATTATATAAAAATGCATATACACACAAGCCATGCCCACACAGGGATTTAGCATGAGGAGAAATAAACAGCATGTCATCAATTCACACTCTGCTGAGCAGCACTCTGACGTGTCAGATGGCAATGATAAGTCAGATCTTCAGGGTATGTGTGCCTTTGTCATCAAACTTTAATCCAGACACTCTCTGCCACCTCTGAGCCCTCAGTTATTTCAGATAGCTTTTCTTCCATGTAGCATGGGAAATGTGCAGGCTGGCACAGATTTTTATTTCTAGTTTCTATGGGGTGACAGCACTGTACCATCTAAGAGAATTAAAATGCCATCATGCTGGGTGCATGCATAATGCCACAGTGAGAAATTCTGTCTCATCTCCTACCATTGAATATTTATATAGAACAAGTGACTGGATTCCCCAATGAAGTTTGGGGTTCTGCTGTGTTTGTGATTTTTTGCATGTCCATAACAAGTCAATCACAGACCTAAAATATTTATCTCATTTGGAGATGACAAAATCCCAGGGAACAACTCCCTCTCATGATTCAAAACCCACATGACAGCACATTTTAACAACACTGGACATTTCTCGTATAAACAGATTTTAAGAGAAGCTAGGACTTTTGTTTCAAATTTAACTTTTCCTAGAGTATCCAAGACATACTCCTTCTTGCCTGTATCTATTTTCAGTGCAGTGGGGAATGTTTTTACTACAGTAAAAGCTAGGAATTAAAGGACAGCAAACCATACTCTGGAATGTACTAATAGTTGTATGTAACAGTGATAAGAACTCTGGAAAAGATCATTTGATCAGGACTTCATCCTGACCTTTCTGAATAGGACAGGATGAACTAAGTCCACCCAGATTTTGTCACCACTGTTTTAAACCAGAAACCACAAAACCACGCAGTATCAAATGCATTCTTAGTTACTTCATTCCCTTGGTGGAAGGAAACACCACTGATCTTTTCCTCAGGAGCTACATTCACAGTCCTCCTATTAAAAAGCAGAGAGACCAAGCACTTGTATGAAGTAATATTACATAACCATTCTGTTGGAAGGAGAGTGTTTGGATGTACTCTGCCAATTCAACCCAATTCTCAAGCAATACTGCCCTTCCTTGCTATTAAGCATCTCAGCCTCCCAGTTTATAATAAATGGAATTGGAATCCTCTGTCTTTTACCACAGCATTTCCCACTGATTTAATCAGTCTATTCATATTTCTTGCTGACCTGATTTTTCTCCCCTTTCACTTCTAAATCCTCTATTGACTTGAATTAATCTTGCAGAGTACAACTGGGAACTCATTGACTTTTGAATACAAGCTCTGGCAGCTCACTGAAGGCCTTCTCACACATCTATTAAAAAAAAAAAAAAAAGTTAAATGCCTAGTGAGAGATGTAGCCAGGTGCCATTGAAAAAAACCCATAGCCCAACACACACAGGTAGAGAATCAAAGTGATGGTTAAAGCAAATCTGTTCCTGAGAAACAGCTTCAATTCAAGTCAAAACTCATTTGGGTGAGAGTACAACTTTGCATAGGAAAAGTAATGACAGAATTGTTACTGAAATTAAGGCCCAGACAAGTTTCATGTGTACCATACTTAGGTCCTGCAATAAACTCTTTTACTTCATGCTGTGCCACAATACAGACAATGCTCCATAAACATCAAAATCTGTAACTAGCTACATTTAAATAATATGAGGCTATTTAACAGCTTCTGATCACAGGTTGATACTTTTGACCCCATCTTGAAACTGGAGAATATTTACACAACAGCTACCTACCTGTACAAAGAAGGACATTTCAGTATGTTGTGCACCTAATACAACCTCCCTAAATTAAAACTTATTAGTTAAGAGATTGTGAACAGAGGGCAATTCAAGCTGCTGCAGTTTCATGAGAAACACACTTTATTGCCTCAGTCTAATTGCCCCTTCTTAGCTGCACTAAACTGAGGAGACAAAGAGGCTGCAATTTCATGACACAGACTGAACCTTTGTAATACAGTAAATAAGCACACCAGGAACATAAATTCAAAAACTACTTCGTAATAGTCAGATGAAAACCCATGTATACCAGGAAAAAACCATTTTTCTGCAGTGGAAAGTGTGGAAACAAATATCCACTGGTGTCTAGAAAAATATGAAATGGCTCGTCACCTATTTTTCCCCTCAGTTTTAGTCTCACTCACAGCATGGAGTACAACAGTTCTTCCAAGTACAGTGATTGTACTTGACATTTCTACTACTATTTTACAGATAAGAAAATTCTCTCAAACTGGGGACAAGAAACAGAATGATACTATAGTACTGAACAACACAACACAGCTGTGGTAGAAACCCCTACCACAGTTTGCCTTTCATATGGTTCTTTGGTTTTGGGTAATTGTTCCTGAAGTGTGGATCACTGTTAGCCAGCTAAGCCATGTCAGGGGATCTGTGGAGCTGCACACTCACTATTTGCAGCAAAGAATGTGACAGAAGTGAATGCTTCCCTAAGAAATTTAGAGGCCTAATGTTGACCCATAATCACACACTCAACCCCTCCTCTAAGTTATAGGGGAGTATTATCAGAAAGCAGCATTGTCCATGTAGAGAACAAGGATTCAGGTTTCAACTGGAAATAGAAAGGTTATAAATGGCCACAAGCTAAACTTCCAACCAGGGGAAGGTACCCTTACCCAGTTACAAGAAAACTTCTCGTCCCTTCCTGCAATTAAACCATTTGCTTTTACGATTAATACTACCACAACAGTATTTTTTAGCTAGAAAGGCAAAAGCCAGCACATGCAAAAAAGAGCAGTCCTTTGGCATGGGAAACAGTGCAAGTTTAAAGGCACAGAAGGCATCACTTAATAGTAGAAGTGTAATTAACAGGTTTTTATCCCACATTTTTTTCTCTTGTGTTGTATTCCTGGTTTGTTGTGGTTTTACGGTTCCTTTTAATAGATTACTCAGTTTTGTGAGTCTCTGTCATGAAAAAGACTACGTAACAATTGTGCTAAGACAGAAACAAATAGAAGCACTTTTTTTCCTTACCTGCTTATACATAAGGGGTAAGGTAAAGGAGAAAACCATTTCAGCTGGATTCACTATTGCATTAGCAAGAGTGCATGCAAAGATACTTATAAAGATGAATTTCATATTACAACAAAAGGTACGGAATCTTTTTGCTTATGTTGACAATTCTCATTACTATACTATTACAATAGCTGTTGACAGCACTCTTATGAAAGTAACAATTACAGAAACTGGTACATTACATCTCATTTTCCTTCTTTATTCTAGTGCTTTCACCTTTGAAAGTTAGTGTAGATTCTTGGAGTGATTATATAATGTCCAGTATCTACTGAAAGCATTTACAAATGTAAGATAAATAATTTCCACCTTTAATTGCAATAGCAGAACTATTGCCTTATTACTATTCTTACTCACTTGGAAAGTGCCAAAGCTGCTGTGGGCCAATTCCCCTCGATAAATAACTGCACATGAAATTGCTGAAATAATCACGCAGTACAGTATAGGCATTTAAAAATGAAGCAAAAACATTATTCACAGAATCAGAGGATGAGCAATGAAAGAAATAAACTCTATCCCAACCAAAACCAGAACAAGCAATAATAAGCACTTATTGGTTTTGAAGTTATTTGGTGAATTAACCAACACTTTTTTTTTTTTTACAAAACTACCTCATTGTTTTAGATGTCCTTGAGAGTTCCCTGCCATTAGCTATCTGAGAAAATGCAATATTCTTTTTCATCAATATGTGCATGAAATTCATATCAGATTTTCCTTTGAGAAGCTTATGTCAGTTAATATGTTTTCTGCATACCACTGTTTTCCATACTGTAACAAATTAAAATTAACTAACTGGTGAAAAGGACAAGACATATGCAGGCTTTTCTGACAAAAAACTGTTTACTGTATATTATCACCATGTCTTCACCAAACTCAGGTCATGGAAGCAAGGAGGAAAAGGCACGGAGGACAACAGAAATAAGAAGAGAAAAAAGAATACATGTTATAAAATGATTGAAAGAGGCCTGAGAGCTCTTTGACACACATAATACAGCTTCTACCTCACTGGCAGAATATTCCTACAACCCAAATAAGCTTTCTCCACATTCAAGGGGTGCTCCCCTGGAGCACGAAGAAGCCAACTCCTTTCTATGAGCCTGAGAAAACCAGAGGTGTCAGAGCATATATCACAACTGAGACAGCCATAACAGAGTATCACCATACAACTTCAAAAGGTTTTCAGCATTCCCCCAAGCAGACTAGCACCATACCTCATCAGAAGGCTTCAAGCATCTGCCCACACAGATTAACACCATATCATTTCAGAAGACTGCAAGTGGCTACTTTTTCTTGTTCTTTAGCCCAATCTTTTATTCCCCTCATGTTGATGCACTGCACCCGTGTGCCCTCTGTTCCCTTTGTGGTTGGTCAGTGCCCCTGGGCACTCCATGGCTCATTGCTGTCAGTGCTGCTCAGCTGCTGCTCACAGCTGTACCCACTGGGGATGAGCTCACCCCAGCCCCACTCTCAATCACCACAAAGTGTGTGCTTACACACAGGTCCTCTGGAAATGCTTCCCTGCAGCAGCATCTCTGCATGGCCACAGCCTCCCTAAGTGTTCCAGCAATGCAAACACTGCTGACTGTCCAACATGACAGTCCATGCTGCCTGAGTCTGCTTTGCCCTTGAGACAAACACCACAGTCAGGGCTATTAGTCACTCTGTTGATCAGAGGAAAAGCCTGGCTGAATCAACACAGTGTTAGGATCTAATCCTGCCAGAAGAGTGAAGAGAAATTTCTGGTCAAGCAGATTTGCCACACCACATGTCTGTGACTGAATTTAGGCTGATGTAGCCTAAATAGAAGTGACAGCTAGAAAATACTGAAAACTGAATCTAAAACTGAGGGGATGAACCACTGCTCAAACAGTGATCTTCCCACTGTATTAAAGTAATTAATTTAATATTTGCATTGAATCACAGCAATTACAGTTAACTGAAGGGGAGGATTCCTGTTTTCTGAAGATCCAAGATATAAATTATATCTTTCATTCTCCTACGTATTTATTACGCAAACTTTCAAGAACTCCTTGCTCTATAAAAGATACCATTCCTCCAATTTCTGTTTTAGTTTGAAATTTCTAACCTATTTGGTCCAGACTTCATGTCATGCTCAGTAAAAACAGCTTGAAAAGAATTAGAGATAATAAATTTATGCTAAGCCTTCAGGTGTTAATTCTTACTAATCAATTTGGCTTATATGAAAAAGCCTGTCCTAAGTCTGAGACCATGAAGGTCTCAGGTCTCAGCTTTTAAATCATGATCACATTTTAATGCAGACTACATACACAGTACCAGGTAAAACTCAAATAGTTTAGCCCACCTAAAAGGAATACAGATATATATACTCTAGGATGCAGTTTCAGTATTACACTTGAAGTACTTCAGCTGAACTATAACTTATTTGCAATTCCAAATCACTAAAATCACTTAGGGACAGTTTGGTACAACATTCAGAGCCTGTACAAGAGTTCTGATCACTGCAGAGATGGTACAAGAAAGGAACACTTGCTGCTGTAATGATTATCTCTGGAGGCCATGCCTTTTGGAACTGTACAGATCCCATTCAGAACATTTTGCTTCCACTTGTGTTTCAAAGTGAAAATGGAGCTGCTGGAACACTGAAAAGAAGTCAGAAAAGAGCCTTGGCTATTTCTCAGTTTTAGATCCCCATAAGCATTCAGATATAATTCACTTTCATATATTAAATTGGAAAGGGGAAAAATTGACGTTTCAAAGGCCTATTTATCTTCCTCTTAATCTGCCCTGCTTGCTCCTGTGCAGTGAAACTCCTCCTGTTATCTGCTCCTGTCTATTATCACATTCTCCAACTCCCCTCTGGTGTTTCTGACCTTCACCTGCACGTGCTGCTTCTCTCATCCCAAACTCCTCTGGGGGATGCCAGCTCTGCTCTGAAACATGTGGCTACTTTTTTGTAAACTCTCTTTTTTTTTTTTTTTCCTTAAAATCCATTGTGACACATGGAAACAATGAGGTGACTAATGACAGGTCTGCCAAAGGGAATCTGGGGAATGCGTGATAGCAGAAAGAGCAAAAGCAAAATTTATTCTTCATTGATGAGTTTTTTTAGGGCATTTCTGCACTGTAAAATACTACAGGACACAGGATGTCTGAGCTGCTACTGGATGGAGCAGCTCTGCAGGACAGAGTTAATCAGTCTGAGCACAGTGCTGTGCCAGGAGGGTTAAAGAAGGAGGGTTAGGTTAGTGTGTCTTCATCAGAGCATCCATCAGAATGTAGAATTTCATTAGCAGTTGAGGAAGTGCAATTCCATTAAAGTTAGCTAAACTCACATGATGCCTTATTTGTAGAGAGTTTTTTTTTTTTTTTTTTTCTTAAGGTCTTATGTGCAGGCAAACAAATGCTTCTTCTAGTAAAAACCCACCAATTTTGAACTTCTGTTGGAAAATAGGGAAAGGAATTCCTTGACATTTCTTGAAACAACTACAACACAGCAATTATTCTCTTTTTATGGTCTTCTGACAACACAGAAATTTGAATAACTATAAATTTAATTTTGAGAGGTCTCCTATCAGTGGAACAGAAAACCTCCCAAGCTGAGCTGCTCTGTTTGCTCACAGCTATTCCAGCGAGCTCTGAAATGCCATTCCCCACCTCGGGAGGCAGAGCAGAGACCTCACCGTGCACCTCAAGGCACCAGCTCACTCCATGGGCAGTGAGCAGGCACAGAACAAAGCAGCTTTAGGGACAATGGTCCGGGTGTGACCGCTGCCAGCCCTGTCCCAGGGGTCACTCCCACAGGCTCCTGTGTGTGGTCAGCTCTGCAGCATCACAGCTATTTTTGAAAATGTAGAACTCCTACACTAATAGGATTACTTGTAATGCTGTGTAGTGAAACCAAAACATGAATTTTGATTAAGTGCATGTCCTGAATTTTTTTAGCTAGCCAGTGCCATAAACCGCATTTTTATGACATCTTCATCCTTGACATTTTGACTTCTATTTCTTCCAGGTGGGTTGCTTAATGACCAATTTCCAGCATGCTCCCAGTGACTCAGGCATCATTTCTGCACTAGTCTGATCACTCTGTCACAAGTTCTCGCTCACACAGATCTCTACACCCACCTTCCATCTCAGACTGGGGGCCATATCTTATTGGCTGAACAGCAGGAAAGCATTAGCAGTAATTACAGAAATGTTTTTCCTCTGCTCTAATTACAGTGACATCAGCATGCTATTAACCTTTAAATTACTGGTATTTTTCCAGAGAGAGCTGTAATGAAAAGCAGTTAAGAAAAAGAGTTTCAGGCAGAGAAAAGAAAGCAGAGGTGCTTTATGCTGGTGCCAGTGTAAAACCCTCCTGACAGTGCTCTGGTACAGATGGACACCACTGCCTCTCACAGGCCAGAGCCTCAGCTTGTGTGTTTTGGAACAGTTTCACTGATCCTGCAGCCTGGTCTCTGCAGAGCACAGTTTTTATTTCCCAGTACTCAGATATTTCGGGAAAAGCCACCTGGAGCTCAAGGTGCTATTGCAGGTACTTTGCAGCTGAAAACAGTGAGAAGTTATCATCTTGCATGTGCTCCTGGACAGACAGAAAGAAGAATTTTCTGGATTTACCTCAATAACAGTAGACATTAAGTGCTGAAGAACATGAAAAAGAAATAATTTTCTTTCTTTTGTGACAGTCCAGTTTCATCTGTTATAAAGTTGATTCTATTCCCTTGATGAGATTCCTTAATTTCTTTTGCAACTGGTCTCAAAATAGAAATATCTTTTCAAGAGAAGCTATGGAAAGATGAGGCTGGCAGAAAACCAATTTTTGGTTTTTTGAGCAAGTCAAATGAAGTAACAGATATTTTTGTGTATTCTGAAAATTATGTTTAACATTTTAGGGATGCTTAGTTAGAGGAAATGTTTTGGGGTTTTTTTGTCCCTTTAGGCTTTCCAAACACTTCATTCCTTTAAAGGAAGTATGTGGAAATACTTCCCATGAGAATATGAATATTCAGGAAAAATAGGAGACCATTTATGGTGATAGATATTTTTTACTCAGTTGTTTCTAGCAGAGGTGCCTGTTCCCCAGATACACATCAGCATCCAGATACACAGTGGTGAACACTTCTACAGTGATACAACACAAATTTGTGCTCACAGCGTACACAGAGGTTTGGCACAGGAAGAGCAGAGAACCAGTAATGGAGTAAAATAACCTTACTATCTCATGCACAGCTAGAAGGAGCCCAATGCAGATGATTCTTCATGGAAACAAAATTGTTCTCTTCTTTCAGTGACAAGAATTACTTTTGTAGATGCAGTTCTTGTTTCAGTATAGAACTCTGCTGTGTGTCCTTTGTAAATGTGCCTAGAGTTATCACTTTTATGTCAAAGCTTCTCTGGTTATCACATTGATTTGTGGCTAACATATTTATGCACATATATTGTGAACTTCACAAAATCCACTCCTGAAGAATGAGACCTGGATAATAGGGTTCTGACCCAGATTTTTTTTTTTTTTTTATTAGAAGGCAATCCTTATTTCCTTTTTTTCACTGTCTTTCCAAAGAACCATTCTAGTGCATATAAATATTTTAAAATAATTGGACCAGGTGAAGAGAGTGCTATGACAAAAGATCTCAACTGAGACTCAAATCCTTGACCTGAGTCAGACAGAGAAGGGACTTGAGCCAGATTTCTTCTCTTGCTGTGTGACAGAGACACCATGCCATGGATAATTCTGGATTGATTCTCTCCCTCTGTGTTTGAAATTTCAGGCAGAATTTCAGGGAATCTTCACTGGCTAAGAATCACTGCCCTTCTCAAAGGAGAAGTTTCAGCCTTTCCACAAAACAGTTCTGTCAACTGAACAAAATATCATGACTGGTGGACTTGTACCATTTTCTAAAACAGCCAAGAGGCTTCAGGACCATGATATTAATTTTCAGAACTTTATACTCTTAGAAACCTTAATCTTACTTCATTTCCTTGAGGGTGAGAACAGTCAGCATGAATTTACCACAGGTCAGATGAAGATTAGAGCAAGCCAAAGGCAGAGAGGAGCATGTAACCTCAGTACAGCCCTGATGGCTTTAGGAACGTGGTGTTTTCTGAGCCTTGGCAGGGGTGACTGACTCCAATACAGGAGCTCTTAAATCAGCACACACATTTATTGGAAATACATCTGCAAAGAATTTCCTCTTAATGAAGCAAGCAAAAAGAACTGAAACTGCTTAGTATATACCTTTAGAAAATTACTCATCTTAATGTTAAATCTTAATATATTGGCACTGCTGCAATTAATAGCCTCTTTGAATTTTCCTTACAGTTTCTATTACAGGAGGCTCATAATTCAGGCATAAAAATCTTACTCTAGGCTGAAACTTGTTATTATTTAGTGTCTGAACCCATTTCATGCAGCTTTTCTGCACAACCCAGCTCACCTCCCACACCCCAAGAGTAACAGATGTGAGGTTCCTCAACATACCCTGCTGGTAAGAGGTCAACCAGCTCAGGTGTAAAATTTGAAAAAGTGTATTTTTAAAAGAAACAGCTGGGACTGTCCAAGAGCAGGTGGGGTAAGAGCTCAGAAAGTGGTTCTTCTATCTAAATCTTTAAACACATTCAGAGAATGACCCTGCTCAGGGACAGGTCAAAGAAATGAGCCAGACAGCCAATGGAAACAGAATCATGTCTGGAGAGACTTTCACCACAGCAAAAGAAGTGATGACTTTGGGATTCCTTCCAGATTGGTCATTACTGTTTGCTCTGGCTCAGGCTGTGGCTGCAAACATCAAAACCAGATCTGTGCAGTATCAAACCACTCTGCCATGTAAATCTGTTCCACCAGCCACAGATGCACGCTGCACTCCTGTTGAATTATCCAGGACAATGATGATGCTGAGAAAGGTTTTCTACAGAGCATCTTAACTGGCAAATTAAATTTATGTGAGATGATGGTTTGCAGATGGAACACAAGATTTTTCTGTTTGGGCAGCTGGAGTTCAAAATCCTAATTTACTACACCCTCAAATCCAGTACACATTTCTTTTTCCTTGAGGTATTGCAGGCTTTCTACACTCTCACTTTTACAACAATTTCTTTGAATGTCTTTTATAATTTCCTGAAATTTACAAGTTCATTCCTTGAACTCTCTTCTAATTTTTGAAAATTCTAAAGAGTCAGAATTAAGATCTGCTTTAAAAAAAAAAAAGTTCCAAAACACTGCCAGAGTATCGTCTTATACTATTTTGCACAATATTGATAAAGGTGACTTAATACATCACCTATCATACTATCTCCAAACCCACAAGGACAATGACATTTAAAAAGCAAATTATGGGAAAAAAAAGGAGTAGTAGGGAATAGTTGTCATCCATTAGAATGGATCTGGCAGTAAAGATCTCCAGTTTCTATTCCCAGCCTTGCCACTCACAGTATCACCACGAAAGTCACTTTCCTTCTCTGTTCCTCATCTTCCCCATTTGTAAAACATGAATATCGTGACTGACTTCACAGAAAGCCTCCATGATTCACTTAATCAAAATGCTTAACTGAAAAGGATATATGAACCTCCATTGAGGAAAAGAAAATAAAACCTGCAGCTGATGTAGTTCCCAACAAAAAGAATCTCAATAAGAAAAAGAACTGCAAATCATCCTTTTTAACTGTAAAGGCTATGACCCATGACATCAAGCTACAACAGAGTTCATATGAAAATACATCCCAACAAAAAGAATCTCAATAAGAAAAAGAACTGCAAATCATCCTTTTTAAGAACTTTACCAAACTGTAAAGGTTATGACCCATGACATCAAACTACAACAGAGTTCATATGAAAATACGACTCTACAGATGACCATTGATGAGCACTGAACAGGCAGCCACCAAGGAAGTTGTGTTTATAGGAATCACTTGATCACAAAACAATGTTCTTTTTCAGTTTTATGTCCATCACGTCGGAGCATGATGAGATTCCACCAATTCTTGTGCACTGATGCAGATTTTTCATAAAGAGGAAAATCTCCCAGGCTAAATCCACATATTTTAAGTCAGAGATTGGCTGAGTTTTTCATTAGCATTAAAATTAAGCCTGTTTTTAGGGTCTTAAAAAAATCTCTTTTCTTGCATGAGAGACACTAACTTCTCATTTGCACTGTTTTGCTTTTTCAGTGAGATCACTGAGCATGGATTCCAGCTTCCTACAGTATGGATGATCATCTTCAGCCTGGAGTTCCCATTAAAACACTTCCTCATTTTGCTCTAGATTGATATTTAAATTTTGAAGAAAGAATTATCATTAAAAATACACCAAAAAAGATCAACACTGCAACACTTGGCTTGGATTGCTACAGTTGTTTTGGTAGTTTGTATCTGGATAAGAGTTGGAAGGTGTATTTCTGATAATCAAATGGAGAGAAAAAACCCAACTGAACTAGAAAGGTTTATAAATTCTCAGATGAAATTATACATTTTTAATTCTCAGGCATCTCTCTACAGCTCAGAAGCTTTCCTCTACTGTGACAGATTGGAAAACTCCAGTACAATTTGTCTTTTCAAGCTGTCCCTGAAAGAAGATTCTGGGGGAAGCTTTTCAAGTGTAGAAACATGTGCTGTGTTCTTTGCTTTTAGCTTATATCCAAGCCACTGAACTGAGAACATTTTATGTTCTGTCAGTTTTAATGTTTGCTAGTCTACTTCTATAATTGTGTCACTTTTGAGATTCTGTTAGAACAAAGACCGGGTTTGTGAAAATGTGAGGTGTGAACATAACACAGGAATTCACAGAGAGCTTTGTATTCACAAAATTCCCAAACAGAGGACGTGCAAACTCTCTGGTACTCCTGGGCAGATTTGTCAAGTCAGGCTTTGTCCTGTCTCTCATGTGGAAAATGGAACCAGTTCCTTATTCCAGAGCAGTGAGTTCTGCCTGCTACTCAATATCAAGGCACACTTTTTCATTTTTGTGGCACAAGTTCCTCGATTCCCTTGGCCAAACATTTTTTTATTTGCCAAAATACTGAAGAGAGCCCAAGTTTTTTGTGATTTTGAATTACATTTTTTTCTGGGTAAGTGTCAAAAATGGCAGGTAATGAGAGAAGTCAATACATTTTAGAATAAATATTGTGTCTAGGTTATACAATTATTTCATTTTGGTTTTTCATTAGGAAACCTTTTAGAAGTCACTTTAATGTAAGAGAAAAAAGTAGAAAAAATTTAACTCAATTTGATTTTAGAAAGAAAAGTGAAACATTTCCACGGTAGATCAGGTTAATGGCTCATCTGAGATTTACTCAGCTGTTTTGGGAGGCAGTTTTCTTGGAAGATAGGGTATTTCTGTGCCAGTTGTTTAAAAATTCAGGCAACAATGCATCAACTTGTGATGAATGTTTTGGTGGCCAGTCACTGTTCCTGCAGTGCTGAAGTTCTCTCATGGTCGCGTACCAGTTGCTTATCAGTGTTGCTGGAGGAAGATTGCAGCTCTGCTGGTCAGCCAGAACTCAGCTTGTTACTGGACTTACAGCACACTGGCAAAATAACATCCACGATTTATTTTCTGCATAAGAAGTGTCTTTTTGAGAGTCTTGTCACACGACTTGTGTTTCTTGGTAGCTTCTGTGGGTGCTTGCATGTGCTCCAGTTTCCATTTTCTTTAGGGAACAAACACTGGGATATTTCCTCTGCCCACAAAACACTCAGTAATATTTTGGGCTAAGTGTTTTAGTTCCTTGTTTTTGTGCATTTTCTCTGCCTTGAGAGGCAATGTCTGCTCTCTCAGATAGTGCCTGCATGCTCTGCTTCCCCATTCCCTTACCCTGAGCTTTTGTAATTGTTGTGCATTAATGGCTATTAAGGTTTTGATCCTTTTCACTCTAAAGCCTTTTTCTGTCCCAGGTCACAGTTCTCACCAGACACTAAATACTTATTCCAGTATTTCAGGCATTATTCCTAGTAACAGTGTCAATCATTTTATGTCCTTGCTTCATAATGGGAAAGTACAGAAATAAAAGAATAAGAAAAATGAAAAATAAAACCAATTTTATCTTCATTTTTTTCTTCATCACCATCTTCTGTAGGTGTTGCAGTGTTGCCTTGTTAATTGCATTTCCTGCCGTGTTGTGGATGCCATAAATCTGCTCAGTGACATCAAATTTCATCTTGGGAATGCTGAACAGTAACAGCTCGAGCTTTACAATCAAATTGTTCTTTATCTGCTGCTTACAGAAATCCCAGAACTGTGGCAAACGCCTGAGCCATGCATATAGATTTGTACTGTCTGGTCTACACTCTTCTGTCTTTCAACTTGTACTCCTCATCTAAGTGCCATCCAATTTATTACTTGCATGAAAGACTCCTTACAGCATAGGAATTGAAAAGGTTTCAAATGCTGCAGGTTTTCAGCCAGAATTGCTGCACAACTTCGGCCTTATCTTCATGGGTAGCACTTACACCATGGTAATTTCTTTCTTTCAGGTGGGTCACCATGGTCAGCAATAGTTACAAACAGGGCCTGCACTTCTGAAGTTGTTTGAGACTCAAAAGAGCTAATTAAGGCTTTTTAAACCAGCATGCCATACTCTATAAATAAAATGTTGTAAGGTCAGGAGCAGAAGTTTTTTCTTTTCCAGCATTGTCTCTAACTGCTCCCAGGACCCATTCTGGCAGTTCTGTACTATGAAGACCTGCTCAAGTCCTCAGAGGTTTCTCTTATCTGTACAAATGAGTTTGCACAAATTCCTCTCTTCTTGCATTGTTCTGAAAGCCCTTCTGTGTATCTGCACTCTATTATCCAGTGTGCAGAGAGAAGAACAAGTAATAGTGACCATTCAATAACTAATTCTCTGATAAAGAGACCAGCTGAATGAAAACCAGCTTTCCATTTATTTCAAAGAAAAATATTGATAGACTTATCTTTTTAAATAAAACAGAAACACAATACCACCATCCATGGTTCTCATAAGTAAATATGCCACTGATGAGAAACTCTCATAAATCAGTTTTTTAAGCTCCTCCTGTGATGGTTCATTTAGGTAGAAAAGAGCCAAACTCCCAAGCTTTGGTAAAAGCATTTGAGAAAAGGTGCACACAGTTAAGAGACAAGAGTTATCCACCTCCTTGCACATGAGCAGCCAAGGAACTAGAAGCAAGTGGAGGTGATATTAACTGAGATCAACAGTTGGACATTTCCCTCTCTGTTTTGGGTTCTGAGCTAGCCTGCAACTCCAAGAAATTAGCATTTGTGAAAGGTCTTGCATAAAATTTTTGAAATAAAAACTAAAAAAATCAATCTCAGTAATGGTTGAAGAAGTTTTGTCAACAACAACCAATCAAAGCACTAAAATGAAATCATTCTGCATCCAGATATTATGGAATTCAGACTCCTTCCTGAAGTACTGGATGAAAAATTAGAACTGATTTCTAGAACAACAGAATACCAAAGCTTCAAATCAAAAGTATTTCAAAGGCACTTTGATTAACTGCACTACAGTCATGTGTTGTACCAATTGATCTCTGTTTCTTTCTTGGCAAGTATTGTTTCTTGTCTCCAGAATAAATTGTCCATATTCAAGAGTGACCTTAAAATTGCCATCAGGGAGAGATGACTCAGAGAAAAGCCTCAAGGTATTCCATTATATCACATCTTCCTGTGAATCTCTTCATTTTGAGGAGATGATGCTGTCACCTCCTCTGATCTTAAAACTTGCAGGGCCAAACAGGTGGTTCAGATGACAAATCTGATCCTTGTGTTCTTAGAATACATTTTTTAGAGTTGCAGCCATGACTGTCAATGACTTTGAGATAACACACTTCAAGTTTTGTTGGCACTTAAAGAGAGTTCAAGGTAGTTATCCAGGATGATCATATTTAACTCATTCCTTTTTAATTACCTAGCTTGTATGCTTGTGTAAATACCCTGAAGTACTAAAATCCAAAGGACATTCCAGTTTTTGATTATTGAACAACTGAAATGCAAGATATCTTTTTGGATTTGTACCTATCTGGTCTTTTTCACTGAGACTCATTAGGGAGCTATTATTTATGTTTTCTGAATTTAAATACAATATCTTGCAGTTGTTCCACAGTGAATTCCCTTTTTGGATAGGACCATTGCTGAGTCACCTTCTCTACCACTATGAATGATTCTGTTGAATTTAATAGACATACTGAGGCATAAAACAGACACATTAAAATATCTGATTCTAAATATCAAGTATTTAATTTTAAGTATTCAAAGTATAAAACAAGAAAGAGTTGAAAGCAATTAGGCACCTGAATTTTGGGTAACTATAAAGTTGTTATTTTAAGATTTGCTTGTGATAACTATGGCAAATTCTTTTTAAATGAAGAGATACAGAATGAACCCACATATAAATATTATAATGTCACATCTTTCCAAATCAATGTTGTCAACAGACTCTTTTTTTTTAAAATGAAGCTACTTTCACCTTTTGATATAAGTGGAATGTTGACCTAAGCATAATGTGCACAGGAGTTTTCTGCATAATATTTGTCACTAATTAGCTTTTGTGTTATGTAAATATGGTGAAGCAGTTGAAAGCTGAAATCTCAAATGAAGTTTGCATCCAATTACAGTATTGCAAAATGATTCTAACTATGTTTTACCACTACACAGTCTGACTCAGAAGCCCTCTATCTGCCTTAATCCACCTCTTCCTGACCAGCAGTTTTAAGCTGCTGAAGGGACTCCAGCAGATCTCCATCAGTGAGTGGTACACTTGTCATACTACATTATTCATCCGAAATTCTGCTCTAGGAATAGGATACGTCCATGCTGGTTTCTTGAATCCCAGAGCAAGGGGAAGCTATTCATCTTATGAATCATAATATGTCTAGAGACATTAAATGCTTGCCAGCAAGGAGAAATGAAGTGGATGAAAACATCAACAGTGCAAAGTCTTTGCTAAGGAGAACTACAGCACTTACAGCACACATTGATAGGTAAAAAGGTGTTAAGTCTAAGTAGATGCCAAAAGAGATAAAAAATATGTAAGAAACACCTATATTGTCTTAAAATGAAAAGGCTGCCTTCATCAAAATTTCAAATATCTGGCACAATTCTGTTAGAAATTACCACAGGACTGTTCTGTGTTTCCAGCCTGGTATTTAGCATTTGCATTGGGATCCTTCCAATAATCCTGACTGTTGTTTGGTGCTTTTTTCTGGTATTCAGAATATGCACTTTACATCTATTCACAAGGAATGGGGAAACTTGTATGCAAGTCTCCAATATTACTTAGAGATGAAATTCAGTAAGCCCATATCTCTTCAGTAACATTCAGGAATCATTCTGCTTAGGAGAAGATGAAGTTTTCTTACAAAAAGTCAAACTTGTTGCACAGGTTTTATTATTTTTACTGCTGAAGATATTGTTATTTACATATATATCTAATATTTCTTATTATCTAGTCTACATGGTTCAACACACTTTAAAATTAACTTGAAAGATAGTCTTATACTTTAAGTACTTAAATTTTAGTAAAACCATATGACCAGATTAATTATAGATAGCAATGGTGAATAAAGCTGTGCAAATTATGTCTTTTGTGGGGATGGTGGAATCGAAAAATTAGAAAAAACAGCCAGTAGAATGCTTTCATTGTCCATTTAAAAAATTAGGAAAAACAATTTATGGTCAAACAAAAATGCTGTTTGATACACAGTAAAAGCATGTTTCATTAGGGATTAATTAACTTTCTGAATTAACAGAGGCCAAGTCACGTGTAAAACATGAAGGCATAAGCTTTAAATTTAATATTTCCCCCCAATCCATTTTTTTCCCAGTGTATGATTTCCTACCCAAAAAATTGCACAATAGGGAAAAAAAGAATAAGAAAATACAGGATGTTTTCATGGAATATGCAGAACTGAACAAAATAGGCAATTTCATGTGTAACTCATAAATCCATGGGTAAATTATTGTGCAACAATCAGTAAATATCCAATTGTCTGTTATGCATATTTGGCAGGAATAAAAATAGGCATTTACTGGAACGACAATGCTGCTTTATTTTAGTCCTTATTAAAAGTTATGTATTTTATACATATGTATTTTATATTTAGTGCTCCATGCTAAAAAATTCTGGTTTGTAAAGAATGGCAGAAGAGCTCAGTCCTATAAAATGCTTTGTTAGAAGGAATATGGGGGTTTTTACCATGCATAGAGACAATTATACCAAGCCTGTCATGAAACTTGAGAATTTGAGGAATATTAATACTGAAATGTACTCCTGTGAGCAGCATAACTAAGGAATTTTTTTTATCACCTGGGAAGCAGGAGGCTGTTTCAAGAGGCAACACCACAGAATCTCTCAACCAAAAAGGGTAATAAAGTTCAAAACAACTTATCTTTCTGACAGAACTGAGCTGAGGTGTGGTTTTTCCTCTAAATGTGCCTTAGCAGCTTGATCTTCATTCACTGAAGAATCTGGATTCTTCTGAGAGTCTGTTCACAGGCTCTCTGAGCCAACTGAATTGTGTTCAGATGCTGGGCATATCTCATATTTATAAATAATGTTGTTTGGGGCTTCCATAAAATTCAGAATTTCATGCTTGTTCTTCTCTCTATGAAAGTTACTCTTAAAGACATTTTAAAAGCAACTTGGTATTGAAATGAGGAAGACAGTGCATTTGGCTTCATTAGCAAATTTATGAGTATAAGCCACAAAGCAACATTTGCTCCTTTTTGCTTTCTGGTACAAAAAGAAGTTTCCACACTCTCTGAAGTCTGCAGAAGGGAAGTCCCTTTGTGTTTCAGTGCTGTTTGGAGCGCAGAAGGAAGTAGAGAAGGACAAATCTGGCATAACATTTAAAAACACAGGGTTTGATTTTACCCTTTTTTTTTTTTGAAAGTAGAGGAATGCTTATTTGCAAAGAACTTTAAAGAGGTTTTCTCATCCTTTCGCAAGTTCTGAAAAGAATCTATTAAATTGACAAATAAATATTTTTTTAAAAATCTTTCCTTGAAGAAACTATTATAAAAAATCCAGTTTACCACATCCAGTTGTGGCTGTCAGGTTTGTGACTTACTGAGCACACCAAACAATACCCCTGGTTTGCCATGTCACTTGTGACCCTCAGTGACCCAGGAGTGGCAGTGAAGTTAAAGGAGAAACAACCTGGGACAGAGCAGATGGTTACACAGCCATCATGGTTCTGGAGTTCTGGCAAATATGAATGAAGAAAAACTAAGTACAAAATCAGAAGATTTTTTTGGGGTGCATATGGGTTTGTTTTTGTTTTTTTGTTTTGTTTTTTTTTTTTTTTAACAAGAAACTGGTGATACTACATAAGAAAATACTGGAGAGGAATAAAACAAAGATGGTCAGTGATTTGCAACTCATCATTATGCAGAAAAATTATTGTCATGCAGTGCTGCAACCAGTTTCCAGGAAGTTTTCTGCCATTATGAATTAAAGAAATACCCACAGGAAGATAGGATACCTGCTTTGAAGTCCTTACTCTCTATTTTAAGGCATAACACTTAATAGCACAAACACAGAAACTGCTGGAAAGGAACATGACAATACAAAGCAAATTCTTTTTAATAATTCTTTTTCAACGATAATATATAAGCACCTCTTAAAATAAAGTGTGTTGAAAAACTGACTGAAACTATTTGGGAAACATGTGCCTATCTTGTGAAAGTTAGAAAACTGAAATGTTTTCATATTTTGCATGAAAATCTCTCAAGTGTTTATTTATTTGTTTTAATGGAAGAAGAAAGGGAAGCTCACACCCAGCAGCTGCTGAGCTCAGGCAAAGTTTGGAAGTCCCAAGTTCAAGCCTCTGCTAAAACTAGTGTTTGTTTATACAAAGTATAAACAGAGAAGACTTGGTGGTTACAGTAGCTTGGTGGTTTTTATCTGTGGTGAAAGAGAGAAGATCAAAACTCACACTGAATCAGGAAAAACAGACTTGGCTGTGACTCACCCCCACTGTCAGGCTCGGTGCTGCAGCCACTGGCAGGAACACTTCACTCCTCCAGTGTCACCCTCCTCTCTCAGGAGAAACTGCATCTTCGCTGAAACCTTCCTGAAAAACTAGCACATATTTCAGAGTGAAGAGTGCTGGCTTCAAAACACTGACCTTTTCAATTGCATACTCATTCTGTTGAAACACTACTAAATAATTTCAGGGCTGTATCACCACCTCATAGGAAATTAGTTGTTTGTCATGGCTTAACAGTTTTATTCTTTTCTTTTATTTTCAGAAAGGAAGTCCAGGAAAATATAAAAATAATTTAAGGTGATAAAGTCACTCTAAATTGAATAATATCTTAATGCCCTGGTACTTTACATTCCAAAAAGCAATTCAAATTCTGAAGTTCCTCTATTATAAAAAGACAAAAAACTTTCCTACTGGAATTTTTCACTCTTTTAAAACTGCCAATATAATAGTGATTTATATCAGCTAGATTTGCCTTTGCATTTACTTAATGCAAAGTCACCCATACATCTTGGCAGCACATTTGCAGTGTTGTCTGCTGGCTCTGTTAAAAGTAAATAGGGTTGAATGAAATAAGATGCTACAGATTTATCATGATTCCTCCAGAAAGTGCTCACATTTGGACAACAGACAGGAAAAGAAAACAGAAATCGTGTAATACTTGCCCTCTCTTGGGTTGCTTGCAATGGATTTCTCTAGAATATGTTAATGAAATTATTACACTGATTAAGAAAACAGATTAAATTAATATTCCTGTATTTCATTTCTTTCAAAAGTGTTATTTTAGTGACATAATCCTGTTGTGGATCTTGAAAACTTATTGCAGCAATGTGCTTACACACATGTATATAAATGGCTCCTTTCAGCAGAAATATCTCAGAGATTTATGATGAACCTGTAATGAGGATATATAATTTCACCACTGAAATGTGACTACTTATTGGCTAGAGAATGGCTTTCACTCACAACTGCACTTTGCAAATAATTTAAATTCATGTTTACATATGCAAGTACTTCCCTTAAATCTGTGGGAGTAATACTACAACCAATCCATTTACCCTGAGAGGGGACCCTGGGAGTTAACATCTCACCTCATATCACAAAACAAGGGTGAAGAAATCTCATCTACAACCTCGAATAAATTGTATTTCACATAGAAGCACAGGAAATACCATGTTTAAAACTACAGCAGACAGAATTTGTGTTTTGAGGGGTTTATCTAAGATGAAACTCCCAACAGCCTGAAACTTGATCAGACTGTATTGCCTGCCCAGACTAGAGCACTTAAAATCTCCACACACTAATCCTTTTACAGCTATATGTTAATATGCTCTCTTAATCTTTCTAGGAGCAATAAGTAAAATTATTTTAGAGGTCTTTCACATTAAACAACCCTTCCCCACACAGAAATGTGTGCATTGAGAGCTTTTTCCTAATGAGAAGTGATGGGCAGTCTAAATAGAGGAGTCAGTACTGCTGGCTGTGTGTACAATTAAAAACAACTACAACAGGTGCTTTCTTCAGGTGTCTTTAGAAATACAGCTTCCCAGGATGGAATTTGGAAATTGAATACATTTAGTACTGGGTTTTATTTAAGAAAATAAACTAGCATAGCCTCTTTCTGTGAAAATGTTTTGAGAAGTATAAATACTACCAAGGTCCTGCCAGAAAATGGTGCATATTGTAAGAGCATATTTCTGTGAGTCGTCCTGCCTGGTCTGAGGAAGCATGACCCAGGGCTTTCACTCTGGACCCAGGAAAGTTTTGTCCTTCCTCTGATCTCTGCCAAAATCTTTGCTCTGGAAGTCTGCTTAATCACTTCACCCTGCCTTGTTTTTCTCTACCATTTCTGTCATAACTAGATTACAAACTCTGTGTTTGGTAAAGCATTTGGCACAAAGGGTCACTTATGTCAATTGACCCACTAAGTGCTGCCAAAATGCAAATCACACAGATGCCCCCTGATGTGACAGAATTTCACCTTAGTGTTACACAACAGACCAACACTACACGGGGCACTTTCATTCAGCATTGAGAGGGTGCAAAAATGGGAATCTGAGGGGGAATAGCAGGAAACAGGACTAAGCAGTGGATGAGAAGTACAGGAAAATAAGTTAAACTTCTGCTAAAACCAAGTGGAGACTCCAGATCTGGAAGGTGGCAGCTGCTCTGCTTGGCCCCCATTTACACACCCTGCCGTGGCATGTGCCCACACCCCCCACAGTATCTGAGGGTGAGCAAAGGAACTTCTCAGCCCAAGGGATGCATGAGCTGTAATCTCACCTTTTGACTGCTGGCAAATATGCATGTTTTCCACAACTTCTGTTAATGATTCATCTCTGCAGACTTTCTCTAGAGTGGGATTTAAGGGAGGTGATGGTTACTAGACACAAAGATTCACTTACTGATTTTCTTATGTGCCAAGTTACTCTATTTAAATCTTAAGATTCCCCTTGCAGACTCTTCAGTCACAACTAGGAATGCACCCCTGATTTTCACTAAGAGTGACTGAATTCTGCCCTGTGAAAGAATGGTCATCATTCACTTCCCAGCAGCAACAGTGTCTCCAGTCACTCAACTGTTCAGCTCACGAGACCAAACATTCTGATACTCTGCATTCTCTTAGTGTTTCTCACAAATGACAAATGTTTATTGTGTTTTCTCCTAAGTAGTGGGCAACATAAAAGCAGCCTGGTTCCCCTGCTCACTAAATGGAGTAAGCACTGGCTGTGGATGTAAAGTTATTTTCTGAAAGGGCTGGTGAAAAAGACTCCAAATAAACAAAAACCGCTGAGACATCTGAAAATAGAGTGCAGTGCTGAACAGGTTCATGAAATAGTTCTGAGAGAACTAGTACTACCAAAGGCACTATGGCCCTGTCAGTGCAGTTTTTCTCTGCAGGATGAATTATCCAGGGCTCTGAGCCTCACTAATGCAGTTGTATCGATTTTGAGACCTTGCTAGCCTGGGTATCCTTACACAGCACAATGCTGTGTGTGTGTATTCTTAGTGCTCATTCTCAAGAGAAGCAATTAAGGTGTCACTGGGTCTTAATTGTCTCCATAGAGGATGTTTTCTTTAAAGCCCTGTTTGTTTGAAAAACAAAGCAAAACATATTGCTTAAGTTTTATTTTCAGACCTCCACGGGGAATTTTGCAGTACTGTGCATGTAATTTACAAATTATCACACCATTTATTTTTAGAAGCAACCACTTCAACGATGTAGAGAAATTCACCTGGTTCTAAAGGAAACAGATCTGACCAACAGGTCTCAGAACTGCTGGGTGGTGAACATTTGTGGAGAAGAGTCCTGGTCAGGGGCTGTGGACTGAAGATACTGAAGCCCATGTCTGTGCCAGCCTGGAGCAGATCTGTGGGCAGGGTGAGAATCCGAGAGCCCAACACCAGCCCTGTAGGTGGGGGAACAGTCACTGAGGACTGGCTCTTCTTCAGCCCCATTACTGGGGAGCAGATGCAGCTTGCGAGTGTCAATTTCAGATCAATTTCAGGTCAACATCATCTGAAAAACAAAACAAAATAAAAAATAAGTAAATAAGGAGTCCTCAGGGAGCCCTGCTGATGGTTTTGAGCAGAGGTCTGGAGGAGGCAATGAGGATAATTGGGGGACTGGAACATTCATCTTATGAGGAAAGGCTGAGGGGGCTGGGCCTGGCCTGTTAAGCCTTGAGAAGAGAGAGCTGAGAGAGAACCTCATTAATGTGTACAAATACCTAAAGGGTATTACAAGAAGGTGATACCAGGGTCTTCTTGGTGGTGCCAAGCAATGGAAGCATAAAATGGCTTGGGTTAGAAGGAGATTGTCGTCTTGTTCCACCTCCAGTCATGGCACGGACACCTTTGCTATCCCAGGCAGCTCCAAGGCCTTGAACACTGCCAGGGATGGGCAGCTACAGTTTCTCTGGGCACCCTGTGCCAGGGCCTCACCACCTTCTTCTGTTGGGTTTGTTGGTTTGTTTTTTCCTTAATATCTGATCTAAACCTGCTCTTTCCATCTGAACCCATTCCCCCTCGTCCAGTCACTAGGTGCTATGTAAATAGCCTTGCCTCATCTTCCCAGTAAGTTCCCTTCAAGTACTGCAAGGCCACAACTGGGTCACCGCAAAGCTTCTCTTTTCCAGGCTGAACAATCCCTTTGTCCCAGCCCCTCAGGAGAGGCGCCCCATCCTTCTGGATGGGCAAGAGAACACGAGGCCACGGGAAGGCACAGGAAATTCCACCGGAGCACGGGGAAGAGCTCCTTTCTGGAACAGACTGCCCGGAGAGGGTGCGGAGTCTCCCTCAGCGGAGATATTCCAGAACCATCGGGACGCAGTCCTGCGCCATGTGCTCTGGGATAACTCTGTGAGCCGCGATGAGCCGCTGTGCCCCTGGGAGCATTCACCCACAGCGCTCGGCTCGGCTCGGCTCGGCTCGGCTCGGCCCACTCCACTCCCGCCCCTCCCCGCGCGCGTTCCCGGATGGAAGCGGCGCGTCCCACGGCCGCGTGACCGCTCCCTCCCGGAAGTGCGGCGGGAGCGGGGCCGTGCGGGAGCCGGGAGGTGCCGAGCGCGGGGCGGGCACGGCCGGGAGCAGCGGGACTCGGCGCGGGCAGCGATGCGGCTCCGCCGCCGCCCGGGCTCGCCGCCTTCGCCTCCCGCCGGGCGCCGGTGACCGTCACAGCGTCCCCGCCCCGGCGGAATGAGCCCCGCCGCGCCGCCCCGCCAGCGCCGCGATCCGGTACGTGCCGGGCCGGGGGTGCGGGGTGAGGGGTGAAAAGCCTTTGTTGTGGCCTCGGGCCCGGGGCAGCGCCGGGAGGTGCTGCGGGAGGGCCGGGCCGGGCCGGGCCGCCGAGAGCCGGGGCGGGCGGTGTCGGCTCTCCGCGGTCCCGGGATCCGGCGGTCCCCGCATCCAGCGATCCCCCTCGGGCTGCTGCAGGCCCTGGTGAGCGCTGCCCGCCGCTCGGCCGCGGACAGCCCCTCACGCGGAGCGGGCAGCGCGGTGTTCTCCGCCCGTGCCCTCAATACCCCCGAGTGCGGTTTGGCTTGGGAAGTTCGCGCCGTGTGAGAAAGCAGAAGAAGGCGGCGGGGGCGGGTGTGTGTTGTGTGTGTTGGCTGGGAGGTTGTTCGCCGTCTTTGGGCTGCGGCGAAGTTTGTAGCAGGGTTCAGTGGATGGTGTGTGAGGAGAGCTCCCCTCGGTTCGCCGGCTGCGCGCACCATCTTAGCCGCGGTCAGGAAGTGGAGTTGACTCAGGCTGGTTTCACCTGATGATGTCGTCTGCTGAAATTCCCGGGAGTCCGGGGAAAATCTGCATCACACTGAGGCTGTTGGAGGGCAGAAGTAGGTGAGGAAGACCGTAAAGAATGGAAAACGGCAAAACAAAGGATGAGCGATATCGATGAGGTGTCGGTGTTTTTTTAACTGTGGGGTACTGAAATCGGCAATCTGTTTTAAAATGTAGCTTTGCTTTGTGACTGTATTCTTAATTTCTTTTCTAAATAGGTGTTAAGAGTTATAAAAATAGTATTTGGACAGAAAGGATTGTCTCGAGCCTGCTGCCAGGAAGAACCCTGTGACAGAGTCAAGCAGGGTCCTTCCTTATTCTTATCAGCTCTGCAGAAAGCTTTATTTTGATAGATATCCCATATGGTTACAGGAATTTTTACCACAGTGGTTCTGAGCTAAACCATTTGTATGGCTGCCAAGGCATTTTGTTTTAACCATAAGAAAAAAAGCTTAACAAAAAATTACTCCTTTTCTGTTTTTTACTAGAAGTTGTATTATTTCTGGAAATAAATATCCCTTTTTAGAGCGGTACTTAGCAGTTACTGTCACTTCTGAAAGTATTTTACCTGGCTTCTCTCTGGGCCTTCTGGGATGTGTGGCCAGGACAACCATAAATGTTTGTGAAGGATTTCCAGTGTGTGTCTATTGCATGGTTATTTCCCCCTCACTCTGTAAGGGGATATTTACTCAGGAAAGGGAAAATAATTTTTAAACAATATGCCTTTTGTGTATAAAGCTGCAAACTTGTCAGGCTTTGGTACATCAGCAGAAACTGCGTTTAACTCTCTTCTGGAAATCTGAGATTTTAAATATCCAGAAATATCCTTGGTGTTATAGTCCCTTGAAACAGCTTTCTGCCAAACTTTTAACTTTGGTACTTTGCAGCCTGCTTTTAAACTGTCAGTGAAAATAAAGAATTACATTCTGTACTTGCATAGGCGGTGCAAGCTACTTGTTGCTATTAAAAACTTGTATATGCTATAGACAAGTATAAAATGAATTTGAAAAGCTACCAAGTTTTCTTTCTGGCCCTAATCACTGATTTCAGCCGTCACTGCTTGCTGTGTACAGTTTTGCATGTTCAGTTGAAATTACATTAAACTACTTGTTTTTCCTCTTTTTTTTTTTTCTTCCCCCCCTTTAGGTTGTGTTTCTCTGTTGATTTTTGTGCCTTTGTGCCTTTTGTGCCTATAAACATAAATATACAGGAGAGAAGAATAAAACCAGTTGTCATTATCAACATAAGTTAGAGTGGAGAAGAAGTAGCTGAGGACAGCAACAGGAAACAGTTGACTTGCACTTAAATCTCATTAACTTCTCGCTTCATTCATTCTGCCCAAGTTTTCTGTCTGCATTGTTTTTCCAGCCTTTCATATACAATCTCTTCACATCTGTTCACTTTTTTTTTTCCTCTTTGCCTCCCATGCTGTTGTAGAGGTGGTGGTAATTAGAAATTTGTCCTGTTGAATGGTTCCAGGTGCTTTGGTGTGCCCAGGCATACGCTTCTTTGTGTCTTGCCTTGCAAAACCACCTCAACCTGCTTTTTTCTTTTTTTGTTATATTTTCGTGTTGATGACAAGTGGATATTTTTGGTGGGTTTTTTTTCTCACAGTTTTTGTGACAGGTTCATATGCTCCTTATGGGCGTTTCTGTCTCCTTGTCAAAAGCAGTCTGCTTCCTGTGTATTTAGCAAAACCTGGTGGAGACTAAAGTAGTCTTAAGTGAGATGGTTATGCTTCCCAGAAGCAGCAACCTGATGCCTGTAGCCATAAAATCCTGGGATCTTCAAAATACTGTGCTCCCAATCAAAGCATGAACGCTGTGCATTTTGTCCTGTATGTCCTGGGCCCTGCATTTTTGGGATGAAATAGAAGGCACTTGCCTCAGTGCTTGACTAATGTCTGTGGTCTCCAAGAGCCTCTTGTA
The DNA here is from genome assembly GCF_017590135.1 of Pyrgilauda ruficollis. NCBI lineage: Eukaryota > Metazoa > Chordata > Aves > Passeriformes > Passeridae > Pyrgilauda > Pyrgilauda ruficollis. The sequence continues at coordinate 3,556,560 of NW_024524377.1, read as the reverse complement.
CCTTGGCACTGGCACAGGGTGCCCAGAGGAGCTGTGGCTGCCCCATCCCTGGCAGTGTCCAAGGCCAGGTTGGACGGGGCTTGGAGCAGCCTGGGATGGTGGAAGGTGTCCCTGCCCATGGCAGGGGGGTTGGAATGAAATGATCTTCAAGTTTCCTTCAAACCCAGACCATTCCATGATTCCCTTTCCCCTCTTCAAAATATGTACATATTCATAAGAGGCCTTCCTTCCTTTGATTTCTTGAAAAAAATTTCCAGTTCATGTTCCTGTGAGATTCTGTTGCTTCTTGTCTCACTCATATCAAAGGGCTTCCTATTGGAATTGTCCCTTCACGTGAAAGTAGGAGATCTCTCATTCAGCTTGTGCTTGGTACTTAATGGAGATTTGTTGCAGCTCTATGAGAGGTGGCGGTGTTTTAGTGGTGGTAATTTAGATATTGTAGTTCTTAACTGATAGAAGATGGTCGCTTGCTTTAGTTCAGTGGGTTTCTTAAGAAGTGTGTGTAATTGTGTTACAGAGTGAGTGTTTTGCATAAATGTGGGGTTTTGGTAATGTTTAAGCTATTCAACTTGTGTGGTGGAATTTTGGCAGGAGTGTATGTTCAGTATTGGAAGGAGTTTAACCTAAAAACCCTCAGCTATAAACCTCAACTCTGTTGGTTCCATTTTATCCAAATTTAATAGCTTTCCAGTGTGTTTTTTGGTAGCCTGGCTTAAAATTATTCTTTATCAGCTACAAGGTTTTTTATGTTTTGTACAAGGAATCACTTTGCAACCATGCGTGTATCTGTCAATGTTGTTGTGATGAGTGTTTGCATATAGCATTTGGGAAATGTGGTGGAAAGTCAGATACTCTTTCAGCTGATTCACAAAGTTATTGGCATGGAATAATCCAGAGAGCTCATATGTCCAAATTCCCTGAATTAGATTACTTATCCTTGATACTGCCTTGTATCTCCCAGAAGCCATTTATTGCTTCATTTTTTTTGGTGAAAAATATTTATTTGGTGAAAAATATGCTGTTTTTAATTGTAACAATCTGCATCAGCTCATCCACCATGGTTCATGTGGCATTTGCTCCTTGCACTGTATTGTGACTTCAGTTCTTAAGTAGTTCAAGGGTGAAGTATCATTTGATGTGTAATTTACCTGTGTGCTTTAAGAAAAAGCAATTGTGTGCCAGGGAGAATGCAACAGAGTAGCTCTTGGCATAGGCAGTGCTGCTGCTGGTGGAGTAAATGTCTCCAGCAGTTGGGAAACTTCCAAAGTTCATGGGGTGGGAACCTCTTATTGTTGTGCAGTGGAAAGGATCACTGGGTGAAACTTGGGAGCCAAGCTTTCTCTTGGCCTCCTTCCTGGCAGTTCCTTTAATGTTGGTCCCCTCCCAAGAGCTCACTTACCAGTTGGTCAAGTCCTTTGCAAAATCGATTTGTGAGTAGGGCTGCGAATGGAAATGAAGGAAATGGGGGGGAGGGGTGATGACTTGCACTTGATTTCTTTCAAATGCTTTGTTTTCTTGTGTGCTGAATGTTCAGCAAAATAATTAGACTTGGGTGTCTCTAAAAGGGTTTGGGGAGTTGCATCGGCAGATGCTTCCTGAACAACTGGAATTGAGCTCCTCTGGCCTGAGGAATGGCTGGTATAACTTTCTCCTCTGGTGTTCCACTTTCTAGCTCTCTGCTCCATGCTGACTTTTTCTTTGGAAAAGTTCACAAAAGCTTTCATTTTCCTGGCTTTCTTTATTCATATTTGGTTTCTAATTGATGAATCTGCTTTCTCCATTAGTGTGGCCTGTAGCCTTTGAGGGACAGATGATTTCAGTACACAGAGTTTAAGTTAAAAATCACTGGATAAAGTCAAAGTAAAATCTGAACACAAGTTATTTGTTGTTTCAAGCACTTAATTAATCTAGTGATTCAGTAATTCCTCTAAATTCTGTAGAGGAGACACGTTTGCTATCTTCACAATAGGGCTCTGAATTACTTCATATGTAGACATTACCTCAGCAACAAAACTATCACTCTTTAGTGGCAGTTTTTCTTAATTTTAAAACAGATTCCTTGTTAACTGAGATTAATTTCAGAGTTACTTGTTTGTAATCAAAACTCTTGAAGATAAAACCAGAACTTGTTTGTAATGAATTTATATAATGAGTGGTTAATATAGTTTGTTCAGCTTAGGGATGGAGCAATATGTAATGAAGATATTAAATTTTAGCTCCTCTTTGTGAGTATCAGATGTACTGGTGGGCACACTGATATTGACATATCAAGTTGAGTAACTGTTCTTGTAACAGGACAAAACAGTCATTTTAACTAACATGTTTGTGGTGTGTGAAAAGTTACTTGCAGCAATTATTTGTGTACATCTGGATTTATACCTCTTTTTAGCTGTTTTTTTCATGCATTTTGAAAGTTCTGCATAGTGACTACCTGAACTTATTTAAAGTCATATTATTTCAGTTCTGAAAATATTATTCTGAAGACGAAGCTGTCTGAAATCTCTGGCTGATTTGTGTGATTGCAGGTTAATGTAATGCATTGCTGTACTGACTGTCCAAGTGGGTGTGATCTCATGCTTGGATCTGGCACTGCACTTGGCACATGGTGGTTTCAGAGGAGTAAAATGTATGAAATCTATATTCAGTGGGTTTTTATGATCTCTGCAGAATATGTCAAGGTAGATTTTTTTTTGTTTATTTATGTGCATATAGTGAGCAAATTTAAATTAAAAATGGCAGCAGAGAATAATATTTGTGTTGTGGTGGGTGATACAGTTTCTAAGAAACTGAAACTTATACTGAAGAAGTTTGCATAAATGCATTTTATGCGAGTTTTGCAAAATCCACTGGGCAGGTGGTTGATCCAGGGTAAAAAATACAGTAAATAAGTCTGAAAGATTTGAATTAATACTGTTGCATTTCATGAGAGGCTTGTGATTAGGGGAGGTCCTGTCTTGCTTACAGCAGAAAAAAAGCATTTTAGTAACATTCTGGTGAAGTGGGGGTTTTCCCTTTAAAAAAAGGGGAGAGGGGAAGAGAGAAGGAAAGCATGATATAACTAGAAGTGAAAGAAAAGCTTCCACAGGCTCAGAATTAGTGTGTGGCAAACTTTACACCCAGACTTAGTTTCTATGATTAGTTATATTAATAAGATCATCAAGCAAAATCCACTTTTATTCTGTAGTCAGTGGTTTTGAATATTGTTTTACAGGCCAGGCATAATTTTTAATGATTAAATAGCAGTTGTGTTTGGAAAGGTGCCATCCCCTCCAACAAGTGTGAGACTCTGCTCACTGAGTGCTGAGGGAAAGATATATGGCAGTAACATCATCAAGTGTTAGTCTGGGTTACTAATAAATTACAGTGTCTGAGCCTTCAGAGGTTTCCAGAGTCACTTGTAAAGAGGGGCTCGGCGCTTGGTGTTGGCTGACTTCTTGATTTCCTGGTAGTAAATATTTTTTTTTTTTCCTGCTGTTTGTTTCTCTGCTCTGGGAGAGCATTTTTCCGTGGCAGCACTGCGTGTGCGGGGTGGGATGATTCACTGCGGGGTTGTGTCTCCTGTGTGTGCATGGAGGCAGAAAGCAGTAGACTCAGATCTGCTTCTGGTCTGCCTTGTTTGACAGCACCCAAGATGAAACCAAATCTATTTACTGCACAGCCAGGCCACCCCGACAGGCCTGTGCCAGCCTCTTTGCCTTGCTGCTTACTTGGGAAATATTCTTCTGTCTTGAGCAACTGAGAGTGTGTAAGTGGGGAAACTTACAGGAAACTGCCATGCTTTTGATTGTTTTTGTAGTGGAAAAAAGGATCTCAAACAGATTATATCAGAATGGTTATTAAATTCTGAAGTATAAGCAGAACAGTACCTGGATGTTTTTTGAGCAGTAGAATGATAGAAGTTGTTTACTAGTCTTTGAAATTCATGAGCCAGTTTCTGTTGGACTATTTTGTGAGCTGGACTGAATCATCCTTCCAACTCAGGATATTCTGATTCTATGAACTTCTAGATCTGTGGGTCTAAACCAGTTTAGCTGCAGTCCAGTCCTGAGGTGTTAAGTTTTACTTGCATTGTTGGCTTTTAGAGATTACTGCTTCATATTCACCAAAGCAAGTGTGTGTGCAGCTCTACCTCTTGGCCTGCCTGTCTTTCCTAGGATGTGTATAATCAGCTCTTGTGGATTAGTTCAATTTCAAGACTGTTGGGGCAAATTAACATCAAATGCAGTTTGGTCCTCTGGCAGAATTGAGTTTTAGGCCTTTTTTCTCAATTTCCTAGCTTTAAAGTTTCACTTGTTTTTTGCACAAAGTCTGATGCTCATGGCAGAATTGAGTTTTAGGCCTTTTTTCTCAATTTCCTAGCTTTAAAGTATCAGTTGTTAATTTTTTGCACAAAGTCTGATGTTTTTGTTTTTTGCACAAAGTCTGATGCTCGGGCATAGAGGAGGCCTGAAATGAGCTGTGGCTCTCAGAAATCTCCAAGATGCAGCTGTGTGCACAAATGTGACCACTGCTTTGCCATGAGAGGTAACAGGACAGCAAATGACTGATCAGCCCCCTCCTGAGAGCATCTGTGAGTATGAGCTTTTGCCTGCTGAAAGCAGTTGTATCAATTCAGTGTGAGCTTTGCGGGTGATGCCAGTCTGCAAAAGTTAATGAGGAGAACATTCTGCTGCCCTGTACAGCTCCTTTGCAGCAAATGACAACACAGCACTGTCTCCAGAGAGTGCAGGCCAGTGCTTTCCACAAATCTTATGGATTTTAAAAGAAAAGAAAACCAAAACAACCCAAACCACCCCAGACTAGCTGTGAATCTGCTAAAGAAAAATATTTTTTTGTTACGATTGGAATCAGCTTTGTGTTGGCTTGTACAAACTCCTGTTCCAAGTGCAAAGAAGAAAGTTGAGATTAGCATTTTTGATTTGGTGAACTCTTGATTGTGTGTAACTGAAGCATTTAGAGAAAAAATGTCTTCATTTAATATACTTTTCACATGTCAATGATTTGTTGGAGTAAGAGTAATGGAGTGAAACTAAGGAGGGGAAAAGATCACTTTGGCTGTATACCAGGAAACAAACCCCGACAGCAATAGATTATTTGAATAGAATATTTTCCCAAGAGGAATCGTGGTGGAAATACACCTCTTTTGGGTCCTGTAAAACTAGACTGGGCAATGAAAATGAAAAATGCTGTAAGAAATAATCTTGCATTTCTTCTCCAGGGAAATGCATAGATGACTGCTGGAGGGGGTGGTCTGGGATATCTAATACAGAGCACAGTGGGTTTTCTGTATTACAGAACAATAATGCAAGGCTAATGCTGAGGGATTTTTATCTGTGAGCTTGGCTGATGTAAACCAGACAGTTTTAGCTCCAGCTCTGCTGAGCACTTGGGCTTCCTCATAGCTGAGGTAAAATTCAACTTTATTTTCAAAGCCTTAGGATAGGAAAGAAAATTAAGAGAAAAGCCTGAAAATAGCATGTAAGCAACTTCACAGTTTTTACAACTAATACTATTACCTTGCTAATTTTGAGCTGCTGACTTCAGTGTCATCAGTCATAGGTACACCATCATCCTTCTGAAAAGTTGGGCATTTCCCACGTGCTGGGTTATGCCTTGCTGGGGCCTTTTTGCTGGGAGCACCATGAGGATGTGCTTTTAAATTCTGGAGTCTTAGTTGCAGCTATTTTGAGATGTCTGTGAGCCCAGCTGCCTGCCCTCTCTCTGCTGGAGTTTACTGTCCCCGGGCAGGGGTGACAGGGTGTACATGGAGTTTCTCAGCTGTCACAGCCCAGTCCATGACAGTATTTTTTTCTCACTGGAAAAGTGTGCAGAGAGTCATGAATTGGCTCGTGGTGTGGCTGCTGATTGTGTCTCCTGGCAGGGCACAGGCTTCCAGCAGAGCTGCGGGGTGGCAAGGGTGACATGGTAAGCTTGAAGCACACAGGAGCAGCCAGAGCTTCTGATTTAAGCCCCAAAACTTGGGTTTGTGTAAACTTAGTTGCTATTGCGTGGTTCCAGAGCAAACATATACTTAAATAAGCATTTTTAAATATCATGTTCTAAAAAAGCCTCAAACCTTTTTAAGTGTTATAGGCTGCCTCTTCAGTAAGTGTCATAGGGTTTTCCTGTGTGTAGCCCAACTGCTGTTCCCTCCTTTTGCCCCAAAAAGGAGAAATTTTTCATGTTAGAAGTACTACAGATAACATAAAGTGTAGTACCTTCTTAACTTACCTATAAGTTTTCTAACTCAGGGGATGGATATATGTTATTGCAATTGTGTAAGTATGAGACATTCTGTTCACTCAAATGATGCAGTGATAGATGGGGATTAAAATCAATAAATGCTGAGCACTGTATTTAAATTTTCGTAGGTATATCTTAAGTGTGTTTTCAGAGGAGATAATAACTGAACAAATTGGAAAACTGCCTGAGCTTAATAGACCTTTCAGGCATCTGTTATTGTGTTGTGGATCATCCAGCAGGAAACTTAGTTTAATAGTTAGCTGTTTAGGAAATACAACAGCAGTTCTTTCAAAAAGATCAATTGTGAAGGGATGCAAATCCTTCTAATTAAGAAAGCAATCCTATTTTTTGCAAAGTTCATTTTTTTCCTATGTACTAGTAAAAACTGTAGGAATTTATGTAAGCTTAATTAGCTTATAAGACAAACTCTTAAAAAAATAATTTCAAGCCATAGGCGTTTCATGCCACCAAATAAGTGTGACCCAGGTGGTGGGTGGCTGTTCCACAAATCCTGTGATCAGTGAGAAGGGGACATGGCTTTTTTCACTCTTAAATAGTTTGGCCTTCATAAGCTGATGCTGCCTACAACTGTGTGATCCAGCTGGGTCCAGGTGGGGCAGTGCAGAAATAACTTTGGCCGTAGAATGTCTTTCACTTCAGACCTAACTATTTTGATTTGGTTTGTTTGTTTTTTTCATTTTTATATTCATAAATATAATCTTCCTCAGCCAAGAAGTGAGAAGATGGTGTTTATCCCAAGAATTTGCCTTCTTTGTAATTTGAAAAATGAAACTGATTCCTTGAATAAATATTGATAGTTTTATGTAAAACACTTACATATTAATTATATAATACTATGTAATACTTTGTTCACTGGTGATAATTTAACGAGAGGAAATTAAATAAGTGTCTCTGTAACTACACCATGTTTATTTTGAATGGGTTTTTGGGAGGTGATGTTACTGAATGAAGGAGGACTTATTTTGGATTTTTTTTTAAAGCCAAACCCTCAAAATTTCACAAACTATATTTGGGTTCTGAATTATGTATTTACTAGGAATAAAAAGTTGGATGGACAGAATGTTATTTTCCAGTTAAACTTCAGAGGGTGATCTTTATTTCAGCCAGTGATGAAACATCAGAATTTCCAGAGAGGGGACAAGAAGTTAATTCACAACAGCTTTGCATTTTGTGCAGTGTTGAGCCCTGCTCAGGAAAAGACTGTCACCATCTGAGTGGAATATGCAGTACTTGCACTTGGAATTTGTTGGTGTGATCCTGGAGGGAACCACTTTGAGCCTGAAGGTCTGAGCCCTGGGAAGAAGGGATGCTGGAAGGAAGAGGCTCAGCAGGACCTGATCACTGAGTTCACAACGTGCTTTTCTTCTCATTCTTGGGGGAGCAGGACAGGGTCACAGATTTGCTTGGAGAACCATCCTTGGGTTTGATTCTGGCAGGCTGGATTTGACTTTTGGGGTGTGCTGGGTACCCTGCAGAAGACAATTTGTTCAGCCATCCTACCAGCAGTGCTGAGGTAAACCATTGCTGTTAATGGTTCAATGTGCAGCACCTCCTGTGCACCTGCTGCACTGTGCCTGCCCTGGGAGAGCTCCTGGCATCTGCTTCCTGCACTGAGCTGCTCCTAAGGACAGAGCTGGCAGCATCCTCCCAACAGGGCAGCTCTTCAAACACCTTTATCAAGTGTTTTGTGTTTTATTATTGGGGGCGTAGAAAATTCTTCTCTATGTGTTCCTATGTATGTGGTGCTTTCTTAACAAGCTAATCACTTTTTCAGTGAAAAAGTTGAGATAATTCCAGCACAAGATGTAAGAGACTGGGAATGTGCTCTTGTCTAGCTCTGAGAGGTTCAAAAGTAACTTTGTTTAGAATAATGTTGATGAATACTCAATTTCAGACCGGGGAAAAAAGGTAATATTTTTGAAAGTTATGCTATGGATGCAGGAAGTAGCTTTTAATCTTAAAAGTTGGGGAAATGGAGATCTGATACAGCTTTTGATGAAAATCTGTGCAAATACATTTTTTGGAAGGTAGCCAGTGCTTTCTTTACTCTGTGTGTGCAGGTAATTAATTAACAATAATCAATTTCACATGGCTTTAAATTTAGCATAAGTATTTGACTAGGAGGGCACTTCAGTTAATTCCTAAATAAAGTGCTTTGAGAAATCTCCTTTTTTAATGTTATATCTGCCTACTTGCTCACTGTAGGAGGATGAGCTCCTGGAAGATCCAAATTTAACAGAATCTGGTCTGTTTGCAGAGTGATTATCAGGTGAAGCCAGTACCTTCCTTAATAGACCAGTAGAAGAAGTGTTAAGCCCATCATGTTTGGGGTCTGGAAGTACAAGCAGACAACCTTTGACCTTTTCTTTTTTTTTTTTTAACACAAAGTGTTCAATAAAGACAATGAACACAAACTCTGAATTAAATCAGCACTGGCTGCTGTACAATATTCAGTATATTAGTTCATTAGAAAAAACTTCAAACAAAGGAACTTGACACCATTTAGAAATACGTCTCATTTTCCTTTTGAAAACCAGAAACTTCTTTTACCCCATCCATTAAAGCTTGTTTTCCTGTTCCCAGTGCATGTTTGCCCTGATGGTCAGACATTTCTGCCTGGCAGAATGGCCACACAGACTGGTTTGTTGGGCTGTGTCCAGACAGGCACAGCATTGCCTAAAAATTCTTGGACCTGTTGTCTGATAATGTTCCCTCATTTCTGCTGTTTTGTTCATGATAGCCTGCAGAGTAATAAATGCAGGTTCTAGCATGAAAATTGTCCCTCTAAGTTGTTTCATCCTGCAGATAGCAGACCTGTCTTCCTGCACTTCACTGATTTAATTCCACCCAGTTGTTCCTTGACTGGTTTTGGGAACTGCAGCTCTCTCTGTTCCCAACCATTTGGTCTAATAGGCTGTGATGAGGGGTTGGTACTTGGAAAACCATTTTGTCAGAGCTGATGACAGTGGCTGATCAATGATTCATAAACAATTTCTTCAGAGTAGTATTTAGTCTCCTCCCCATGTAGAGCACAGTAGAACAAAGGGTGTGTAGTTGCATCTCTGTTCTCACCTTCAGGCTGCCTGTGCAGGGTCCACTTTGCCCTGGTGACCATTGGTGGCTGCTCAGTGTGGTCTGGCTGGCTGTCAGTCTAAAGACTGCAAGAAGCCCTCTCTATAAACACCTCAAAATCCTCTGATTTCAGGACAGCATCGTGAAAGCTTGTGTTTTCTCTCACCTTGTAGCTCTGGTAAATATCCTCATGACTGCCCCCAAATCCCAGTTAATTGATTAAGTAAAGTGAAGGGCAGATCTGCAGTACTGCTAAACCATTTCCATCCTTCTTTTGGTACATGTTAACAGAGCATCAGAAGCTCTGTTTATTCATTCTCCCATTATTCAGTTTGTCTTGGTTGGTCCTTGTTTTGTTTTGGTTGTGTGCTCAGGCATACTAAAAAATACAGACAGCTCCTCAACACAGACTCCCAGTATCAAGGATTTAGAGTTTCTGCCAGTTTTCTCAGTCTAAAAATGTGTTTGGCTTAGTAAATCCATGCAAAAATGTGAAGTGTTAATGTGTTCTTCATAGGTGTATCAGGAGGTCATGAAAATCACTTGTCTGGTGCTAGTGCTGTAAAGGGGAAACTTTACAAAAAGCTGAGGCTGTTCAGAAGGACCTGAGAAATGTGCTTAGGTAAAATCACATTTCTCAGGTCCTTCTTAGGTAAAATCAGGCCTTCCTTAAGTAAAGGCCATGCAGCAGGTGGAAGCAGCCTCTGAAGCACAGCTGCCATGGGTAGAGCAGGTACAGAGACAAGGCAACACATCAACCTGAAAGTAATTGCAAATAACTACCTTTGCTTAGAGTAAAATTCTCAGTGAATCAAGCTGATTTAGCTGTGAGATGGGAGTGGGCAGATAACTACTGGTAGACGGCCCAAGGTCACTGAACACTTTCTTAAAAGAGATTGTGTGTAGCAGTTATTTTCAGATTTTTCCAATTTAGAAACCTCTTCAGAGCAAATTTGGCTCAGATCTGCTGCTCCTTCATGATTACTGGGAGCTGACTGGTCTAATGGGCTGAAGAATTGAGGTACAGATGAGAGACTAGGCAGTCCTGTGCATCTCATGCAAATGACAGAATAAGGAATGGGCTATATTCTTCTTTCTTTTACCTTTGGAGCATCGAGGAGCTGCAAGCAGGGTCAGTAAGGCTGAGATAAGCTCTTCTAACCCTTTCAGGATATGGTTCTGTGTCAGAATCCATTGCATTGGGGCAATAGCTTCAATTGTCACCCCTGAGTAGGATGTGCTTCCTGAAATAATGGTAATATACGTGCTAATATTTGCTTTTTGAAAGCAGAAGTTCATATGTATCCTTCCCAGGAATTTTACTCTGGGTGGCTCTGTACAGAGAATCAAAATCAATTGTAAACATGTAAGCAAAAACTATGTAAACACAACATGCATAATAGATGTGTTTCCTGCTTAAAAAAACATGAAGTAAACAAGTTTGGTTATCTTAAATTTAGGGATGATGTTGGTTTTTCATTTATTGTAAGTACTAATGAAGTACTGAATGTTGCCACAAATACAAGTTTTATTTGGGGAAAACTCATTTGTTAAAGACATCTGACTTGTGTTTATGATTAGTTTTCAATGTCTCAGGGATCCATATCTTACAGGAGACCTATTCAGTATTTGTTTTCACCTTGTCATAGCAGATCTGTTGGTAGAGATTGATTAAGGCATATTATTATAAAGCATCTGCTTCCTCATCTGGTAAAAATTGAGAATTAGCTTTCTTTTCAAGCTCTTCCACTTCTGTGATTCAGAGCAATCACCTGTCAGCAGGCTTTGATGTGGAAGAGCTGCTTCATACCATGAGTGAGAAGCAGTACCAGAAAGGCAGGGGGGAAAACATCCAGTGAGGATCACAGCATTTCACAGAGCAGAATTCTTCCTGTAGGAATAATGAACTTGTTACATCATGACTGAATTGTAGGTTGCTCTTGCAGTGTCTTTTTACCAGTGTTTGCATAAAACCTTGTTTCTAAGTGTTGCTCCATCCCTGGAGAGTTCCATCATGATTAGTGATGTGCAATCACATCTTTTGAGGAAGACAATTAATGCTGTTCTATCACAGCTAAAAAGAGCTGTACAGTGAAGCAGTCAAATGTTGCAGAAAGATGGTTGCTTTTAAGTGATAGCAGGATATGTTTAAAGAAACTTTCTGTACTAAGAGGAAATGTTTTGTGGCAGAAATAATTGATTTTTTTCTGGTTTGATCAGGGTTCATTTCACTTTTTTAGCAATTTAATGAAGCAGCTTAAGTGAGAGGCTGTGCTTGTGACAGAAATCTGCCCACAGCTGACAGCAAACCCTCCCTTAAGGAGGGCCAGCCAGGAATCCAGAGCTGCCCTCTCATTGCCCACTTTCTTTCATTGGCCAGGCCCAATTTCTGCTGTGTAGCCAGGTGTGAGGGATCTGGGTGAGTGACCCAGCTTCTGATGGGCAGGAGGAGCTGCAGTGCTGTTAGGTCATGGTAGTTCGTAGCAAAATTGCTTTATTTCTTGTTAGGAGTTGAGTGAAACTGTTTTCTGGCTTTGTGCGATTATAGTTCTTCAGCTGTGTCTGTTGGTGTTAAAGATCTGTGAAAGAAAATACTGCTTGAAAGGCAGGTCTGATTTTGTACCCTCCATTCAGAAATCCCAGGAACCTGTTCTGCTCCCAGGTGGCTGAGTGTTCTTGTGAATTATGTCTGGGTGAAAACTTAAGGCATTGTACTAATGACTGAGTGCTCTGGGTACTCTGCAAGTCAAAGGAGGAGAGCCTGAAGAAAGTTATAACACTTCTGGAGTGGCCAGAGTGCTAATTTGCAAAGGGGGTGTCGAAATATTGTCATTAGTGGTGGTGTGTGATGCAGAGGTGCTTATTTTTATAAATTACTGTGTGAGGGCTCAGCCTGCAGGTTTTGAGCACCAGTGGTTGTTAATGTGTGACACCCAGCAGAGCCATTGTCCTCTTTTCAGGTTCAATTTTCAGATGCATAATTTAGTACACACAGTAATACGAGTTTTTCTATTTCCCACACCTAAAAAGGATGAAAAAAATGTATGAATTCCTTTTTTTAGGAGAATTACTGAAGCTTGGATTGCTCTCTTGATACTATAAATCTGCAATAAGTGGCAATGTCAAGGGTTCCCACCCCACCTCCTCCTGGGGAGATGTCCAGTGGACCTGTGGCTGAAAGCTGGTGTTACACCCAGGTAATCTACATAAATTCCAATGGCTTCATTTTCTATTATTGTCATAATAATTGTTAAAAACACTAAACTAAAGTTATTGACATATTGAATAAATATAGCTGACGATCTAAGTAGTTCTCATAGTTAATACTTGCTATGTAAGTTGAATTTTCTTAACATTTTCTGATCTTTTGTTCAGGTTAAAGTAGTAAAATTTTCATACATGTGGACCATTAATAACTTCAGTTTTTGCCGCGAAGAAATGGGTGAAGTTTTAAAGAGTTCTACATTTTCGTCAGGGCCAAATGACAAAATGAAGTGGTAAGGTCTTTATTTGAGCAAGTGCTTTGGGTTTTGTTTTGGGGTTATTTTGCTCACAAAAATTGTAAAGTTAAATTAAAAAGAAATATTAAGACTTGGATATTTCTTAGAGGGTTACTGTAGGTATGGATTGGTTCCAATTTCAAAATGTTAGCAATCACAAAGGAAACATTTATTTCAGTAGCTTTTATGATTGTGTCCTGTAAAAGTATTTCTGAATTTGTTCTGGGTACCATTAAAAAATTACAATTTCTCCATTTTTTTCAGGTGCCTGAGAGTGAATCCAAAGGGATTAGATGATGAAAGCAAAGACTACTTGTCATTGTATTTGCTTTTAGTCAGTTGTCCAAAAAGTGAAGTCAGAGCAAAATTCAAATTTTCCTTGCTGAATGCTAAAAGAGAAGAAACAAAAGCAATGGGTAAGGGAATATTAATGTGGTTTTGTAAGAACATCAGCAATGTTATTTTTTTCAGTTGAGAGCGGAATTTAATATTGAGATAAACTTTTAAAATAGCTTTTTTTTTAATTTCCTTTTAGAAACATAATTATAAAATCCTGTTCATGTTTCACACGTTTCTGATCACTGAGCTATGTTAATTCTATCCTGAGCAGTATAAATTACAGCACATTGCCAACTGCTGTCACTCCAGGTCCTTGTCACTTACTTTTTCCAGCAGATTATTCTTGTTTCTTGTTAGGAGAGGTGTATTTGCTTGTTTGTAGCTACACTGGAAGTGTTTGATTTCCATTTTTAAACAGCATAAGCAGACATGGCTGGATTTTTTTAGGCATCCTCTACAATATTTTGGTCTTTCAGCTGATTTACACTTTAATCAGTTTGAAAACATGTGCCATGTATCCAAGGAATTAGAAGACTTTGAAATAACTGGTGATTTGATTTAATTGTTTTGTTGATATGAAATGTATAGAAGGCACTTAGTTTCAAACTTGTGAGCACAGCCTGCATTGGAAATGCTTTTTGGGAAAGCTGGGATTCTTGTGGAAATGAATAATTTAATGGTGATCTGCACTGAATTTATTCTACTGCAAATCCTGTCTGTGAAGAATATCTGTTTTTCTTCCCTTCTTCTACTCCAGGACTTAAGAGATGTTTGAGGTCCTGTTTTGTTGCAAGCTCTGCATTTCCTACAAAAAAATCTGTAGTTCTGCAGTGTTTATAGCCAAAGTTCTTGCTATTTCTCCTTAAGTAACTGGGCCCACTTGTAGTCTTCAAACTAAATCCAGAGAACTGAGTTCAAATGTAAAAATTAAATTATTGGAGTCTTGGGAAGGAAGGTAAATATATATGTTTCACGTGCATGTTTCACTCTACTAATCCTTTCACACTGATGGTGATGATTTCTTCAATCCCTGTCAATTTCCTCTTCTGGAGCTTATATGAGAAAGCTACACTTGTGTAAATTTGGAGAATCATTTGCAGGATGTATACATCTGGACTTGACACAGTCCTGGAGTGGATTGGTATTTGTAATAAAACGTGAAACTACATCAAAACCTATTTGGGAATAATCATAGAAGCACAGAATTGTTGAGTTTGCACAGCAGCTCTGGAGGCTCAGGGTCAGCCTGAGCACTTTGCCTGGGACTTGTGGTGCTTTGAGATCTCCAAGGATGGAGACTCCACAGCTTATCTGGGCAATCTGTTTTGATCTCTAGCCAGGTCCTGCTGGCCCTGTGTTTACCTTAGGGGATCATTGTAGGTTCTTGTTGATTTGTTGTCCCCCAGGACCCCAGTCTCCAGTGACCTGTTTGTTCCTGACCGGTCTGTAGCAAACACCCAGATCCTGACCCATCAGCTCTCTGCTGGTTCATCATCCACTGCAGTGCTAAAAATCCTGTGAGTGGGTGTGTCTGCAGCTTCTGCAATAGTAGCTGTGCTGGGTTTGGCACCACAGGGGTTATAAATATCTTTTCACTTTGGGAAGTTACCAACAGAAGTCTTATTTCTTGGACTCTCCAGCCATTTGCTATCTGCTGCTGTGGGTGCTGTCTATTTACTGAGACAGGAAAATGATGCCCCACTTCCAGTGTCCCTTGTAAATTGATAATTCATGCATAGGCTGCTGCTTCAAGGGATGAAGCTGTGTATGAAACAGAAAATGAACTAACATTTTAACTTTATTAGAAGAAAAATACATTTGCACTTTTGTGCTGCTCTATTTTGTTTCTTAATTTTGGGGAGTTAACACTGGTTGTTGCTACTAAGGGTAAAATCTAAGTCTGCGGAGTAAACAATTGGGCTGAATCTAGAGAAGAAATTTGTGAATGCTTTTGGGAATGTGAATTTCTGATTTTTTTTTCTTTTAATTAAATGTAATGAGGTTAAAAGTTGGTGAAAGTGTGGAAATACTAATCCAGATGCCAAAAAAACTAGACAATATTGTTTTAAAACGTGTTTTCCTCCTTGGTATACAGATTTTCCAATGCGAGCAGTGTTGTGTGTTTGTGTGGTGCCCTCAAAGCCCACCCTGCACTTCAGGGAGTGCATTTCCCTCTGCTGCTGTGCTCTGCATGGGCAAGGGCTTGTTGATACAGGAGCGTGATGAGGTGACAGGGACAGAGACCTCACACCTCCTGCAGTGGCAGCTCCTGGGTGGCTCCTCAGTGTATTCTGAAAATACAGTGAAAATCTCTACAGGATATTTTGCTTGATGTAATCCTAGTGAAGAGCTGTTCTGAATTATAATTTTTCCAGCTCTTGGAGGTGAGGGCAGCGTGTGACACGTGTGTGTTTTCTGTGGTACATGCTCCAGTTGTGTTCCAGGGGTGCTGCCAAGGTCAATAGTGTAGGGAAGTCTGGCTTTGCTGATGGCTTTATTTTGAAGGCTTTAGAAGGAAGGATATTTTAACAGATTGTGTCACGAAAAACACTTTGCTTTTGCTACAAACTTCTGACTTAAACTTCTAAAGTGCTCTCTTTAGCTGAAGTATCTCTGTGTACAGCAAATGAAATGGTGATGTGTTTCTTGCCCAGCTTTTTGGAATGAAAGAAAAGTTCTTTCTTAAAGAACTCTTCATAAGATCCCTCCCCACTTCCCCCTCTGCTCTTATTTCAGTAGTCTTGCTGTCTTAATTTTGAACAATCTTGCTAAATTTAATTCAGAATGTGCTTTATTCTCCTTAGATTCTCAAAGCCATTCCCAAATAACCTCTTTCCCATATTTTACTGTAAGTGTAGGGTGCTCTTTCCTGTGGTTTGATTTGGGCAACAAGTGGCCACTTTTCAGTCAACCAGCCATGTAAAATGTGTGGTCTTGCTGAATTTACATGTGTTTGCACTGAGATGAATATGAGAGTTCTTTTTTGGCTGTGAGCTTTAGAAAAAAAAAAGTTGTGTGGTCACAGCAAATCTGATGGATTAAAAAAAATTCTTATAACTAGGGCCAAAAGATAAATATAATTACTATATTTTATGACCAAAGATAGCTTAGCAGTTGAAAGCTTTCATTTCTGTTTTGCTATTTTAATGCTTTTACTGTATCTCAAAATAATTTCAACCTGTGAAACAAGATTTTCCATTTCAGGAAGAAGTCAAACCAGATTGTTATGACAACTGCAGAGTGTTGTCAGGATGGGTTTGTGGTGACAAATTCATTGTAATGGTGCTTCCCTCTGAACAATTCCTCTTTTGACACATTGGCATTCTTAAACATTCACTGAAAAACTCCTTGTGCTGGATGGTGCCTGAGAGATCTAATGAGAGGATATGGTTTGAATTACAAATTGTGCTCCAAGTTCTATCAAGTGTTTTATAAAATAACACTGTTACAATATTTAAAAGGTTTTAATCAGTTCTGTTGACATGTGATCCAAATGAGAAAAACTGATTAATTTTTATATTAGTCTTGATGTGGAATTAGGTGCTATTTGCTAATATTTTCATTTAATTTGCTGTATTTGTACACAATTTTTTATCAGAAAGCCAAAGAGCGTATCGATTTGTGCAAGGCAAGGACTGGGGGTTTAAGAAATTTATCCGAAGAGATTTTTTACTAGATGAAGCTAATGGTCTTCTACCAGATGACAAGCTTACATTATTTTGTGAGGTGGGTATTAATTTTTAAGTAATAAAGCTTTAAATAAAATGTTTCCTGCTCTAATGAATAGAGATTTATGTTGATTGAAACAGTGACATACTCTAAAATTGAAAGTCTTTGAAAACTACAAACTTGGTGAAATATACATTGTTTTGTCTGCATTACATTTTATTTTATTTTTTGGTGCTTGTACACTGACGTGTAGAATATTGAATTGATTACTTGTAAACTGCTGGACTTCTCTATGAATTTGCCACAGTTACATCAGAATTGACTGTAAAATTATTTATGCCAGAGGTGGCTGGTGTGTGCTGTCTAGAGAAATGCTGTTTTACTGAGGTCACTTTTATTTAAAGACATTGTATTTGGAATTAGAGGATTGGTTTTCACTGGATGGAAATATTCACATACTGGTTCACATTATAAAAGAATACCCAACTGATTGTCAGAATCTATATTCCTTTAATATCCTAATTGATGGCTCTAACCAATGAACAGGTCTTTCCAGTAAATTAAACACTTTATTTTTTGACTAATTGTTACTTGCATTCTCTCAGAAAACAAAATGTGTCTTGTAGAAGGTGTGCTTGATACTGAAAATTAACATTGAGAGCTGTGGTATAAATTTAACTTCATGGTGTATTGTGGGTCCCTTCTTCTATAATATAATTTATGTCCATAACCTAAATTTTCATATTAAGTTTCAGTAAAAAGCTTACTTGGTGTTAAAAATGGAAAGAAGAGAAAGTAGCAGTGTAAGTGGAGTGTATGTTGAATATACATTGGCTGGTTATCTGGGCTGCCATAAAGTGATTAGTGACTTAGGAGGATGATAGATGCTCTAACTGCTAATAAGTTTGCTTTGATCTGTGTATTTACAGGAAATGTGTAAAATTGTCTTGGCAAGATTACAATTTAATTATATGTCATTATGCTGGGTAGGAAGAATAATTGAAATGTGGCCCTTGAGACTAGATATTGCAAATATAGTGCATCTTATTTTCAGTTAGACAAGTTAAATTAGCTGCATGATAAATTTGTTATGAATACAATTATTTGGGTGATAAAAGCAGATATAACAAGTGTTTTATGGTTCTGTAAAGATACTTTTGAGCATTTTCTCTTCTTAAGTTGTCCTCCTAATGAACACTTTGATGTAAATTAACAGCTCTTAAAAGTAGCATTTGGTTTAGGAATAGATCACTCTAATTTTAGAGATTAAGTTTGTTTAAAAAATATATCAGTAGAAGAAATACTGTATTTCCACAGAGAAATACTGTTATTTAAATTCTGATGATAATCCCTATGAAAAAATCTTGATGTTTTAATGTGAATGGCTTTTGTGAAGTGTTGGACCTACCCTGATTATAAATGTGGAAGGAAGTAAAACAGGAACAGTGAACATGTTAAAATAACTTCTGGCTTGTTTCAGGGTGAAGGAAAAACTTGAAAATCCAAATATTTTAAGAATTTCTTTCTTTGGATGTGTGATACCAGCTCTTCAGCTGTCCTTAGAAATGACAGGTGTTGTTTGAAGGACCTGTTTCCATAGACAAGCCTGAAGTTTTTGTCCTTTTAGAACTTTATGTTAAGCTCTGATTTCCGTGTTTGCCTTCCTACTTGTTTCCTGTTTGGAAAGCTGACTTACCACTTCTTAACTGTTGCACTTGCCTTGATAAAACTTGTCAGATGTAGCAGGTATTTAGTGAAGGTCTCTGATTACTGACTGTTGGCTTGCAGGAAGATTATTTGGTTGTCCTTGGCAGCAAAGATATTCATTCTGTGTTGCCAAAGATTCTCAAGATCAGCTGGATGTGCCCTTGGATGGGACTGAGGGGCTGTTAAGTTTAATACTTTGTGAAGTCAGGTGCTGCCAGCAGCGACTTGTGATTAAATGCAACTTCAGATTTTTGGGCACACTGATCTCTGACTGAAATCTCCATTCCATATAATCTGAAAGTACTGAACCCTTGCAGATGTTCCATTTGCTAATGGAATAGAATGTTCTCTGCTTTCACAGATCTCTTACCTGCCTTAGTAGTCCAAAGAATCATTTATATCACCCTTACCATTAGATTACCACAGATTCAAAATCAAGAAAATCATGGACAGTATGCTTGTTAATTGTCATCACACAGAACTTGTTCACATTGACAAGTTTTTGACAGTTATATGGGATTAACTTGATTGGATTTCAGTTTTATTTAAATAAATTATAAATAATAAGAGGATGCACTTGATTTATGGCATGCCTGTTGGAATGAGATGTGAAAGATCAGACCCCTGCAATCCTTTGTATTTTGGATCTTTAAAGGACAATACACTCCAGGTCACTCAGGTGGGGGAGATTTGAATTAAAACTTTGCTTGGGTTATATCTTAAAAAGATGACCTTTAGCAAATTGTTGTGTTGCACAGCTCTCAGTATGTATTAGAAACCATTCTGAAGCAGAAGTTTAGAAGGTCACATATCAATTTAAGTGCACATAAAGAGTGTGTAGATGACTTTCCCTAGGCATTTGTCTGTAGCTAACAGGATGATGCTGTGTGGACAACTGGGACCATGGACTTTGAGTCAAGGCTCTGGAAAAGCAGAACTCTCCTCTGGCAACAGAAGATGAGCTTGGCTAAGCTAAAACTTCCTTTGTGTGTATGTATATCTCCTGAAATCACTGTGTGTGTCAAAACTGGGAAATAGCTCTGTAGATTTTATTCAGTGTTATAAATGTACAGTCCAGCTGTGAAAGGGAAATTTTGTTGTGCTTTGGGTTTCTTCTCTTTTTTTTAAGGTGGAAGAATAAAAAGGAATTTCTTGTATTCACAAGGGGGTATGAGATGATACAGGGAATTAGGCAGTGATTCAAATCCCCAAGCTGCTGTCATAATTGGATCATCCTCCTCCTCTTCTGGTCTGTAGTTTGGCTTGCAGTGCTCCAACTTTCTGTGAAGCTGAGCTGTGCTTTTTTTGCTTTATGCCAGATTTATTCCAGATGCCTTTGGAAATCAACCAAAGCCCTGATCCTAACAGTATCAGCATTTTCTCTTAAGATCTAATCCTGATTTTCTGTGTTTGGAAGATGGAGTGATCAAGATCTTGTAGTATGGCTTGTTACAAAGGTTTTATTCTCAGGTCTGTGCTCTCAGACAAGAGAAGCAAAACCTGCTGAGCTCTTCTGTTTACCCAACACACTGATTAAAAGGACTTAGTATGTGAAGATAACTGAAAAAGCAGAAAGGAGTGCTGCTGTTCTGTTCCATTCCTATATGAAAGATGTAAACGTGGGGAATAATGGCAGAATATTCACTTCAAATGTACATGTTTCAGTTTTCTTAACTGCTTCTGTACAGAAGTTACATCCTGTGAGAATGCATTTCATTATTGAAGTTACCTACTACACCTTGTATTTTGGAAGTAATGGCTTTTCATCTTGTTTGGAAAACAATTACTTGTGGTTCCTGCCTCATCTGGACTAAGTAAAAGGGAATAATGAAGGAACTGTTACTTGCACTTAGTTTGCATTATCACACTGCAGGTTATGAATAAATTTAACTGTCAGTACAATAAGGGATATTGAAAAATTCTACAGATTGTTCTCCTGAAACTTTTCTGTGGCCACGTGATCCTGATGATCTGTATAGAATTGTATATTGTGTATATTTTACTGAGATGGGTGAAGTGTTGAACTGTTAATTTAACTCTGAAGTAGCATTAACTTGTTCTTGTTCCCACTCGTTTTCCAAGAACTGTATCTGTCCTTATTTACATTGGCATTTCTGTCAGGTGGCACGTTGTATTGTGCTCTCTGTTTTGATTTTGGTTGGATAAGTACACAATATTAGAGTCTAAGTAAGGCCTATTTGTTTTATGTTACTTAAAAGTAAACTGTAAAGTATTGGTTTATGGTTCTAGCCTAATGCCAGAAGCTTCACTGTTTTTTGCTTTGCTTTGGAATTGTTGGAATTCTGGCAATAGGTACTGTGATTTAATTATTGTTGGCATTCAGTTATGAAGGAGTTGTCTTGCTGTGATTTTCTGTTAGGTAAGCGTGGTCCAAGACTCAGTAAATATATCAGGACAGTCTAATACAAACACTTTGAAGGTACCTGAATGTCGACTAGCAGAAGATTTAGGGAATCTCTGGGAAACAACAAGATTTACAGATTGCAGTTTTTATGTAGGAGGACAAGAATTCAAAGCTCATAAATCTGTCCTTGCAGGTACTTTCTACTTTTGTATTGCTATTATTTTGTAATTTAAATCGCTATGAGTTTAAAATTTGATTATATTTAATATTTACTTTTCTTGATACAGCACGATCTCCAGTTTTTAATGCAATGTTTGAACACGAAATGGAGGAAAGCAAAAAGGTAAGCTTCACTGAAAGTATTACATGTAAATATTTGTACCTTGTGAAAGAGGAACACATTGTAGAAAACTTGAGGCAGAGCAGACTGAGGAGGATGAGGGTTCTTATGGTGCATGAAGGACAGTTTCTGAACCTGTCCTGGTGAGTTCTGAGGGAATTTGTGTAGAAAGAGGGGAGAGAGGTGCTGGGAGATTTGGATTTTTTCAGGTATTTGTATCTGCCCTAGATAATGTTTTTAAACATTAGCTACTGGTGTAATTGACCTGGTAATCTCTGCCCCCTTTTTGCCTCAGTTTGTATCTTCCTGTCAGCTGATTGACTTGACTAAGGTTTTACTGTAGAGTGTTGAAGTGTTTTTTATGGTAACCAAGAAACAAGAGGTGGATTATGACTGGAATTAAGCCCTCAGGCAGTGGAACACCTTTTCATTCACAGCTTCTGCAGGCACTTGACCTGTCTAAGTGTTTTGGATAGATGGTTTCTTAATCAGCCAAGTGCTACTTCTGCTTTTGTGCA
The DNA here is from genome assembly GCF_017590135.1 of Pyrgilauda ruficollis. Taxonomy (NCBI): domain Eukaryota; kingdom Metazoa; phylum Chordata; class Aves; order Passeriformes; family Passeridae; genus Pyrgilauda; species Pyrgilauda ruficollis. The sequence continues at coordinate 3,534,786 of NW_024524377.1, read as the reverse complement.
CCTGATGTTTCCCACAGTGAGGAGCTGTTTGTGTCTGTCTTGAAGAATTATCAAAAGTGGGTTGGTTATAGGCAGAATCCATAAAAAGGAGAGGAACTGATCACCTCACAGAAGGGTTATGATAGATGATCATCATTTGGTCTTGAAAAGTGCAAGATGCCACTTGTGTGCACAAATACATTGGGTGACAGTGGTGCTGTGGTACAGCTGAGGATCCCTTTCCTTCCCAGCATCTCTCCAGTTTGGAAACTGTCACAGTTGGAATTGGAGTATTGGGAGCATTTTACGGAGGTTCCTGGACTGAAAGAAATCCAAACATGTCCCAGCTTGAGTAATGTGCCATGCCAGGCCTTTGCCTTCATCAGCAATGGCTCCCCTGTGCAGCCCTACTCATATATACTGACAGGAAACCAGACCATGCACATCACCTGTGCCTGGGATTTTTATACTCCTTTCAAAAGTCTGGTGTTTGCTTCTACATCTTTGACATTATTTCCTACTTCATTAGTTGCTTCTAGGGGATACTGTTACAGGATTGGTCAAGCTTGCAATGCCACTGTTGCATTATGGCAATATTCAGCTGTGTGATGTCAGTTCAGTGTGTTTGCTTTTTGGGTGCTCAGAACAAAACCTGGGCTGTGTTGACTCAGTTTAAGTTGAGGCAAGAATGGCTCAGTTTGATCTGTCTGCTGCTCTGACTTCTGATATTCCAAACACATTGTCTTTGTGTTGGAAGCTCAGAAGCATTTTTTAGTATTCCTGAAACTGTCTTGAGCTTTATGTACAGTCTGTGTGATAGACTCCAGAGTTATGCATTTCTAGGAAAAAAAATTGCAATTACTTTTTATTGCTGGAGCTTTTCCAGCTGATTTCTACCTAAGTTTTAAGAGCTTTTTTTGATGGCTTTCGGCTTTACATTGTTGGATGTTACCTTAAATTTGTGAGGATTTTGTATGATGGATGGTGAATGAAACTTGTAGAATGCATGCACATGATACTTAATATTCACTTTGAAATTGTAGCTAAATTCCAAAGACTTTTATTGATTCTTCTTCTTTACCAGAATCGTGTAGAAATAAATGATGTAGACCCTGAAGTTTTTAAAGAAATGATGAGATTCATTTACACAGGAAAAGCACCAAACCTTGAAAAAATGGCTGACAATTTGTTGGCAGCTGCAGACAAAGTAAGTAATTGACTCCAAACTTCCCAAATCTGGTGTTTGCTTGGGGAATGTTGATTTAAAAAAAAAAAATCTTATTTTCAGATTGTTTGATATATATTTTGCTTTATTAAAACATGAAGAAGCAGTTCTCATCAGAAATGAAGAAAGATAGGAAAGAATAGACTTTTTTTGAGCAGTAGAAGGCTAATAAATCTGTTTTTAAAGAGAAGTTTTTCAGGTATTTATTTAGTATCAAATTCTTTTAGAAATTGGATTGTCTTCCCTACAAACCTAATAGTTCTTATGTTTTGTCTCTTCTTTGTTGGGATCATGTCTACTCTTAAAATTGTTATATACTGTTTTTACTGTGATTTTTGAGATGGAGAGATTTACAGCAGCTCAGCAATTAAGGGTTTTTTGAATGCTGGCCTTGATTTAGGGCATAGCTGATAAATGTAGAGACCATTATAAAGTTGACTGTTATAAGGTTGATATATATGATTGTCTGCAATACCAGAAAATAAAAATGAAACCTGTTCAGACTGTGACATCCTTCAAAAAAGAAACGCAGTTTATTAATGCAAAATATAATACGGGAATGCAGTTTTTTCCCATCAGATTTCTTATAGGCTGTATCAAAGGTATGAGGGTAATTAGGAAATTCAGAGATGGGTTGGGGATAAAGTTAAATTTGTTTTAAACAATGTAGTTGATGAAACTCCATTGTCTCATTTCTTGCCCCTCACTTAGAGATGTGAACCTGTTCAATGCTGATTTGGCTCCTTGCTCCTCCTCCCTTACCAAGCAGAAGTGAAATGAAAACTTCTGAATGAGTTATTTTTGTTGTTTGATTAAAAACTCTGTCGGCAAGGTCTTTAATTAGTTTTTGCCCAGCCTGATGCCTGTGTTACAGTTGAGAACTGTTCACTGCAGCACATTGTGCTGTGCAGTACCCGTGGGGAAGCAGTTTGATGCTAAACTCGGGGGCCACCAAACCTGCCTGGAAGTGTCTTAAGAACTTAAGAGATGAGGACAGAGGGAATGAGTTTGAGGAATGATTAGTGCAGTTTTTCTCTCTCTCCAGTATGCACTGGAACGGCTGAAGGTGATGTGTGAGGAAGCACTCTGTAGTAACCTCTCGGTAGAAAATGTTGCTGACATTCTTATCCTCGCAGATTTGCACAGCGCTGAGCAGCTAAAAGCACAAGCAATAGACTTTATTAACAGGCAAGTAATACTTGTGAGACTCTAAATATGTTTGTGTTTATGTTTGGTGTACTTTCTCAATATTAGCACATTTCTCCCTTGCAGGTGCAGTGTTCTTAGACAACTTGGGTGTAAAGATGGGAAAAACTGGAATAGCAAGTAAGTTTCCCTGCCCCACGATGTTCTGTACAAACACTGCTAAGTAGACTGCAGATCTTAAGAACTGTTGCTTCATTTCCACACTACTGAGGCCTGTCACTGACTGTAAGTAAAGTAGGATTCAGCAGATGCTACCCCAGTTATGATTGTGACTCCCCCTTTAAATGACAGGGAATGTTAGCTGCTCTCCAGTGTGAGATCCTAACAATAGCTGGTTTTCATTCCCTCTCCCAGGGGCATAGTGCTGTGAGGTGATGGAAGCACCCTTCATAGAGAAAACCATTCTCATGAGTACCCAGGTTTGTGCCTGGAAGAGTGATAACCCCACTGTGGTTTTGAGACTTGCTTGGGTCAGTCTGAGCCTGCAGTATTTCCACAGAAGAGAGGGCAGTTGCTCTCTTTGCCTTTGGGGACGTGTTTGTGCACCTTCCCACATGCCAGCACAAGTGCTCTGGAGGCCACACAACTCGTCAGTCAGGTCCCTCTGACTCTGAGGGCTCCTGCCTACACTGGAAGTAGGTTGAGACTGTGTGGCTCAGGCTCTGGATTGCAGCAGCTCTAGTGAATCACAAAGTGGAAGACAGCCAGCTGCAGAATATCTGGTAGTAGGCTCAAACAGTGTAAGGGCAGTGAAGCACTTACTTCTTACCATCAGAATCTCCAGAGAACTTAAAGGCTGTGTTGTACCACTTAGTTTAAATTATTGTTTCTCCTTGAAACAGAAAAGGTTTCATAGGCATAATGATTGAGCATGATGTGGAATAGAAGTGGGTGGTGAAAGGTAAATAGTAGAATACCGGTAAGAGAGATAAGTCAGAATCATAACTATGTAACTACTTAATGTGTTTTTTCTCAAGTGATTTGGAGGTTCCTGAGCTGACTTCTGTCTTGAATGTTTGCTAGTTAACATGCTGGTCATCTTTGCTTCAGCTAAAACATCTACAGTAATTCAGGGAAATAATAGGAGAGGCCTGGCTTAATTTACTGGCTCTGGACACCAGGGAGTCTGAACTTTTGTATTGTTTCTCAAAGCCCTTACCTTCACTGACTTGCAGCAGCAGATTAAAGGCTTGCATTAGAAATCTGCCAAAGATTAGAGATCATGTGGTGTAGAGGTCAGCTGATAACTTCATGCTTGATAATGTTCCTGAAACAGCATGAGGGTGTTCACAAATGGCTTGTGAAAATGTAGAGCAATGGGAACTTGGGATTGATGCATATTAGTTCCAAATTACAAATTTATCCTGTGTCATGTGTGACATGCTACCCAGCCAATATAATATTCTTCATGTGCAAAGTGAATTTTTTGCTTTTTTTCTATTATTTCACCAAAAAGTAAATACATACATTGAGTAAATACATAGTTTTTAATCTCCTGGGCGTCAATGTGATACTTGCTGAAATCTGTTGTTGTTTTTACGTTAGTTAAAAATCAATAGTGGCCATTGAAAGCTATTTTGAATGTGGCCCATCATCTACACTGAAAAAGAGTGAATTTTCTCAGTATGAGACTGAGACTGCAGGCTCCCAGTGAAGGGGTCTGAGCCAGCCAGCTAATCTGCCTTCATGGCTCTTTCTAGGAGATGAACTGCATCATTTTTGAGGCAGTTTCAGCTGATTCATCTTGTCATCCTTCTCTCTCCCCAAATTGAGCATGCCCTTTTATGTAATGAGATTATTGTGTCTTCCCTTGCTTTTCGTCTCTGCACTAGACCTCATTTTCTTCTAGTTTTCCTCTTCATTGTTTCTCATGAGTAATTTCAAGATGGTTATTCTGATGCAGTTCTCTAGCTGAGGTCTGGCTGGTACTGAGTAGAGCAGAACAAGTACCTTTTGTCCCACATCTGATTGCATTTCTATACCCAAATTGCAAATTGCTGCTTCTCTCTGTTGGCACCCTCCTGACATCCACAGTCTATCCCACAATATTTGACTGCCCTCCTGCAGCACTTCTGCCTTGCCTGCTCTTCTCCACTGTGCATTTGGTTTGTAAAATGGTGTGACTGTTCTTAATGCTTCTGTTTTCAGCCAAGCAACAGACATAATGGAAACTGCAGGCTGGAAGTCCATGATCCACTCCCACCCTCACTTAGTAGCCGAGGCCTTTCGCGCTCTGGCGTCTGCACAGTGTCCACAGTTTGGCATTCCACGCAAACGGCTAAAACAGTCCTGAAATCTTCCATGAACTCTAGAGAAATTGGACTGACTCCACTCCTCCTTGTCCAGAGGTGTTTTCACAAACCATAACAAGAGTTTTTGTTATCCTTGTCCACAGAACAGAAGCTGAAAAAGCCTATTGTTTGCTTTTCAGATGGATAATTTATGGTTTAATCCTCAGCTTTAAATTAGACTGATTACTCTAATTCACTGAAAGGCCTTAAATTATCTTCAATGACTCTCTAGTCCATATAGTCTAATGTATCTTGATTTTTTTATTATTATTTTTTAACGTGCCTTGTCTTTTTGACTAGGCTCTGCAGGATTGCACTAGCTCCATAATGCAGTAAAGTTGATAACTGAAGATTAATTTTTGAAAGGGATCTTCCATTATTTTCAGAAGAAAAAAGAAAAAGATTATAGTTTGGTCCTGTGTTAACTGGAAGGTTTTGGCTGGCCTCTCATTAAAAGCACTTGAACCAGAGGCACATTGTGTACCCTAGGCAAGTGCTAAATATAGGGAGAGCCTGTTTGCCTTCAGCAAATGCCCACAGGCTATTTATGGCAATATACTGCTTTGAACATAATTTATTTTTCATGGTGGGGGCAAATATGCAATGGTTTGGCCCAAAAATGTATTTTCATTACAGTTTGTAATGCTTATTGTGTGTGTGTCAAAGCTGTCCCAGCGGTGAAGAGAAACACAGAATAAACCTTTTGCTTGTGTTTCTTTACGGTCCATCATTAGTTTACATTTAATGCAGAACTGAACGAGAGGTAAAAGAGCTCAATGTGAAAAGGAATAGTGTTGTATATGGAATAAATATATCCCAATGTATGGTTGCATAGAAAAGTCAAGGATGCATAGAATGACCAAATGTAAATTGAGGAAATGGGCCAAATGGATTTTGAATATGCACTTTTAATGTGTAACTTTTGTATGTTGTGTGGTACATATATATTTTGCTTTTGATGAATTAATGAGGTACAGGTAATTGTGGCTTAACTTTTTAGATACATTTTAAGATGCCCACAGCCACATGGGATTTAGTTTTGTTAGAAAAGAAAGGCATGTCTTTTTAAGACTCAATTGAAGGTGGCTATTGCGAGCTTTCATATTTAATAACAGAATATTTTCGCTTGTTTGAAAAAGGCATGTGAATGGTAAAAACTTTGAGGGGATTTTTCCCATCTTGACGTACATGCACGGCTCCCACAAACACCTGGGGAGGCTGTGCACACATCCAGGAGTATTTCCCTGAAATGTCAGATGGTATCTGCAAGCAGAGACTTGCTCAGTCTTGCATTTCAGTTATTGTACTAGCATTGTGGATGGTATTGAAATTCTGCATAATGTGGATGGTATTGAAATTCTGCATAATGTGAAAAGGATGAAACATTTGTAAACTGCTTGTCATGGGCCAGTTCTTTACTATATGAACCTTAGCTTTAATATCAACATCCTCAGTGTTTGATAGCTTTGTTTACAATTGGGAGGAAAAGTCTGCAGTAGTGCACACTCTAAATGTTCCCTGAGTTATTGCATTGAGTTTACTGTAATAGTGATAATATGCTGTATTTCTTTTTTTGGGGGGAAGATTTGGGTTTTGCTGTGGGGAATGGGAGGAGATCTCACCTAATTTATAAACATCTTTGCGTAAGGGTTTGAGTTTGCCTATTAAAAAAAGTCATGCAGGGAAGAGAGAGGAAGAATTTCAGATTGTTTCTCCATCCTCATTTCACTGAGATTCATCTGACTTGCTCTGAATTAAATTTTTAAAAATATATAATTTTATACTTTAGCATCTAGTAAACCACTTACAAAGGTAAATTGGAAAAAAAAATGCCCAGTCCAATTTTGAAGACTAAAACCTCTGAACATGAATTTTTTCTTACCCTGTAGCTAAATCTTTATGATGGCTAAAGTGTAAAATCAGAAATTTTAATAATACACAAGGCATCAAATTATATATTTACAGAGATTTATCAATTTTTAAATATTTATCTAAGATAAGGTCTCACAAGCATTCTCCACAACAGGAGATGAAGGTGTTTATTCCAAAATCATGTTTTTGCTGCACTGTGTAACGTGTTGGGACTACAGCTCCTCATCCTCATCACTGTAAAGCTCACAGTGCTCACGTGCAAAGTGATTTGAATATTTAATGCTGTAATGATTGCCCAGGTCAGCCTGTTCTAAAGTAACAACATACAGTAATCAGATGGAAGGCTTAAGGGTTTTTAGAATTTTTTTTTTCAAGCCTAATAGCACACTTTGTACCAAAAAATTGTCAGACACTGTGCTGTGATACTGTCTGCATCATAGGGTGTCCCCTCCTCGAGCCAGGCAGTGTGTTACACCAACAGGAAAGAGCCCTCTGCTGATCCATCTGTTCAGATTGGACTTATTTATTTATGTTTTCAAGTTCTGACAGATCTTGAGAAAAAGGTAAAGCAGTTGCTGTATTCTTAAGTGAGTGCACTAATTGTTCACCTCTTTAATTACCTACATGCAGTGTTCTCACTGGAATGGGACATTGATAATTACAACCTTCCCCTTTGGATTCTGTAGCTCGGTTTCATTCCCCACATCTCAAGAACTTGCCCTTAAAGCCTCAGTAGGAAGTGCAGCAGATCAGGAATAATCATTGGTCAGGTTTTTCCAGGCTGAAATCCTGGGGGTTTTTCCTGGTTTTCCCTCCAGGTTAGGAATATGCCGTATGAAGGTGCCATGTTTTGGCTTGCCAACACTACTCTCTCATAGATGTGAACCACCACTTCTGTGCTTTTCTGGGGAGAACCCTGCATGTGTCCCGTGTGCGTGTGTGTGTGTGTGACTGTGTGGTGTTTTTTGTCAAGGGTGACTTTCTAAAAATAAGGACTCAATTTGCTGTTAAAATGCTATTATGTATTATATATATATTTTTTTTTTCCTCCATTCAAACCTCTCCTAAGGAGATGCTTTGGGTGGAAGTTGCTTCAATAAATAATCCTTATTTCCTAGTCCATTTACTGCATGCAGAAGTATGAACACATTGTGCCTTTATAGGAAACTGTTGCAATGAAGGGATGATTTAACAGGGTGCAAGGTCTTTGTAAAATGTATTTTTAAAGGTGAAGAAGAATACTCTTTGGTACACAATTGAAATGGAAAAGTTCAAGTTGCATTTGACCTCTGTTGCATGTTGATTCTTGCTTCCTAAATTCAATTTCACCAAGGTACAAACTACACAAACAAGTGGAATAAGTATTACAGATACAAGTTGAGTAATGGTATCTTTTTGTGAAATTGTGATAATATTTGCTGTTACAAGATAAGTGTATGTCAAAATGTGATAATCATGGACACAAGGTTACTCTAGTTCTGATGTTTTTCCACACATTGAGTATTTAGTATAAAATTCACCTTTGCACAGGAGATCAGTAGAGGACCTACACGGAGATTGTGTTCCTTTTAAATCCTCACGGCAAGGCTTCTCCTTTGGGAGAATAAAAACCACGTGCAGTATTTGAGACTGTGTTTCACAGAAGGCAGTGAATTGCAAACGTGAGGTACTGCTACCTGAAATGTCGAATTTTGTTGAATTTTACAGTTGATCAAAATTCCTAAGCTTAATTGCCTTTTTTTTTTTGTAATTGACAAATGGAATGTTACCTGTCCTCTGTCTGTTGTCAGTAGTGTATTTAGTGCAGAGCTTAGCTGCTTAGCTAGCCAAGACACTTAGTCTCATATCTTGGCTTCTGCTTACAGTAAATGGACTATGTTTGTAAAGGGAATTACTATTTCAAGTGTTTTGCAAGGAACTTCACTGTATTTGTAACCTGGTTTTTGAAGGCTTAAGATCAATGAGTCCTATTTTAGAAGTTAGACCAGTGAAATGACTTGGACCTGTTTTGGGGTGGAAATGATAAAGAGAATTCAGATATGTAAACAGTCGTATCAAACCATCCAGCCTTTTTTTATCAGCTGATGTTAATGGTGAAATACTTTTTGTACCTTGTTGCTGAAAATATTTTTGCGTTTCAGCACATCAAGTTACAATAAAGTTGTTACTTATACAGAGTGTGTCTGTCTTCATTTGTTGTCTGTACCTGCATGTGTTCCCAATGCCTGCCTTTGCTTTGAGGAAGATATTTTACCAGCACTGTCAGTCTAATGTCAAATATGCTGCTGCTCTTTAGGAAACCTCTTCTGGGGAGGATCATCTTGCAGCTTTGCTCTGATCTCCATTAACTTGGTTATTTTTCTGTTTTGACACTTTAAAGCTCTGGACAGCTTAACTTGCCCACCTGAGAAGTGTCTCCCTTAGCACAGACTCTGCCAGGACTGGTGGGAAGAAGGGTTGATGCTGTGGTAGTGAAGATGGGATTGGTGGGTTTGAAATCTGCTTTTGTCTTCCACCCACCATCAAAAACCATCATCCTTTGTCCTGCCAAAGAGCAGGCTGCTGATGAGCCCATCCAGCAGGAATGCTGTTGGCATTTGTTACAGGAGGAGTGGTATGTAAGGGGTTTCATATGGTTATAAATATTTGCAGTGATACGTGGCTTTGGACATGCTGAACTCCTGACAATGAAGTCAAGGTAAGTTATTTTTTAAAAAGTGTGTGTCTGGGTAGGTACATGCAAAATTCTCCTGGTGTGCTTAATTCATGCATCCCTTAACTGGCTCCACAGTGATCCAGTCCAACGTTCCTCGTGGGGTTTGTATCAATAATGGCATAACTCACATCCCCACAGAGAGTTCAGTAACCTCTGAGGAGAACAGGACTGCTTACCTCTGAGTGGTATCAGAATTATTTATGCAATCCAAATGTCTGACCTCAGCTTCAAATTCCAGATAAACAAAGAATATTAAACTTCATTATTTCTTTATTTAGAAGGCTGTATTTTTATCCTTTCTGAAGATGGTTTTCCTCCCTGCTGTTAATCTTGTCTTCATAAAAATTTTGTTATTCAGCAAAGTTGATTCAATGAGCACTGATTTTAAAAACCCCTTTTTTTTTTTTTTTTTGTTTGTTTGTTTGTTTGTTTGTTTGTTTGTTTGTTTGTTTGTTTTTTTCCCTATGGCAAATTCCAGGTTTTTGTGTGGAAACTGAACATGTGAAGAAAGCTTTTTCTCCTTTTGCTTGAATATTGAAATTATTTTACAGTGTTGGTCCAGTCCTGTGTATGTCCTTTTTCTTTAAAAGGGGGAAGCTCAAATATTGATTCTCAGTTGGTGATGGAGGCTGATAGGGTAAAAACCACATCTTGCTGTACAGAATTGCCTGGCCTGCCCTGTGCTGAAGGGATGGTTTGATGTTGAAGTATTTGAGTGCAGCCTGAGCAGTCAGGTGAGAAATCAAAGTTGATTACAGTGAGTCTTTGTGCCACTACTCCAAACTTCATAGTATTAATGGTTTTCTATGTTTTAGATGGCTTCAGGTACAATTACTATTCAAGGTAGATTGTTACCCGTTCCACTACAAATTTTACTTGCCATGTTTATTAAGTAAATTCAATTAAAGATGCAGCTGCTTCCATTACACACAAATAACTTTGCACTTAACATTGTGATAGTGTGCTAACAAAGGAAATGCTATTAATTGCCACTCAAAATTAGTCTTGAACAGTTTATTTTTCTGCAAACGTCTTGGCAATTTTCCACTACAAGAACTTGTTTCTTGTTGTCAGTTTTGAAGATTCCTTCTTTGTACTCTCAGAGAAAGTTGAAAAAAATACAAGGAGTTGAATGAAGCATTTGAGATGTGAGATGCAAAGGATTTGCTTTTTCCATTATAAGCACTGCACCAAGAGAAAAAACCCATCCCAGGCTCAGCTGAGAGAATTCTTCAGTGCTTTGGAATGGCATTCCAGAGGGTGTCAATAAGTTATATTTTAGCAGCATGTGAAGTTGGTGTTCCAAGTGTAAATTTGGGCTTCTTGTGAGTCAAGTATAAAGAACAGAAAAAAGCTTGTGATTTTTGAGACTCGGGAAGAAAAAACAACTTTGCAGAGTTTGCATGGCCTTGGCTTATGGAGAAAGTACCAGGATTGTTTTGAGCTCTTGGTTCAAGTGTTCTGAAGGAGCAATACCTGGTGATCATCATCCTGTCAGGCAGGGAGCAGGGCTCTCTTTGAAAATGTTTCCTGACACCAACACTTTTCTCTTGCGTTCTCAGCAGAGTTTGGAGCATGACAATATTTTCGTGCAGGTACTGTGTTTCAATCAAGGCTAGGTGTATAATGAGTGGAAATCTCTGCTTTGCCCAACTTATGCATGTTTCATGCGTTGGCAGTGATAGTCATGCAGAAAATAAATTACACCATGTCAGACTTGGTGCTGCTGATCAGAATGGAGACAACTGGTGCTGCATTTTAAGCAGTCACAGTTTTTGACTTCCCACGTTTCTCCCTGCACAGTTGACTGAGCCATTTCAGTTAAAGAAGGTAAATTTTGAAGTGTATGCAAAAAACATTTTAATAGGATGAAATCTTAAAGCATAGAAGCTCTAGCTCCAGTCTGACCTCTTTTAACCTTAATTGCCACATAAACTATTTATATTTTACATTTTTAAGTTGGCAACTTTTCGGTAAGCTTTGAAATTAATTTTGTGTATTATGTGCACAATTTGCTAACCCAGCTGTGTTTATTGAGTCTTGAAACTTTAAAAAAAACCACCTACTTGATACTGAAGTGTACAACTAAAATGTTTGCCTCCAGCAAAGACTTAATCTGGTACTTGTGCCGTGCCAGATTAGGAGCTGTGGTGGTCTTTGTAAAGCCCACACCACATGTTTTAAAATGGGGAATAAAAATGTCAATTAAATGGTGCATTTTGTCACTGTCACCTCTTGCAGATGGGCTGCCCTTGGCAGACACACACATGAGGGAGTTCTTGCACTACCAAGGCCTCATTCCTCCCTCACAGCAGGACTGGGGGTTATTGTGCTGGATCAAGGGTTTGTACCAACTCAACTCAAATTATTGCAGGACCACAAATAGAGGGACATCAAATATTTTCATATTTATTGGCTGTTCTGGTCAAGATGAACTTGAGGTGTGGGTATGGGGCAGGGTGGATATTTTTTGAATGCAGCTTTTTCTTCAAATGCCTTGCTGTTCATCTCTTGTGGGTTTTTTGAATGTGTACTGGCACCTCTTAAATAATGTAAATAAATACAAAATACCTAGTGAACCTGCAAATGCTTTATAGTGAAATTTGAGCAAGTTCAATTTTGCTGATTTAAAGAAATGGAGATGCAAATTTCCTTGTGAAAGTGCCTTCTAGCAGAAAATGTCAGATGTGGTTAATCTCAGAACAAACTATAAAAGGGGTTAAATTGTGTACTAGATTAGGAAAATACTCAGTATTTTACCAGTAGTGCTAGAATAGCAGGCATCTACTTCTGACAAGCTGACAGACCAGAGAATTGAAACTTAATGAATCTTAATGCTTTCTGTCATGTACTTCAATTTTCTCAAATTATTTCTCCAATTAGTTCTAGTCTTTGTGAAGGAATGATTAATGATAATTAATACATTCCTATAATTTGCATATTCAATCTCCAGTGTTTCTAAAAAAATACAGATTTGTGTATGTGAGTGAGGCTGGTTTTTCTGTGTTTTTTTTTGGTGTGCTGGGGTTTTTCAGATTTTCAGCTTTGTATTTCCAGTTGAGCAGGGAGAATAAGATGGATGCATTAGGGAGTTTAATATGGTCTCTCCAAATAAATAATTTGGACATAACCCAAGGCTTCAATCTTTTCTGTAAAGATATTTTCTCTTTAGTGGATAGGTGGGGAATGTAGGGGTACAAAGTTATTGTCAGGAGCTCAGCTCATCCTGCATCAGCTTTGGGAAACATTTACAGCTGCAATTTGGAAAAACTGGGTAAATCCTGGAGGGCATCTCCTCTTCAGAGATTGCTTTTGGTTTATTTTATTTTATTTTATTTTTAGAGTCTCTATATGCCTCCTTTATGTTGTCATTAATTTTGTTTTACCCTTGACATGCACACATGGAGGGATTTATCCAAATAAATAATCATGTGAATTTTGTGTTTGAAATCAGTACCGTGAGATTTTGAAACTCAGTGTTTTTTTGTCTGCACAGGAGCTCTGGCTTTCCATGCTGCTCTGCAGCTATCCAACATTTGACTCATTAAAACAAACCCAAAACCTGCCCCAGCTCTGGGAGCCCGCAAGAGTGGCAGGGCCTGTATGTCTGAAATCAGCATCTCTTTGGGTAGCTCTAGAGGTCCTTTTTCTTTAGATACACTTCATCAAAGAAATGGAGTGTTGGCAGTTTCAGCTACTTTTAAAATCAATAAATACTTCATTCTAGTTGTTTTGCCACCCAGTTAAATATGTGGTGTTTACTGGGGCAGTGTGCCCCAGTTAGATTCACCTCTGAATATTCTGTACAAATCATAATTAAAGTACTTAAGCAGAGTATAAAAACAGGCTTTATGGAAGAATTATCCTGAAAAAAAATAATGTAGGTGTTCAGAATGTGTTGATTTGGTAACCAAGGTACACACACAGCAGGAGGCTGCAGTTTTCCAATAAGGTATTGGAATATTCTGGGCAGTTAGAAGCAGAGGTAAAAAGTGCAGGTATTTTATCACTTTAGAGGACAAAGGTTTAAAAGACCAGGTTTGGGTTTTTTTAAAAAATAATCAGCTGTTGAGGGTGCTCCATGTGGTATAAAACTAAGCATTTTGAAGTTGGGCCAATTTTATGTAATAAATACTCAGAGTTACACTCTTGGTCATAGTCATACTATGAACAGTTGTTGTATTTACTTTGTCAGTGCTGTCAAAAGAATCCACAATCTTGTTGCTTGTTTGCAGAGAGCAAACTAAACATTTGTTCCTGATTCCCCTGGATAAAAATACGTAGGGGAAGGTGCTGTTGCGCTGAGATTGCGTTTAGCAATAAACCTGGTTTGTGTTTTTGCATGAATTACAAAGATGGAAAGACGTTTTTCCTGGTGTGAGTATTTTTCTTCATTCTTTCGAAGCAAGAATGGAACCTTGGGCTGGCTCAGCAATGTTCAATGCCACTGGGACAGCATCAGGAATAAAAATAAGCTTTATCTAGCTGTATGTAGAGATTCTCACCACAGAACCATCAATAGTGCTGCCATAGTTCTGTAATCTTTCCCTGCTTCTTGTAGGGCTAAACTTGGTGAGAATTGGCTTCTCTTCCTGCAGCTGGCCAGGGGTTAACCAGCAGGCAGGGAAATGCTGCCCTGGAGGGAGGCAAAGGCTGGCCACTGCTCACCTGCCCACAGCCATCCTCATGTGTGGGGTTGTGAAAAGCTCTTTATTCAGCAAGTTTGGCTTAGATAGTGAGGCTGGGGGTGAATGAAGGATCAGTGCCCACCCCAGTGCCCTCCCCAGGGCAGGGGGAGCAGCTGAGCAGCCAGAGGAACCACAGGGCACTTGCACTTTGTTTATGCTGTGGTTGTTTTCTTTCACATCATCAACAGAAGATTCACCAAATAATGGATAAGCAGAGTGCTTTTATTTCCAGTGGATTTGGGCTGGAAGGACTTGGTGTCCCTCTCACATGGTAGGCCAAGTGTTCTTTCCCATTTGCACCTTAATTAATTAATTAATTTTGTCTCCCTCTCCTGGCTGTCAGCTGCTGGGAGTGGGTGAAGGGCAGCGACAGTGAGGGAGAGATTCTGGCTGTGCTGTGAGTGCTGGGCTCAGTGACATTTCCTGAGTGGGTGGGCAGGGCTCCTCTCACTGCTCTTGGGAAGAGCTGCAGAAATAATTTGGAAGGGAAGAGAATCTTTCTTTGGTCCTTGCTCCCAGAGCTGTGTGCTGACATCACGTGTGTCCTGCAGCCTGGAAAAGGGATTTGACCAAAGACACATGGAAGAGCCTGGTGTGATGATGGCACAGCTTGTTTTCTGAAAATGTTGGTTTAGCAGAATATTGCCCTTACTGCAGAAATACCTGAGCCAAATGCACGTGTGCACTGTGAGCTTTAATGTGCTTTTGTATCCTGCAGTAGATTAAAATGTCAGTCATATTCTCCTTATTTCACAGTCCCCTTGAATCCCCGGGGAAGGTGCACGTGTCTTATGTTACTTATGCCCCACCAATAAAACAACCCTCTAGGAGGAAATCTGTGCAGGCCATACAGCAAGATGTCAAATTAATTGCACCGAAATAATGAGTTAGCACCAAATGCTAATTAAATATTGATGGAAGTCATGCTTTCAATTATCTTCATTATGGCACAATGTTTTATGTAGACATGAAGTGCTGGGAATGTGGGCATATATTATCATTAATCTTGTCATACAAAAATATTAGTAATTTCTCAAAAATCCACTGTAAATGTGCTGGAGGTCCATGTTTAGTATCTTTTTGACCGAGTAAAGTTTTTTGTGGTTTTTTTTTTTTTTTCATTTTTCTTTTGAAGGAGCAGGGCTGGAAGGGCCAGGAGATGGGGCTGAGGCAGAGGGGGCTGGTGAGTGGGATGTGACCCAGGGTGTTCTGCTCTGGGACAATGGGATGGGCAAGAGCCACTCCCCTCCCCGTGTGCAATAGCACTGGGATAAAGGCCTTTAAGTGTAAGAAATTAGAGGATTTTTTAAAGAGAAGGACTTTATTAGTCAAAAACAAAAGTCCAGGGTTATCTAGACTAGAGGCTAATTAAATGGTGAGTCCCAGGAAGAGTCCTATCCAAATCCAGTTTTATATGCAGTTGCCTTTGTGGAGGATGGACAGAATTTACCACGTAAATCACAGATTAAACAGGTACTAACTATTGTGTGCAGTCTTTTTGCTCTCAAGTCGCTTTGAGCTCTCCTAGAAAAAGAAAAAAAATTAATTCCAAGACCTCCAAAGTCTTCCTGGAAAATGCTCTCCTAGGAATTAATTTTATTTTAAATGGAATTTCTTTTTCATCAATCAATAGAAGGCATAAACTGAGGTGAAAAATAATCCTTCCTGCAGACTTTGAGGAAGGGAAAAGTTGTACAGGACTGCCTTGGTGACCCTTTTTTCCAAGCTGGACTGGAAAAGAGATCCTCCTGCCACGTCTGTGTGAAGAAATAGTAAATTTGTGCTAGTTTGCAGAAAAAAATGAGTTAAAATGCTGCTCTTGTGCCTCTTGGCCATAATTGGTGACTTTTGCAGCAGGTGAGTGTGAAGGATGCTCGCAGCAGTGACTGCATGATGAGCCAGTGAGTCTGTGTCTCCATGGGCAAAAAAAATTCCTGTCCCAGGAGTGTGAACGTTCTTTGTCACTTCTGAGAGCACTGAGAGGTTCAGAGTGGAGGCAGGTGGGTGACCATAATTAGGGAGGAGGGTGTGAAGATTTCATTGCAGTGGGTGCAGCCTTAGTGCCATTGTCTAAGTGTAAATTGTTCCTAAAGGATAACCCGGAGATTATTCACCCCGAATCTCCGTGAGTCCAGGGAGAGGCATTTTCAAATTACCCGTGGTGAAGTGTGGCAGAGCAAAAGGAGCACTTGAGCTGAAGCACAGCTAATGCCCAGCAGAGCAGAACTGCACAGCAGCTGCTGAGGAGGTAATTCTGTGCTCATAATGATCCCAACTTCTCTCAAAAACTATCACTTTGCAAGTATCCCTCATCTGAAGTACAGAGCTTCCCCAGACCATCAGAATAGAATCTCTCCACATCCTGAGCATGTGAAATTAATGACTGAATATTATGCTGAGAGCCATTTAATTAAAAACACTTTCATTAATAATGCAGTTGGAGAGTGTGTGTGTGTTATGTAATTAAAGATAGTACATCAGTAAATGATACTATGCAAAACCAATTCAAAAAATTCAAATGAGTTGGTGTAGCATAAGGAACTTAATTCAAGAGGGAATAAAGTCAGTGTGAAATAAGCTCAGAGTTTTTTCCTGGAAGCTGCAATTAATCTGCTTCTGGCAACACAATTCAATACTCATATTTTAAATAAGGGGCTGTGCTTGTTTTAAAGATAACTGGGGTGGTGAATCAAGATAGATTTCTCTCTCCCCTCTTTTTGCCAGATAGAAGTATCTCCTAATGTCTGGACACTGCTGAGCCTGGCTGACCTGGAGGATGTGGGAGCCTTGCACACCATTCATCTGTGCTGCTGTTTTTGCTTGGAGCAGTCAGGTTGTGCTCGGCTGTGACAAAAGACTGTAGGTCTGGTATTTGTAGTGTTTTTACTTTAAAACCAAGTGCTGGAAGTGGAAGAGAGAGGTTATTCCTCGGGGCAGATCAATCTTCCTGTGTGGCATTGCCTTCAAGCAGGCTTGTGTTGTTTTCCCCGGGTGCTTTGGCTAATCCAAATCTTCCCCGATTGAAGTCAGAAACGCCTCAGTTAAATATATCTGACATGAGAAGTGGATTGGAATTAAGTAGCTCTAAATACTATTTAATAAATAGGCTTGCTTATCATCTTCAATATGGCAACTTGAAATAGTTTTTAATCCTTTAGTTTACCTGCTCGGAAATCTGTGTTAAATATTCTGTGCTCCCAGGTTAGCAGTGCTCAGCATCACCTGCTTCAGACACTCTTCCACCACCTCTTCTTTTAAGGACTACTGCTGGCTTAGAAGGGACTGACAGCTCCTCTCAGAGCAGTTTCCTGCTAAGCCAGAACGTGTTCTCCTGTCCAAGTTAAATGAACTTGATGTGTTTCGAAAACCTGAACTGAGGTTTTTGTTGCTTTTTTTTTGTCATTCTCTAGAACAGCTCAGTGTGAGTTCCATTTCATCAGGGGTTTTTGAGACGTGGGCAGGAGTGTAAGTGCTTTCCATCCATCTAAAACCTCATAACTGGGATGTTTCTCTCGTGGCTGTTTAGGTGTTTATCAGGTCAATCATGGAATGCTTTAGCTTGGAAGGAACCTTCAAGACCCTCTTGTTCCACCCCTGCCATGGGCAGGGACACCTTCCTTAGACCAGGTTGCTCCAGGCAGGATCTCCAGCACAAAAGATGCCAAGTCTTGTTTTCTGGGAAGCAACACTGACTAGAAGTTCAAAGCAAACACCTTGATAGCTTTAGGTGGGGATGGAGTTTTTGGCCATTTTTAACTTCAGGGCTAATTCAAATAACCTCCAAGTCTCATGTTTCACTATTCTCTTTCCTGCCAATTTGGAACCAATTATAATGTATCACCTTTCAGGAAGATCACCAGCTTATTTGGAGCTGTTAAGATAAGGTAGCCGAGGCTTAATTGGCTTGTAATGATGAAAGAGCCACGCACTGTCTGGGAATGAGGCAAGAGAACAAGGAAATGGGATTTGCATCCGAGGGGGCTGAAATGTAGGGCTGCCAAGGGCAAGTGAGCAGGGTGAGGACTGAATGCTGGTCGGGGATCAGGCTGCCAAAAAAACTGCCTTGTTTTCCAAGGATGGTTACATGAGAGGCAAGGGGAGCACTGGGCTGTCTGGGAAGGTGTTCCAGGGGCAGCTGTTGCACAGGGGCTCCTCTGTCGTGGCTGTGCTCGACTCCTGCTGGTCCCTTGTGAAGGCTGCCCTAGAACAGAGACTAGGCAGAGCTAGAGAATAAAGCAGGGCTTTAATAGGAGGCCTCAATGGATCCACCTGGGGCAGCACAAGAGCCCAGCCAGGGCTGCACCCAAGATGAACCCAAATGGTCACAAAATGGGCCATCAGTCACAGGGTCTGTCACTTTCATAAAGTTTTGCTCCATTTGCATATTGGAGTTAAGTGTCCAGTTATAGCTTTAGCCCATGAAGTCCCATCCTTCTTGTTTTTCTCTCTTCAGTCCACGGTGTTTGTGCTCTTGGGGCTGATACCTGGATCATTTGTCTTTGGTCCCCAGCTGGAGAAGGAATTGCTTTGTCTCCCTGCTCTGTGCAGAGAGCTCACCATCCTCTAATATGAAGCTCAGACCCACACACTAAAGCAGCACAGAATCTGAAAAATATAAAAGCTGAAACCTGAGGCAGCAGTGCCATCAGGCTGCATCCTGTGGTGCCCCTGCCCTGCTCCCATGGCCCAGCTCTGGGTGGCAGTTCCAAGTCTGGCCTCTGGACAAGCCAGAAGAGACCCTGGTGTTCCCATGTACCAGCTCTGAGCTTCCACTTCACTCCTTTGCTGGGAGCTGGGAAAGGCAGTTGAGCCCTTGACGTGCACAGGGGAATGTTCATCACCTCTGGGCCCTCAGTACTGCTCAGCTCCCCGTGTCTGGCTGAGGAGCCACAGCACATTCCGAGTGGGAAGCGAGCCAGGAGGATCTCTGAGTCCAGCTCCTGAGTGCATGGCCCATGGTGGGGTCCAACCCATGGCCTTGGTGTGATCAGCACCTGCTCTGACCAGCTGAGCTGATCTCAGTGCATTTTCCATAAAATGAAGAAAATACATTTAAAAAGTCCCTGAAGCAGCGGAGTTTTCTCCCCTCTGTTCTGGCTTGAGGACAAAAGCAGAGAGCAGTGCAAGAGACTGACCTGGCTGGCTGTTCAATTCCTGTTGAATAGGAAGGTGCTGATATTTCTTTTGGAGTCTATTTTAGAGTCTCACCACTGTTTATGCAGGTAGGATTTTTTCTTCTCCAGCTAAACTGTTTTCCCATGACTGTGATTGCTTTTTAATTGGGCTGCAGCTGGTGCTGGATTTGAGTTGGAGACTGAATTACATCTTTGGAAATAGCATTTTTTTGTCTTTTTTTTTTTGTTTCCCTTTCAAAATTCAGGATGGCTGGGTTCTTGCTTGAGGGTACCAACAGCTCTGGCCTTGCTTCTGGCTGACAGCCCCCAGTATTTGGGGCTGCAGAGCTGTGCCATGGAGCTGGTGGCAGAAGCCTTGGCCGTGTCCTGTGGACTCTGCTCAGTTCCCATCACTCCTGGCTGCAGATCTGAACAGGTTTTGCAGCCCCAAGCTCAACAACTCTCAGGGGAGGCATGGTTTGACACCAAGTAGAGTATTTCATGATAATTCAGCTCCTCTTCTGTAAACCCACTTGATTTGTTAGCTCCAAAACAAAGGATGCTGCTCCTGATGGACACGTGCAGGAGGTGCTCACGAGGGAGAGGTGGGAATGGCAAAGTCTGTTTTTCCACACTAGACACCCTACAGCTAAAAATCTACTAGATTGATGTGTGTTTCATTGAGCTACTTAGTGTAGAGCAGCTTGTTATTGTCTTTTCAACTGTGCAAATTTGAATAGAGACGGTGCTAATGACAAATCATTATTATACTATAAATAAAACATTATCCAGATTATGCTGGTCAACAGAGCATAAAACAAATAGCAAATTCTAATGTCCTTGAATTACAATTTAAAAAGAAAAGCAGCACAGGATGCCGATCTGCACGGAACACCCTCGCTTGGTTGCTGTGAGAGTTTTTCCAGTCGCATCAGGATCATCCAGGGGTTTGCTCATTTGTAAATTCACCCTAAAAAGCAAATGTGCAACCCCAGGCAGGCCATGGCACGCAGTGCTCAGCTCTCTGCCCTGCTGGCCCCTTGTGAGGGGCTGGCACTGCCTCGTGGTCCCCGCGGCACCAGGAGCTGATGGTGATGCCGAAGAACTCGCAGCAGGATGTGGCCGCTGGTGAGGGCTGCAGGGAAATCAGAAATCTGGAGGTCCAGAGGACAAAATTCTTCAGGGGGAAGGCAAGAAAAGCCCCGAGTTGTTACTCTCTTCTTTAAGTTGGAATGATTAAAAAACCGTGGATGTGCATGGTTCCTGCAGCTCTGCACAGAGTGCTGGCTAAAGAAAAAAGCTGAGGCTTTATATGTTTGACAGGAATGAGCTTTTTATTGGAAATTTTTAATGTTATCCCCACTGGGTAAGGTATTTAGCAAGAAGTTTATATGTTTACTATGAACTCCCCAGGGAAGTGGTCACAGCCCCAAACCTGCCAGAGTTCAGGAAGTGCTTCAGGCACAAGGTGGGATTTTTGGGGTGTCCTGTGCAGGGCCAGGAGCTGGACTCAATGATCCCTGTGGAACCCTTCCACCTCAGGATATTCCATGATTCTCTGATATTTTTACTGATAAAAACATGTACAAAACTGTCCTGTGGAGATTTGGATTAAAGAAAGGCTGTATAAAGTTGCTGCAATCATAAATTGTGATTGCCCACTCAAGACTCTTTTTAAAAATCATATTTAATCATTCAAGTTGTTGTTTCAAAATCCTTTGAATAAGAGCTATAGTAGCAACAATTTGAAACTTGTCTGAAACAGTCACCTGCTACTCAGGAAAATGCACAGCCTGTTCTGTGTGAAATGAAATCACATTTAGTTTTGTTTACATGGGCAGCATGACATCTGACCTAATCAAGCCTGTCATCATTGCGTTGTATTTTGCTTACCCTGCTGGGTGTAAATAATTTCTTCTTAAGCAGATTTTGACTGCAATAAGAATGTAACTGCTCTTTTTTTTATGTTTTCAAAATCAAAAAAAGGATCAAAAAATCAAGAAAGAAAAACTGCAACCACCTGCTTTTAAGCTGAATAATAAAGTATTGTGGCTGGAAGAAGAGTGGTGGGGACTAGTTGGGTGTGATGGAGTTTGGTACCACAGCTCCCTCCCTGTGCTCCTGCTCCAGCTGCCAGGCTGCTTCCCTGTGCCAGGGCTGCATGGGAGGACACTGGGGTGAGTTTCTCCCATGCTTTGTCTTCCTGAGGCCTGGAAACCTCAGCCTGGGAAGTGCCAGAGCCAGGGAGGAGGAGAATCCAGCTCCCCTTTTGATGAGGGACGGAGCAAGGGCTGAATCAGCAGCGAGCTGCCCTCTTTCCCAGCACGTTCCTGCTTGGGAATGTTGTCCAATTTAAACTTTCCTCTTCACTTTTCATGTACCTAGTGCACTTATTACAGTTCAGGATTGTCAAAACATGTGCTTCATTTCTCAAATTTCAAGAAATGCTGCTGAACCTACTCTGCCTAGGCTTGTACATTGTTCACTATAGCACACATTTAAATATCTCCTAGAAAAACAAATTCCAGCTGGGCAAAAATGTGCAGTGAGATGTTTCTGTGCCCTGTTTTTCCTTTGTGTCTTCATACATGCAACATTTAAAACCAAACATCAAATGGGCCACAAGCAAGTGCCAGATTTAATAAACTCTCTTTATTTACATACAAATACATGTACACATATGTTCTGTATATGTACACATATTTAAGTGTATATACATACATGGTTTCCACATACTCTACAATAAATAGCATGTAGGGTTTTCTTTTAATTGCCTACAGTGCTGAGTAAAAATACATGGCAATAAAATCATGGCTTACAGCTAAGTTACAAAAGCACCAACCACTGAACTCGTAGCAATAAATCCAAGCTCATGTACAGCTGGGGCGAGGACACGCTATACAGAACACAAAGTAGACCAACTTGTAGGAATTGACAGGAATAGGCAAATTAAAAAACATCATTATAGACCAGGAGAGACTCTGTATGAAATAAGATGAAGGAAAACATTTAGATTATTGATCAAACTAAACCACACATTTAAATTTGTCACCTAAAGAGAAAAACAAATCACCCAGTTACTCGTATATTTTTAACAGAGTAATTTTTTGTGTGAGTCTTTACCAAGGAAATCAGAATTAACCTCATGAGTGAGTCCTTCTGAGCTGCCATAGTCACTTGCCTGTGTGCACATCACCAAACAGTATTTCAATAGTGCTTTATTTAAGCTGTGTGTAACTTCTTGAACCCTGTGTGCGAGTCTGACTGGAGGCAATCAGCACTTCCTCAGCCAGCTCCTTCCACAGGACCTGTGACATCGAGCTGTCACCAAGGAGCAGGAGAGCAAATTGGCAGCAGCAGATCAATACCCAGAGAAAGCACAGGGGGAGATGCTGGAACCTGCGTGGCCAGAGCCAACCACTCCTGAGTGCAGTGGAACCACACCTGGTGAGGCACAACCACAGCTGGAGCCTCCCTTGCTGCAGCTGCAGTGCAGGAGCTGGTTCTGCACTAGGGGAGTAGTGCTGAGTAGTTATATAAAAGTTTCAAACCTGCTTTATGAGGTGAAGGTGCATAGATTTTTGTTGTTCTCTCTTTGTCATGGCTGATACTTTGACTTAAGGTGTGCAGTGCTAAGGGAACAAATGGTGCCAAGAAGGAGAAAGCTGCTTGTTCTGGTATCATCCTTGTGCTGTGATGTGTTTTCCTTGCTGCACTTTAATGCTCAGGGGCTGAATAGCAAAATAATTGCTTCCTTTTCCTGGAAGCCAGCCCCTGCTACAGTTCAGAGAATCACAGAATGGTTTGGATTGGAACAAATCTTAAAGATCATCCAGTTCCAATCCCCCTGCCATGGGCAGGGGCACCTTCCACTAGACCAGGTTGACTTAAACAGAGATTATCTTTTCCCCAGGTATTTATAGATTCTTTGTTGCTGAAAAACTAATCCTGGGGTGTGTGTGCTTGTGTG
The DNA here is from genome assembly GCF_017590135.1 of Pyrgilauda ruficollis. Lineage (NCBI taxonomy): Eukaryota > Metazoa > Chordata > Aves > Passeriformes > Passeridae > Pyrgilauda > Pyrgilauda ruficollis. The sequence goes on along the minus strand of NW_024524377.1, from coordinate 3,511,725 downwards.
AATGTGTGAGAGAGGAATCTAACCCAGTGGTGGGCATGGGAGGAAGGAATGTATACCACACATGCACACCTGTGGGGTCTAATAAACCAAAGCTCATTGAGGTCTAATTACATCATTGCACATCCATGGGTAGGAAGTCTGAAGGAAGAACTACTTACTCTTCACTTCAATGAACACCTACAGCTACTACAACTCATAAAAATGCAGATTTATTTCCTTTTTTATCAAAGAATTAGCACTTCCTCTTCATATTTGGACTTGACTACTTGAGCCCTCTGTGTAACATTCTTTATGAATCAGTGGGAGAGCTGTTTATTTGAAGTTTGAGTATGAGCAGCTTTGAGGCTGCTTCATCATTTGTTCTTTCTATTGTCACCTAAAGTCCCAATGAGAAATAGGACCTGCTAAGTGATGTCCAATTCAAGACAACCTCTCTGCCACGGAGTTGTTCAAAAAAGTGATTTTTAAGATCAGTGTTCATTACAGACAAAATTTTGTCTGATTCTCGTCACGTGCCTGCCTGGCAGTTCCCTTAGGAATGATGAGAGAGCTAAAATGCAACAGCCTCAAACGAAAACGATTGTTACATAAACAGCTGGATTAGTTACGATACAGCACGAACACAGCTACAGTTTTTAGAGACTTTTAAACCTGATAGGAAAACATATTCTTCTCCAAAAGGTTAATGGGAATGCTCGTTTTTGTGTGATTTTGCAGCCCCAGGCCGGGTCAGCCGGAGGACAGGTACGGCGTCTCGCTGTGGTAGTTGTAGTCGGGACAGACCTTCTGCACCAGTTTGTAATCTACGCTGTAGAAAGCGATGTAAATGCAGATGACTTTGAAGGGTTTGGAGCACAACCAGGAGACATGGCTTTGGGTCTGCTCTTGGTAGCAGATCTTGGAAGGGTCAAAGTTGCACAAGGCAGTTTTTTTAGCGCGGTCTGTTTTCTCGTACTCGATGCGGCAGTTGAAGGACTTGGACTCCTTGGTCTCCAGCGTGGACTGTGGGGATGGTTCAAACTCCACCACTTTGGAAGGTGGCACCAGGCTGACAGAAACATTCCCCAGGCCTGTGGAGTTGTGCCGGAAATAAACGCTGAAGGTTCCGTTGCCGTGATCGACGATTTTCCCCGTGATCAGGAGGTTCAGCTTTACAGTTTTGATGTTGGAGTGGAAGTCACCCCACCCAAACATTTTCTTGAATTTCCCAGTTTTTACTATAGGTCTGCGTTTAGTTCGTGCCAGAGATTCCTGAACCTCCGTGATGTTGGACAACCAATCCCAAAAGTTTTCTATGCTGTCCGAGTAGGACACCTGGCCGTGTTTCAGCACTGGAGATGGTTTGACAAAGAGGCGTAGGGGGTTGATGATCCTGGAATGGACCACGTTGTCAACCAGTGTCTCTGCAGCATCCTTGTCTTCCCAGTCCAGCACGTCCGCGGCTTGTACGACCCGGCTGGTGTCACAGAACACCTGCTCCAGAACAGAAAGGGAGAGCAGTGTCAGGGGGGGAATAAAACAGCCAAGACACAGAAGGAGCCACTGATATTTATTTTTATACCCATAGGGTCTGAATCAGTCACCTGGGCCACTGTAATGAGTAATTTCTACTGCCCTATGAAAGCTCAATGATTTTACTCAAAATAGCTTATGGAAGATGCAAAAATGTCAATAGGAGCCATCCACGGGGACAAATGGAAAAACCTCTGGACAGGCTGATGGCTGTGATGTGCAAGGGCAGGCAGGTGCCCCATGCTTGCACATTTATTAGATGATTACCTGACTGGGGAAAGTGGAAACCCTGCAGCCCAAAGTGGCCCCTCTGCTAAAAGACAGAGTGAAACAGAACAGCACAAATTTCCAGTCCCTTCCTTTTTCTCCCACCTTCCAGCTTGTTTAGGCTTAAAATCCTGTTCTGTTGGTGTAATTGTCTCCTCAACCATTTATTGTACATTTGTCTTTTCTGGTGTTGCTTTTTCCATTTGATCCAAGCCTAGTTTGCACGTGAACATGCAATGCTTTTTGCATTTGATCCAAACCCTTAGTTTGACACAGTGAACATGGCCCTGTTTTGGTGTGCTGGTTTCAGCTGCACAGCTGCCTGTGCTTAGCAAGGCCCAGCCTTCCAGCAGTGCTCAGCACTCCCAGCCACACAGCACAGCTCAGTTTAAGATCCGTGACAAGGCCAAGCTGAGTCTGCAATCAGAAAGCAAAACCTCCTTCTGGTAGTGACAGAATGGCCTTAAGATTTCAGAGTCAAACAAACAGGTCTCAGTAAAGTTTCCAACTCAGTGCAGACACACATTTCCCAGGCGTGTTCTTCCTGCTCTCTCTGGCAGAGAAGTCCTGTTGGAAATGCAGAACTGGAGTGTATGATCCAGAGGTCAGAAGCAAGATCTGTGTTTCAACAGGACAGAAATGATCATCTGACTTTTTAGGTCCTTTAAATCTTGAGTAGAACAAGGCGTTTTTAGGGTCTGTTCTATTTAGAACTGCCTTATGCAATGGTCCTAATGTACAAAAGAAAAACTTTTTCAGCTGCATCTCTTTCTACAAACTGTGTGAACAGAATGAAGAGATTCTTAAAATGGGAACAAGAAAGGACACTGTTGTCCTGCCCATGTCCCCAGTGACAAACTGCTGCTGGCCCTTCCTCCTGGCAAAATGCTGCTCTTGCTTCATCACTGATCCCACAGTGCCAGGGTCCAGGTGATGGATCCCAGTGTAACTAATGCAGGGATGGGGCTTTCACTCTGCAGCAGCAACATTACAGGGTGCAAGTTTGCCTAAAGCAGCCAAAACATGGAGCACAGACATGGAACGTGTGGGATGGAATTTTGTGCTTTGTGTCTCATGAGGGAAACCAATCCTGGGCTTGCTTTTCCCTCTGCTCCTGATCCCAAAGGGTTTCCTACACGTCTGGTTCCTCACAGGGTTCTGTTTTTACAATATCCAGCTGTTATTTCTACAAATTGCAATTTTTCATTTAATCATCTGGCAAAGATTAGCAACTCCAAAGCCCTTAATCTTCACTGGGGCCTGTTCTGCAGCAGTAGGCTCCAAACCAGAGCCCAAACCCACTACCACGTGTCCTTCCTGATCACCCCTAATGCAGTGATTAAGATGAAATGTGGAACAGCAGCAATATTCACAGCTTGAATGTTGAAAGGTGACCATCACTATTGCTAAATCATAAAATCAAAGAATGGTCTGGGCTGGAAGGGATCTTAAAGATCATTCAGTTCCAAACCCCTTGCCATGGGCAGGGACACTTTCCAGCCTGGCCTTGAACAATTTCAGGAACCTGTTCCAGTGCCTCATCACCCTCATAGTAAAGAATTTCTTCCTAATAACTAATCTAAACCTGCCCTCCTTCAGCTTAAGGCCATTCCACTTGTCCTATCACTTATTTTTTACTAGAAATAAATCCACGGCTGGGTGGAAATGCGGTGGGCCAGGTGTGTCTCTGCAAAAATACCTTATTTCCTTCTTCAGATTAAAAGTGGGGGAAGAAAAGACAACAGTGATCACTCTCAGCCCGAGACCTTGTATGTCAGCTTTCTGCCTCTATCTTATATGTTTTTTATGGCTGAGCTGAGAACCTGGGGAAATAGGAGATTCTAATGGAAACAGTGACAGATGCTGATCTGTACCAGCCCAAATAGCGCTGTCATAATGATGCTGGGGGAAACATCACTTCTGCTTTGATGGAAAGTTCCTGGTGAAGCTCTGTCATGTTTATGTGTGGTTCTTCAGCCACTCTTAAGCCTCTCCCAGCCCAGGATCAGCTGGCCATCTCCACTGCCAGGGAAATCACTCCTCTGCTGCAGAGAAGTGAGTCTGCTCACATGAAGCAAGAAGTGATGCACATGTTTACCCATCCCCAGCCTGACCTGAGGCCTTGAGGAGCACAAAAAAGAGGCTTTTCTGCTGCATTTCTAGATTACAGCTGGGCCCAGGGGCCTGGCAGTGCTGGAATACCAGAAACTTTCCTCATTTGCATGGCTAAATGAAATGCTATTTAAAATGCTAATGACCACTCAAACCATGGGCACCTACAGCTGGCATTGCTGTTAGCAACTGAGTCAGAGGGAAAAGTGGTTGGATATTTTGAGGTGAAATATATGGAAAGGAAGCTGGGGAATCTGGTTTTTGCTGGTGTCTCCACCCAGCTCTGACTGTCCTCTGGCAAGGGCACAGGAACACCCTCAAATATCCTCCTGGGCTACTTGTCTTCTGCAATGCTTATTGGAATCCTGCAATGGCTCTTTGGCTTTTCTCCCCTCGCCTTTTATGAGGAGATGCAGAGGACACTGAGCCATGTGCTCAGTGTATGTCTCTTCTGGGGGCTCTCACACCAGATGAGATGGCAGAGCGCTGCTTTCCCAGGGGTGCCTTGCTGAAGGCTCTGACAGGAAAAGAAGAAATATGTGGGTATAGGGCTGGGGATGGCTGAAGGGTGAGAAACATTAACACATGCTAAAGCCAGGCGGGTTTGCCACATCAATAACCTATCAGGGCACAAGTATTTCAAGGCCATGATGGTGAAATCACAGAATTGCACCTCGCTAGACTACTGCTGCTTTTATTTATGTAATTGTTACACCAAATGAGGTTTACTCATGGGGTAACGAAACACACCCCTGAAGCTACAGTGACCTAGGCTATTTCATGTGGTAACAGGACAGCTTTCATACACAGGAACGTGAAATCATTGATAAATTGAATTATAAGGATGTAATACTCCTGTTTAAGGCCCAGACAGCAATCCCTAGGCACTGCAGAAAGCTGTACCTTACACTTTGCTTGAGTATTTTTTTCCTCCTCTTTTTTGGAGTATTTTGCGAGGCTGTGGGATTCTCCAGTCTTGCACAGCCTTAATTCTTGACTCTGCTCCATCCTAGTGCTGTCTTGTTCCACTAATTTCATTACAGGGGTGAGAACTTCAGGAGCTGACAAAACTGTCAGCTCAGGGGGCTGAAGGAAGGGACCTCGTGGCTCAGGGGGGTAAATTGGTTATGTTTTGCAAATATTCAGTAAAAAAGGAGCTTAACAAAGAACTGCCTGGTTCTGCTCAGTGCCTGCCTCAGCGGCAGGAACGAGGGGACACTGCTCAGAGATGTGAATAATGTTTGTGCTTTTGTAATGTAAAACCTTTGTGGTGTGCAGATTTTTTTTCCTGTTTTGAATAAAGCTTTCTGCAGTATAAGAGAACTCAACTCTAACACTCTGTTTTTCCCAAGGCCCTTCCCTCACTGGCTGCATTTTGCTGTTAGTGACGAAGGGCCGATGGCTTTGTTCAGCTGTTTATTCACATTGGTTAGCAATTTCCGGGCAATAAAAAAATCTGTATTAAAAGAATGCAGCACATGCTGGAAAAAAACTACTTCCTCAGCATCTTTCCATTTCACTATAATGCATCACTATAGTGAAAAATATTGCTGGTAGGGTATTTGAAAAATACCAGCTTAGGGAAGTTAGTGTATCCATTTAAACAGATGGCTATTGCTAGAGCTCTCCTCTGCTGCACCAGTGTTTTCCCATTCCCTCCAAACCATCCATTTCCACCCAGAAATCACCGAATCTTCTTCCCGATCACAGAGGCTGTAAAATGGCACCCAGTTACCCTAAAATTTCCATTTGCCTGTAGATATTTTCCAGTAAGAAACACAACATTGGCCCCATCCACAGCGCGTCTCGCTGTTTTCTTTCACTGCATAAATGGAGAGGGCAGCTCAAATCAGTGCAGTGTGGTTCATATTTATGGAGTTTTAAACTTCAAACCTTTGGTTTTTCTTGTGCCCTCCTCTAAAAGACAGTGACTGCTCTTCAAACTCTCCCTCTTCCATGTGTGATCCTGATCAGAGCAGCACAGGGTTAAATAACATTCCCTGTGAGCTATTTTTGAGAAATGAGCTGACACTGATGAAACACTGGTATCAGTAAATGCTCTATTTTCTGCATTTGCCCAAATTTGGGTTCATTTGGAACTCACTCCAGTGCCTTTCTCTGTGGGCAAGGCACTAAATAAAAGCAGGTGTCCCCATGCAAGAGTTAATAGTTCTGGTGCTTTGGGAATTTTATCCAGGTTATTCATCAATCACCAGCAATCATTCCTTTAGCTTCACCCCTGCCAGGAATCATTTAAAAACTCTCAGCAATTAGCTGGAATGAATTGGTCTGTTGGAATAAACAGCTCTGAAGCACCATTCTGCTGCTCACTGGGAGCTTTATATCCCACTGCTGGAGGGGAGGGGTACCACCTCCTCTAGCCCCCAGTTTCACCAGTGAAAAACTCTTACTGGGGGAGGATTCCAGAGGAATCCTCCCTCTCTGCTGCTTCCATGCCCAAGTGTCCCACGGATTTGCACTTGTGTCCCCTCAGCAGCAGCACAGGACACCTCTCTGGGTTCCCTGTGCTGATTTTGGATCCTCACAGGCCATGAAGTGGCTGCACAAAAGCCCCAGTTTGAAGGAGGGTGTGTGGCAGGGAAGAGAAATAACTCTGCTTTATCGGTTTGAAAATTCAGTGATTTCAAGACATTTATCAAATTTTAAATAATTTATGTTCTGACAGGGCTTATCAATTTTGCAAAGCACACACATTAACCAGATACAATGATCTCATATTAGCTTTTTCAGCATCTTACACTGGAGCCCAGAAATATTAATAAAAACTCAGCCCATCATCAATTAAATGGAAAAAACCATAAAATTGTGTTCCATTATAGTCTTTTAGTCTTCTTTTCCCCCCAAGAAAATGATGACGGGCTCCAATAATTCATCACAACAAGCTGAGCTTGAACTTTACTGGTTATTAATTTTTTTTTTCAAAGACAGAGGCTGTGGAGGGTTTTATGGCTGCAGATGTGATTGCTGTCAGGAATGCTGTGAGGAATTTGGGAGCTAAGCAACATCTTTCAGCAGGACTGTGTAAGAGTGCCATGCTTGTTGCATCCAGTCACAGCCTCATTTTTCAGGATGCAGTGGAGCTGCTCTGCAATGAAGCAAAAAGGCCCAGTTGGATGTGGTTTGAAGCAATCTGGTCTGGTGGAAGGTGTCCCTGCCCATCACTCAGTCCATGGGTTGGACTGAGGTGAGCTTTAAGATCCCTTCCAACCCAAACCCTTCTGTGATTCTATAATCCACCAAGCACTGAGCTGGTGATGGGGTGGTGGGATGTGAATATCCAGAGGAGAGACTGAAACTTGTAGCTGAGGGTGCCCTCACTCCTCAGGCACCCAAAATCCCTTTCTAGGTTCTACAGCCTCGTCCTTGCTACACTGTAAGTAAATAAACACTAGCAGGTTCTTGTGCCTGGTTTTCTCTCTTCTGGGGCAATGATTGGCTCTTCACTCTGGTACAAAGATGAAATTAAGTCACAAATTCAGAGTTTATTTGCTTGATTTCTGTTTCATTTTGAACCTGATGATACAGAGGGACTGTGGGGTTCAACGTGCCAAATCCAGCAAAGATATCCATTATGGGGGGAAAGTGCAGAGCTGGGAGTCAGGGGGGCTGATCTCCAGCTGCACAGTGGCACAGTACTCAGACTTCTCAAAATCCCCCAGACAAATTAGGGAGGTTACAATTTAGAAATCTTTAAATGCTACTGTAACTTTCTTTCACTCAGGGAAGGTAGCCAGAAATCCTCTGTTCAATAACTAACAGAATTGGATTATTTTAACAATTTTAGTTAAAAATACAATGAGAAGATGCTTCAGCAGAAAAGAAAGCCTTCACGATTGAACCTTGCAGCCCATTAGATTTTCTGCTTGGAAACAGAATCACTGAATCACTGAGGCTGGAAAAACCCTCTGAGATCACCAGATACAACCTGTGACCGAACAGCACCATTTCAGTCAGACCACGGCACTGATGCCACATCCAGGTTTCCTTAAACACTTCCAAGGATGGCAACTCCACCACCTCCCTGGACAGCTCACTTCAGTGTCTAATCACCATTTATGTGAAGAAATCCCTCTTAATGTCCAACCTAAACCCCCCTGGCACGGCTAAGACCATGACCTCTCATCCTGTTGCTGGTTCCCTGGGAGCAGAGCCTGACCCCCAGAGCCTCCTTTTCTCCAGGCTGAGCCCCCTGAGCTCCCTCAGCCACTCCTGGTGCTCCAGATCTTCCTCTGGGCAGGCTTCAGCCCCTCACTGTCCTTCCTGAATTGAGGGGCCACAGCTGGACACAGCACTCGAGGTGTGGCCTCAGCAGTGCCCAGAACGGGGTCCTGCTGGCCACGCCATTCCTGACACAGCCCAGGTGCCCCCAGCCCTCTTTGTCACCCGGCCACGCCTGGGCTCAGCCAGACAGCACCTCTGAAAGGGGCTTTGCCATTCCTCCTCAAACCATGTGAGGGAGAAAGATCTACATCTCTGATCTAGATGTAGATCTCTGTCTACACCTGCAGCCACCTAAAGGCCAGCAAAGGTACAGGTAGAAATCTTTAATGAGAATATGAGATGATAACAACCCAATAACCCACAGACAAAAGTATGAATCTAAAAGGGTTATCTTGGGAGAAATTTCTAATCCCAGATGCAATTGCATTGCATATTTTTTAAACAAAATTGACACTTCAAACCCATACCATATTTTTTACAGGGGAAAAAAAAACCACTTTAAAATTCTCTCATTTGTGCAAGCAAGCAAAGTACTATTTTACTAAAACAGCCCTTCAGTAAAGAAACAAAACTGGGAGGAAGAAGCAGCAGAAGAAAAGAGTGAAAATTAAAAATAAAGCCTGCAAAGATTTCCTATTTCAAAAATGTGCCTCTTTCACAACCCTGACAAGTAGTTTTAGGTTATCTGAAGTGCTCCCTCCAGCCGCAATCGGATAAATTGCTTAGAGCATAGATTGCTTTTAAATTATATCCATGCATTGAATTGATCTACCTTTTTGCTGAGAGAACAGAAAATTTGTTCTGAGAAATGTTTCTTGCCAAAAAAAAGTGCACCAATTCTCTTGGAAACTTTGACTCTTTGGGGTCCCCTCCCCCCACCTTAAATCTAAATTAGAGATATTTGAGATAAAAATTAGGTCTTTTATTTGTATGTGTGTTGGGAAAAAAACTTTTAAAATTTTTTCTTAGATATCACTAAGTAGTTTTAATTCTTCACTATATATGAGGTATTCTGGAAGGGTGGGGAAATAAAAGAAATTTAAACCTTTCTGTGAAGGGTCTGAAAAAGTCTTGTATAAAAATAGCAAATTGAGATACAGTAGATACAGAAAACTTAGATTATTATTATATTAGCACCAAATAACCCCCACTGATTCTCAAGTGGCTTTTTCAGTCAGTCTATGCATTTTCTTGATGTTCAGGCTGAATTCTCACAACACATTTTACACTGAGCTTCACTGCTACTATAGACACATGCACTGTCTTATGAGACTGAGATGTGCTTTTAGGGTGGAGATCTGGCATTTAGTTATTTTTAGGGCCATTTATAAGACAATCCTATCCACCTGGAAATCCTGTGAGATGCCAGGTGTTTTCAATCTACACTGAAGTTGTGCTGCTTGCAGGTGCAGCTCATGGAGTCATTGAGGTTGGAAAGGACTGTAAAAAACATCGAGTCCAACCATTGATCCGGCACTGCCAAGTCCCACTAAACCCTGTCCCTAAAACCCAGGGCAGCTTGCAGGACCAAAACCCATCGCAGCAGAGGGAAGCAGCGACACTCAGCCCCTCTGCCCAGCCAGCACCTGCTGACCAGCCCTCTGCTGAACTTCACAGTTAATAATTTCCCCTCCTGCTTATTTCCTTAATGCCTGGGAGATTTCGCTCCACGTTTGCTGGATTCAGTTCATTAAAATACTAATTCCAAGCGGTAATTATCTGTGCGCGAGCGCTGCCCGTGGAAGCGGCGCTAGCGCTGATACGCTCTCAGCTGCAGGAGACTTCCCAGATGCTCCAGTCCCTGGAAGCTCTGGGCAGGAGCCACCGTGGTGCTCAGCTGGAGCCTGGCTGGCAAAGATTTCGGTGGGGAAAATGCTTCAAGAGCCGTAGTTCACCATGAAGGCTGTTTTGTGCGGCACGGAAAGTGCGTGAACGGAAAACTGCTGTATCTGTTAGAAATGAACCTGACTTTACTGAAGTTGTCATGAGGGTTTTTTATGCCTTGTAAAGTTTAAATTAAAAATCAATTATGGAAGAGCCCTTAATCTCCTCTCTGGAGTTGTTTTGTGTTTGGATGTTAACTCTGAGACCCCGATGACCTCTCTCAGTGCGAAATGCGACACAGCAAAGGCTGGTTTTTCTCACTTCCCACTCACGTGCAATTATTCAATTTTTTACTGCATTATGAAGAGGAGAGTTTTAATAATCGAACCAGATTAAAAGAATGAAAGGGTGCTTCTGACGAGTTAGAAACAAAGAGAAGCTGTGCATTTCTAGCAGATTTCAAGCTCTGTATTATTACAACTCGTAAGAGATGATTAACAAAGAAAAATATTACAGTTATCTACTCCCTTTGAGAGCTTAACTAATGAACCTCTACCAGCTGCTCTTGAAAAATCAGTAACACTATCACTATCAATTTCAAGACAAAGCACAGCTGACAGATGTTTGAAGTGATAAATCAGGCTGCACAAGGATTAAAATAACAAGCCCCAAATGGCCTTTAAAAGACAAAGGTGCTGCAGTGAACTATTTTCAGCCACTTTGGATCCTGTCAAAAGTTAGATCACTGATACAATTATCTTGCAAAACAGTAATGACCAAAGTAATATGTTATGAAAAATCTAACAATGGTGATACTTGAGCCAGGCTTTTGAAAAGAACAGGTTTGATAGTCATTTGTGCTTTTAATGGCAGAACTGAGAATGCCGTGCTTCCCTGAATACTACTTCTGGGAATGAGTGATGAAAGTGAGCACTGGGCTGAAGCATTAAATGTAACTGAATCGCATTCTTGTACATTTTAATTAATCTTTTTTTAAAGCAAGAAGTTATACTTTAATAGGCAATGAACACCATTATTTAAATCAAGCATAAGATTTTTGTGTTGCTTCACTGCAGGCTGCATTTTCTAACAACCTGCCGGTGATGTGATGGAGATAAAGATCCCATTCCTGGAGAACAGCGTGTGTGCTTAAAAACTCCAGTGTGTTTAGTGGGAGACAACTGTAGCCAGGGGAGAGTGAGGAGAAACAAATCCCAACCTTCTGGACTTTGCCCCAGCTTTCACAGTTTAGTGCATCTTGTCAGAGTGTGCACTTCCTTCCTAACCCTCAGCTGGGTGAGGAAGGAAGTGCTCTGTTTAAAGCATTAAAAGGTGTTTTGCTGGCACCACTCTTGGCTCAGACAGGGTCACCACAGAGCTCAGCATGGAAAGCTCCCAGTGGAAAAGAGCTGCCCTAAGTGCTTTCAGCACTGACACCTCAGGAAAGCTGTGGTCACCCCAAGTTCCTGGCAGGCTCCTACTACAGAACCAGTTAAGTGGGGTTATGCAGTGGCTCTTGAATTCCTCCTGAATCCTCCTGCTGTTTGAAGGAAGTGTGTGGCTGTATCCAAGAGTCCATCAGCTGGGCAGGGACAGGGGAGATTGACTAATAATACTGTCAGGTTAAAAGCTCTTTTCCAGAGAACACTTTTGTTGTTTTCTTCAGGGATGGTGTTTCTTCTTGGAAACCCTGCTGCCCACGTGTGCTGTCATTAATGCACCCTGAGCAGCACAGTCAGACCAAGCTCTGGGAGCTGCTCGGTGCATTTGTGGCATCTCCCTAAGAAAAATATTTCTGCTTCAAAGCTTTGTGACAGTAGCATGTGCGAAGTGCAGGAGCAGGCTGGATTGGCACTGGCACAGAGGCTCAGGGGCACCCACTGCTGCTCAGGCAGTGAGATCAGGGAGCACAGCAGGGCAAACCACGGGCAGAGGCTGCTTTGGAAATGCAGCCCAGGGAAGAGAGGGCCACACATTGGGGAGAAGCTCCTCCACTGACATCTTTTCAGTAAGGTGGAGGCCCAGGAAAAGCCTGGCAGTGAGCACCACCCCAGAAATGCACCAAAACCTGTCCCTGGCTGGGCAAGCCCTTGTCACTGCCTTTCCCCATGAGCTCCAGATGACAGCACAGGTTTGGGATGAAGGCCAGGCTGAGGCTGGTCCTCCTCCCCACCATGCAGCCAGTGTGGAAGCTGGGGCTGTGCTGGAACTGCCTGTCCTCATGCCTGCTCACAGCTTGTGTCCTCCCTGCTCAATGCATGGAAGGCCACAGAAGTTTTCTAAATTAAATTAAAATTCTTTTCCCTTTTCAAAGCACTTAGCTTAGGTAGCACACTGGGGCACTTGGAGGTATTTCACTGCTGCCTACACACACGCATGCATGCTGCTTTCCTAAATGAATTACTCTCTTAAAGAAGAGAAAATCATTGACTGAGGCTGCCTGATTATTAAGTTTTAAGGTGAAACAATATTAGCTTTTGCCTGGCATGAGCTAGCCACGCCTGCAGTCATTGTGTTCTTCATAATGGTGTACTAACAGTGGCTTCATACTGTGAGGTCCTATTGAAACCCAATTTTAATCTCTTTTAATTTATTCAGGCATTTTTTATGTCCCCAAGAACAAGAAAATCAGAATTCCTTTTCGGAAAAAACAAAATGACAAGTTTAGGATGCTTTGAGAATGATAAGGTTCAAATTTGAAATCCAGTCACCATGTAAGTTTTAACAGGGCTTAATTAGAAGTTGGTCAGTCATCTGCCCTGATATAATAAATCCATGACTTGTGTTTATCAAAGGGAGATGAGTTTGACACCTAGATTGCATGGAAGAATGTCACAACATGTGCCTGGTTTGTCCCCTTGCAGGAAGTTAGCAAGATAATTAATATCTAAGCTCGTTGTAAATGCACTGTGAGAACAGAAAGAGGATCTGAAGACAAAAAGGCTTAGATCAGATGAAAATGTTACATTCTAGCACAATAGGAGTTAATACAAATTGCTGTCATTTGCATGCAAAAATATAATTTCAAACCTATTTGCTCCACATCTGTATCAAACAAGAAGGGAGCACATTCACCACATCTTTACATCTTCCAATCTTTCTTTTACTGTGAATTACAGTGCACATAACCCCAAGTGTTAATTTGGTCTCATTTCACTATGCATTTGATGTATTCCAATTGGCATATAAAGAATAACATTTCCAGGTTGTGTAAAAGAACCGTACTAGCAGGGTGCTTGCAGTTGGTGAAACAAGCCCTGACAGCAGATAAATCATCCAGGGGAGCTGGGGATGAGGGGAATGGTGCTCTAGCACGTGGCTTTTAAGGCACACATGTCTGAAACTTATACACCAGAAAATGCACAATCCTACCAACAGGGCAGGGGGAAGTGTTCTCTTCAGATGTCCACTAGTGGTGTTTTACAGAAAAGGCTATATAAAAGCATGACCTGAAAAAAATCTTTCCTGTATTAGCACAAATAATGCAAACTGGAATGCAAATATCAGTGGATTAGTGGATCCAGCCAGCAGGATCCCAAACCTGCAAAACCCCCAAAAGGCCTGAACCTGAGGTCAGTTTAGATAAGCCCTCGGTGAGAAATCTCAGCTTTGTTGGCCTGCCTGTCTTCACTTAGACAGATTTTTTTTCCCCTCCTCAAAGTTCAGATAATCATAGAATCACAGAACGGTTTGGATTGGAAGGGATCTTAAAGATCATCTTGTTCCAACCCCTAGCCATGGGCAGGGACACCTTCAGCCAGCAAGGTTCCATGGATACTCATATCCCCTAACAACCCCTTTGACTTTTCCAGAACTTGATCATGCAGGGCAACAAAACTCGGCTTTCAGATTTCTTTGGGGGTTATTCTTTTTTTCAAGATTTCTTTTACAGGTAGTCTTGACCTCCCTGTCAAATCATATATCTGCTTCCAAAACAGACTTTGCTAATTTAAGACTTTGAAAATTACCAATTTGCAGTAGTCAGCTCTCACTACTATTTAAGAAGTTGAATAAACCAGTTCAGAAGCACCCAAAATTGCTAATAAGACTTATAGTCACTGCTTAATTCACACACTGACTGAACAGGACCAAGTGAGGTGTTTTCCATTAAATTGTCAGATTCTGAGTCTGTATAAGAAACCTAAGCACTGGTCATGAATAGGTTTGGGGATGAGTGTTAACAAGAGCCCAGAGTAATTTCAAACCCCAAACATTCAGGGGTTAGGAAGAGCAGGTTTTTAGAACAAGAGATGTGAGATGTGAGCTGATAAAGAGAAGCTACAAGAACTGGTGATGTGTAAGTGATGCCAGGCTTCAAAAGTCACGCAGTCCTTCTTGTTCCTAATGCGTGTTTTCCCACAGATTGTGGAGATCAAAGAAGGAAACAAATCTAAATGTAACTGCCTAGACCAAAGCTGGTAATAAGTGTATGACAGACATAAAAGCAGCTCCGCTGTAAATGTTTTAAACTGTCTCCTGTGGATACAAAAGGTGGTTCTACAGGGACAGGAAGTAATTCCCTGTATTAAAATTTAATGTGTTGCCCTATGTGATCAATTACAAAGCTATAAATATGTATGTGTGTGACTGAATCAGTAATAACAATGTGATTTTATAAGTCTCTGAGTCTCCATGATCAGGCCAATAAACTTGTTACATCAAATTACATTGCAGCTTCTGATACCCACAGGAGTGCCAGTTCTTGTGGTGAACCATTTCAGGAAGGGCTTGTCTGCCTGTCCTACCTGCCTGTGATGCTGCAGGGATAAGGATAAATGGAGCACAGCCCTGTGCCACTTCCCTGTGTGCCTGGATCACCCACTGGTACAAACCTAATCTGGACCAGTCACCACCATCAAATTCACCAGAGTATATGCAAGGTAGTCTGCTACAAATTTTGGCTCAAAAAATGGTAAATAAATCTGGTTTCCCTGTTCTTCTTAGCTGGGTTTGAGGCTGGGAATCTTCCAGCTGCAGTTTGAGGCATAGCAGCTTCTCCTGTCCAGAAGCCATGCATGGAGGAGAGCAGGATGGCTGCACTCAGTGAGAAACAAGGATTGTTATCACCCACCTTCAGGGAACAAGGAGCTTGACTGTGTTCCTTCACTGAACAGAATTAGTATTTCCATATCATGCTCCAGCAAAGAAGGATCTCAGCAGATCTCTGTCCAGCCAGCAAAGTGCAACACCTCATTAGTGCAGATTAGTTTTATGTCTTATAAGATAAGCTCTGGTTCAACTTTGCTCAAAATTCTGCAAAAATCCTGACAGCTGAATATGGATCAAAATGTCCAAACACTTCTGATGTGCAGTTCCTTGCTGCTCAGTACTTGGGAGGATATGTCTTGTCTGGAGGGCCAACAACATGCTTCACTTGGCTGCTTTTCTCCATCTCCACAGCCACTACATGGGATAAACAGGATAGAGGAAGAGGAAGGGTCACAATGTCCCCAGTTTGCTCCCCCCTCTAGTTTGGGATGCTGCTTCCCTGCCTCGCAGGCAGGCTGTGATGCTCCCACCAGTGTGTTGAAGTACTAAAAGGTCAGATCAGGTCTGATGTTCTACATTTAGAGACGCACTTGATTTCCCATACAGTAAGTCCAAAGTTAGTGCAGTACACCTGGGTCATATTTCTGTAAACTAGTCTTGCATTTTGCATGACTGTACAAGGAAAATATTCCTTACCAGAAGTCAGAGCCATGCAGACAGCCACGAGTTTCATTAGGAGGTAACAGGGAAGCCCTTGGCTGCAGGTTTAACTTCTGTCTGATAGCTACAGGCTAGGAACATGCAAATAACTGAGAGGTGTGATTGTGGCAAAAGTGATTGTAGCACCAGCCAATCCTGAGAGAATATCCTCAGCTGTGGAGAATGGCAAAGCCCCTTTGCCTTTGGCTTTAATGATTTATTTTATGTGGTAAGTGAATAAACAAGATACATGCTGTTTTTACTGCTCCACCCATGTCCTCAACTAAGCATTTCTTATTTTTTTTTATCCTGTGGCTAATATCACAACTAAACTTTGGTATATAGTCTGAGAATTGATAAAAAATCTTCTCAGCTGTTCTGCACAAAATACTTCTTACAGAATGATTCCTTTCTTGATTTCCTTCACGCATATATTATTTACAGAGCAAAAAACCAGAGGGAATCAAATCACACAACCTGCAAAAGAGTGAAAAGCAGGGCCTTACTTGCTCCCAGTAGTGAAGAAATTTAGTGTTAAGATTTGAAACTCATTTCCAATTTTCTGTGTTCTACCATGGTCTCTAAACAGTGCATTATCTCACACACCAGATGTGCAGCTGTATCTAGGAACTACAGGGTGCAATAAGTAAAGGAATTTCAGCCCTATTTCTTCTTTTATGTTTTAAGTCAAATCCTTATTCTGATTTTAATTTAGGTTTTTTCATTGTTTTTTTGTGTGCTTTGTGGGGTGTGAGAGAAGTGGGGAGTTTGCTGTTCAATTATAGAAATGGAAAAAGGAAATCATCTGGGACACAGAGTATTTTAACGTAACAACACTAAAGAAATCAACATCCACACCTCTAATTTTATTTAAATTGGTGTAAAATTAGAATATATAAACAACTTAATAAACACTTAAGTGGAATTTTCCCACAAGTCATCAATCTCTTGGCTGCATCTGGAACTAAAATAAAATGGAGAGATCTTGAAAGTTATTTGAACCACTGTCAAGTGCTATTCTGAAAATACTACTTGGATATTAAGTAATTTGAACACATTACAATAAATGTTACTCTTATGTTACTAGGAGGTTTATTTTTATTCTTATAACAAAAATAACCATAATGATAACAATAATAATAATAGTACTTTTCTGTCTCAGGTGGGAGGTGGTGACCTCATGAAGGAGTCAAATGGTGTTGCAAATGCCTGTTTTTCATGTATGAGTAGCCATCCTGGAAACAGAGGACATAAAACTTTGCACCAGGATGAATCTAAAACCTGGATCCAGCATGCCAATTTTCTGGGATGCTAATACCATTTGGGAGCTGGAAGGTGGAATATCAGCTCAAGAGAAAAGAGAGGCCACAGAGGGAGAAAATGAGTTTTATACTTCAAGGTACATTTTTGCCTTGCTGTTTCTCCAGGAAGGTTCCTGAGCCTGCCAGGAGTCACGGAGCACTCCTTGGGTTCCAAGGAAGGTTTCTGTGGGTTTTCACAACACCTGAACACCAGCGTGGTGCTGTTGTTCCCTGGCTGTGAGCATGGTTTCCGTGGAAGCTGGCAAGGGTTGGTTCCTCACAGGATCAAACGGCTGCTCACCTCTAAAGGAGCCGAGCCTGATGCGCAGTGCTCACAGTCATCCACAAACAAATGAGCTAATTAAATTATTTTTTTTATGTGCTCTGGTATACTGCATAGCCCAATTAAGTTGCTAAGCCAATCATCTTGAAATAAATCAACCACATTGTTACATAATTCTTTTTAACAAACAGAGACATCATTATATGAACTAGGTTCTAAGGGTGCCAGATGCTCCTAAACAGGGAGTCTAATTTATTTTGTTGATTTCAAGAAGCAACCCATTCATGTGTGATAGCTTTTGTCATCCAAAATGCTAATTCTTGTCTGAGTTTAAAGTAGGTTTCTGTCTTTCTCATCCATAAATGAGAGCACAGAAGAGCTAAATATGGACCCTCTTTAATTCCCTGTCATACAGTCACATAAAAATCTTGTCCCAAAACACTGAATAAGTGTCCTGAACACAGCTAATAGGATTGCAATAGAAAAGAGGCCAAAACCATTTCTCAAAATTATTGTACTCAATATGAAGAAAAACCATCTGATTTCTGAAAACAAAGGTTTTGCTGAAGAAAGAGCACCTGATGAAAGGTTAGCATCACGTAATGGGAAAAATGGGATAGACTGGGCTCCTGGGCAGCCCATGGTGCTGTCCAGTAATTATGTTCAACCTTATAGCAGAGCAGAGCAGCCTGGTAGAGGGCTCAGAGGCTCTGGAAGACTGGGAAACCTCGTTCCCTCTGTAAAAAAAAGAGAAAAGATTATGTGCTTTTGATTTGATTAACATTTCAAGGATACTGTTAAGGGAGATGGGCAGCTCCCTTCCAACACTGCCAGTGACGCACGCTCCTCCAGAGGAGAGCAGAACGCACACATCTAACCCTGCAATCAAGCAAGCCTCTTTTTATCTTTTGCCCTTGGTTAATGCTTCTTTTTCTCCCAGAGAGAAGATTATAGGAAGAAAAAAACCTGTGTTGGTTGTTTTTTCTGATGCATTCGTTGGAGGGTTGAGTGACTCTCGCAGAAGCCAAGGTATGCAGAGCAGCTTTGGTTGGCAGCTCTCTCCTAACCCACTTCCCAGGGTTTCCTGAAGAAATCACTCTGGACCATTAGTAACCTGCACCCTCAGAGATGCAAAACAGCACTGAGGAGAAAGAAATGGGTACTACTGAATATTTTCTGTGCACCTGTGCTTACCATTCTGACTTGTTCCTGTTTATTTTGGGCCACAACTAAACAGCCTTGCTTTGTATTTTCACTTGGCCAGTGATGATTGAAAGTGATTTCTCTGGATAAAAGCTGAGGAAAAAAACCCTGTGGTTTCCATTTGGACATTAGAAGGTTGATGTGTTTTGCTGTCACATTCTATTTTTAAATGCATGACACTGCACAGGTGTTCAGACTCCAAATCCTTAGCGAAATCTGTCATCTCTCTGCAGCTTGTCACTACATCAGCTCACAGACTGAGGGGAGAATGAAGTTCCTGTATGGCAGAAAACTGCAAGTGCTCAACTGTGGTTAATGATAATTTCTTTCCATAGCTGAAAAATATCCATTTGACAAATTTTTCAGGTGTTATTACTGCTTTGAGGTTAAATTTCCTATCTAGAATTTCTCAATTATTTTTCTACAAGCCCTCAATGTGTAGGACCCAAACTAACATTAAAAATGTGAATCATTTTTGCAGTTAGTTGTTAGTCTGAGTCAAAGACCAGGCTGGAGTTTTATCTCTGTGCTTGCTCTCCACAAAACTCTGACTGAATTCAGAAGGATGAGACTTACAAAGAATTACACATCTTCTTCCCATGCCTGCCTTAAGCGTGTATTATTTCTGTATCTGTAGGCATTGCTAAAATGTAACACAAAAATAATTTAATAATCAGCATTTTAAGAAAACCATTCTTGAGTTTTAAATCAGAAAAAAAAATGGGGCTAACCCACACTAATGCTGTTCTCCAAATGTTTGTTGAATCTTATACAATGCTAGCGTAGAAGAGCATTCCACATTCAAACTGCAGAGAAAGGTGGGGAATGCAGCAGCGCTTACAGGACTGCTCCAGAGTCACCAAGCAGGTGTCCATTTCTGCCCCACCCTGTCATCCTTGTCCACAAGGAACATTTCTTTCTGCCTCTGTAGGACAATTCTTTGTTGATATTGGAAGACCAAACTCAAGATCTTCTCCTTAATAAAGCTTAGATCTCCTGAAGAGACCTGAAGTGAACCATCCGTGTCCTTCTAGCTAAATTAGAGACAAAATTGTGAATGAAAACTATTTCTTTGCAGTTGATTATTTAAATTTTGGCTTGATGATCATTTAGCATCCATCACTAGACAAAACCAACGGTGCCTGTCACAGTGATATCATATTGAACTCCAAGGAATCCATTTGGCTTTTGCACAATTAATTCAAGTCCTCTGAAGTTTTATTCTATTCCCTACACAATCCCTACTACCAGTCAGAGAGAGCAGGGAATTGGGGTCCTCTGAGCAATCTGAACCCAAACATGGCCCAGAGGGTGGGTGTCATTCAACTGTGCTGAAAGAGCCAGCTGATGTTATTGTGAGGCTTTTCACTATTAGATTTGAAAGGTTTTGAAGACTGGGAGAGGGCCCTGACAAACAGGAAAGACCCCAAATACAGCAACTGTTTTCAAAAAGGCTAAAAACTGTCTGGGAGATGACCAGCTGCTCAGACTCACTTCAGTCCCCTGGGAAATCATGGAGCACATTCTTTCTGAAGTCTGACGTGCTAAGGAAGGGCAAGATGATGGCTGGGAGTAGGCAGAGTAAATTTACCATGGATTTACTAAATTTACCATGATTGACTAAACTGGTTGCCAAATATTTATCAAAAAAACTAGATGTGCAGCTGAGGAGAGAGCAGAGGAATGTCACCTACTTTGTGGAGGTTTTTGACACAGCCTCCCAAGCACTTCTGCCTCCGAGGTGGGATGGTGCTGCCTTGGTGAGGGGACAACTGAGTGAAAAGCAGCTGGAGGCTCAGAAGGCAGTGGTTAATGAGGCACACTCTGAGCAGACATCAGGAGCAAGGGGGGTCTTGTTCTCCTGTAAGACTGCAGCCTGAATTCACAGATGGACTTGGAATCACTCTGCCCATAATCGCTATCACTACTGAAGAGATTTGACGTAGTTACTGGAAATCACAGTATAACAGAATAACTCCCCCTGGAAACTAATCTTCCCAAAGATGATTTAAACAATTTTGTTTGCTTCAGATTTCATTAAAAAGTTATTTTCAAAATATACTGTTGACAGTTGTTGATGGACCAAAGGTGATTATATAAGTTCTAGGCTTTGATTGGCAGCATTTAACTGAATTCAGCAATTTTTCCCCACTTGTTTCTAATGTACACATTTCTTGAAACAAGCCATATTTGTGTTGTAAACCTTGAAGGACAGAATTCACCTGCTAACTTCTCAGGATGTTGTCTTACATATACATACTGAGTATGTCACAGGATGAGCTGTTCTTCCTCGCTTGGCAATATGGTCAGGACTGTTTCCTATTTGAGTTGTCAGGAAGACATTATTTCTTATTATTATTTCTGTTTCTTAAATAGATGGCTCAAAAGCATTTTGAATAAAACAGATTTTTTTTTTTTTTTTTTTTTTTTTTTGTCTGGTGGGTTTCAAAGTATCACACAGCAGACTTACACTTAGCACCACGTGAAAGAAGAATTTAATCTCAACTGTTAATTTATACGATTTGTATTTATATTTAAGGAGATTAAAGAAGTGTTTTTAACCCTGTGATCTCCTGGTTTAATCTTTCACCCTTCACTTGGATGGAGCACCTGCAGACCCCACTGCTTTCAGGAGTCTCACACACCACAGAGAGGGCTCAACCACTTGGCCCCAGAATTGAGACCACATCATGAAATTAGCAACCA
Organism: Pyrgilauda ruficollis; assembly: GCF_017590135.1. Lineage (NCBI taxonomy): Eukaryota > Metazoa > Chordata > Aves > Passeriformes > Passeridae > Pyrgilauda > Pyrgilauda ruficollis. The sequence goes on along the minus strand of NW_024524377.1, from coordinate 3,490,587 downwards.
GTGCAGAAAGAAAGAGACAATTATGGGGTTTTATGAGTTACATCAATCACTTGGATTTATTCATTTTATCTTACAGGAGATTAATAGATATATAGAACACTAATATACTTTTACAGCAGTGTAATTTATAAAGGGAAAAAACTTTTGGGAAAAGCTGTGATGCAATCTACTATTAATATTTTGCTGAGGGGGGATGAGACTGTTAAACTATTCACCTTGCAACACTACTTAAAATTGACAAAGTACAGCCTAGGAAGGTTATTCTGTATCTTATCCTCCAGGGTCAATAATTCTACACTTGGAGCCTTCTCTGAACTGATTTGTCTATATTTCAGATAGGAACACACTTTGATGTTCCTAACCAAATTGATGCATTTCTCCCACACATTTATTGTTCTTATTTCTAACTGCTGAAAGAAAAACTAGCACCTTCTCTAGCTCTTAATGGAAAGCTTATCTATTAAAGATGATGACTTGTATGAGAAAAGGTGGTGGTTCCAGGCAAAAGGACTATTTTACAGACTACTCTAAATGTATTTCTTTCAGTAATAGGAAATTTGAAGCAATATCAGGTTGCTATCAACAGAACATGTGATTCTTTAACAGCATCTTTCAACAGAAGCTTTTCTTACACACTGCCAGCTACAAGGGTTGTCACTGCTTGCAAAGAAATGTGTCCCTTGGGAATGCATGGGGTATTTCTTTAATAGGAAATTAAGGACTGAGAAATTGCATATTCTCCAAGACTCCTCTGTGCTAGGGTTACAAGTGCTAGGGAACACTTAGGTGTACAATCTGTTTATCGGTATTTCCTGCTGGTATTTTTCTTTTCAGACACTATCAATTTTACCCAGAGCATTGACACCCCTGAAGAGCTTGCAATGGAAAAACTTCCTTGGAGAGACTGGTAATGTTTCTGGTAGCTACAAGAATGTTCTCCCTGAGCTCTGAGCTGACCAAACCCTCCCAGCTGTATCCATCCTCCTTTTTGTGGCTGTGCCTACGAGCTGATGTGTGGTGCTAACACAGTCACGTAGTTCACATCTGCAGAATATCCACAGAGCACACACGGTGTCCCATCCTCATGGGCTGGCTGCAGATATCCAGGAAAAACCCAACCTGTCTACATCACATGCCCATTAAAAAAAAAAAAAAAAAAAAAAAAAAAAAAAAAAAAAAAAAAAAAAAAAAAAAAAAAAAAAAGTAAATTACTCCAAACACCCAGAATCAGAAGATCAATAAAGAGGTAAAACTTGCTGTGACTCACAGTGCTAATGTTGCAGATCTTTGAGGAAAAGGTGCCCAGGAACAGGCAAATAATGCAGTCTGAACAAAAGTGTCTCAAGAGTGATAGAAAAGAAGATAGCTAAGCATAAAGGGAAGGAATTAAGAAAACTTTGTGCATAGTATTAGGAAAAACTAAACAATATGATACCATCAGCTGTGATATTTCCTAGGGATTATCATGGGACCTTTTAAAAAACCACTAAGGAAGAATACTAGGAAGTGCTCAGCATCAGCAATCCTACATCACAGGAAGGTATTGGCTAGTTTTCCAGGTATCCATCTGATAAGGAGAACAACAAAAGCAGGGAGAGTTTGACAGACAGCAAATGAAGTTCATCCCCAGTTTCATAACTGGTGCCTAAATCTGTAATCTCTAAAATCACACAGTAAGACACATGACCCAAGTGGTCCTTACAGTTTAAGGCTGCAAATTCCCCTTAGTTTCTTTAAGAGCACATCTCACCAAGCACCCAAGCTGCTAATCCCTGGATGGGCTCTCCCAGGACACAACCCAGGCATTCCTTCCTTGATTTCTGTTGAAGGATCCAATCCAGGATGTAGTTTTCACACACTTTTGACTTAGGTTGCAAAAACAGGAAAAAAATGCTTGCAGTGATGCTCCTACCATGCTTTACTTTCTAGCATCTCTTTGCAGGAGCAAGAGCATCCTCAGGTAGGTGCAGGAAAAGTCACTTTCCTCTCACTGAATTTGTACATATTCCACCTTCCACCAAAATAAATGATTGCAGGAAGGTAGATGCAGGAAAAGTCACTTTCCTGCTCTCACTGAATTTGTACATATTCCACCTTCCACCAAAATAAATGAACATATTTGTACCTATTGTGTCTCTTCAAGATAGATCCAAGCAGGTTTCAGTCCTGTTGAGGGCAGGGACTGAGCACTCTCTGCTGTAGAACACTGTCTCCCCTGATAAATTTGATAATGTCTTGACAGATGGAAGCTCATTTTCCCTTCTGCCATCCTAACCAGGGGATAAGCACTGACTTAATTGTACAGAGAGAATGGAGATACCACCTGTTTGTTCATCAGCCATTAAAAGCTGTTCCACCTTAAGCCAGCCAGCTACCTTTAAAAAGTCTGCTAGTGCAAATGGAAGCAGACAACCCTGCAATCCCTGTTCCGGACCTTTCCTTCTGGCTGAATCTCATTCTCAGGTACCATACACAATCTGCAGGTGTTTAATTCAAAGTCATGATATCGATAACCTCTGCATTATCTTTTAATGACTGAATTTTCCAGAAGTGTATGTAGAAAACTCCTGACCACATTTAGTCAAGACGTTATTCTCAAATTGAAGAAACAAGGAAAATAACCCAAACAAACCAACTGAATTTATGTAGGTTTTCTTGCCCCACTAAAATTAATCACTAGTCCTTTTCCAGGTGAGTATTTTGAGGAGGGGTCAGAACCAAATAAATTATACAAGAGCATGTTTCCGTTAAAGGCAAGATGAAAAGCTCTTTTGCAGCCTCTACATACCTGTCCAAAACACCAAAATGTGGCTGCCCAGGAAATCCTGGTGAACTTCTGATTGTGGTGCAGGTGTGCTTTGGCTTTCAAACTGGTTTCTGTTTCAAATACTATTTTAGCCCATTTCCTAAGAAAACCAAGCTTCCTGTGATGCTGTTGCCCATCACTGAAAGAACTGTTCAATCATTCTGTGCACTTCAGTTGGATCAGAGCTGGTGATCTCAAGGATAATTAAATTTCTGTTAGATAATTGCAGTGGATGAGAGAGGAATGGGGACACAGGGCACATGTTCAGCAGGCTTTATTAATAACTGATCACAGACTGAGTTTATGTCAATACTCCCTGAAAGCACAGAAGGATTTCACTTGTGTAGGACAAGTCAGTCAATGACTACTGAGTTGTGTTTTCAGGACTACAGTTTCAATATCTCAACAGAACAAAGTTCCATCTCCCTCACAGTTACCAGTGTTATTGAAAAAATTAAAAATAAATCTAGTAGTTACTCTGGAGGGACAAGACAATCCAATCCATCAAAACACAAGAGAGATACAATAGCCATTATATTTATTTGTCCCCATAGTAATCTTATTATTTCACCAAAAATATAACTGTGCTGTTCATTGAAAGAATATTGCAAACTCATCAAAAGGCAAATTTCTGCAGAATGGTGTCCTTAGCCAGAATAAGTACAAATTTTGCTATTTTAAATTCATTCTTTCCTCCATTGTTCAACATCAAGTATTAAAAACAGCAACACTGAACCCTCAGTCTAAGTGAGCAGAGTAAGAGATCCCATCCAACACCCACAAAAAGGTTTTGTTGAATAAAATATGGAGTTTAAATTCCCTGGTTACTGCAGCATTAGACTGCCCATTGCTGATAACATATAGGTCACATGTATCTGAATAAAAGGATTATGGGGTGAACACCATAAAATGGATCTGAGTGTGAGTTATGTCACGTTTCTTCATCCTTACATTTAGAGGCATTTCATTTAATTTAAATCAAATAGGTCCTAACTCAATAGTGCATTTATTCCCCTGTCAGACACTCAACACATTGGTATTATTTTAAGCTAGCTTAGCTTGGTGCCAGAAACTGGATAGTGAATTCCGGTCAGAAGAAAAATAAGAAAAGATTTGAAGAGTGAGATGGATGAGAATGGCTTTCCCACTTTCTAAGAACTTTAAGGAAAGGCATTAACTGTGATTTCACCAAAACTGATGTAAAAAAAAAAAAAAATTAAAAATCTGGGATTATGGGCTCCAGGGAGAAGGAGAGAAATCATAGAGAAACTAAAAACCTTCTGTTCCCCAGGACAGTAATGTGATAGAAATGCAGTTTGTTGCATCTCTTGGTCTGGATCCAAGTTTTACACAACACAGCTCACTGCCACAGTAAGATCTTGACAGGCAGAGGGTCTCCCTACACAGAGAGGAAAAATATGCTTTTTAGAAACAGATGCTTTTTAGGGCAGAATCTCCAACATCTACAGTTCTATAAAACTTGCTCCTTAAAAACCAATCCTCACATCATATTTCCAGTTGTGTGCTTTAAAAGTGGATATCCACTCAGACTTGGAATTGTGACAAATGAGCTAAAAAATGGACAATTTGAAATAGAAACACTCTGGAAACACATTCTACAATCTAGTACTCAAAGCTGATACACCTTTGGATTGATTTGCTACCAGACAGCTTGGACATAAGCCATCAATGAAGGGTGAAGATGACCATTAATAGATTCTGGAAAGGTAGCTCTAACAATTTGTTTCCTTCAAAAATAATAAAATAAAATGTTTCTAAAAATATTTTTAAATATTTAAATAAAAAATGTTGAAGCTGAGTAGTAAAAAGGAAGGTAGGCTTTCTACGTGCTCTTGGTCTGCTGTACTTTGGATGGAGGGCATCTCTAGAGAGGAAGAGGAAAGCAAGAAAGCTGCTGGTTCTCCCAGAGGAACTGAGCATCCTCTGCCTGGAAAAAAACTTCAGGAAGATGGAGCACTGAGGGAGAGAGAAACAGAGGGAGCAAGCAAGCAGCTCCCAGCAGAATGCAGCTTAGAAAAGCTCCCTGGAGGGCCAGAAACTTCTTCACAGCAGTGAGCAGACCCAAGCCAGGGGAAGGCGAAGAAGACTGATGGATTTGTCATTCAGCAATAGAAGACAGTGCAGCTTGACTCAGAATTAACTCAAAAATGGATGTTTCCAGCACTGGAAGATTAATTCAATGCCTGGAAATCGACACAGCAGCTCAGCAGCGGGTGGCAGCAGAGGCTGGCACACAACAGCAGCTGTAGCACAGGATTTGTCCCAGACCCACAAGGAGTTCAGCATCGGTGTTTTCCTTGCCTCGAATGGTGACAGAACTGAAAGTAGTCAATGGGCAAAATTGAACAGGTTTCAAAAAACACTGAGGTGTTTCAATCACCTCATTTAAAGGGGACCAGGCTAACACATCAGATAAGACAGTGGAGCCACAGTAACATTATCTACTGCGAATCTTTCCACAAAGCTGATTAGCATTTTGTTAGTTTAATGAGTGGAAAACAGCACAGGCTTTAGCCCTCTCCCTGGCACTCCATTTGCTTGAGAAACTGAAGGACTGGGCTTCACTCCTGCCTTGATCCAAATTACATCACTCCAAAAATGCCCTTGCTGTCAGCCGGCTCAGATGAGATTCAGCAGCTCTTGGCCTTTGTATGGAAATGGGACAGGGAAGGACAGAGTCAGTTATGCAAAATATTCTAGTCTACTGGGGTGAAGATAAGAAATTTGCCTCTAGGCTCTGTTTTATTTCTTTTATTTCTCAAAATAATGATGACATATACGTAACACACCTTGACTATAAAGTGCCATGAACTCCAGTTACAGTGCACTATAAAATTACTGTTATGTGCATACAATTTCAGAAGTTTTCTTCTAGGAACCACTCAACTGCCTGGAGTAAGGAGAAAATTCAACTTGGGAACACCTTCCCTGGGTTTAGGCTCCCAATGGCAAAGAAACACACTCACTAGTAACAGCTACAGCCAAAGGATTGAGAACAAACCACTGCCAGTGAGACCCTTAAATTCCTACTGTGAACAGGAATTCCAACTTTCCAAACATGTTAGCAGCAACAGAATCAATGAGCAGGTGCTTGCAAGGAAAAGAGAGACAGGCAGCTCTAAAGGACAAAAAACTTCAAGGTCTGATATTTCACCCACCTGGGTTTGATGCACAAGTAGAACTCTGTTACTGTGGGAATATTCCTAGTTACTGTCAGTCTGTCTGTCCTTCGCTGCCTGCAGTAACTGCTCAGGCTCACTCCACCTGCCCACAGGGCTGTTTTACATCCATCATCTTTCTCTCTCTCATATTCACCCCTTATTCCCTCAGCAATGTCCCAGGGTTTTTTTTCCTCCAGGTCAGCCTCAAGCACAGCCAGCTTCTTCTCCACTAAAACTCCTTAAATCTACTTAATAGCAGAACAAATATAGGAGCATTTCTACGCACAGTGTTTTATTTTTCTAGATAATGGATAAAGTAAGATGAAATTAAGGCAGTGTTTATACTGGTGATTGATATTAGAAATACCTGGTCATACCCTAAAACAAGTACTATAATGTCAAGAAATTCACAACTGATCATAAATATAAACCAAACATGCTGGATCTGGAGAAGCAGAATGAGAGCTTTTGGAGTAGCCTCAAATCTGTACTGTAATGATACAATAACCATAATTGGCCCCAATGCACATAAAGCCTGATTTTAGAGACATTAGATTCTTCACTTTATTTTTTTATTTCTCCCTATTCTTTCATTTTCACTTCCCAGCTAATAATAGCTTCTATTACTACCAGTCATTTGGAACAAAGAGAAAACCTATCTCAAGAACTACAGCTCTTACAGCTCTTTAAATCTACATTAAATTATAGTCAGTCGTTCCAATTCTATATTTACAGTAAGCACTGCCATTCCAGGGAGAGCAGAGCATCACACCAGCACTGAAATCCCTGCTGCAAAGACAGAACTACTCAGTCTTAACTGCTGACCCCAACTTCACAGCCCTTCATTTCCTCCCCACTCCTAATTTGCTTCCTAAATTTCTTTAAGTGAACTGAGCTTAGAGCCCACACAGAATCCCAGCCCACAAGGAGATTTCCCACAGGAAAGGAATTAGCAATGTTTTCCAAGTCCTGACCTGCAGACTGGACTTCACAGTAGTGATGCTCTGCTGGAAGCAAAAACTGCCAGCAGGTCACCCGTTATTTTCACTCTGATTGATCCTTTAAGTACCTAAACACACGACACGAACTATAGCTACAAATCCAGTGGGGAATGGAAACGTAATGGGAAGGACAAATGGGGTTAGGGAAATAAACACAAACATATTTAAGATTCAAAGTGAAAGGCCAAAGCTGCCTCAGAATAGGATGTGTTGGGAAGTCAGGTTCAGGATGAATTTATAACAGCCACGTGAATGGGAACTTCCACCTCCCTGTTTTCCAATTCTTCTAGATGTGATCTAGCAAAGATTTTACAGCTGATGTTTGTGTTTTGTAATGGGTATAGTGAATCAGTGTGTTAAAGTGGGCAAAAAAAAAGGACACGAAAACATATTAGCAGAGAAAATGGACTGTCATGCTAAGGAAGCACGTAGCACAAACCCGAAAAAAAAAAAAAAAAAAAAACATATTAGCAGAGAAAATGGACTGTCATGCTAAGGAAACACGTAGCACAAACCCCAAAAAAAAAAAAAAAAAACCAGTTCATTTTTTCATCGCTGTCTCTGGCTTTGATACACTGACAAGTAGGTGTGAAAGATCCAAAGCTACAGGCTTCCCTAACACCCGGAACAGCTCACTCTGTTTCTGAGCAAGAGGCAATCCCCACCTATGGAATCACAGCTTTTGTCTTAAAACCTTTCAGCGCAGAGTAGCACTGACCTTTGCTTACTGCAGCTCTTTACCAGAAGTGCTCAAGAATTACCACATGTTCCTCAACACCTGCACCAAATAAAGGTCAACACCTCGCCCACGGACCACAAGCAACTTGCTGGCACCTCACTGCCAATTTCCCAAGCAGCTCTTGCTTCTCCTTGTACAGTTTTATTTGTAAAGTGTTGGTTACGGGTAACATTTTCAACAGTAGAGGAGGAATTTGGTGTACCTAGGGCAGAGTTGCATCTCTCTGATGCTCTTCATGTCCAGGTCAGCGAGTGGTTTCTGCTGCTCCCTTTCAACCCCACTCCTGAGTTCCCTTCTCTCAGGAGGAAAACCAGAAAGGTGGGATGAGAGGATCCTATTTTAGCACTGGGGATTCACCAATCTTTCCATTTCACTTCCCTGTTACAGCACAGCTCTGACATCTCTCCAAGTGCTTTACAATGGCAGAAAAATTCCTTGCGTGTTACAGATGGAAAGTTTGAGACATGGATTTTGCCTAGGGAAGCCTGGAGTTTCTTGTGGCCTACTGGACATCAGTCAAAGAAGTCTTTCTGTACAGATTTTAAACAGGATCTGTAATCTTTCTGTGCCCCAGTCAATCTACAAATAAATTGTAAAGGATCATGGAACCAGTTTCATGGAACTAGGACAAAAGATGTGAGGTAAGGACAGGTTGAGTTGTGAGCCTCCTATGCAAACTAAACCTGGCCCCATCCACCTTAAGACACAACTCCTTATTCAGGGTAATAAATTCTCAATCTGCTGAAACCAGCGTTTGTTGATCTGTCTCCAGCTCCAAATCACCTGCAATTCTTGAGTTACCTACATTACATTATTACACAAGACTTATAATGCCTACAGCATCAAAAAAAAAAAAAAAATACCAAAGGAAGCCAAATGAAAGGTTGGGTCCAATACATTTTATGACAAAGTTCTCCCTGAAATTAAGGAGGGATGGAATTTCATCTGTGCACTTCCAGATGACCAGAGGGAAGCATTTACCTTTCTGAAATGGTGCTGAGAGTCTTTCATGTGCCTATTTCTGATTCTCACTGCAAGGGCATGCTACCTGGACCACATTTGCAAGGCTATGGAGACAAAATTAAAGTAGCCAGAAGGAACAGATCTCTGTGTTTCTACACCTCACAGGATATGCATATTTTAAATGGAAAGGCAGCTTTAGCTCAGCTTTTAATATATTTCTTCTTATGAAGCAGTATCTTGTGCTAGAGCAAATATTCTTTCAGCTCAAGTTGCTAAGAACCTTACATTCTGCTAAAAAAAAAAGAAAAAAAAACTCTGTAAAATTTTTGTTTCATTGTCAAAACCTGCTTTGGTTATAGCTATTTTCAGCCTTTGAAATTCCAAGACAAACAATCTGTCATTGAATTTCACTCTTGTCAAATGCTATACTTGGTGGAGGAAAAAATTAAATGAACAACCTTTGTCTTTTTTATTCCTAATTATTTCTCATCTATATAAACAATGTTGGCGAAAAAAATCAACTGCTTTTAAGGGTTTGTGAAATGATTGATTCCTAGATTTCTAATGCAGTAACAACTCTGCCCAATGCTTATGTTACAAGAGAATTTATTGATAGAATACTGAAGCAACTTTGACTATAAGCACTGAAAAATGCTGCTGTGAGCCTTTCTCAATTTCAGACCACAGAGATGCAAGAATAAACCAATAGTTACAGTGCCTGGTTACCCCCAGAACCACAGGTCCTGCCTGCGACTGTGTGTGTGTCTGAAACTACACCTTGCCTAGACAAAGGGATAGTGCCAGCTTTTTTTTTTTTTTTTTTTGTTCCAACAAGCATTCTTTAAAATGACAACTCATATTTGCAGGGAAGTAGAAGAAGCCCCCCCCTCCTTAGAGGTATTTAAAGCCAACTTAACAAAACACTACAGGGATTCTATAAACTGCATTATCCTAATGCTTCATACACTTTAATTCTCAACATGTAGAACTCCATTACTTCCAAAGAGATAACTAACAGGGCATTCAGCAATTATGTGACAATTGGAAAAGCTCACTGAAAATTAATAGTAAAGCAAGAACACCTATTAATGATAACACAACACAGCAATTTTTCATCTTCTTATCAATAACAGCCCAGACATGCACTGACTGTGCATTGCAAATTGTTGTTTTGCTCCATATTGTCAACAGAAGGTAAACCTGGCTTTAAAAATTAATGTGTTTATAAAGGAACAAGTTAGCACCTAACCTGACTCAACAGCAGCCTTCCTTACTGCTTAATATATCCAAATATGCAAAATATTTTAGGAAATTTATATGTGCAATTGCTGCATGCATTCTGCTACCCCATCTATTAATCAAAATAATAATCTAGAAACATGCTACAAAAATATATCTATGCTGTCTTAAAAGTACAAAATATGAACTTCTGACTGAGCAACGTTAGATACAGCATACAAAGAATCACCTAACACTGCTTTCAGAAATTCAGTGACACACTCTGCCATAATCTCCCCAGATTTGTGAAGTCTCACATGGATTTCATCCTAATTTATGCATCTTTAACAAGTAGGTAGGTAGACAGCACACTTTGATATCTGAAAGGAAAGACAGCATTTGAAGTTCAATCTATTAAAATAAAAAGAACTTCTCCCTTCACTGAAAGGCAGGGCCAAAGTACTTCCCATTCTAACACCTCTGATTTTATAAAAAATTAAGACTGCCCCAGCAGGGAGGGTTTGATGGTAGCATTTCTGGCTTACTCAAATTCTGCTGTATTGCATCACTGAAACCCAGGACTTTTTTTTTCTTGGCTGAAATGCTGACCCTTTACTGCAATATTCATGTTATCCACACTGACTTTTTGTTAAAAAAAGGAAAGAGAATGTCAAGAATCAGTAATAACAATGCCTCCCTTCTAAACCTGCTAATCAGATCCCAGAAAGCCACCAGTCCCTCCAAATTCTGGCCAGAGAACAAAGAATAGCACAGACTTGCATTCAATGCATTACCAGCAACACAAAATATCTATTAATTTATAATAAGCTGTAACTTCAACCAGACGTTCTGGTACGAGCATGCCAAAAAATGCATTTACACAACTTTTTAGTAGTAGGTTAGTGTTAAAAGGTACACCTAAAATGTCCCAAAAATCTCACACATTCTCATTTTGCTTTACCTTATTATTTAAACTAACTTATATAAGGTATAAAACTAATTGATTCCAAAGCCTTGCTGGTTTGTATCTAAAGAATGCAGAATCCTCCTGGGTGAGCTGAGTGCCACATCCACCTGAGAACCTGCAGTAGCTATTTAAGATTTTTATTTGATTCAAGGCAGCAACTTTGCTTCATTTAGTCAGCGTTCACTTGCACACTCACAGCAAGCAACTTCCCAACATCACCTATAAAACATTGCACAACAAACCCCATCCCTGATGGAACAAGTTTCAATTGATCCCTTTGGTAGCTCTTAAAAAAAAAAAAAAAAAAAAAAAGAAAAAAAAAAAAAGGAAGGTGCAAGTGAGTGAGAGGTTGTAGGTGTGAGGAAGGAGTTTTTATTTAGTTCCCCTCTGCTCAGCAACTTTGTAATCCATTTGGTGCTCTCCTTTCCCATCTCTCACCCCTGCGCGTTGTTTAGTTGGAAACTGGGCTGCAAGAATGTGAAGAATGTAAACAGCCTTTTATTGTCCAAAAGGATGGGAGTGTGAAAGAAATGTGCGCCTTATCGCAGGGCTGCAGCTCGCTACTTCATTGCTATGATAAAGTGCTGGAGCAAAAAACATTACACGACAAGCACAATCCAAAACCGGATTAGAATTTGACATAAGCTTCCTCAAAAACTAATCAATCACCTCACACTGTAACACTAGACTCCAGCTCTTAAGGAGGGTGTTTAATCCCTTCAAGGTTTATTACACACTCCCTATTGACTACATCGTGACAAACTTTCGCGTCCAAGGCAGCCGGGGAAGAGAGGCGCAACTTCTGCAGCAGAGGTATTCGTGAGAGCAACACCAAAACTCCCTCCAAAACAGCAAGCGCAGTTAAAATATTTTCGAAATAAAAGTGAAGATGGCCAAACTCTTTCGCAAACACGTTTTTTTTTTTTTTTTTCTCTCTCTTTATGACCGCCTCATGAACACGAGCATCAGTCCATTCGTTCCGTACCCTCAGCGCCCCACGATCGAGGCGCCGGGCGGGCTGGGTGAAGTTGAGCTCCTCGCTCGCCTCCAGCCGCGCACCTCGCTCTGCCTCGCTCCCTTCAGCGCTCCGAACTCCGCACTCTGCATCTCACCTTGCCGCCACGTCAGTCCCCGCATTCCCCCACCGCACGCAGAGGAATATTCACCGCAACACCGGCGTGTCCCACAGTTTCTGAGAAAAATTAAGGGAACACCTGGGGCGCGCTGCAGCAAGCCGAAACTAACGGGGGAGCTTCCCGAGCGCAGGCGACTCTGCCTGCACACCCAGCTATGTCTTGCACGCGAAAAAGAGGCGCTTGAGGCCAGCAGAAAACTTTCCGGGAGCGGGCAGTCTCGGCGATGCTCGGCAAGCACAAACACTCACATCCCTCCCATCCCTGCCCGCGGTATTCTCCAGCTCCGCGGCGGCTCCCGGCGCATCCCGGCCCCCGGGGCCGCGCTGGGCTCGGGCACGCGGGCGTCCCGCATTCCCAAACGGGGCGAACAGAAGCAAAGCCACTTCATTAAAATCAAATAATAATTAAAAAAAAATTAAGGAAAAATATGGAAAAAGAAAAAGAAAACCGAGAATATGTTAGGAGCTGTGGGAGGCAGGTTAGGGGAACCCGGCTCCAGAGGAGACCGCGCCCGCCGCGCTCCCCGGAGGAAGGCACCGGTGTCCGCCAAGCCCCCCGTGAGAGTCCGGGGGCCGCGGGGATGGAGACTTACGAGCTGGAGGACGCCCTGGACCACGACGAGGGGCAGGGGCTGCAGGGGCACCATCCTGGCTGCCGGTCTAGGCGGCGACTCCCCCGGCGCGGGTCTCGCTCATCGCCGCTCCGGGAGGAGGACGGGGGGCAGGACCGAGCGCAGGGACACGCCGCCCGCTGTCCCCGCTCACGGGGCGCTGCCAGGCAGCGGCCAGACCCCGGCACTGCCGCGGCGCTCGGCTCGGCGCCGCTCGGCTCCGCGGGCGGCCATGGCGGGCGGGAGGCGGGCTGAGGCGGGCGGGAGGCGGCGGCGCTG